>NC_044355.1:36096669-36802340 GCF_007364275.1 Archocentrus centrarchus | reverse complement strand
ACCAACAGTGAAAACGACCCCCTATGAGCATGCATATGGCGACAGTGGGAAGGAAAAACTCCCTTTTAAAAGGAAGATACCTCCGGCAGAACCAGGCTCAAGGAGGGGCGGTCATCTGCCATGACCGGTTGGGGGTGGAAGTGAAAAAGTTGAAATAAAGTTTGAAAGTGAAAAAGTTAAAACCCAACAGTGAAAACGACCCCCTATGAGCATGCACGTGGTGACAGTGGGAAGGAAACACTCCCTTTTAAGAGGAATACACCTCCAGCAGAACCAGGCTCAAGGAGGAGCGGTGATCTGCCATGACCGGTTCGGGGTGGAAATGAATGGGTTTAAATAAAGTTTGAAAGTGAAAAAGTTAAAACCCAACAGTTAAAACGTTCCCCTATGAGCATGCACATGGCGACAGTGGGAAGGAAAAACTCCCTTTTAAGAGGAAGAAACCTCCGGCAGAACCAGGCTCAGGGAGGGGCAGTCATCTGCCGCGACCGGTTGGGGCTGGATATGAAAAAGTTGAAATAAAGTTTGAAAGTGAAAAAGTTAAAACCCAACAGTCAAAACGACCCCCTATGAGCATGCACATGGTGACAGTGGGAAGGAAACTTTCCCTTTTAAAAGGAAGATTCCTCTGGCAGAACCAGGCTCAAGGAGGGGCGGTCATCTGCCATGACCGGTTGGGGGGTGGAAGTGAAAAAGTTAAAACCCAGCAGTCAAAACGACCCCCTATGAGCATGCACAGGCGACAGTGGGAAGGAAAAACTCCCTTTTAAAAGGAAGATGCCTCCGGCAGAACCAGGCTCAAGGAGGGGCGGTCATCTGCCATGACCGGTTGGGGGTGGAAGTGAATAAATTCAATTAAAGCTTGAAAGTGAAAAAGTTAAAACCCAACAGTCAAAACGACCCCCTATGAGCATGCACATGGCGACAGTGGGAAGGAAACACTCCCTTTTAAGAGGAATATACCTCCAGCAGAACCAGGCTCAAGGAGGAGCGGTGATCTGCCATGACCGGTTCGGGGTGGAAATGAATGGGTTCAAGTAAAGTTTGAAAGTGAAAAAGTTAAAACCCAACAGTCAAAACGACCCCCTATGAGCATGCACATGGCGACAGTGGGAAGGAAAAACTCCCTTTTAACAGGAAGAAACCTCCGGCAGAACCAGGCTCAGGGAGGGGCAGTCATCTGCCGCGACCGGTTGGGGCTGGACATGAAAAAGTTGAAATAAAGTTTGAAATTGAAAAATTTTAAAACCAAAATTTAAATCAACCCCCTATGAGCATGCACTTGGCGACAGTGGGAAGGAAAATCTGCCTTTTAAAAGGAAGAAACCTCCGGCAGAACCAGGCTCAAGGAGGGGCGGTCATCTGCCATGACCGGTTGGGGTTGGAAGTGAAAAAGTTGAAATACAGTTTGAAAGTGAAAAAGTTAAAACCCAGCAGTCAAAACGACCCCGTATGAGCATGCACATGGCTACAGTGGGAAGGAAACACTCCCTTTTAAGAGGAATATACCTCCGGCAGAACCAGGCTCAAGGAGGAGCGGTGATCTGCCATGAGCGGTTCGGGGTGGACATGAATGGGTTCAAGTAAAGTTTAAAAATGAAAAAGTTAAAACCCAACAGTCAAAACGACCCCCTATGAGCATGCACATGGTGACAGTGGGAAGGAAAAACTCCCTTTTAAAAGGAAGATTCCTCTGGCAGAACCAGGCTCAAGGAGGGGCGGTCATCTGCCATGACCGGTTCGGGGTAGAAATGAATAGGTTCACGTAAAGTTTGAAAGTGAAAAAGTTAAAACCCAACAGTCAAAACGACCCCCTATGAGCATTCACATGGCGACAGTGGGAAGGAAACACTCCCTTTTAAGAGGAAGATACCTCCGGCACAACCAGGCTCAAGGAGGGGCAGTCATCTGCCATGACCATTGGGGCTGGAAGTGAAAGAGATGAAATTAAGTTTGAAAGTGAAAAAGTTAAAACCCAACAGTGAAAACGACCCCCTATGAGCATGCACATGGCGACAGTGGGAAGGAAAAACTCCCTTTTAAAAGGAAGATACCTCCGGCAGAACCAGGCTCAAGGAGGGGCGGTCATCTGCCATGACCGGTTGGGGGTGGAAGTGAAAAAGTTGAAATAAAGTTTGAAAGTGAAAAAGTTAAAACCCAACAGTCAAAACGACCCCCTATGAGCATGCACGTGGTGACAGTGGGAAGGAAACACTCCCTTTTAAGAGGAATATACCTCCAGCAGAACCAGGCTCAAGGAGGAGCGGTGATCTGCCATGACCGGTTCGGGGTGGAAATGAATGGGTTCAAGTAAAGTTTGAAAGTGAAAAAGTTAAAACCCAACAGTCAAAACAACCACCTATTAGCATGCACATGGCGACAGTGGGAAGGAAAAACTCCCTTTTAACAGGAAGAAACCTCCGGCAGAACCAGGCTCAGGGAGGGGCAGTCATCTGCCGCGACCGGTTGGGGCTGGATATGAAAAAGTTGAAATAAAGTTTGAAAGTGAAAAAGTTAAAACCCAACAGTCAAAACGACCCCCTATGAGCATGCACATGGTGACAGTGGGAAGGAAACACTCCCTTTTAAAAGGAAGATTCCTCTGGCAGAACCAGGCTCAAGGAGGGGCGGTCATCTGCCATGACCGGTTGGGGGTAGAAATGAATAGGTTCAAGTAAAGTTTGAAAGTGAAAAAGTTAAAACCCAACAGTCAAAACGACCCCCTATGAGCATTCACATGGCGACAGTGGGAAGGAAACACTCCCTTTTAAGAGGAAGATACCTCCGGCAGAACCAGGCTCAAGGAGGGGCAGTCATCTGCCATGACCGTTGGGGCTGGAAGTGAAAGAGGTGAAATAAAGTTTGAAAGTGAAAAAGTTAAAACCCAACAGTGAAAACGACCCCCTATGAGCATGCACATAGCGACAGTGGGAAGGAAACACTCCCTTTTAAGAGGAAGATACCTCCGGCACAACCAGGCTCAAGGAGGGGCAGTCATCTGCCATGACCGGTTCGGGGTGGAAGTGAATAAATTCAATTAAAGCTTGAAAATGAAAAAGTTAAAACCCAACAGTCAAAACGACCCCCTATGAGCATGCACGTGGTGACAGTGGGAAGGAAACACTCCCTTTTAAGAGGAATATACCTCCAGCAGAACCAGGCTCAAGGAGGAGCGGTGATCTGCCATGACCGGTTCGGGGTGGAAATGAATGGGTTTAAATAAAGTTTGAAAGTGAAAAAGTTAAAACCCAACAGTTAAAACTGTAACACTTCCACCTTTAACCCTTATGAGACAGGGATGACAGAGTGCTTCCCTCAACTTGGACCAGATCAGAAAAATTAGGTTCTCTCTCGGAGGACAAATGAACGTGGACAGAGATTTGGAAAAGGTAACACATAGAAGAAAATTTATTAGCACTGTAACAAGTTGAAAAAAACAAGGCTTCAGTAACGACTGAATTTCTCACTGTATAAAAAAAATACTACCAATTGGTGAACTTCTTGAAAAGAAACTGGGCCCAAAAAAATAATTAAATAAAACAAACAGTCAAAAGTCGGGTCAATGTCAAATGTCTCTGTGTAAAATGTTCACAGGTCTCTCTGTGTAAAATGTTCACAAGTCTCTCTGTGTAAAATGTTCACAGGTCTCTCTCTCTCTCTCTACCCGGGTAGTTTGATTTCCTTTTTGTCTTATCTGGAATATTGCGATGGGCGTCCCCTTTCCTCAGACGAACAGCACAACAGGCCGCTGGCGTCACACCCTCCATGCGTGCAACCCCACGTCCCGCCTCTCCACTCGCTGATTCTCCCTCTGGCTCGCCATCTTCAGAATCCACCCAAAATGGGGGGGTGGGAAAAAACCAACCTGCATAAAGCAGTAATTGATACATCCCTTCTTAAAAGAAAACCAATATATCCCTTTTTTCTATCTATATTCTTAAATCTGTCAAACTGTACAGTATGTTTTCTCCATTCGTAAATCGATGAACATAAGTTATTCAACATCAGTGTAGCTGCACATTAAAAGTTGTTTTTTTTACAGCCTATACACCACAATGTGTACGGATTTGTGTCATCTTACCCATCACATAGTGCACATAGTGTGAGAAAATAACCACATCAAGTCCACATTATGCATCATTTGAGTTTACCTCATATAATTAACTGAACTACACACACTGCATGTGTAGCCAAGGACACAGCAATAGTTAAACTTGCACAAAAAAATATCAGAACAAACAGAACAAAATTGAACCACCACTGAACATAATACAATAAATCTGGCTCTGATTGGTTTTGGTTTTTTTCCTCTTTCCATCACAGAAACCTTTTGAATTCAAATATTTCTTTCGTATGTGCCAAAGAATAAGTAACAATATAGTCAAAATGGCAGCGACTAGCATATTAGCCTACGCTGAAAGAAACTCACTCACCGGAGCTTTTCCACTTGACAATATACCGATCTGACGAGGCGATGTCCGTCAAAGCGGCTCACTCTCAAAATGAAAATCTTCAAACACTCGAAACACCATTCAAAAGAAAGTATAGTTCCACTGTTTATCCTGGACTTAACAGGCAGTAGAGCGAACGACACCCTTCCTCTCCGCCGTGTGTGCTCTGATCAGCCTAATTACCAGAAAAAAAGTAAACACGGAAAAGAAAAAAAACGGGAGAACACAACGTTGCTGTCAGCATAGATGTGGGTGTATGCGCACCCTGCTGGCAAAAAATAAGAATTGCCTGAGGTTTTCACTAAACACTTAGGAACAGAAAAAATCCGGAGGTTTTCCTTATTAGTGCAACTAATGGGCGTTACATCCTCCCCTCCTGAATCAGCGTGCGTCCCTGCATGCTTAGACTTTACACCTGAATTAGCTGACCCATGTCTGGTGTAGCAGTAAAGTCAAGAGCCTGCATTACAGCTTGGTCTAGACTTTTCAGAATAGAGTGCATAACTAGGGATAAAGGATTCCCAAGTGACCTATATGTCAATCTATCAGGCTCAACTCTCTGTCTTGTTGACCTCCTAACCCCTGAATCTTGAATTTCTTCCTGAACAAGGTTATCTCCACTCTCTCTCAGCTCCTCCCCACTTGATTCCTTGACTCTTTCTTTGTCTTCCATCATCCCATCAGTTTGTTCCTCATCTTTTTCTTCACTAATTTCGACTGCGTCTCTTTCCACAGATTCATCACTGACTAGTTCACTTCTAACTCCAACATCATCCACAACAGGTAAGTTTAAGGTTAATATTGTTTGTTGATTTTATATATATTTATATTCTTTTCTTAGTGTGAATTATTATATTTTTACTTATATTTATAATAACTGCGGCTGCTGTTACACCCAAATTTCCCCTCTGTGGGACAATAAAGGCTGTTTCTTCTTCTTCTTCTTCTTCTTCTATTTCCACAGGTAAGTCTCCTTCCACTTCCTCAGAAATATTCCCTTCCAGGTTACTCACTGGGTGAAACACATCAGCCTCAGGATTCAGACTTGACTCCTCGCAACTTACTCCATTTTTGTCAGTCAAGTCAACTCTTGTACGAGGGATTTCATGGACAATGGTTACTGTTGGGAATGTGATATTCTCTCTACCAGTTTGTGGGTAATAATCTACTTCCTCTTCACTTTCCCATGGCTGCTCTAGTTCAGCAACCTCAGGAAGCATTTCACTTGCCTGGGGGGTTTGACATTTCCCTTCCTCTTCTTTCACTTGCCTTAACTCGTCTTGAATAGAGGAAGCTAGAAACCCGCAAGGTAGTAACAAGTCTCTATGAAGTGTCCTCTCTGGACCATCGGAGGTCGCTGGACTAACAACATAGACTGGAGAATCGTCAATATGCTTGACAACTCTGTACACTGTACCACTCCATCTGTCTGCTATCTTATGTTTACCTCGAAAGGAAACATTTTTGACAAGCACACGATCTCCTTCCTCAAGGGTAGACTCCCTAACTTTGAGATCATATCTCTGCTTGTTACGTTGAGCAGTCTTTTCACTGTGTTCGATGGCAAGCTTATAGTTGTCTTGCAGATTTTCCTTCAGCTTTCTCACATAATCTGTGTGAGTACCTTTCTTACATCCTTCTGGATGTAGTCCAAATGCCACGTCAATGGGGAGGTTTGGCTGTCTCCCAAACATCAACTGGTATGGAGAGAAACCAGTGGTGTCATTTTTGGTTACATTGTATGCATGTACCAGGGGCTGTACATGATCACGCCAGTTTACTTTGTCCTCCTCTTGGAGAGTTCCTAACATCTCTAGAAGCGTCCTGTTGAACCGCTCAACGGGATTTCCACGAGGATGATAAGGAGTTGTTCTTGTCTTCCTTATGCCCAACAGCTGACAAAGGTCTCTGATAAGAACAGACTCAAAATCACGACCTTGGTCGCTGTGAAGACGTTCAGGTAGCCCATAGTGAACAAAGAAATTGTTCCATAAAATCTTGGCTACTGTCTTGGCTCTCTGATCGGCAGTGGGGACAGCAACAGCGTACTTTGTGAAGTGGTCAGTTATGACCAAGATGTTCTTTGTCCCACGCCTATCAGGCTCCAACGACAAATAGTCGATACACACTAATTCAAGTGGTCGACTTGTTCTGATGTTCACAAGGCGCGCTGATTTCTCAGCCTTGGCCTTGCGACGAATACATCTTTCACAGGTTCTGACTTTTCTCTCCACATCCAGAAACATTCTTGGCCAATAGAACCGCGTGCGAACAAGATCCAGTGTCCGGTCCAGTCCCATGTGGCCAATGGAGTCGTGGAGATTTTGGAGTGCCATCTCCCTGAACTTGGGAGGTAGGACCAACTGATAGAAAGGCTCACCCCGGTTCATACGCTTCCGGTACAGAACGCCATTATCTAACACAAGTTGGTCAAACACTCGAAGCATGAGTTGAACTTCCTGATCTTCCTGTCGGCGAACACGGTAAGTGAGACGTTTACCCGCACCAACAAGGTCAATAACTCTGCTGATCCGAGGATCATTTCTTTGCTCTGCCCCCCAATCCTGCTGTGATATCTGTGGTAGAGTGCTAGATCCAGGCAGCAGATCAGCCTGAGAGAACTCAGCTGGGATAGCGCCCACACCAATAGCAAGGCACCCTACTGTGACAGGTGAGTAACTGCCATCTCCGTCATCTAGAGCGTTATACAGCTCATGTCTCTCACAAATAGCTTTGACAGCTTCTTTGGGGAAGCTGTGTTCACCCCCTTCATCCACAAACCTTGAAATGAACTGCCTCACTCTGTCATCCTCGACTTGAGTAGTGAGATCAGTTCCATCTGAATCATGTGGCCGTCTGGATAATCCGTCGGCATCAGCGTTTCTTTTGCCAGCTCTGTACTGTATGCTAAAGTTGAAGTTCGACAAGGCGGCAAGCCACCTGTGTCCCGCAGCATCGAGCTTGGCTGATGTCAGAACATAGGTCAGAGGATTGTTGTCCGTCATGACCGTGAATTCTGCACCGTACAGGTAATCAAAAAATTTGTCAGTGACAGCCCATTTGAGTGCTAGAAACTCAAGTTTGTGAGTCGGGTAACGCCGCTCACAGTTTGACAAGCCTCGACTCGCGTAGGCAATTACCTTCATCTTACCGTCTTGCTCCTGATATAAAGCTGCCCCTAGCCCATGCAGGCTGGCATCTGTGTGCAAGACATATGGCTTCCTGGAATCGGCGAAGCCAAGCACTGGGGCTGTTGTCAGCTTCTCAATGAGTGTCTTGAAAGCTTCCTCACAGTCTGAGGTCCACCGCTCATTGAAAGGCCGTTTGAGGTCAGAGTTTGAACATAGCTTTGGACCTTTGGACTTCTTCCGGGGCGGAAGGTAACCAGCAGTTAAAGCATTTAGCGGTTTTGCAATCTTTGCATAATCCTTGACAAACCTCCTATAATACCCTGTAAATCCTAAAAAGGATTTCAGTTCACTGATGTTAGTTGGACGAGGCCAGGTTGTCAGAGGGGCAATTTTTCCAGGGTCAGTTTCAACTCCATTCTCTGAGACAACATGACCCAAATATTTGACTGACTTCCTGAAGAAATGACATTTCTCAGGTGACAACTTTAGCCCAAACTCTTTTAACCGGTTCAAGACATGCATGAGGCGGCGTTCATGTTCCTCAACAGTGTCAGCGAACACAATGAGGTCATCAAGGAAGACCACGACTTCCTTGAGATTGAGGGAGCCCATGCATTTTTCCATGACTCTTTGGAAAGTTGAAGGGGCGTTTGTGACTCCTTGGGGCATCCTGTTAAATTCCCAGAAGCCCATGGGTGTGACAAAAGCCGTTTTGTGTTTGTCCTCTTCATCTACCTCTACTTGATAGTAGCCTGATTTCAGATCCATCACGGAAAACCATTTGGACCCTGTGAGAGCAGCAAAGGTTTCCTCTATGTTCGGCAAGGCATACGCATCCTTTATGGTCTGGTTGTTCAACTTTCTGTAGTCGACACATAAACGGATGGCACCGTTCTTCTTCTTTACAACAACTATTGGTGAGGCAAAAGGGCTTTCTGACTCCCTTATGATGCCAGCATCCAAGAGTTCCTGTAGATGAAGCCTCACAGCTTCATAATCGGACGGGTGAATGGGCCTTGCCCTCTGCTTGTAAGGTGTTGGATCAGAGAGGCGAATTTTATGTTTGACTGCTGTGGTATGACCATAGTCAAGATCGCCTCTTGCAAACACTTCAGGAATGGAGTTCAGTTTTTGCGTGATCCGCTCTTTCCATTCCTCGGAAAGTGGAGAACCAGTGAAGTCGAAGGTTATCTTGCCTGTGTTGTTTGTGGTACCTGTAGTTGAAATTTTAGCAGTACCGTTGGGGGATCGTGTTGCCTGATTCTCTTCAGGTTTACCCGAAGGTGTGGATAAAGGAAAAAGAGCTAGAGGGATGGAAAGTTCTGCTATGCTATGTTTTGGGGGAACTGTTATGTTGTGGGCAGTCTCATTTTTTAGCAAAATGGGGACTTTGAAGTGTGTTTGCTGAGGGCTGGACATAACATAGCTACAAAAAGACAACCCACTCGGTAGATTGGAGTGAGTGGACGGTTCCATAAAGAAAGGAGCTCCCTTGTTTGTGGGCACCTTCCTCACATAGCCACTCAAAACCTTTTTCTCACCAGCTGGAATTACAATGGCTTTCTTACATTGTAACTTTACTGTCCTCACCACGTCGCTGTTTTGTTTAGCCTGACACGTGCTGTAAATGTTGCGAATAAGAGGTATGTTGGTGCCTAACAGAGCAGGAAATTCTGCATTGGACTTGCAATCTGGGACAACGAGAGCTAAAGTGCTAACATGCTCAGCTCTACCCGTGAAATTTTCTGGGAACTGCACATTAATTTCAACATAGCCCAGGTAAGGCACTTTTTGACCTCCTGCACCCTCCACTTCAAGAATGTCTCTAAGAGGCAGGATCGGCAGGGAAGACAGGTAAGTATCATGAAAAGACTTGGAAACTGTAGTAACCTGTGACCCAGAGTCAATGATTGCTTGACATTGGACCTTTTCAATGCTAACGACAGCAACTGACCTTGGCCCTACTAAGCCATTTAGGAGCTCCTCCTCAAAAGTGTGCATATGTTCACATTTGACTCGCTTTTCTTTGTGTCTTATCTTGGGACTCTCACCAATCTCTGTGGCTCCAGTAGGTCCCATTACTGGGAGCCTGTCCAGTTTAAAGGTAAACTTTGTTTTGCACGCCACTCATCTTGCCTTGCTTTTAATTCTTTGTATTTTCGGTCAACAGCAGCTTTGTTTATCTGGTTTTCACACACTTTGGCTATGTGGCCATCTTCACCACATCGGAAGCAGAACCAAGCCCTAGGCTGAGATTTGTGTGTTACCTGATGAGCTTGTGCCTCAATTCTAGGTGCATGCACATCTGATTCATCAGTTGACGCTGATTCTGACATTTTAACACATTTCCTCTGTTTCTTAGGTTTGGTGCTGAGCTGCAGCTTCAGTTCAGCAAGCTGCTTCTTTAAGTTCTCTGTCTCAGAGATATATGCTTGGAGGATGCTTGAATTTGGATCTCCACAAGGAGATGTATCTGGCAAGTAAAGCACATTTGTTGTGACCTTTTGCTTTGGGACCCCAAAATGCCGGTGCATTCGATCCAACTTAGCTGCCCTTCTATCCGCTTCTGACCGCAACTGTAGCAGCAGCTCTGCAAAACCAGCATCTTTCTCCGACCTCAGTTCCAACTGCATGGTGAGATCATGGTCCCAACAGCCACGTTTAAACTGTTTCAGCAAATGATGATTTGCTGCTGACTGACTTACTCCATTTTTCTTCACAGCGGTGTTGAGCAACACCTGCAACCTCTGCAAATACTCTGAGGCCCTCTCACCAGAGTTTTGATAAGTGTTCAAGAACCTGGCAAAAATCTCGTCACCGTCCTCTACCAAACCATAAGCAGAGTCCAGCAACTTCACATATTCTCCGGGAAGAGCTGAGGAACCTAGCTGTCTAACAACATCAGAGGCTGGAGGGAGCAGACTTTCTAATATTTTCCTCCGCTGGACATCCAGTGAGGCTCCATCTTGGAACATTAAATCCACATGGAGACACCATGTTTCAAAATCAACCTCTCCAGGAGGCTTGGGCGCCCTACCAGAGAAGGGGCGCATCCACCGAGATGAGCTCTGAGAGGTGGAAGAATCATTTTTGATCACATGCTCAACCACAATTCGCTGCACATCAGGTGGATTTAGCTCATTATCTCTCAGTTTCAGAGATTCAAACTTTTTCATCTTCTTCTGCACTGCAGGTTGAGCTATTTTCTTATCTGTTTTAGTGCTAGGTGGCGAGAGGATGGTCTTTGAAAGGACAGCTTTTCTGACCCTAGAGTTGCGTATGAGAGGTGTAGTGCTGTGTTCAGAGTGAACACTCTCATCAGAGGACTCGCTGCCACTGCTTAAAGCGAGAAGTGTGCCTGCGCGAGGGGCTACAGTCTGACTTGCAGTATCCATAAGTGCATTAACACTATCTACCTGCCATGTCACTGGGGGATTGTTCACATTTGTGATC
This sequence comes from Archocentrus centrarchus, assembly GCF_007364275.1. Lineage (NCBI taxonomy): Eukaryota > Metazoa > Chordata > Actinopteri > Cichliformes > Cichlidae > Archocentrus > Archocentrus centrarchus. The sequence continues at coordinate 36,791,305 of NC_044355.1, read as the reverse complement.
TCAAGAGGAAGACTTAACTCAAATATTGCCATCGGGATGTCTGAATCAAACTCTACGATAGCTGTGTCTTTTTTCACTGCAGCTGAAAGCCGCACTACTTTGATTACAGTCCCATATGTTCTTAACGAAGCTATGATGTCAGCATCAGTGTCAGTTTCGATAAGACCGATTACACAGATGGACCGTTCAACAACAATACCATACATTTGTTCAATATCCATGTTTGTTTTGACTCTACACACCCAAAAATGCTACAAAATGAACCTCCAGTGGCAGATCACATGGAAACATGTAAAATGTGCCTTCAACCTTAGAACCTTTGTCCACCTCCTATTTATCCTCCTGGCTGGCTCGCCACAGAAATTGACGATGTAACACTTCCACCTTTAACCCTTATGAGACAGGGATGACAGAGTGCTTCTCTCAACTTGGACCAGATCAGAAAAATTAGGTTCTCTCTCGGAGGACAAATGAACGTGGACAGAGATTTGGAAAAGGTAACACATAGAAGGAAAATTTATTAGCACTGTAACAAGTTGAAAAAAAAACAAGGCTTCAGTAACGACTGAATTTCTCACTGTATAAAAAAAATACTACCAATTGGTAAACTTCTTGAAAAGAAACTGGGCCCAAAAAAAATAATTAAATAAAACAAACAGTCAAAAGTCGGGTCAATGTCAAATGTCTCTGTGTAAAATGTTCACAGGTCTCTCTGTGTAAAATGTTCACAGGTCTCTCTCTCTCTCTACCCGGGTAGTTTGATTTCCTTTTTGTCTTATCTGGAATATTGCGATGGCCGTCCCCTTTCCTCAGACGAACAGCACAACAGGCCGCTGGCGTCACACCCTCCATGCGTGCAACCCCACGTCCCCCTCTCCACTCGCTGATTCTCCCTCTGGCTCGCCATCTTCAGAATCCACCCAAAATGGGGGGGTGGGAAAAAACCAACCTGCATAAAGCAGTAATTGATACATCCCTTCTTAAAAGAAAACCAATATATTCCTTTTTTCTATCTATATTCTTAAATCTGTCAAACTGTACAGTATGTTTTCTCCATTCGTAAATCGATGAACATAAGTTATTCAACGTCAGTGTAGCTGCACATTAAAAGTTGTTTTTTTTACAGCCAATACACCGCAATGTGTACGGATTTGTGTCATCTTACCCATCACAAAGTGCACATAGTGTGAGAAAATAACCACATCAAGTCCACATTATGCATCATTTGAGTTTACCTCATATAATTAACTGAACTACACACACTGCATGTGTAGCCAAGGACACAGCAATAGTTAAACTTGCACAAAAAAATATCAGAACAAACAGAACAAAATTGAACCACCACTGAACATAATACAATAAATCTGGCTCCGATTGGTTTTGGTTTTTTCCTCTTTCCATCACAGAAACCTTTTGAATTCAAATATTTCTTTCGTATGTGCCAAAGAATAAGTAACAATATAGTCAAAATGGCAGCGACTAGCATATTAGCCTACGCTGAAAGAAACTCACTCACCGGAGCTTTTCCACTTGACAATATACCGATCTGACGAGGCGATGTCCGTCAAAGCGGCTCACTCTCAAAATGAAAATCTTCAAACACTCGAAACACCATTCAAAAGAAAGTATAGTTCCACTGTTTATCCTGGACTTAACAGGCAGTAGAGCGAACGACACCCTTCCTCTCCGCCGTGTGTGCTCTGATCAGCCTAATTACCAGAAAAAAAGTAAACACGGAAAAGAAAAAAAACGGGAGAACACAACGTTGCTGTCAGCATAGATGTGGGTGTATGCGCACCCTGCTGGCAAAAAATAAGAATTGCCTGGGGTTTTCACTAAACACTTAGGAACAGAAAAAAATCCGGAGGTTTTGCTTATTAGTGCAACTAATGGGCGTTACAAATACACAAGTTTATTTTGACTCAGTCCCAAATATACTATCCCACAGCCACAAATACTCACTAGAGCATCAAATGTGGATTAATCTGCTGCTTAACATAATCCCACAAAAACAAAAAGTATTTAGCTATTTTTTGTTTTGTTTTATTATTTATCAATTTATTATATTAAAAAAAATCCTGACATATTTAGATGTTGAAGATTTTTCAGTACGCATAGGCCTCCTAGGATAAACTTCAGAAATCAGAAAGATGTCTGTGCCTACACACACTTATTTTCTTATTAATACATCCTAATTACATTTGCATGTGCAGTGCATTCATAACAATGTATACACACTTGCAAATGTTTCAAATAATCTATATTGCCAAAAGTATTCACTCACCATCCAAAACATTGAGTTCAGGTGTTCCAGTCTCTTCCATGGTCACAGGTGTATAAACCAAGCACCTAACCATGCCGACTGCTTCTGCAAACATTAGTGAAAGAATGGGTCGCTCTCAGGAGCTCCGTGAATTCCAGCGTGGTACCGTGATAGGATGATACCTGTGCAACAAGTCCAGTCGTGAAGTTTCCTTGATGCTAAATATTCCACAGTCAGCTGTTAGTGGGATTATAAAAAAGTTGAAGCGATTGGGAATGATAGCAACTCAGCCATGAAATGGTAGGCCATGTAAAATCACAGAGTGGGGTCAGTGGATGCTGAGGGTCATAGTGCACAGAGGTGGCCAACTTTCTGCAGAGTCAATTTCTACAGACCTTTGAACTCTATGTGGCCTTCAGAATAGCTCAATAGTCCGTAGAGAGCTTCACAGAATGGGCTTCCATGGGAGCAGCTGCATCCAAGCCTCACATCACCAAGCTCAATGCAACGTGTTGTGGTGGTGTAAAGCACGCCGCCACTGGATTCTAGAGGAGTGGAGACGTGTTCTTTGGAGCGATGAATCACAGCTCTCCATCTGCCAATCTGATGGCGGAGTCTGGGTTTGGTGGTTGTCAGGAGAACGGTATCTGTCTGACTGCACTGCGCCAAGTGTAAAGTTACGTGGAGTGGGGATTACGATGTGGGGGTGTTTTTCAGGAGTTGGGCTCGGCCCCTTAGTTCCAGTGAAAGGAACTCTTAATGCTTCAGCATACCAAGACATTTGGGACAATTTGATGCTCCAACTCTGTGGGAACAGTTTGGGGATGGCCCCTCCCTGTTCCAGCATGACTGCACACCAGTGCACAAAGCAGACATGGATGAGCCAGTTTGGTGTGGAAGAACTTGCACAGAGTCCTGACCTCAGCCTGATAGAACACCTTCTCTCTAACATCAGTGTCTGACCTCACAAATGTGCTTCTGGAAGAATGGTCAAAAATTCCCATAAACACTCCTAAACCTGTGGAAAGCCTTCCCAGAAGAATTGAAATGATCATAGCTACAAAGTGTGGGTAGACTTTAGATTAAACCTCATGGATTAAGAATGGGATGTCACTTAAATTCACATGTGTACAAAGGCAGATGAGTGAATACTCTTGGCAGTATAGTGTATCCCATTTGCATATTCAGCAAAAAGTTGGCACTAAAGTAATGGCATGTTACAGTTACAGAAACTATCCATGCTGCTCATACTTCAAAATGACACAGAAAGCAAAAATGTTTAAATTATTTTTTTAAGTGTTCTAACTTAACAAATCAAGTGTTACAAAGTGCACTGCAAAAACACAATACATACAATAGCAAACAGCAGTATAACAAATATTTAAAGCCACGAATTCAAACTACAATAATTTAAATTTTCATTTCAATTTTATTTATTTAGTACCAGTTCAAAATGATAGTCATCTTGAGGCACTTTAATATTGAAGGGTCTTTACTTTACAATATACAGAGAAAACCCCAACAATCAGAGGATCCCCTGTGAGCAACTGGAAACAGCGGCAAGGAAAAACTCCCTTTTAACAGGAAGAAACCTCAGAGCCAGCATCAGGGAGGGGCATCCATCTGCTATGACCTGTCAGGGGGTGAGGACAAACATCAGATGTAATGCAGCAGTGGTATATAAACATGGGGAGTGAAGAAAAAAATGTTCACTTCATTTCCATTTATACAGAGCCAAATCACAACAAGGCTCTTTGTATTGTACGATAAAGAACCTAGTGCTCTATGCATTATGCATTATGGGAAATCCCCCAGCAGTCTGACCCTATAGCAGCATAACTAAGGGAGGGTTCAGGGTCACCTGATCCAGCCCTAACTATAAGCTTGATCATAAAGGAAAGTTTGAAGCCTAATCTTAAAAATAGAGAGGGTGTCTGTCTCCTGAATCCAAGCTGGGAGCTGGTTCCACAGAAGAGGCGCCTGAAAGCTGAAGGCTCTGCCTCCCATTCTACTCTTAGGAACTAATGATGTCTTAGAGATATGATTTAAAAAAAAAAGGGGGTTCTCACAGTCCCTAAAATTTTTAAAATTTATAAAATTCATAAGGCTCTGTGATACAAATGCATCTTTAAAAGTGATTTAAAAGAAGAGGCTGACACATTAAGGTAGAGTGCCTCTGTCAGGAACTAAAAATCCTTGACCATCTTTATTTTTTAAGTCCAAGGTGGGACCAATTTCAGTCATTTGAATTATTTTTTTTTTTTGCAGGTCTGCAAAGAGTCCTATGAAAACCTAACTACACCCTTACCGCTTCAATGGGAATTAAGAGGGTAAGTAGCAGCCAGGTGCTGCTTGTCAGATGCACTTGATTAAATGATCATCAGCAAGTGTGAGCACCTCTACAAACGTAGAGGTTTTGGCCGTTTGTGGCATTTTTAACACACACCTGAATGCTCCAGACCAGCAGTTGTTCCAGGATTGGATTACTTCCTAATCCAAAAAATAAATAAAAATAAAAACACACCTGTGCAGTCCACCACTTTAAAAGAGAGCACTATAGATTAGAGTAGATGAGGAAGAGCACAATACAGGAATCAGAGAGCAGAGCAACAATTTGAATTTTAAGTAGCAGTCATGGCATGGAAGGGTCAGTCCATTTTCAGAGGGACATGCTCAGACACCACCATGGAAGCTGGAAGCATAGAGCCATGAAAAAGTGGGTCCAGTTGTTGTTGGGGGGCCTGCAGGAGATACAGCAGAGTATGAGACGGCTGCCAGGGCCCTGTTGGTGCTGTCCAGTGTGGAGTGGGTGGCAGGCTTCTGCTACAAAGAGGGATGGGACCTGCTCCTGCAATTCTTTTAAAAGATTTTTTTTTTTTGTGGTAAATATCCACCTAGAACTTTTTAAAGTCAGCTATATATTTCCTCTAACCCAGGTTATTTGAATTTACTTTCCCCTTCTCTTCATTAGAATTACCATTTTATTGTTTTGTTTGACTCTAATGGTTTGCAGTTTTGAGAGCAGCCCATTGGATCAGATTTGGGAGTGGTTTCTGTTTCAGGTGATGTGCCCGGTTTGTTTCAAACATATGCTTTGGTTGGTCAGACACTACTTTCTTAAAAACAGACCTGCTTATGCTGCAGGTGCGTCATTTCCTGTGAGAGTTCTTCAGGCAGGTGCGGTTTTCATTTCACACCTGCAGATTGACAGCACTCTCACCTGGCTAAAATACTTTGATTTCTTCCTCTCGCCTAGCCACCTCTCCTCTCCCTCAGACTGTTTGTTCTGTCTGTGTGAAGCCTTTGTAACGAGTACAGTGACTATTAGCCAAATGGCTGTAATATTACTCCCCTCAGACTCCGCAGTCACTTTGCTCCTCATGTTGGCAATCTGTCTGAATGTGTTCTCTGTTATTGTCTCTGCTCTCCTCCGCCAGCAGACATTATTAGAAGGCCTTTTTTTCCAGTTTTTGCATAACAGGCGAAAGCCGACACGCTAATGTGCTCCTGCTGCTGCTCGGAGCGGCAGTGAGGCGACGAGAGCCGGCAGGTAAAACTTCTTGTCCCAAACACCCAGGACAACAAGCTCAAATGTTTCTCATAAAAACACAAAGGACTGAGTAAGTGGCACTGGGATATGTGTAGTCTGTATCTGTAGATAATACATAAAAAATACACATAAGAAAATACTTAATTTAGTATTTGAACTCTCAAAACCTCTACACGGCATGGTTTTCAGACATCATCTCATATCACAGTTGGTAGTGATGCACACAGAAAAAAACACAAAGCCTCATTAAAATCATGTTGTTTGAAACTTTTTCAGCATAACAACAATCACTTTCTATAACTGCTGCATGTCCTGTGGGTTATTTTGGTGTGCTTAGTGGTCCAGTGTTTTCAATTTGAGCATGGATGGATAGATGAAGCCTCTGCAGCATTTTAGTGACAATTATTCAGATGAAGTGGTTCTTATCATGGACAAACTAAAATAAAGTCGGTTACGATAGCTTTTCATAATCTGCTCCAACAGCAGATGGGGGGGTCAATGTTCTTCATGAGATTCAGTGAAATCTCCTGGTTTTAAGGAGTTTTCTTTTTTTTTTTGGGGGGGGGGGGGGGGGGGGGGTTACACTAATTATACATGTAGGAGATTTTCACCACTCATTGCACATACTTTGACCGTGTTGCCACTCAAAGCTGAAATCATACGAATTACATTTCCTCAAATGTTACAAAGTTTTTCTCCCAGCTAAGAACAGATCACATGATTAAGGAAGTCTGTGCAGGAGGTTTAAGGCTTGGGGCAAGAAAAGAAGTGTTGCACTCCACAGAAGGTCAGAAAGATGTGGGAATGTGACAGCCACAATCCAAGTGTGTGTTTTACTTCTCGGAGGCTTTTTCCCCCACGGAGGTATCTATTAAAATTTGATTATCACCAAGAAAAAAAGAAACACGAAAACATCAAAGCTACTACCAAAACAAAAAACTGGGGATGAGTCAAACAGAGCACACTCAGAGGGCTGATTGCTGAGTGGTCAGCTGCTGCCTGGCTCCACAGGAGAACACGCCATACCTGAGAGTGGGGGAGGACAAAACTACAGCGGGCCCACCCCGGCTGTAACAAGCAGGATGTGTTAAATCAACACATATAAATATATTGCCTAGATTTGTAGGAGCTTGCCAGTGACACAATGCATTTCCTTGACCCTCACGTTAACAAGATTGTTATTTGTATTTGCAGTAATTTATATTTGACTGAATGTCTCTGTGAGCAACAGCACAGAACCACAGAACCAGCAGGAATCAGTGATTCAACACTGATTAACAAGAGATGGGCTGAGGGTGGGTTGCCAAGCACAGCAACTGGGAAAGTTACATGAGATTTGCGTATAAGCTGATCAATCAGCTGATCTCTCTCTCACTGCAGTTTCTCTTGTGATACAGCAGTTAAAAGATAAAGTAGTATGTTATCAATAATAAATACACAGTACAGCAGACTATAATGCTCAGATCCTAAATTGTAAGGCTCTGAAAGATCATAAACATGAATGGAAAACTGCAGCTGTGCTCGCATGCATGTAAAAGGTTATTATAGCAGAAGTTCTATCACTTTGGGCTCACTAGAAGATAAATGTACAACACATGACTACAAATGCTGCTTGTTGCACTTCTGAACACAATCTGACCATCCCAGGAGCCAGCTGACGGACACGAGTCAGATCATGGGGCATATATTTTAGAAGAAGGGGTGCAGATCCGAGAGCACAGCAAACAAGAAAATCTGATTTTACAGTTTTCTTGTGTGAACTTATTACAGACTTGAACTTGAAATAGTTTCTCAACTGCAGACGAGACAGGAGGTAAGCTGTGTGCTGACTGGCTCCTGAAGTTCAAAGTTGCACTGAAACTTTACTCTGTTCTGGAACTCTGAAATCTTTTCTGAGCAACACAAGAGATGAAGAGCCCTGGGTGACACACACACACACACACACACACACACACACACACACACACACACACACACACACACACACACACACACACACACACACAGCAAACAGTACAGCTCATATTGTTTCATTTCAGCAGAGAGCAGAAAACTAATTTCTTGTCTTTCCCCCTCCAACAGTTATTGGATGAATTCTCTGTGAGGACTTCTGCCAAAGCCTCCAACTCGTCTAACTGAAAAAAAAAGATAAATAAAAATACTAGGATGCTTCAACCCATACCACGTGTGTCCGTGTGCTTCTTTGATACTTATTTTTTAAGAAAGTGAAGATAATTTAGAAAGAGATTTTAGGATGTGAGGACATTTTTGTTAAGTAAAAGATATTTCTGTAGACGAGGGCCATTTTAGAAACTACAGATTTCATAGAAGTTGGTACATTTTTAACCCTGTCGTGCGTAGTGGTCACTACCGTGGTCAAACAGACAGCCGTTCTCTTGTATATGCACTTGTTTTATTGTTATAGTTGCATATCAGCCAACACAGTGAATGCTTGGGGCAATTCATGGAAAGCCGTTTTCGATATATTATTCGTTATTTGAATGTAACTAACAGGAACATGATAAGTCAATGCTTGCAGTAGTGACAGATGATCTGAGAATGCATTATCAGTTTCTGTTACTGGTTTGTTAAATACATATTTCTCTGGTTCAAAAGTCAAATGCATGGTGTCCAGCTGAGCAAGATTATTATCGTTAACAAAAATGAACAAAAAAAGGAAATTGGAAAAAGAAAAAAATTTGCATTAGCTGAAATAAATAAAAACAGTAATTAAAAGAAAAAAAAAACAATAAGTTACTGAAACTGTATTGTGTGTTTACAAAACTAACTAAAATGAAATTATAGATACAATTCTCTTCATTTCATTTTTTGTTATTTTATTTAAAAGCCTTTAGGATTATTATGAAATATTTTTTTCCACTAGCAGTTTTAGCTGGGGCACCATACAACACCTCACTGTGTGTGTGTCTGCTCACCGCACCAGTCCACAAAAGTGCAGAATCCCATATGGGATTTCTTTGAGTACGATAGTGAGGCAGATAGAAGCAAGTGTCTTGTTGTGGACGATGACAAAATGTGTGTAACACTTCTCAAGGGGCTAATCCCACCAACCTCAAAGTCCACCTGAGAAGTGCACACAAGGTGGCAGCAGAAACTGCTCTGAACCTACGCAGTAACCTGTGACTTAAACTGACGCGCATCTCCTGAGAAATGTAACTACATGTCAGGTCCACACAGCCCGGAACGATTGATTAGCCTGTTCAGCACTGATGAGTCCTCCCGTGCATTTCTGGATACTTGTTTTTGATTTTATCAGTGAGAGAATAACAATCAGGAGTAAAATCAAACATCAAAAACAACAAATTCCTGGGGGGTGATTCCTGAAACTATCAGGATGGATGTGAGAGAATGAACAAAGTGAAAAAAAACCATAGGGACAGCAAAAAAAAAAAAAGACAACAACAACAAAAAAAAACCCAACCAGACAACAAAGAGCGAGGAACAAGGAGGGGAAAAAGTCCCAGCATTTTTGATTTCTGTCAGCCAGCACTGCAGGTAAAACACCGTCACATGACCACAGTAATTAACACACATAATGCAGCTCCCACAAGTACAAATGTGGCAACAACGTTGGCCACTTCTGTAGGCTGCGTACATAGGCCAGAAGACTAATTAGTATCTAACCAAGCTAATATCTCTGAGGAGCTCCGACAGAGAACCAGCATCGCAGCCATGCAGCAAAGTGACAACCATGATGGACTGTTGTCACCAACAAATAACTGCTGGCTAGTTAATACTAACAGGAGGATGCACTGACAAAATAGTTTTTTGAAACTGGGATAGCCACACGACTGTGTGACACAAACAAATACACACACACACACACACACACACACACACACACACACACACACACACACACACACACACACACACACTTGAAAAGCTGTATTTGAGCCTTGAGTCCTTCAAAGAGTTCAGTTTCTTTTTGTTGCTGATGTTATACACGTTATACATCACATGCGGTGTATTGTTAATCAACTTCACTGACACTGAAGTTGATTGGGAATTTATTATTGAGTTTATTGGGTTTTGGAGTTGATGCTTTTTGTTATGTGTCATGATGTTCATGTGTGTCCTGAGGGTAACGCTTTCTTTTAAGGCCCGCCCTTAGGCCGTAACTATCCTGTAAGTAAATTTTAGTTATGTGGAATTACTGCGTAATTATTTTTAATTACGGTGTAATTAATTACGCCGTAGTAAAAATAATTACGGCGGAATTAAAAATAATTACGGCGTAATTCCACATAACTAAAATTTACTTACAGGATAGTTACGGCCTAAGGGCGGGCCTTAAAAGAAAGCGTTACCAACAATTTTTTAAATGGTATCTTCTGTTGAAGTAGTTACTCTTGCACCCTGAATCTTGCACCAGACAGATGAAGTATGAAAAAACTAAAACTAATACTAGAACTGATGAAAAGCACCTGAAAGTACTGCATGAAAAAACATAATCAAGGGTGACAGGATGCAATCAGTCACATACTTTATCAAATTTAACAAACACATAATTGAGGCAGCAGAAAGATTTCCAATATTTTTTAAAATTAAGAACAAAATTTCCTATAAGCTAAACATATACAAAGAAGTTCAATCTGGTTTGGAGAATATCCTTAAAAACCAAATGATAAAATATGAGTAAACAACCAACAAAGTGAAGCTTAATGCCTCAGAGAGGGTCAGGCTGTCATTTACTAAGCAAGCACAAAGAGAGGTCCACTTCATCATTGAAGAAATAAATAAACAGAAAATGAAAAAAAAAAAAAACAGGCACACACACACACACACACACACACACACACACACACACACACACACACACACACACACACACACACACACACACAGAGGCCAAATAATTGATGATGAGCTAAGGGTAAACACCAACAACCCTGAAACAGCGGACTATCCTGGTCTATGGACAGACAGGAAGAGAGAGCCAGCATGACATGCTGAAAAAATGACAAATCCACATAAATGCATATTTCACCACCTTGTTGAAACTCTGACATTTCAGAGATTGCTAAAAGAGTACCTTTAAACAATGGTTAAAAGCTATTCTTAAAAAAAAAAAAAAAATGCAGCCACCACACTGCAACAACAAAAACAGAGCACACGTATGCACAATTAAATAATTAAAAAGTCAAAAATATTACAAGCTTTTTTTTTTTTTTTTTTACCTCAACAGCAATAAAATGTACTCTGACTCTGATGACAATTCATCACTGCATGAAGAAATAAAATGGCTGTAACTGATGTAATGTATGACCCACATAGGTGTGTCAGACACAGGTAACGTGCTGGAAGCAGAAGACAGTTTGGTCTACAACAATGAAACAAAATTAAACCAACATACAATGGCCCACATTTCAGACAAAATTAAAACACTGAGTAATGAAAATGGATAAAGCTTAGGGAGCAAGTCCACCTTTCAGTTTTAAGTTGAAGTGAACTTTAGGGTGGATCACCTCTCTGCAGAGACTCCTAGGCTGAAGAAGCCTGGTAGGAGAGGAATTCACAAACTTACAATATTAAAATCATTACAGTAATGTTTTTTAGAAGTATGTAAATACTTGACCAAATATGACTTTAGTCTTTTAAATTGGATGGATAAAGAAAAAACAAAAACAAACAGTGGATGACACAATGACCAAATGAAGAATACCAGAAACATGCTAGTGCTGTGCTGTAATCTTCAACACTCAAAAGACTATCACTCTTCTGGGGGGTGCATTGTATTTGTGATTGACCTCACAAATATTCAAATTCATATTTGGGTGCCATTGTACCCAGTAAGTAAAAAAAAAGCAGAGTAAAACCTGATGCATGTCTTCACAACTTTCTAATTGCCATAATGTATTTATTAATTCGCAATCTGTTTCCACCTGCAACTAATGTTAAACTCACTCCTCGTTGTTAGTCATCGCCACCAACACGATGGTGGAGGTAGAGGGAAGAGGAGGAGTGGGGTGCGTCAGGTTGTGGAGTGTTAAACCCCCTGTGGTCCGTCTGGAGGACGGAGCAGAAATTAAAGTCTCGCTAATTAGTGAGCGATAAAAATAGTTGTGGAAACGGTGGGATCTGGATCACAGTTTGCAGGCAGCAGCCTCAGTTCTGACACCACTGAGCTGCTTTCTGCATGTGCTTCAGTTAGAGAGAAATCAAAACAAATTAATCCAAAGTGTTAAAAACATACAGCACATGGACTGTGTGAGTAAAATATAAATATGTATTTAAACCACCAGTTTGATAGATGAAAATACAATCAGCCTGCTTTTCAAGTGTGCTCATTTGTCAATACCATGAAAACTGTGTTTTATTATAATTTTATGGCACTAATAAGGGAGTGGCAGTGAAAAAAAAAGAAAATGAGGTCAAACAAAAGGCTCTGGTATGGATATTTTCTGTGTCTGGCTGCAAAAGAAATAGAAGATCAATCAACAATTAACTATTTTGATAACTTTCAACCTTGAAGACATCAGCTCTGTAATACATTTCCAGAGGAAATGGTACTGAGAAAACTTTATTGTTATCCTGTTTTAACAAAGAAGATTCTATGAATAGATTAACATGTGGTCTTTGACGCTAAACAAAGCCAAAAGATTGATTTATTATCTAATGTATTGATAAATACAATACATTAGATCAATGAAGAAATGATGTTGACCCTTCGAAAAGTAATTAGCCTGCCCACATTTGCAACACTTCTGCAAGCAACTTTGCAACCCATCACCTTTCGTGCAGTCATTAATGAATGTTGTAATGAATAAAAGATGCCAGTGAATGAAAGAAATTCCCTGAGGTGTAGAATCATTAATGTAATAATTCCTCATCTATCCAAAAAAGTTATTACCACAGAATCATGTTGAACCATGTTGCTTTGTATTCATAACAGTAAAAAGTCTTGTTTGATCAGCTTTATGTATATATATATATATATATATATATATATATTTTTTTTTTTTTTTTATTTAATTTAATTTCATTTATTTATTTATTTTTTTCCACGAGTCTGAAATTTGAGCAAATGGCTTCCAGCTCTCCTCTCAGGGGGATTTATAGATAAAACATTATCGTCATGATCATCTGCATCAAACTGACTGAAGGGCCTGCAGAGACTTCTTGTCAACAGATTAGGAATCACTCGAAGAGAATTATCCTCATCATTAATATGTGCATAACATGAACGAGCCGGCACGCCGCCACTGCTGATGAACAATGAGGCCGTTTCATCTTCAGCTGAGTGTGACTGTGATGAATATTCAAACGAGGGAAACTCGGCTTTAAACGGTACACACTGAGCCTCTTAGCTAAATCAGCACTCACTTCTTTATTAACATACTGGAATCTGTAATTATGCCCCATTGCATGTTAGCTTTGCACAACACTACAAAAGCTATGACAAAAGGAAAGCTATGATGTTGTGTGATCATAACCGCAAGAGCATATCTCCATTTATATAAGAAGTAGCTGAGAGTCGGTGCATTCACTGTAAATACACTGAAAAAACAAGACAAAATCATCCTATTATTTCCCTGATCAATCAGTCTAAAGTATAATGTAGTGTGGTACAGTTAGAGGATGTAAAGTAGACTTAAAAGTGTGCATATACACAGATTGAATTGGTGAGAGACCACAAAGTTCAGCTTGATATTTTCCTCTAACTATATCACAAAAAGCCACAAAGAACTAAAGGTTTCCAGGATGCACTAGCCCTTACATGAGTTTCATCCTCAAACCTTTTTACAATCACCAGATCTCAATTTATGCAGCCATGGGAGATATTAGACCATCATAATGAAAAAAAAAAGACACCTGAATCTGTTCTGTTAGCAAGAGATGATGTGACATTATACATCCTATTCTTTTTTTTCTTTCAGCCTTTTCTTTCGGCCGGCGAGTCTTCTGGAGGTGGGGGTAGGGTCAGGTTCGCATCCAGTCCTGTTAGATCTTTTAAGCCAATATGTAATTCCAGAATGAAATTAAATAAATTTACTAGGAAAATTAAACAGAGATCGTCCTGATGGAAGAACAGTTATTTCCACACTTAAAACAGCCACTTTGAAGGATTTCCTGCTGACTATGTTTTTTTCCTGACCAAGGTGCATGCAAGAATGTCAGTGCCCATCAGAAGCTCCCTGATACAAAGTTCATGTGATGTGCCCATGTTAGCACAGCACAACTAGTTGACATTCACAGGTCTTCATATACTGCTGTTTGGTCAAAGTTGCTGGCATCTAGTTTGGCATCTGTGTGGTTCATGTATTAGTTTATGGAGACAATGAGATAAGTCCCTCACTTTCAGCTATTCATCTAAGAATAGCAGTCCCATTTATCATGCTGGGTAAACATATTCTTTTCAATATGCAGATTTAATGTTATGAATCAATCCACCTAACTAGTGAGTTAAAGTGAAAATAAAAACCAAGTGCAAAATATAGCTGCAAGCGGTGATGATAGGTCCTCACCAGCCCCCGCCCCGTGCTGCTGCTGAGTTTAACCCATGGTTGCCAAAGTTTACAGTTTTAGCTCTTGAAAAAGCTGTTGCGCCAATTTCCATAATTCCCCAGTTATGGATTCAGTATGGATTCAGGCTTAGTAAATACATAAGTGATACAAAAGTTTTTAGGGACAAAGAATGTGCGAACGATTCAACAAAGAATTTTGTGGCAAGACACAAAAACAAAGGCCAAATTCAGCAACACTGTTTAATATTCTATAAAACCTTGAACAACTTTTGATGCCCTGCTTATCTGGATGATGCTGTGCGATTTTGGTGTCTCTGGGTTGAGTGCCCTGAGATGAGTTTGTTAAAGTATGAGATGAGTAAAAAAAAAGCAGATGCAGCACTTTACAAATTTCAAGCCAAGATGGCCGACTTCCTGTGTGTTGTGTGGAGTTGCCATAATAATATTTTTTGTTCGTATTTACTGGAACTTTGTGTGTACCAAATTTTGTGGCTCTACAACAAATTTTATGTAGCAACGGCTCCCCATAGGCACAATGCACTTTGATTTTCGACAGGGTGCTGATGTGCCTCTTATTTGAATTTTACTATGGCGACCATTAAAAAAAAAAAAAAAAAAAAAAATTGCCGTACCGGAATTTTGTGATGAAATTGGAGAGCTTTCATACATGTTCAGGGTGGCAAATTTGTGAAACACCTGAAGGTCTCTTTTTCCCACTGGAATAAAATGGGGCATGTGGGGCATTTGGGTCATTGCCATGGCAATGGCATAAAAAATGTGCCATGGGTGTCACTGACTTTTTTTTAATCATGGGGACTACAATATGTGTTTACTAAATTAATGCATTGCTGGGAAACTCATTTTTTTCTGTCCATATAAAGATTTGTAGGGGGCACTATTGTGGCAATTGCCATAATTCCCCAGTTATGGCCTCAGGCTTGGTAAGTACAAAAGTGATTAAAATATGAGGCAAATTGAACAAAGCACACGTGAAGGACTGCAGAAAGCGCTTTGTGGCGAGACACAAAAAAAAGGCCAAATTTGGTGCATTGCTACAGCAACACGATTTAAAGTTCTATAAAACCTTCAACAAATTTTGATGCCCTGCTTGTCTAGGTGATGATGCGGACTTTTAAAGGGCTGCAAATTGTTGAGTTTTCATAAATGTTCAGGGGGCCAAATTTGCTATGATTGGCTCAGAAAAATTTGGAATAGTGAAGGACACTAACTAACGCGTTGTTTTCAGTGACCCTCATATATATCTTTTCAAAAAGTATTTGACCTGACCAATGCTGTTATGGGGTGTTATGGGGTCCATTTTTTTGTGTGCAGGCTAACGAATAAAATAGACTCCTTGCTGATCCCTTTGAGAGGCTCGGGCCTAATAAAACTATATCAAATCAAACTGAAATTCCACATGGGACATTAAACCATGGCTGACAAAGTTATGACTTATTCCTCTGTCACCTTTTTGAAAGAACATTATTTTTTCTCAGCTGCCTCTCAGAGATTTAGTCAGATTTTCAGGGGCAAGAACTCTGACTCATGTCCTGTTATTTGATAACTTTCAAATCATCACTTAAATATTTAAATAAGCCTTTAATCTGCAGGGACAGGGATTAAAAAAAAAGTCCATAGGGGACATGAATGAATGACATTTAGTATTGTGTGTACTTTAGAGATGAAAATGGAAAATGAGAAAACATAAACCAAGTTTCACTGTGCAGCATATAAAAATACATTTTGTCAGCAACAGCTGCTCGACCCCCTCTGTGCTAGTGCTGAAAATTCTGTCATATGGTCTAGCCCAGAGACTACAAGAGCCAAAGGGTATGCTAACAAACTGTAATAATCTTAAAGAAGTGATATGTGTGAGTCTGACAGAACAAAAGTTGGATAGAAATGTTCAGTGAATGTATAAGTAAGCAGCTCTTCCAAGTTATACACGAGCAAAAAGGACCTAAAGGCTTTTATATTTGCATTATTTTTATTTTAACATATGCTTTTGCTCTTCAATTTAAATAAAAGTGAGTAATCCTATTAAAACATAAAAATTGTGATAAAAAAAAAAAACTGACACGTTCTTTGGCAATATTCTTTTTGACAAGCCTTTTAGTTGGCATACTTTTCAGCTAAATGTGAACCTCACATCACAGCAGTCATTTAAACCCTAATCATAAAAAAAGACAATTTCTAATGATTAAATGTGTTTAACAAACTATTTTTTTACAGTGTGCAGGCAACTGAGGCTGCTGCTAGAGATCTGTGGACTGAAGAGATTATCTGGATTTATCAGCTTTGGCCATTTTACCAGAGACTTTCATTTTTTCTCCATTGGTTAGACGGAAAACAAACCTGCATGAATACAAATCAAACAGCCCCTTTAGAAATGGAAGATGACTAGATCAGATTTACCTTCCTGATAGCAGCAGTAAAGAGGATTTTGTTGGAGTGGAGTCCACATGGCGCTCACATGTGTTCACTGTCATCAGAAACACAAAAAGTGGAGATCTCCAAACAAACATCATGAAGCAGGAAGATAAGATGGCAATGCTGAGAGGAGACAGAGAGCGCGCAGAGGATTAAACAGATTAAACACTGAAGTCAAACTGTCAGAGCGGCGTGATGTCTGCACACAGACCCGCAGTCCAACTTCATACAAACCACAACAGAGAGGTGTTTGCATGAAGCAAATTAATCAAAAAAGTACAAACAAAGCTAACATAAAAAAAAAACAAAAACTGTCATATTTAGCGTAATACAAGATTTACACATTTTTCATACAGAAAATTACTTGCAACAAAAGAAATCACTGAAAAAAATCATATCTAGTTAAGTCCTGTGATTACATCAGTTGTTTGTTTGTGCTGTGTGAAATGGCTCATGTAAGTGTTTGTAAATTACATATACTCTAGGAATATAACTACCAGCACACACACATACGAATGCAGGCAGACAAACAGACACGCGCACACGTCACTTTTTAGATAGTTTGGACCCCAACAACACAAAGCAATGGACTTGAGTGTGTGTGTGTTAGCAAGAGTGTGTGTTTACAGCGTATCCAGCTGGATGTGTGGTGGTCTGATGCTGAATGTGTGCTCGACACTGAACATGAAAACAGTGTGAGGTTGTAGTGTGCATCTTGTTTGTGCATGTGTGATCAGTAGAAACTGTTTGTGTCTTCCTTCCACTTTAGCCCTGCAGGCGTTGCCCTGGGCGTTCCAACCTTTGCACAACAACTGCCAAACACACAGACGCAAACACACACACACACACGCACACACACACACACACACACACACACTGAGCGTGAATGAGAGCTGTAGTTTCTTTGAGCAGTGTCCTGCAGGTTTCTTCCCAGAAAGCCATGGTACTAGTATTCCCCAGTGATGAACATTTAATGATGCTAGGCTAGCAGTTTGCTGCTTCAGTTGAACATGTTGTGGATACAAGTTTTAGGAAGTACAAGTTCAAGTAAGACGGAAAATGCACTAAAGGACTATTCTTGTGGCTGAGCCAGGCTTTTTATTGCGCAGGCAGGTGTGACGTTTGGGTTTGGTGTCATACTGCAGAAGAACCGGGTCCAATCAGACACCTCCCTCAGTGCCCAAGACATTTGCACTAGAAGCTTAGTGCAAATTGATGCACAACTTCTTATTCAACTGAAAGGCAGAAGGTACAGCCAGTCATTTCTGACCAGGATACGTCCTTCAACATGCGCATTAAATAAATATGCAGTCCTGCTTTCTTTCACCTTAGCAGTGTTGTCAAGATTAAGAACATCGTGGATCAGAGTGCTGCTGAAAAACTAGTTCATGCATTTGTTACTCCTAGGCTGGACCATTGTAATTCCTTATTATCAGGCTACTCTAAAAGCTCCTTTAAAAGCCTTCAGCTTATCCAAAATGCTGCAGTGAGTACTGACTGGGACTCTTAAGACTATCATATTTCTCCCATATTAGCTTCTCTTCACTGGCTCCCTGTTAAATCCAGAATTTAATTTAAAATCCTCACGTACAAAGTCCTGAATGATCAGGTCATATCTTAAAAATACAGTAAAATATCATATTATCCCCAGAGAGTACTTCACTTTCAGACTGCAGGCTTACTTGTGGCTCATAGAGTTTCTAAAAGTAGAATGTGAAGAAGAACCTTCAGCTGCACTAAGTACTGGGCCACCTACACACCGCACCTACAGGAAACCCATGCCACGAAGCTCCCAGTGCAGTTTTTATGCTAATGTAAATGCAAAAGGAGGTTTGGAACTCCGCATCTCTCCCCGTGTCTTTATATCAGATGAGAATGGGTTAGCTCCACATACCTTCAGCCTGAGCAGAGATTCAATCAGAAAACCTAAGCGCACTACAGGATTCCCAGTCACTGTTCAACCAGAACTACTTCTTTCAGCTGCTCCCTTAAGGGGTCACCACAGTGGATCATCTTCCTCGCTGCATTTGCATATCCACGCACGTCCTTTTTTCCTCCACCCTGGCAGCTCCATATTCAAAAAATGGGCTAGATTCTTGTCTCTGTGTGTGTGTTTTATATTTTCTCCTATTTTTAAAGGGTGTCCTCTGTATTCCTTCCATGAAAACTGCAAACTTTTCTCCAGATATCCTCTTAGGATATAAAAAGCATGTTGGAGGGGAAAATGTCCATTCTCAAAATGCCCTGAATGTAAGGAAGTTAAGGTTTATGCATAATTGTTTGCCAGCTGTTGTTTTTTTGCTCTTATTCCATGGTGAGCTTGTCTTGAAGATTAATCTTTTGTATGTGGATGTATTTGGCACTCTGTGAATTTCTTGGCTGACAGACAAATAACTGCTCGCAGCTTGCTCACACTGTATTATCAGTCAGATATTGACAGCAGCTCCTTCCTCTTTTAGTTTCTGCTGTGCTTCAAGTCAAAGAAAGCCACAGCGATGCTGCTGTTACTTTCAGCAAGACAAAAAAAAAAAAAGTTGTTTCCCTTCTCTGAAATTAAAATCTTAAATTCAGTACCTTACCATAGAAGTGATAGCAGATGAATGTTGCAGCTAGGGTTGGATCAGCTAGTCAAATTACCAAATTCTTAAGGTCAAAGATGTCAACTCAAGCCTATTTTAACAAACCCATCCAGAGCTTTAAAAGACTTTTGTGTCTCTAATGTGGTTACAGCAATCTGACTTTAACTGTAACAATCCAACATTTGTTCATTCAATATCAGTCCACAATAAAAAACATTTTCAGTTGCAGACAAAAGTAAGTGGCTACTGTTACAGTGATGATGAAAAAATAAAGACCACACATGTATCAAATCAACACTCAAAAAGTGACATTTCAGGCCATTCTTAGTTATTCACAAAGAGACTAACAGTAAATTCATGTTTACTAGTTCGTCCACAACTTTAATTCGTTTTCTTTGTATGTATATAATAATCAAAGCTAAAGCTCTTTTTCTCACGGTTCAGATTTTGAGTATGTTTTAAGTGGGTGGAAGTCCAAAACATTCTGCATGCAATGACTTTGTGATCTGGCTTAATGATGTCAGAACAAATGAATCCTGTGTGCACTTTATCATTACTCTAAGAAAGAACAGAGTCCTGATCAGGAGTTTGGAAAGCAGCCACCTGGGCAACACTCAGCCTCACAAGGAGTGAGAAAACTGGGCTGCTACTGAAATGGAAAGCTGATGGAAAGATGGGGAACAGGTGAGCTGACAGGTGTACAGAATTAGGTGATTAAGGCTGGTAGAAAAGTCCAAGGACATCTGGTGGCCCTTTGGAGAATAGCAGGGGCTGTGTTTGAATAGCACTCCCTTCCTAAAGAGTATAGACTATGTTCCAGTGATGTTTAACGTCTCTAATTGTCTGTAAACGTCATCCACTATTTAGTGCACCACAAAATTCTCTAATGGCACACCAAAAGGTAGCAGAAGCTGTGCCATCATGCACTGCAGTCTGTCTGCTCTCAGAAGACAAAGACGGAAGCATCAGAGCATTTGGAGCTCATGTGATTTCCTTACCGGCTGAGAGTGCCTGGTAAGCAGAAGTGCTCTGAGCTGGTTGTGCTATGACGGCAAAACCTGAACGGATGGATGTTAACATTGTTTCCACAGAGGTCCAGTCTGAGAAAGCAAGAAATGCTGATCATTATTTCAGTGAATAAATTAAAAGAATGTCTTTTTCTTTATTCCAAAGAAATTTATTTGACAACTAATTTGGTTACTAAATGGTTGTGAATAGACAGTCACACACTGCCCACTGCATAAAACAACAGTTTTAAGATATTTGGTATTTCTTCATGGAAATTCTGTCTCATTTGTTCTGTGGTGTAACATGTCAGACTGTCACAGCTGCCGCCTCGCTTCCTCCAGTGTCATCGTGATAAAACTGTGATGCAAACAGTTCATTGTAGTTCATTGTAGTCGTTACTCCTGGGGTGCATGGCGTTTTGCATGCTCTTTATTGAGAATATTTTATTTCACTTTGTAATAATCAATAAGAATAAGAGAATAATATGAAACTTTATTGCTGGAAAGTTATAAAAGGCGGGATTCAAAAGGACATCCACTTGACATCTTTCATTTTGGAACTTTTTTCAACCACGACTATACATTGAGAGAAGATCATCTTCATCTTTATTCAAGACAGTTTCCAGAATATCTGCTATTTGCAGATCACTTTATAGAAGTCTCATTCTGACCACTTACACTGTACACTCTGAGATATTATTCCTGACCTCAGTTCTGGAGAGCAAACATCATGTTCTTTATTCAGATCTTTGGTAGTTGTTGCCACAGCAACAACTATCCTTCCCATGGTCCACATACAAAAGCAGTACAAGACATCCAACCATCACATTACAGGTAGTCAATGAGGAAACTGAAAAGAACAACAAGATTAAATATCAAACATAAAAACAAACAGATAAGAGCACTGGACATCACTTGATGATTGCAACAAGGAAACAAGCTACTACCATCCTACCTTGTCTCAAGTCAACCATTATAATTTCTGTCCCACAGAGACCAGCCAGCAACAGGCTAAATGACTAGAGAACAACAGCACTAAACATCAGTAGTTATGAAATGTCTGGAGAAACTTGTATCTAAATACATCAAAGACTGCCTCCGTCCTAACTTTGACCCATATCAGTTTGTTTATAGAGCAAACTGACTGACAGAGGACACCATCTCCACTGCCTCCACATTGCACTGAGTTCCCTGGGTATTCCAAATGGCTATGTCAAAATACTTGTTGTTGATTACGCTTCAATCCCAGATTTACTGGTTGACAAGCTGTCTGATCCAGACCCCCTGCACTTGGAATAAAGACTTACAAGCCATCCACAAATGGTGAAGGTGGGTCCCCATTACTACTCCACCCTCACACTTAGCACTGGGTCTCCTCAGGGCTGTGTGCTGAGTCCTTTTTTGTGTACACCTTGCTACTGTCACCCATTCCACTTCACCAACACATTTTAAGTGTTGGCGGGGGGGGGGGGCAGGGGGGGTGTTAATGTGGGTTTTTACCTTACAATATTAAGAATTGAACTGAAAGTTGCAGATGGCACTGTTGTGGTTGGATTCAGATCTGGAGACAACCAGATATCATACAAAGATAAGGTGCAGAAGCTGTCTGAGTGGTGCTCTGCTAATAACCTGGGACTCAGCATCAATAAAACCAAGGAGATGGTCATTGACTACAAGAGGCACAGGTTGGACGCTCTGCATCAACAGGGACTGCATTGAGAGGGTTTCCTCCATTGGGAACCCACATCATAGACAATCACTCTTTGTCTACCAACATAACAGTGGCAAAAAAAAAAAAAAGCCCCATCAGAGACTGCATTTCCTGAGAGTGCTTGGTGGAATCACACAGATGAAAATGCTGCTGGTTCCCTTCTACCTTTCCATCACTGATAGCGCACTGATGTACTGCATCACAGTGTGGCATGCTGGCTGCTCAGTGGCACACAAGAAAACTGTACAGCTTATCAACACTGCCTAGAGAACCATCAGCTGGCCGCTGCCCTCCCTAAAGGACATCGCTGGCTCTCCGTGTCTCAGCAGGGCAAAGAAAATAATGAAAGACCCTTCCCACCTTGGACAGCACTTGTTCGACCTTCTGCCGTTAGGCAGCCAGTTTACGCTCATGAAGAACCGGACAAATGGACTTAATTTTATTTTTTCCCCTGGACGATCAGAACTCATAAATGTAAATAAAGGAGTGCAACAGCTATTCTCCAGTGAGTAGCATCCCTTTAACCCAGTCATGTAAAGTACCTCATAGGTGCACTACATTTGGACAAACTGTACTGTCAGTAAATATAATTCAATTCAATTTTATTTATATAGCGCCAAATCACAACAAACAGTTGCCTCAAGGCGCTTTGTATTGCGGGTAAAGACCCTATAATAATACAGAGAAAACCTGTGCTGTCCTCGCTTTTGAGTTTCCTGTTTTTCACCAGCTAGACAGCCAGATAACGATGCTCCAATAAAGAAACTTCTCTTTCCGTTTTCTTTGTTGCTTTATTGAAGAATGGCCTCTGACCATTGTCCACTTTCGACCATCGTAAAAGAACAAATCTTGTCCAAAACAACAACGTTTCACGATTGATATTAGCCTAATTCACGAACATTCGGCATTACATTCCGCCATCTTGAATCTGTCTACTTCCTGTATTTTTGTAACCACAAACAATGCTACAAAACAACCACTGGAGGGAGTTCTAGGGCAATTTTACAAAAAGTGCACACGGTGTAACTTATAACTTACAAAAGCCAGAACACTCCCCGCCTGGTACAATACAATTGTGCCACTACAATTAACATTTCTAATAAACATTTTACACTGTTTACAGTTATAGCACTCTTAATTTTCCTCTGACAAAAGCAAAACTATGTCAGCAATGGGTCTTAAAAACACTTTTTCATTTCCATCTTTCACAGTTTTTACTTCTGCTTTTCGAACCTTATTATCCTTACTCTCAAATGTTCTTACAACCTTTCCCATGGACCAGTTGTTTCTGTGTGTGAGAGCATCTTTCAATAACACAATGTCACCAACTTTAATGTTCGGTTTATCATCAGTCCATTTTCTCCGTTGCTGTAGAGTCGATAGGTATTCACTTTTCCATTGTTTCCAAAAACAGTCTGCCAGACACTGTACTTGTTTCCATTGCTTTGAGTAGAGGTCTGGTGGTGCAAAGCTTCCTGTTGGTGCAGATAATGCATTGGTCTTCTGGGTGAGAAGCATTGCCGGTGTGAGAAGGTTTGGTTTGTCTGGATCTGTTGAGATTGGTACAAGTGGTCTTGCGTTCAATATTGCCATTACTTCTGCCATGAATGTATTCAACACTTCATGTGTGAGTTGGATATGTGCGGCCTTCAAAAGAATCCCATCCAGGATGCGCCTCGCAACTCCAATGAGTCGCTCCCATGATCCTCCCATGTGTGAAGAGTGTGGGGAGTTGAACAGCCATGTGCATCCTTTCTCCAGCAGGTAAGCATTCAGTTCTGTGTCCTTGTGATCAATTTGCAGTTCATTACATGCTCCAATAAAATTAGTCCCTCTATCAGAGCGAAGCATTTGAGCAAGACCACGGATGCAAAAGAATCTTCTTAGAGCATTGATGAAACTTGACGTCGACATTGATTCAATGAGCTCAATGTGCACTGCTCTTGTGGACATGCAGGAGAAAAGTACAGCCCAGCGTTTACTGTCTGCACTCCCTCCTCTGGTGCGGCGTGTGGTGACTGTCCAGGGCCCAAAGACGTCCAGTCCAACACTAGTGAATGGTGGCATGGGTGTCAGCCTATCAATGGGTAAATCTGCCATCTTTTGAGTCTGCATTTGTCCTCTGAGTTTTCGACAAAGAATACATTTGTGAATGACAGAAGAAATGAGCCGTTTACTGCCAATAATCCAAAAGCCAGCTCCTCTGAGTGCTCCTTCTGTTATGAGGCGCCCTTGATGCGCTACTTTTTCATGATAGTATCTAATAAGAAGGACAGCTATATGATGAGCCTTTGGAATAATGAGTGGGTGTTTCTCCTCTTTTGTTAGGTCAGCAGGTGCCAAGCGTCCTCCTATTCTGAGGAGTTCATCTTCATCAATGACAGGGTTCAACTTTTGGAGACAACTTTGTTTTGGAAGTGGCTGATTTGCTTTCATGCACCTGTACTCCTCTTTGAATGTTTCACTCTGTACTGCGCGAATGATAAACTTGGCTGCTTTGGACACTTCCTCTGCAGTGTTACTATCACGAAAACACATCCAGCCTTTACTTTCTGTGTCTGTTTTCTTGAATGATGCTGCCACACGTTTTAGTGATGCGACAGTGCAACACAATCTCATCCAATGAGAAAATCTTTCAAAACGACATGGCTCTAGCTGTGCTACTGAGGTTTTGGTAACGAGGGTTTTTACATCAGGTCTGATCTCTGCATCTGCGTCAGGGTTGATGAGAGTAAAACTATCACAATGTGATGGCTCTATGTCATGTTGTGCCAAAAAAGAAGGACCACTAAACCAGTTTGTGGAAGCTAATGTGGAAGCTGCAATTGGTCTAGTGGCTATGTCTGCCGGATTGTCACTAGTGGATATGTGAAACCACTGTGTTGGATGTGTGGTCTTCCTGATTCTAATCACTCGGTTAGCCACGTAAGTGTAGAATCTCTTTGTGTTGTTATGTATGTAACCAAGAACGATTTTGCTATCTGTGAAAAATCTGATAGTGTTTACTTCAATGTCCATCTCATCTTTAATGAGTTCGTACATCTCCACAGCTAAAACTGCTGCACATAACTCCAATCTAGGAACAGTATGAGCTGGTTGGGGGGCTACTTTGGACTTGCCCATGATGAACCCCGTGTGCCACTGACCTTTGCTATCTAGAGCTCTTAGATAGGCTACTGCTCCTATGGCCATGGTTGAGGCATCTGAAAATATGCACAATTCTTTCTTCACAGCAGCGGCCTGAGAGAACGGTAGGTAAGCCCTTGGTATTTGTAGCTGCTCAAGATCTTTCAGTGAATTTCTCCATTTATTCCATCCATCTTCTCTTTCTGCGGGAAGTGGTTCATCCCAATCCTTCTGCTCTGTGGATAGGTCACGAAGAAGAGCTTTTCCCTGCATTGTGATGGGTGAAACAAAACCTAGTGGGTCATATAAACTGTTAACGATGGCCAAGACACCTCTCCTGGTGAATGGCTTTTGCTCAGTGGTTACATGAAAAGTAAAACAGTCACTTTTAAGATCCCACAGCACCCCCAAGCTCCTTTGCAGGGGTATGTTGTCCAGCTTCAAATCCAGGTCTTTTAGATCCTTGGCTCTTTCAACAGCAGGGAATGCTTCCACTACCTTGTGGTCATTACAAGCTATTTTGTGTAGCTTTAAATTTGACTGAGCCAGCATGTTTTGTGCATTCGTGAGTATCTCAACAGCTTCTTCTCCTGTTGCTGTGGATGCAAAGCCGTCATCAACATAAAAATGTCTCATTATGAATTGCTTTGCCTCATGTCCATACTCTTCTTCTCCCTCGACTGCAGCACGCCTCATACAGTAAATAGCCACAGCTGGGGACGGACTGTTCCCAAAGACATGAACCTTCATTCTGTAGTCACAAATGCCTTTGCTAGTATCGTTATTCTCATACCAAAGGAATCTCAAATAATCCCTATGATCTTCTCTCACTTCAAAACAATAAAACATTTGTTGCACATCAGCTGAAAATGCTACAGGCTCTTTTCTAAAACGCATAAGGACACCTAGTAAAGTGTTGTTTAGGTCGGGTCCACTTAATAAGACTTTGTTAAGGGACAGTCCTTCGAACTCTGCACTTGAGTCAAAAACTACTCTCAGTTGGTCAGGTTTTTGTGGGTGGTACACACCAAAGGATGGTAAGTACCAGTGTTCTTTGTCTGAGTCCAAAGGTGGAGCGACCTCTGCGTGGTCATTGTCCAGCATGTTTTGGATAAACTCTGTGTATTTTCTTTTCATCCTGGGGTTCCTGTCCAGTGTTTTTCTGAGGGACTGGAGGCGTTTGAGCGCTTGCTCTCTGTTACTTGGAAGCTCTGGTCTAGGAGAGCGGAATGGCAAAGGTGCCACCCAGCTATTCCTCTCATTTTGATACACTTCCTTTTCCATAATGTCAATAAAGTTTTTATCCTCTGCTGACAGTGCTGGTTTGTCATCATCTTTTGTCCTATTAAACACTGTTTCTCCCAGCTGAATGTTATTCATGTTTTCACTGTCCTTTTGGGGGGCAGGTATGGTGTTAAGCTGGTAGTTGCAACCACTTGACTCTTTGATTTGAAACATGTTAGGGCATGGGCAGAGGTAAGAAGCACGTCCATTCTGAAGAACATGTGTTTTGAGCACATTCACATTAAGCGGTTTATGCGTCTTCCCCATGCAAGCTTCCCCAACTATAACCCAGCCTAAGTCTAATCGCTGTGCATAAGGTGCACCATATGGCCCATTGATTCTCGCTCTGACTTTATGGACTTGTATAATGTCTCTCCCCAAGAGCAAAAGAATAGGTACTCGTTTTTCCACAGGTGGCACCTTCTCAGCTATCTTCTGTAAGTGTGGGAACTTCATAGCAACTTGTGGAGATGGAATCTCTCTTCTGTCATCCGGAATCATGTCACACTCAATCAGGTTTGGGAGTGGGAGCTTTACTCTACCATCTATTGACTCAATCATAAAGTTTAATGCTGTTCTGCCAACGTTATCTGACAGTCCTGAGCATGTCCTGAGCTTGTAAGTGTCTGAGTGTGTCTTAATCTTAAAAAGCTCAAAAAACTGAGACTTAGCTAGTGACTTGTTACTTTGTTCGTCAAGCACTGCGTACATCTTCCTTGCCTGTTCTCTTTTCCCATCTGGATAGACTAATACAGGACTTATTTTTGAACATGAATATGGGATGTCTACATCGCCACACACTTCTGTGCATTTAGAAACGACTGAGATGCTTTCACTAGTTTGCGTCTCCCCGCCATTCTCTTTCTCAGCTTCAGAGCTTTCAGCTGGTGCAAGAGGTGGACCTGGATGTAGCGCTGCTAAATGTCTGTCGCTGCCACAGTCCATACACTTTATTTGCACACTGCAGTCCCTTGCTAGATGCTGAGTAGAGCCACAGCATTTAAAACAGATTCTGTTCTCTTTTAAAAAAGACTTGCGCTCATCTATGGGTTTCGCTCTGAAACTTTTGCACTTCTTAAGTGGATGAGGTTTCTTATGTATAGGACAAAGCTTATCAGGGCTTTCTATAGGTTTACTGTAACTAGTTTGAGCTGAACTGGTATCTGTTTTGTGTACACTAATCACTTGCCTGTTGTTGCCTTTGAAGCTCTTCTCTTTTTTGATGCTTGCGTTGGCAGGAGGTGTGATGACAAAACTTGGGTCATTTTTTATTTTGGCTTGTTGTCTTACAAACCCCGAAAAGACACTGAAAGGGGGAAAGGTAACTTTGTGTTCTTCTTTGTACTTTGCCCCTGTTGCAATCCATTTTTCCTGTAGTCCATAGGGCAACTTCTCCACGATGGGATTGACTCCACGAGCCGTGTCCAAATATGAGAGGCCTGGTAGGTATCCTCCATCTTTTGCACATTCAATTTCCTGCAGAATGTCACCCAGCTCTCTTAACTTTGCGTTATCTCTGTTGTTGAGTTTGGGAAACTGTTCAGTCTTTTTTAACAGTGCATTTTCCACTACTTCAGGAGAACCATAACACTCCTCGAGTCTTTGCCACACAAGCTCCAGTGCTGCAGTTGGATTAAAGACGTGGACTGAGCGGATTCTCTGTGCCTGCTGACCAGACTCAGCTCCAAGCCATTTGACTATTAAATCTAGCTCTTCTTGGGCTGTAACATGCAAGTCTTTAATAGCATTTTGAAATGATGCCTTCCAAGCCCAGTAGTTCTCTGGCTGGTCGTCAAACTGCAAAAGTCCTGTACTTAACATTTCCCTCCGTGTGAGGTACTTCGCAATCTCCTGTACACCCTGTGTCTCTATAGCTGCTTGAGGAGTGCCAAATGGATACAGTTTGGGTGGACTCAGTCTTTCTCTGTGTTGTGCTAGGTGCTCCACTTTAACCTTATTCTCTTCTGCACTGTGTGAGCTGTGATAATCTATTTCTGCATTCATGGCCTTTTCACATTGTTCACGTGCAGTCTTGTGACAGGCGAGAGGATCTACTTGCAATGTGAATCCTTCAACACAAATATCTGAGTGTTTTTGTACATACTCTGCAGTACGCTGTTCCGGGCTGGTGGATGGTCCCACTAATGGATAGTCCTGTTCAATTTTTGAGAGTCCCTCCTCCTCTTCATAAACTGCAACTTCTGCTTCTGCAGCCGCAACAGCCTTCTGAGAACTCAAAATATGCAAATTAGCCTCAAGTTCAGTTTTCTGCTTCATTATGGCTGCCTCCTTTTCCGAATAAGCCAGTTGTGCACGTGCAGCCTCCACTTTTGCTCGTGCTTTTAATGCTGCAGAACTTGTCAATGAACATTTGGATGAATGTGAGCGTGCAGACTTACAGCGTGTGTCTGTGTTGCTTGCATTGTCCTTGTTCTCCATGTCATGTGCTTTACCTGACTGTAGACTCATGGTTGCTGCGCTATATATCTCCTTGTGGTTGTTGCCTGCTGCGCTGATGTTCTTTTACTGTGCTGTCCTCGCTTTTGAGTTTCCTGTTTTTCACCAGCTAGACAGCCAGATAACGATGCTCCAATAAAGAAACTTCTCTTTCCGTTTTCTTTGTTGCTTTATTGAAGAATGGCCTCTGACCATTGTCCACTTTCGACCATCGTAAAAGAACAAATCTTGTCCAAAACAACAACGTTTCACGATTGATATTAGCCTAATTCACGAACATTCGGCATTACATTCCGCCATCTTGAATCTGTCTACTTCCTGTATTTTTGTAACCACAAACAATGCTACAAAACAACCACTGGAGGGAGTTCTAGGGCAATTTTACAAAAAGTGCACACGGTGTAACTTATAACTTACAAAAGCCAGAACAAAACCCAACAGTCAAAAACGACCCCCTATGAGCAGCACTTGGCGACAGTGGGAAGGAAAAACTCCCTTTTAACAGGAAGAAACCTCCAGCAGAACCAGGCTCAGGGAGGGGGGGTCATCTGCAGCAACCGGTTGGGCTGAGGGGAGAGAAAGACATGCTGTGGAAGAGAGCCAGAGATTAATAACAATTAATGATTAAATGCAGAGTGGAGTATAAACAAAGTAAATAAGGTGAATGAAAAGAAACAGTCTATTGTGGGAACCCTCCCAGCAGCCTAGGCCTATAGCAGCATAACTAAGGGAGGGTTCAGGGTCACCTGATCCAGCCCTAACTATAGGCTTGATCATAAAGGAAAGTTTTAGGCCTAATCTTAAAAATAGAGAGGGTGTCTGTCTCCCGAATCCAAGCTGGGAGCTGGTTCCACAGAAGAGGGGCCTGAAAGCTGAAGGCTCTGCCTCCCATTCTACTCTTAAGTATCCTAGGAACCACAAGTAAGCCAGCAGTCTGAGAGCGAAGTGCTCTGTTGGGGTGATATGGGACTATGAGGTCTTTGAGATAAGATGGTGCCTGATTATTCAAGACCTTGTATGTGAGGAGAAGGATTTTAAATTCTATTCTAGATTTAACAGGGAGCCAATGAAGAGAAGCCAATATGGGAGAAATCTGCTCTCTCTTTCTAGTCCCTGTCAGTACTCTAGCTGCAGCATTTTGGATCAGCTGAAGACTTTTCAGGGAGCTTTTAGGACAGCCTGATAATAACGAATTACAATAGTCCACCCTAGAAGTAATAAATGCATGAATTAGCTTTTCAGCATCACTCTGAGAAAGGATGTTTCTAATTTTAGAAATATTGCGCAAATGCAAAAAAGCGGTCCTACATATTTGTTTAATATGTGCATTGAAGGACAAATCCTGGTCAAAAATGACTCCAAGATTTCTCACAGTGTTACTGGAGGCCAAAGTGATGCCATCCAGAGTAAGTATCTGGTTTGACAACATGTTTCTAAGATTTGTGGGGCCAAGTACAAGAATTTCAGTTTTATCTGAATTTAGAAGCAGGAAATTAGAGGTCATCCAGGCCTTAATGTCTTTAAAACATTCCTGCAGTTTAACTAATTGATGTGTGTCATCTGGCTTCATTTATAGGTAAAGCTGAGTATCATCTGCATAACAATGAAAATTGATGCAGTGCTTTCTAATAATACTGCCTAAGGGAAGCATGTATAATGTAAATAAAATTGGTCCTAGCACAGAACCCTGTGGAACTCCATAATTAACCTTAGTGTGTGAAGAAGACTCCCCATTTACATGAACAAATTGGAGTCTATGAGATAAATATGATTCAAACCACTGCAGTGCAGTACCTTTCATACCTATAGTATGCTCTAATCTCTGTAATAAAATGTTATGGTCAACAGTATCAAAAGCTGCACTGAGGTCCAACAGGACAAGCACAGAGATGAGTCCACTGTCAGAGGCTCTAAGAAGATCATTGGTAACCTTCACTAATGCTGTTTCTGTACTGTGATGAATTCTGAAACCTGACTGAAACTCTTCAAATAAACCGTTCCTCTGCAGATGATCAGTTAGCTGTTTTACAACTACTCTTTCAAGAATCTTTGAGAGAAAAGGAAGGTTGGAGATTGGCCTATAATTAGCTAAGACAGCTGGGTCAAGTGATGGCTTTTTAAGTAGAGGTTTAATTACAGCCACCTTGAAGGTCTGTGGTACATAGCCAACTAATAAAGACAGATTGATCATTTTTAAGATTGAAGCATCAATAAATGGAAAGACTTCTTTGAACAGTCTAGTAGGAATGGGATCTAATAAACATGTTGCTGGTTTGGAGGAAGTAACTATTGAAGTTAACTCTGAAAGATCAACTGGAGCAAAAGAGTCTAAACTTCTGTTTACAAAAAAACCTATAAAACTGGAGCGGTCTAGTGTGTTCCTGGGGGGCGAAGAGCTTGATCTTGTGCAGGATTTCAGGTACCTTGGGGTCACACTGGATCCCACACTGTCTTTTAAAAAACATATAAAACTTACAGCAAGCATAATTAAATTTAATTTAAATAACTTCAAACAAATTAGACCATCAATGACAATTATTTCAGCTAAGGTTTTTCTACATTCAATGATATTATCACATATAGATTATTGCATTACATCTTGGTCACTCACTGGAGATACGTTCTTAAAACCAATAGAAATATTATTTAAAAAGGCTATAAAAATCCTTGATCAAAAGCCCTTATCATATCATCAGTGTAATATTTTGGAAAAATACAATATGCTCAATTTTGAAAATTTTATTAAATTTAAAAATAGCTGCTTGATCTATAAAGTTCTTCATGGACTAGCTCCAGTTCCACTTTCAACATACATTAAATCAAGAACTGACTGAGGTTTTGGCACCAGAGCCTCTTCCAGAGGAGACCTTGAGATCCCCCGTAGAAAAACAACCTTTGGACAAACGGTTCTGTCAGTCAGAGGGGGTTATTTCTGGAATACTGTACCGACTAACATCAGAGAATGCTCCACTTACAGTACTTTTAAAAAGCACCTTAAGCAGTTCATTAAAAGTTCCCAGACATGTTCGCACTTTCACTAATTTTTTTTTTTTTCTCCTTTTTTCTTTTTCCATTTGTATATTGTTTTAATGTTTGTCAATGTGTTGTCTTTTACTACTATTGTATATTCATGACGTTTTCTGTTGTTTGTCCTTCTGCCTAGGGACTACAGATGCAAATTAGCAAATATGCTATAATCTGGCTCATTTACAATCTGTACTAAGTATTGATTGTTTTATTAATGTGCATTGTCCCAAATAAATTAAATTAAATTAAATTAAATTAAACAAATACCAGCAGTGCTGAAAGCAGCCGAACATGAAGAATAATCTTTGAGATGGTTATGAATAATTTTTTCTCTAATGTCTAAAATTTTATTTGTAAAGAAATCCATGAAGTCACTACTAGTTAAAGTGAAAGGAATACTCGGCTCTCCAGATCTCTGACTCTTTGTCAGCCTGGCTACAGTGCTGAAAAGAAACCTGGGGTTGTTCTTATTTTCTTCAATTAATGATGAATAGTAAGATGTCCTAGCTTTACGGAGGGCTTTTTTATAGAGCAACAAACTCTTTTTCCAGGCTAAATGAGCATCTTCTAATTTAGTGAGACGCCATTCCCTCTCCAGCTTTCGGGTTATCTGCTTTAAGCTGTGCGTTTGTGAATTATACCACGGAGTCAGGCACTTCTGATTTGAAGCTTTCCTTTTCAGAGGAGCCACAGTATCCAAAGTTATACGCAGTGAGGATGTAAAACTATTGACAAGATAATCGACCTCACTGGGAGCAGAGTTTAGGTAGCTGCTCTGTACTGTGTTGGCACATGGCACTGAAGAGCATAACAATGAAGGAATTAGATCCTTAAACTTAGTTACAGCACTTTCAGAAAGACTTCTACTGTAATAAAACTTATTCCCCACTGCTGTGTAATCCATTAAAGTAAATGTAAATGTTACTAAGAAATGATCAGACAGGAGGGGGCTTTCAGGGAATACTGTTAAGTCTTCAGTTTCTATGCCATATGTCAGGACAAGATCCAGAGTATGATTAAAGTGGTGGGTTGGCTCCTTTACATTTTGAGAGAAGACAATTGAATCTAACAATAGATTAAATGCAGTGTTGAGGCTGTCATTCTCAGCATCTACATGGATGTTAAAATCACCCACTATAATTATTTTATCTGAACTGAGCACTAAATCAGATAAAAAGTCTGAGAAATCAGACAGAAACTCTGAGTAAGGACCAGGTGGACGATAGATAATAACAAATAAAACAGGTTTTTGAGTTTCCCAATTAGGATGGACAAGACTAAGAGTCAGGCTTTCAAAAGAATGAAAACTTTGTCTGGGTCTGTGATTAATTAACAAGCTGGAATTGAAGATTGCAGC
Organism: Archocentrus centrarchus; assembly: GCF_007364275.1. Classification (NCBI taxonomy): domain Eukaryota; kingdom Metazoa; phylum Chordata; class Actinopteri; order Cichliformes; family Cichlidae; genus Archocentrus; species Archocentrus centrarchus. The sequence continues at coordinate 36,758,025 of NC_044355.1, read as the reverse complement.
TAATCCTCCTCCTCGACCTGTGCTTCGAGCATTCTGACAGTTACTGTGACTCGGGGGTGTTGATTCATTTAAACTAACATATTCATCCTGCTGTAACCAGGTTTCTGTAAGGCAGAATAAATCAATATGTTGATCAATTATTAAATCATTTACTAAAAGGGACTTGGAAGAGAGAGACCTAATGTTTAATAATCCACATTTAATTGTTTAATTCTTTGATGCAGTTGATGAAGCTGTATTATTTATTGTTTTTGAATTTTTATGCTTAAATAGCTTTTTGCTGATTTTAGCTTTGGTGTTTGGTGGTCTGGGAGCAGGCACCGACTCTATGGGGATGGGGTTTTGGGGGGATGGCAGGAGGAGAGAAGCTGCAGAGAGGCGTGTAAGACTGCAACTCTGCTTCCTGGTCTCAACCCTGGGTAGTCAGTTTTTAGGAGGGTTAATAAATTTGGCCAGATTTCTAGAAATGAGAGCTGCTCCATCCAAAGTGGGATGGATGCCGTCTCTCCTAACAAGACCAGGTTTTCCCCAGAAACTTTGCCAATTATCTATGAAGCCCACGTCGTTTTTTGGACACCACTCAGACAGCCAGCGATTCAAGGAGAAAAGGGTAAAGGGAACAAAATGTTGGAATAGCTTACCAAAGGCAATAAAGGAGCACTCCACACACCCGGCATTTAAGGCACATTGGCTGATGGCAAACCAAGTCTGACTCATTCCTGTCTGATTTATTTATGATTATTTATGTTTGTTTTTGTTGTATATCTGTCTGATTTTGTTGATTATAAAGTTTTGTATGACCTGTTGTAGGACTACACATGTAAATTAGGAGTATTACTATAATCTGCCATGTTTTCACTTTATACTGTATGTTTGGTATACTGATATACATTATCATGCAGACCCCTGTTAAATAAAAAGATTTTTAAAAATGTGCAAATGTATGTATTAATACTAGAACTGGTGTACACCCTGGACAGGCTGCCAGCCTGTCACAAGGCTTGTTATTATTATTATTATTATTATTATTATTATTATTATTATTATTAATAGCAGTAGTATTAATAATATTATTATAAAATATTATTATTACATTTCAACAGCAATAATCAGACAGATAATAAACCAGTCATCCATTTCTACTGCTTATGTGGGGCTGAGTTGTGAGGGCAGCAGCCTGAGCTCAGACCCCTTCCTTTTCAGCCGCCTCCTGCACTCATCCGGGGGGACAACGAGGCAATCCCGGGCCAGCCAAGGGATCAATTCTTTCTCTATTCCTAGGTCTTAGGGTGAGCCCAGTTATCCGTTGGAGAAAGCTTCTTTCGGCTGCTGGTAGCCACAATCTCATTATTTTGATCATTGTTTGGTCAACAGCTTGTTACAATAGGTAAGGATATGGATGTAGATTGAATGGTAACTCAACAACATTTAAGCTTTTACGCTTAGCTCTGTCTTCACCACAACGGACCAGTGTCTGCAGTGATGCAGAAGCTGTACCAATCCCTCTGTCAATCTCCCACAATACTTAATAAACTCCTGCACTTAGGGCAATAAAACAACAATAAATATCCCACTTACATGCATTTATTAAAAATTCAGTTTAAGAAAATATTTTTCCTGGTGATAACAGCTGGGTCTCTAGCTACAACCAAGTAGTTACCGTTTGAAGTATCCAGTCTCCATGCCCCAATGCAGCAAGTCAGATGATAGGCTAAACCATGAATACACTCAATTTGTTTTTAACACCCATCAGGTTATGCACTGTGAGTCCATCCCCCAGTGTGAGACTGTCAAACCGGCGTTCTACCAAGATGCTATCTCATGCCGCCTCATAGTGCATTGAAAATGGAGATGTTTGGACAGACAGTTACATTCACTTCTGACAACTTTCTCTCACTGCAACTACATCCACTTCCTAAAGGTGAAATGAAGGTTTATGGATAACCATTTTCACATTTTAGGAGAGCCAGTGCCCATCACAGGACACAAGGGAAAGGGGGTGTAGTTCTGCATAACAGAAGTCCTGCTGCACTATTCAAAAATGGCAGCTACACTAAAACACAGTCCAGAGGTGCATGAGAAGATTATGCTGAGCTTGAGATCAACTAAATCTAAAACAGATAAGGTTTTCTAACTTTTAATGACCCATTCCCAGAATCTTTTGATCAATTCAATTCAATTCAATTCAATTTTATTTATATAGCGCCAAATCACAACAAACAGTCGCCTCAAGGCGCTTTGTATTGTGGGTAAAGACCCTACAATAATACAGAGAAAACCCAACAGTCCAAACGACCCCCTATGAGCAGCACTTGGCGACAGTGGAAAGGAAAAACTCCCTTTAACAGGAAGAAACCTCCAGCAGAACCAGGCTCAGGGAGGGGGGGTCATCTGCCGCGACTGGTTGGGCTGAGGGGAGAGAAAGACATGCTGTGGAAGAGAGCCAGAGATTAATATCAATTAATGATTAAATGCAAAGCAGAGTATAAACAAAGTAAATAAGGTGAATGAAAAGTAACAGTGCATTAGGGAACCCCCCCCCCCAGCAGCCTAGGCCTATAGCAGCATAACTAAGGGATGGTTCAGGGTCACCTGATCCAGCCCTAACTATAAGCTTTATCATAAAGGAAAGTTTTAAGCCTAATCTTAAAAATAGAGAGAGTGTCTATCTCCCGAATCCAAGCTGGGAGCTGGTTCCACAGAAGAGGCGCCTGAAAGCTGAAGGCTCTGCCTCCCATTCTACTCTTAAGTATCCTAGGAACCACAAGTAAGCCAGCAGTCTGAGAGTGAAGTCTCTGTTGGGGTGATATGGTACTATGAGGTCTTTGAGATAAGATGGGGCCTGATTATTCAAGACCTTGTATGTGAGGAGAAGGATTTTAAATTCTATTCTAGATTTAACAGGGAGCCAATGAAGAGAAGCCAATATGGGAGAAATCTGCTCTCTCTTTCTAGTCCCTGTCAGTACTCTAGCTGCAGCATTTTGGATCAGCTGAAGGCTTTTCAGGGAGCTTTTAGGACAGCCTGATAATAACGAATTACAATAGTCCACCCTAGAAGTAATAAATGCATGAATTAGCTTTTCAGCATCACTCTGAGAAAGGATGTTTCTAATTTTAGAAATATTGCACAAATGCAACAAAAGCGGTCCTACATATTTGTTTAATATGTGCATTGAAGGACAAATCCTGCTCAAAAATGACTCCAAGATTTCTCACAGTGTTACTGAAGGCCAAAGTAATGCCATCCAGAGTAAGTATCTGGTTTGACACCATGTTTCTAAGATTTGTGGGGCCGAGTACAAGAATTTCAGTTTTATCTGAATTTAGAAGCATGAAATTAGAGGTCATCCAGGCCTTAATGTCTTTAAGACAGTCCTGCAGTTTAATTAATTGATGTGCGTCATCTGGCTTCATTGATAGGTAAAGCTGAGTATCATCTGCATAACAATGAAAATTGATGCAATGCTTTCTAATAATACTGCCTAAGGGAAGCATGTATAATGTAAATAGAATTGGTCCTAGCACAGAACCCACTTGTTGTCAATGTTTTGTTACAGGGATTATTATAAAACCACAATCATGTAGTGTCTGAAATGCATCAACAGCTTTACTCTTCATAATAGACAAATTCAAGAGTGGGAAACACCATGGGTGAATGAACGATCTGAATGAAGCTCATACAGCACAGTTTAATATGGATAGACCCTTTTTTCAAAGCAATGCACAAAAATGAGTGCATTATATATTATTATAGGTTAGTTGATTTCAGTATCGTGGCAATGACAGTGGGATACATCATCATCCAACTGAGTCACTGTGAACACTGACAAAATCTTCTAGGTACCATTTTGAAAACATGCCTTAAAAAGCAAAATAAAGGTCTGAATGTATTATTCTTGGAAAAAACAACTTGTTTAAATCTCCATTAGCAATTTATCCTTCTCTAAACCCATCATAAAAAAAGAAAAACACTTTCCATCTTACCTGCTCAACACGGACATGCAGACTGAAGGCAGATTTCTAGGTAGCTCAGATGGAAAAGAAGAAAAAAGTTAATTAAAATCAGTGCAGTGAGCTTAAAGGTGAATGTTAAAGAAAGGGGGGTGGGGGTGGGGGCAGAGGGAGGTTGGGGATGTAGGTGAGGAGGTGGAGGTGAGGAGGAGTCTCAGTAATGAAAATAGTCCCTGAACTTGATTTCCTTAATCACTGCATGTCCCTCTTTTCATTAATTGAAGATAATTATAGGATTTTAATTTTCTTATGTAGGTTAAAGAGGAGAGTGAGAAGTCAAAGTAGATGGAATAACTGATGCCGATGAAGACGAAGAGGCCCACAAAGTCTATTAGTGATGTGCACAGACGGATCGGAGCGGCTAGAAAATATGTCAACATGTCAACACAGATTTAATGTTGGGAAAACATCGTTTAAAATCAGTGCTCCTGATTTTGTTCTTTCATGATGGAAAAGCTAAATCAATATAGACAAACTAAGAAAACAAAAAAAAAAACACAAAAAACATTGTTATATGACACGCGAAGATGCAAAAAACAAATCCTGTGAAATGCAAGTAAATTAATTTTTTAGGTCAGACAGCACCTTAAGGATAAAAATAAAAACAGCTGGGTTTATTCATTCATCTATTTCACCAGAGCTGAAGCATTTCACAGAGTGTATAAATCTGTGTAATGACACTAGAAATATATATGTTGTTGTTGTTACTGAGGTTTATATCAATAAACTCCTTTTCAGATATGTAAATTAAATCAGCAAATATGGAGTGATGTTCCAGTGTGTTTTGTTTAATTTTGGTTTATTTTTTATTCTGTTTTTCCTAAATTAATTTCTATATACTGTTTATATGTTCAAAATGCATTGAACCAAACTTGGTTACAAACATGATCCTGGTCTTTTTGATTTTTTTAATGCAAATATTTAAAATCTAAAGGTCAGAATGTGTTTTTATGTGCAGGTATGCCTGTAATTTCATTCAGCCTTATCTGAGAATTTGTTTTGTTCAAAGTTACAATTTATGATCCCTTATTTGGAACCGTACATGAAATCCTTCAGTAAAGTAATCTTAAGGTTAAATTTATCAGTAGATTTTGTTTTCTTGTTGTTATTTATTTAAAGAAAGAAAAATCAGAAATTACCAAGCCGAGGAAAATATTAAAAAAAAACTTGTCTGCCTCACAGACCTTTAAAGGTTAAGGTGTTGTGATCACTGTGTCTGCAGTGTGTGTCTACAGATGTTGACTTCACTCGGTTTGAAAGTTTTATTTTCCACATTCAGGGCTGCTAACTGAACTAATGGCACAAAGCACAACAGTTTACACTGGCTAAATGTTTGAAACAGCTTTCCGATGTGTGTAATATCTGAGCAATTCTCAACAAAATGGATGTTTGAATGAAATAAAAAAGAAAAGGTTGGAGCTTTAATGTGTGTCTGCAGACCGAGCAGCAGCTAATGCTTTGTGTTGCCTCTCCATTACCTCAGAAATATGAAGAAAACATGAGTATTTGTCTTGGAAATGGACAGCAGTGTTCGGCGGAGCACAATTACGGCCTTTTATATCGGAGAAAATAGTGTGATCTCGGTCAAATGGAGCTTTTATCAAAAAGTGACGATCTTTTTCCAGCGTTCCCTCAGGGAAGGAGACATGTCAGAAAAGGGACCAAGCGTCCAGTAATTTGACTTTATTTATGTGATATGTGACAGCGAGGATAAAGCAGAGCGGCGCCACAAAGCCCTGATTGATCTTTCACAGGCAATCACGATGAGCAAGGAGCAGAAAATAGGCCGGGCAGCATCTGACGGTCTCATCTGTGAACAGTATTACCCAACAGCAGTGAACCTTCACCTGTCACATCTCGACCTGTTTGTGAAGGTAAAAACACAACATCACAGGTCAGGAGCACCATGATGTTGATGATTAATGAAGACAAATACAGACAGACCTCAAACATTTCTTGTCCTTGAGTTCAGAAACAGTCTGAGTGGATGTTAAAAGTGAAAAGTGACAGTTCTTAAATTTTAGTGTGGGGCAGATCGGTGTGAGCTTTGTGGAAATCTGTGATACGGAATCTTTTCTCCTCGGAGCGTCTGCACAGAAGGCTCTTTGCACGTTTTTCCGCTGTCTGAATGACTCGGTACATGAGGTTGCATTTTACTTAAGGCAGTAATTTTGACCCAAATCACATTTTGTAACAACTCTATTTCCCTGCATTTTACATGTGCACCTATTTGCACTGATTGAAACGGTATTGCACCTGAACACCTCCTGAATGCTCCTCTGCTAATGCGCTCCTCAGACTACATTTTCAGTGTGGGTAATTTTAGCTTCACACACTGCTCTGCAAATCCAATATTTTCACAGACTTTGCCAGCTACTGACTTCATCTTCAGAAATATTAGATTTAATCTTCAGTTTTGCCTGGGAAAATATATATTTTATTATTCTGAGGAGACACGAGATATTCGTAAGATTGGAAAAAATACCTGTTAAGGCACGCTCTGCTGCTGCATAACAGGTTAAAAATGGGACCAAATGATGGAGCAATTGTACAGCATGCTTATTTCAAAAATGGCTCTAACTGCTTCTGGGAAATGCAGTGCTTTTATAGAGCTCTTTTTTATGGAGGTGAACAAATAGGTGTGACCTTTCCCTCTGAGATTTTTCAGACTGCGTGTGCTTTGTTATAGTCCTTAGCTACGTACTGGTGAATTAAAGGGGAAACATTTTAAAACATCACAGCTGGACAAAATGATTACAATGTTGGAACAATGTAAGTACAGTACTGCAATTTGTGTGATGTTGGACCCTTTAACATTATCCTGATAAGAACTTTGCTTATAGATTTTAGGGGAGCCACTACACTCACCACTAACTGTGTTAGGTTCACCTTGATAGAGCCAAGTTGGACTCCTTAATTCTTCATGGCATACGTTCAACAAAGTGCTGGAAACAGTCTGCAGAAATTATGGTCCATATTGATAAGACTGACACGTGACTGTGGAGGCCATCTGAAGACTGTGGCATGTTATCCTGCTGGAAGCAGCCATCAGAAGATGGTACACTGCGGTCATAAATGGACACGGTCAGTGTCAATACCCGGGGAAGCTGTGGTATTTTTATAAGATGCTCAGTTATCCAAAACAGAAAATATCCCTCACAACATTACACAACCAGCAGTACTCTGATTCGCTGATACAAAGATGGATGGATCCATGCGTTCATGTAGTTTATGCCAAATTCTGACGCTACCATCCAAATGTCGCAGAAGAAACTGAGACTCATCAGAGCAGGCAGCATTAATTCCACTCTTCTGTTTTCTGTTCTAATTTTGGTGAGCTCGTGAGAACTACAACCTCGCTTACACTAAAAACTATTTTTTGATGTATTACAACTTTTCTGAATTGTTTTATGTTTTAACTAATCAAAAGAGGTGCTATGTAACTCATTTGCATACTCTACCAGATCAGGATTTAAATAAATACATTTTTAAAAATGCTTCATAAGTCAGAAAATTCTAACAGTCAGATACACTTAATTTTTTCCCCATATTTTAGTAATAAAATGTTCTATAAATCATACTCCAAATGGTATATTAATAACCCTAGTTAAAAAAAAAAAATCAACCTTCAGAATATAGAATATGCAAAACTGGAAGCGGATATTCAAGCAAAATAGCTTGGATTCTTAAAACTGACCTATATACAGATCCGATGCCTTTTAACTGAATTTATTTGTTGTACTCCATGCACCAAAAAACAGTGACCACATATAAAGATGAGAAACGCTTTGTAGCAGATTTAATAACCATCTGCACTTCCTGGGAAAGATACAATGTACTAAAGTGTTACTGGACTTTTGTTCATTTGCTGAAAACAGTGCACAAGTAGCAGATGGTCACTTCATCCTGTTAGTCACATATGATTTGGCATCATGGTAAATGTCTTCATCGAGGAGGTTTGTTTATTTGTAACCTTTTTAACAGTTTTCAGTTTTTTCCTCCCCTCCTGCTCTTTGTTAACACTCTGCTGTTTTACATTATCACGTGGATAAAATATCTTTAATGGCTGCTGCTGCAACAAAAAAAACACAGCAAAACATATCACTCCACCTCCCTTTGCAAGAAAGAGAATATCATGTTCATGCTAGCAGGCCTTGTGTGGACCAAAAGGAAAAAAAAAAAAAACTGTTCTAATTTCCAGACACGCTTTAACTTCAACCCTGACATGCTTTTGGCTTTTGCGCCCTTCTGTCATCTTTTTTGTTATCATCACCAGATCCAAGATGTCATCCTCGAGTGTAGTGGCGAAGCCTCAGAAGCGGCAGCCGCCGGGCCCTGAGCGAGCTGCAGCAACCCCTTCCTTTTTTCTCCATCATTCCATTTTATCTGGTGCTCTTTAATTGACTCGCTGTGTGTCGACGGAGCAGCGAGAGAAAACGAGGGATGGAGCGGAGAGGAAAGTGATGTTCCTAGATGTGGAAGACAGTTGTGGGAGGGCTGTGATGAAAAAATAATGATGCTAGTTACATTCTATTACACAAAATGTTGAATATGGCAATGAAGTCCCACCACAACATTTCCTCCTTAATATCACCATCATCAGCTGCCTGTGCCGCCGCTGCTGCTGCCGCAAGGAATTCTGGGACAGCACACAGTGAGGAGCCGTAGTGGATGTGCTCTTTCACACATACACACTTCTCTTTGTGTCTTAATTTATTCAGCTTTTAATGTATTTTTTATGTCATACTTCACCTCATTATGGATTTTAGTTCTCACTTCTTGTGCTGTAACTCATTAACATTAGCGGCATAATGTGAGCATTTTTATGGTTGCTATAGTATCGCTGTTATATATGAACACATGCATATTAAGATAAACACTAACATACTGTTTATTGTGAAGAGTTTCTTTGAACTGATTGCAATGAAATTCACAGTGATTAGTCATAATCCACAGATGGTGGATGCTGAGGATTTCCATGAAGTCCAGCTCCACCATCTTGGTAACATTCCAGTTTAGTCCTATGTAATGTGTGGAATTCTCTCACATTCTCATCTTGGGGTGTAATATATTGGCCTTCATTGGATGCTACCTCTATTTTGCTGTTACACATACAGTAAGGTGTCTTTGGTTAATGGGCACCAAGAGACAGCTGCCCTGTTTTTGAGACCTACAGACATTATTAAGCATTTGGGCGGGTAGAGTAAGTTTGTGAGCCCACTGGGACCGTTTTGTTTTGCACTGTTTTGCATTCACTTGATCCAGGACACACTGGCGAGATTATATCTCTAAAGTGGCCTGGGAACGCCTCAGTGTTCCCCTGGATGAGCTGGAGAGAGGGAGTTCTGGGCTTCTCCGCTTATGCGGGCCAGATTACAGGGGCAAGATGGAAGGAGTGAAGGAAGGGTGTGTAAAATAGGATGTTTGTCACACACAGTTTTCTTCAAAGTCTGCCTACAAAAAAAGTCACTGTAAGGCATGGACCAGAGGTAGTGTTTTTTTTTTTTAAATAGTCATACTTTTCTAGAATTTGTAATTGTTCCCACACTTTTTTTTTCTGCAGGCTTCTGGATTAGTGCTCTGGAATCTAATTTATTCCATTTTAAACATCTAGTCTCTTCTTTAACATGATTTATTTTCACAGAAGCTGAGCATATGTGAAAATCAAAATGCAATTTACTATGCAATGCAAAACTCAACATTTAGCATTTAAAATGAAAATTCATCAGAAATACCTGCTGTAAAGGTGCATCAAAAACAAATATTTTCCTTCAAAACAGTAAAAGTCACAGCTGTGAAAAAGGTCCATCAGTCTTAATATCAAAGCAGCAGGATCACAGCATCAAACTCAATTTAAAATCTGCACTAAATAAAGCATCGAGAGCTCCTCACTGAGTGTGACACAATTTCATCAGGTTCAGATTAGATGAAACTTTATTGATCCCCACAGGGAGATGGTGTCACTGCAGCAGGAAAATAATAAAAGGCTAAAATTGAATATAATTAGAAATATGGTAAATGAGGGGCAATACACAAGACAATACAACCACAAAATCTACTGTGTCCAGGACAAAAGAAGATGAAATGAATAAGAGAAAGAGATGAAAGCATACAAAGGAGAGGCAATAAAAAAAAACTCCCAGTGCTCATTCCATGAGTAGGACACGGTAACTTTATTTACACAGCACATTTCATAGACGGTTTAATTCAAACTGCATCACAAAAGATATTGAGACCTAAACAAAGAAATGTTGGAACAAAACAGAAAAGTAATAAATAACTAAGTGAAAAATATGATGGTCCAAAGATGAGAGCCAAAAATGACAGTGGCGATACCAAGCAGGGAGAAATTTGAATTGTTTTACAGATTTGTGCAAGAAGGAAAAAAAAAGTCTTAATAATGGTATAAAAAAAACACACTTGTAATTATATATTTTCCACATCTTTTGCCATTTGATCCAGGCTTTAGAAAACTCCCTCCTCATTACAAAAAACAGCCACCCATTATCTACCATCTTTTTTTCCTATAGGTGTATAACTTAAAGTAGACATTAAATTTCCTTATTTTATGTTGTTTATCTGCTGTTCCAGTGATTGATTAAATTCAATTAAAGAAAGCCTCAGTTTCTAATAATAACATCAGTGTATTCATAATCCTGTGAGCCAAAAGATAAGACTTCAGACTAAAGTAGACAGTTTCCATTTTTTTCTACTCTTTTAATCTGTATGATGTCAAAGAGATGGGATATCCCTAATATGGTCATCTCAGGCACAGAAGCTCCACCTACCTGCTGTTCAAACTTTCTGTTTACAAGGGACAGCCAATCAGAAGAAAACTGGTTTAAAGTGAGGGAGACCTTAAAGAAAGACAAGCTCAAGTTTTAACTGAAAGAATAATTATAAAAATTGAATTGAATTTAAACGGCTTGTTTCAGACAGAGGATGAACTGCGGAGCTACAACAAGCCCCAGTGTGAGCTTATTTTGAATCATGCAAAGCTCCTTTATGAAAAAAGTATTTATGTAGCTAACATGGTTTGAGCCAGGTATCAAAACAAATTAAAATTAAACCATGGCTATGTAATGCAAGCTACTTTGTAATGTAAATTAATTCTCCATTAATGTAATTATTAAAAAGATTGCTCTGCGCATTTTAATTAATGAATTTTAATATTCTCTCCTGCACCATTCCTACAGTATGTGAAACTGACACACAGCAGAGCAGACAGCCCTACAGTCTGCTGAATGATATCAGTGATATTACCCTCTATAAACTGTCTTAATATTTTGTCTGGCACTGTTGCTAATGTGCATCAGTGGCAGCCTCAAAACCAACCCAGAGGAACACGCCCACCTCCCACCTCCCACGTCCTACCTCCTCCATCCTCTATCCTCTCCTTCAGGAACACATCTTTGAGATGTGGAACATGCCAGGGCTTCAGCTGCCAGACTGAAAATGTTTCCTCGTTCTCACAGACTGTTCTCCCTTTTTCTTCTTTTCCTCTGTGTTTTTACTCATTTCTCACTCCCTCCACCCTTCAGGCCCACCCTGCATCTTTTGCTGAATAGGCAGATCATGAATCGAGCTGTGTTATAGAGGCAGCCATTTCCTCAGCACACTTTATCAAAGTCAACCCTGTGTATTAAACACAGTGCTGAGGCCATGTGGAGACGAGAGGAAAAAAAAACACATTCAGGGAGTTCTCCTCACCCTCCTCCACACTGAAATCAGGACACTGCATCGGTAGTCCTGCCGGGGGAACCGGGGGCTTCCTGTTCTGTGAGGAGAACAGAAGGAGATGACCAGGCCTCATGCTGTGGGTCAGACATGGGGGGGGGGGGGGGGGGGTGTTAGTCAAGAAGACCAAACAGAAGGGGAGAAAATCTTCTCAATTGCAACCCTTCTGTTCCTTCTGAATCCCCTAATGCTGACCCCATGCTGTTCTCATCCAGACACTAGGATCTTAGAGGTGAATTTGAGGCTGAAGTCAAACCTCCTTCAAGCTTTTCAACCCCCATCTTTAGAGCTCTGGTATCATAAAACTGGCTAAATTAGCCTTCGATGTCTTGGAAGATAGGTAAAGTGCAACTTATTTGTGGAGGGCTTATACGGTGTATCCTAAGTGTCCTTTAAATAACAGTGTCTAGTATACGATCTGTATTTTTCTTTTACATTGTGTACCAACATGAAGAGGCTGGAGTCAATGAAAAGACCCCAGGTGTAGTACTGACGTGCAAGGTACACTCAAAAGAGTATGATGCTAATGTGAATAAACTAATTTGTGCAGAACCAGAAACTAGAGGAGTTTTTTGTTTGTTTTTAAAGATGATTTAAAGGGTCAATTTGTTCAAGTGGATCATGTCTGTTTGATTACTTTTTTTTGGATCTATAAAGACCTTCAAAGATCACACTAGAGCTGCTACTGCCCTTCAGCACAACAATTATCAGTTAGTCTGCTGACATAACCTCTTGGGGCATTATTTTTCTGTGATTCCAGTGTAGCCAGCGGATATCTGGGCCAAGATTTCCGGTTCTCAGCCACTCATTGCTGGAATTAATGCAGAAAAGCAAAATCATCATGAGAGACCTTTGTCAGTGGTTTGAAATTACATTTCGTCAGATGCATTTCATTTTTTGCTCTCTGCACAAACTATTTATGGCACAGTCACAGTAGAGTAAAAATACGAAAGCAACCTCCTTGCAACTAGGAAAAAACAAACAACAAAACAAGCAACAAATAAACAAAAAGAATTAAAAATCAGTGGTTGCCTGGTTATTGCATTGATTTATTTATTAATGTATTTATTTTATTGCTGCCCTATCATACATCATATATAAAATATAATTTATGATCAATAATAACATCAAAGAATACATGTTACCAATCAACTAAAGATGGCTGTGACAAGGAACATCAGTAGTGGAAACATATGTCTGTGTAGACTCTCAGTCATTAAGGTCATGGTACAGTATTGTCAACAGCTCAAAAAAAGGTGAGTGGACTTATTTAATTTTTTTAAGCCATTCCCCTTTTATCCAAAAAGTTTCTCCAGGTTTCTCCACCAAAAGATTGAGAATCCCAAGTATTTGAACTCTAGTGGGAGTTGTCCCCTTTGGAGGTGGCCATTGACCCATTATTATTCATGTGCTGCTGCACATAAATTAAGATGTAAAAAAGGTGTGGGTCATTATCACCAGATTTTCTGGTGGAACCTCTTTCAAACTATCCCGCCTTCCCGGTCCAAAATGTGAACACTGGAAGAGTGGCCTTCATCCTTTAGGTGGAGAAGAACAGAGGTGCTGAGGTGGCCCTTCTATGTTATGCCATGCCTTTGTGGAGTGGCTGTTTAGACTCTCCAATGTAGAGGTCCAAGCACTCTTTGCTGCACTGCACAGCATACACTATGTTGCTTAGCTTGTGTTTGGGAGTTTTGTCCTTGGGACTAGTTTTTGCCTTAGAGTGTGGCTGGGATGTGATGCTTGGAGAAAATTCCCCTGCATTCCTCTGACAAACCTGCTACATAAGAGATAATGTTGCTCCATTTATCATTCTCTTTCTCCCTTGTTGGTGTCTGACTTTCTTTCCTGTTCATCTTCACTGATTTGATGAAGACCCAGTTGGGATACCCAAGTCTGTTGAAGATGCCACTGTTCACCTTTTGTAGTATCACAAACAGATTGTATGCATTTTTCATCTTGACCCCGTTCAGTCACAAACTGACAGCAGACTCACAGCAGACTAACTCCATCTTATTACCATTTTACCATAGAAGTAAGTTGCTTTGAAGTTGCTTTGAAGACAGCAACTGGCTGCCAGTGGTTGCAGATGTGAACCATGTCTTTGAAGCAAATTTTGAAGACACTGAAATCACAAGTTAATTACACATGGTCACAATAATTTTGGTAATGCTCCGGTCTCCAACCACATTACTCACAACCAAAGTTTGCTAACACGCGTCTTTAGAACTCGTACTACAAGTGGAATACAACAGGAAACCTGATACCTGTGAAACACCTGTGGACTACCAAAGCCATGTTAATAGCTGAAAGTGGAAATTCATTCTTCACAGATCAGAAAATGCAGCATGCTGCTGCTACCATCCACTCTTGTCAAGTAAATCTTTTCCCTTGCCTTTCATATTCATATGCAGTCATCTGTTTATAGAGATCAATCAAACCCTCACACAACCGTAAGACCATCAGTTCAGAAGGAATATGTCAAATGGCCTGCACTAATATAACTAACTTGGTTTGCAGAGTTTGTTGCTAGAGTGTGAAAGACTTTCAGAGCAGAAGAGTTTTTATTCCCACTTTAGCGTCCTCTTCTATAGCTTTTTTGGCTACATACAGAAGGAGATTATAGGACTTCAGCCTGCACAGAGGCAATGGAGACACTCTTGCTTATATGGCATTACAGTACCAGTCAAAAGTGTCCAAACTTTTGAATGGTACTGTATATTTATGTCAAAAATCATGCACGAGAAAAAAACAAAATTACAAGCAAATTTCATTTCACGGGCTCAGGTATTTCTCTCCACTCGCACAATTGAATTGTGTAACTTCAGCAACCTGTACATGGAGAACTCAGCAGCCACGCACACAAAGAAGCCATCACACACCTGAGTTTGTTTTGTGCTGCTGCAGTTTCACGCTTTTGTGGAAAACCTGCTCAGAGATGAATCCTGCCCGCTCCAATAAACTGACTTTTGATGGTTTGGGCGGAGCCTAATGTGATTGGTCAGTTTTACAGCATCATATACCTTTTATGGAAAAAAAAAAAACCCTCAAGGATCAGGAAAGAAAGTATTATTAGGATCTAGCAATTATATCTTTGGCAAAAATATGGACATTTAAACCTGCCAACAAAAAAAGCAAACACATGACTGGGTGAGTGCTTCGCCTCAGAAATCTTCAGGTTTAAGATTGTTTCAGTATCAAAGTGAAGCCAGTGATAAATCAGCACATCCACCAGTGCACAGTAGGCATACGGTACCAGTCAAAAGTTTGGATACACTGTCCAAACTTTTGACTGGTACCGTATATGTTAATGCAGAGTACTTTTACCTCAGTAAAAGTTTATTTTTATAGAATGTACATATACAATAGTATTACTAAGTTTAAATAAGTATAGGAATTAGGATATGATACTTTGTCCACAGCTGTAAAAAGTTGATAATGAGCATTTGATCAGTGCAGTGCAGTACCTACCAGAAACAGCTCTTTAATATTGTTCTTGCTAGTCTCTTTATAAACACTATTGAGATTTGTAACTAAACAAATATACAAATTTGTCAAACTAAAATGAAAACAAAGAAAACTGTACAGAAATATTGTAGCAGTGATAACAGCCAGCAGACAGAGGTGTAACCTTTTCCTGTGGTCTGCAGAGTGATGGAGCTGCAACAGGCATAACTAAAGTTAATCTGCTGGTTAGCTGCACAGAGATAACCACAAACCATTAAAACTTAGCATACCGAGCATACAGCAGCTTCAAGGACAGTGTGTAATATAGTTATAATATTCTTTAAATTTAAATAATTAATAGCAATCTCCACTGTGTTATCTGTGTTATTGGGGTGGCGGTGGCTCAGGAGATAGAGCAGGTCATCTACTAATTGGAAGTTTGCTGGTTTGATTCCTGGCTGCTCCAGTCTGCATGTCAAAGTATCCTTGGGCAAGATATTGAACCCCAAGTTATTCTCTGATGCAGCCGTCAGAGTATGAATGTGTGTGAATGTTAGAAAGCACTCTGTGAAAGCACAAAACAGTGTTTGTATGAATGTGCATGAATGGGTAAATGTGTTATGTAAGCACTGTGAGTGCTCAGCTAGAGTAGAAAAGCACTATATAAGAACTAGTCCATTTACCATTTATCAGACACTAGGTCAGTTTGTTGTCATGTTGTGTTGCACAAAGATAGCCTGTCCCAGCCTGTTTCTTGCCCACTCCACAGACTGCCTGTTCACAGAACCTGTAATATTATCTGGATGAACTATTATAGTGGAGCCTGAACCCACAGGAAGTGCAGCTCTGTGATCAGATATTTGCAGCTGTTTGGCTGAGTGAAATCTAGGAGCATCAAAAGCACGTTTTATATTTGTTCACATTTTGGAAAATTCATTTTACTCAGTTGACTACAAAAACATTTTTTTCCTTTTCTCAGCAATGTGTGCTCTGCGTTATGATTTTTTAACATCATAAAAGGTTTGTGAAGCTGTACAACAGATTAATGGCAGGCTTCAGGACTTGTCTTTGAATTTCCCAGTTTTAAAGCGTTATTCAGCATTTAAAGTAATCCAGTGACAGTCGTCAGCATTTCCGCTGCTGCGCAGTAAACAACAACACAGCTCTCACAGCTGCTGTGTTTCGGCCACAGTGTAACTCGGTTTAATGCAGTAACCTCAACTGTCCATCAAATTGACCAATCACATTTGGAACGCTCTTCCTTTGGTCTCTGCACTCCAGATAGTCAAGTCAGTTGATTGAAGCAGGATTCGATGTAAGCTTGTTTCTACCACATTTTTTTTTTTTTTAGTGGCAGAAACAAGTTTCCATAGTTTTCAGCTCTGAGCACAGAGAGTTGCCCAAGAGAGCATGAACCTGCAGCAGGGTGTGCAAAGCAAACTCTCAGGTGTGCAATGGCTTCTTTGTGCACATGGCTTCTGAGTTCTCAGCGCACAATTTGCTGAATGCACATGCAAGAAATTCAGCTGCACGAGTGGTGATGAATACCTGCACCTGTGGAATCAAATTATTTGCTCATGATGATGTTTTTTCTCACGTGTAACATTTGACATACAGTAACAGTCAAACGTTTGGACCCACTCACCCATTCATATGAATGGGTGAGTGGGTCCAAGCCAGTTTTCATTGTTTCTTTGTTTTTTGTTTTATATTATGACCTCTGTCTTTGCTGCAGCAGAGGCTAAACTAAAGAACCAACAACAACAGAAGTACAAAAACGAGTAGCTCACATGTCACATTCTTACATGTCTTTGACACTGCCCTCAGTACACAGTTACAACATGTAGGTCTCAGCTAAGTGCTGTGAAGCACTGCTGGACTGCCAAATCCATGTTAATGGTTGAAAATAGAAGACCAAGTGTTAAACTTCACAAATGTTGATCTTCTCAGCAAATGTAGCATGCTGCTGCTAACATCCACTCTTATAAAAATTTTAAAAAATCAGTTTAAAAAAAAAAGTCGGACATAAATGCTTTTCTTCCATTCTTCAAGTTTGTTTTCAATCAGGAGTCATCTTTCCTTCTTGACTGACCTCTCCTGACAGCTCATGGTGGTCCCAGTTCCAGTTTCAGTGTCGCAGGCACAAAGCATCCTGGATCCAGCTGTTGAAACCTAAAATACGAGCATCACAGCAGTTTACAGCCTCCTAACTGAGAGTTTTTGAGCTTTTGCTCTTCTTGAAATGAATTAATAATATTCTCATTCATAATAGACAAAGACACAATTCTTTTATTTGAGTTCAACAATGCACAACAAGAAAAGTCTTAAACAGTGAGCATACTGTAATTATAATTATTAAAACATTAAGAAAAGAAAAAAAGGCTAATATCACAAATGATCCTCAGTTCTAATGACATAAAAACAACACCAAGAAATATATAATTAGAGGAAAATAATTAGAGGGAATCATAGATGATTATCCTGCAGGAGAAATCCATCACCAACACAAAAGCTTCGTCTACCTGCAGATTTAATGGGGAGACTTTGCTCACAACACATTTCTTTAGTTGTGGCCACACAGAGTGAAAAGACAGCTGAAGACGATGATGTTTGGAATATGAGTGCAGTGATGCTGAGCTGTGCTGACGAAAAGAACAAAGAAAAAACAGCAAAGATAGATTTTACAGCTGCAGGTCAAACAGCTGCAGACATCACTGAGGTGCAGTGTAAAGGTGTGCGTGTGAGTTACATGCAGAGCTGCAGTGCGGAGAGCAGAGAGCTCAGGTGGTGACGGAAAGACTGCAGAAACAATCCCCACGCCTGCTTCACATTAGTCACTGATTTACTCAGCTGAGGCTCGTTTATTTACTTGTTTATTCCCTCTATTGTGCTTAAATGGATTTAATACCTCAGGTTCAGCATTATTAATAGTGTTTAACAATAGTTTTTATACAGTATAAATTGTATCGGTGGCTGGATTAACCTTCTAGGGAGTCTTGAGTAAGAAAAAAAAAAAGAGCTGTGGGCTCGTAATGACCTTATATCTAAAAATTCAAAAAACCAAAACAAATAGACAAGATGATAATGCAGAGCCTGCCTCAAGGATCCTACCATAAATCCTGTGCAGTATTTGTGATTGTTGCAGAAAAAAAAAGAAAGAAAAACAATAGAAATATTCTGCCTTCTTTTGAGCATCCATGTGTATCAAGACACAGACCCTGGACACAGATTTACCAGTGGCTTACGTACCTACCTACCTGGACCCACACTGCATGCACCAATCATGAGCACACAGAGTTTAGTTGCACCATCACACAAGGCAGCTTAGAGATACAGTGTGCATCACTTTAAACTTATGTTCATTATTATATTTCATTGTTGCTTTTCTGTTCCATTATCTACCTGCCAAATACAGCACTGTATATACACACACACACACAGCTTAAGGAATCACACACACATTTTATTTTAATGAAACTGACCTAGCCCAATTCCCAGGCAGGTTCAGTTCAATGGTTTGCACTGAACTGGCTGTTCAGGCATCTCTGTGTTAGTAAATCTCTCATATCCAGAACATTTGCAAAAAGGACCATTAACAGGTGCTGCCAAGAGGAGTCAAATAGTCTTGTGTGAAGAAAATACTGAATATAATTAACAATCAAACATATTTTCCTCCACATCCAACTTCCCTGTGAGCTTGGTCAGTGTCAGCACAACTCCTTCACCACTGTCGCCCTCAAACTGGCTCATTAGCATTAGCATCCAGATCCTATACAAATGGTAGAGCTGTAGCACCAACACAGCAATGATGACAGTTTACTCTTTGCTGAACCACTAAGTGTGCCTTCCTTTTCCCCATAGACTATCTATGCTTTCTCCATGTTGACCACAACATTGTATATAACAATTTTATGATAATTGTACATTTTCCAGATTCCGTTGCTTAAATATTTTACAAACAATAATGCTGTACTCATTAAAAAAAAAAAAAAATCTTAAACACAAGGGGCCCCAATTTGTTTCAGAGCCCTGGCAATGTGCCCACTTTGCCCGTGTGGTAATCCATCTATGTGAATTTCCAGTGCCTTGGGGCTGTTCCTTTCTTCCTGAAAATTCCATCTTTCATAATGTCTAAACACATTTTTGGGACAGTGCCTGGAAAAAATGAAAAGCTTCTAATGTATACAAAAAAACCCCCATAAATAAATATATATATATATATATATATATATATATATATAATATATGTAAAAGGAAGTGACCTTTCTTAAGCTCACTTCCTTTTTTCACTCCTGATTATATGTGTTTTGTGTGTCTTCTGTTGACCCTATGGCTGCCCCTCCCTGAGTCTGGTTCTATCAGAAGTCTTAAAAAGGGACATCTTCCTCCAGATTACTGCCAAGTGCTTGCTTACAATATAAAGCACCTTCAGAGCACGGTTGTTGTAAACTAGTTCTGTATAAGTGAAACTGAATTGAAAATACCTTTGCCAACCTCAGTCTAGTCACTCACCAGTGTGTCTAAATAAATTGTCACCTTCTTCATGTTCACAGAATGCCCCAGTAATAGTTGGAGTTCCAATAAGAGCTGCAGTGAGAGTGAGAGAGGTACGTAGATTCGGTTTGAGCATCCTCAGAAGAAAAGGTTGTCCACTCCAGCTCTGTTGTTGCCACGACAACTTGTCTGTTTCCTGCTGAGCCCTCTCATGTCTCAGGCGTTTAGTGTATATCCATACATCAGCCTTTCCTCCCTTTAATGATAAACTCAATTTATGAGGACAGTTGTCAAAGAGCTTTAATAATGACATAAATTCAAACATCAAAGTGGAAATAAATTAAAAAGTAAAAACGAGAGGGAGCTGAAGATAAAAGGACAGACACAGAGGGTAAAAATAATATATTTGTAAAAATAATGGGATAAAAGCCATCACATAAAAGCCAGTCTATAAAAATAGGTTTTAAGAAGAGATATAACAGAAGACTCTTTCACCCCGCTCCCTTTCTCTCTCCCTCTTTCTCTCTGTAATCTCCCTGCCAGTATCTCTCGCCCTCTCTCTCATCTACCTCCCGCTGCAGTGGAGATGAAGTGTTGCTCTTGTTTTAATTATGCAGAGGAGGCGGCAGAGCAGGACATGACATGTTTCAGTGTCGTCGCCAATTAAGCGGCGTCACCCAGTTGTGGAGTGGGGGGGGGGGGGGGGGGGGGGGGGGGGGGGGGGGGGGGGGGGGGGGGGGGGGGGGGGGGGGGGGGGGGGGGGGGGGGGGTTAAAAAAAAAGGGGAAGCGAGAAAGCAAGAGAGATTGAGTTGGATGCATGAAAGTCTTTTTTCCCCCTTTTTTTCATTTTGCATGCAAATGGAGATGCTCCTCATGTAGAAATCTGAAACTTTCACTCCAGTGTACTCACAACTGGAGAATAGTAGAAGAGAAGTGGAGACAAAGGCAGGAGCTGAAGAACTGCTGTTGTAGTGCTAAACCTAAGCAGATTAAGAACTGCGTTCTGACTCAGGGTCAGAATTTGCATGCTCAGTTTTCCTAAACAAATCATCACATTTTAATGGGTATCAGTTGCTTTAATCACAGATTCATCAGCTGGGGGCCTGTACAACAATGCAAGAGCAACATACACACAATATCTTCACCTTATCTGGCTTTATTTACCCATCATCAGACTAAGTAATCACACAAGAGTGGTATTGACTCATTTAGTTAACACAGGGTTTTCTAGCTATGAGTGTGCTCACACGGAAAGGGTGACACTGGCAGCATCTGACCAAAAAAGGGAAGTGTCCTTCGGTTTTTCAAAGGAAGATAGTAAAAAATCAAATATATGAAAAGGTTGAACACATAATACAGTTTGAATGAAACCCCACTGCTGCAGACAAATCAGCAGTGTGTGAGTGTATAATTATTAATTTTGGATTGTGTGGATTTTTAAGCACTTTGGACAGTAAAACTGGAAAAGCACTCCTATAATTAACAAAGCTTATTTGAATCCAGTAAAGACACCAGGCAAAAATACTATTAATAAGTTACCAGACTTTTCAGTATTACACCTCTGTCATTGGACAGGTTACAATAAATTAATGTTTAGATGTGGATAAGATAGCTCTGGTTTTCTTTTCAGCTGCAGCCCTGGTGGTGGTTAATGGTCTGAGAGCGAGTAAAGAATAAATATAAAACATAGGCTATAGTATATATGTATTTAAAGAAAATCTGATATGATTAGGTTTTGGAAAAGATTTTTGGTTTGGGCTAAAATCCACTTTTTCACACTAGTGACCCTTCATGTCAGTGATGAGCTGGGACTGACAGCCAGGCCCTTCTAATGTCACAACCTGGTGCATCAAACACCCACCAAAGAACACTACGAGTAATGGGGATGCAAAAGGTGCTTTCACATAAGTACATTATTTTATGCTTCACATTAATAGTGAGTGCCAAAGGTGTGGTGGTTAATAAATTCACTAGGTAAACAAATGGTTTCTGGTTTAATTCCAACCACAAATCCCTGTTGGGGTTGCATCAGGAAGGACTTCTCCCAAATCAAATATGCAGAACTACCTGTTGTGGTGTATCCTTGTGGCAAAGGAGCAGCTAAAAGTAGCTTTTCTATGGTTCTCATTAATATATTTGGTCCCGTTAATGTCTGTTTCTATGTGCGCTGTATGTGAGTTATTGTAGCTATGTTACTGGTTGCAATGGCAGCTGCTGTAGTACCAGCAGAGACTTAAGAGAGAAACGCCACTCAAAGAAACTTGATGTGAAATCTATAAAAGAGCGCAAAACAGCAAAGATGGCAGTAAAAGTACAATTTGCAGGGAAAAAGAAGCCTTTGAAGAACTCATTTTGGCTATTATTTTGGACCTCAGCCCAAGTTTTGACAGGGAAGCTGTTTGGGAGAGGGCTAAACCGTCCTCCAGGAGTCCCAATCATCAACAAATACATTTTAATTTTATACATAGGATATAAATAACTCCATGATGACTTTGTAGTATAAAACTTAAGGCTGACCCAAACTGTACATTTTGCCCATTAGGTACAATTGGAACCTTTTATCACATGGTATGGGAATGTCCTGGAATGTCCACATTTTGGAAAATGGTTAAAGTAAATCTGTCTACTTTACTATATATTTCTGTTCAACCTCTGTTCCCACCCATTTTCATTTTAAATGATTTATACCAGTTATAACTGCATAAGGCTCACAAACATGTGCTTTTAGCTGGTTTGACAGCTGCTAAAAAGTTGATTGCCACATGGTGGAAACTTCACTTGCTCTCTCTGCAGCAGTGGCTGCTCACTTGAGTCTTTATTTTCTGACAAGACTATATACACACAGAGCCACAGGTGGGAACAAGGTGATAATTAAAGTAGTGCAGAAAGCCACAAAGGGGGGAATTCAAACAGAGGAAGACAAGACACAACACAAGAAGGGCAGTCAGTAGAGCAGATACCTCACACACCTCAAATTTCTATGTGCCAATATGATGCTGCAATAGATACTGCCCAGTGCTGTCATACCCCACCGTAAATAACTAGATAATGAAGACTCAAAATTCATTTTATTCACATTTTGTAAAATATGATTTTTATATTTGGATATATTCTATTCAGTTTATGTACCATAATTGTATGCGCTAAAAGACTAAATGTAAAAAAAACAAACATTTGCTGAGATATGAACTGTATATGTGTATGTGATTTTAATGTAGGGTTTGTAGTTCACATTATTGTGAGTATTTTAATTTAAAATAGACACTGAATTATCACACCGAGTACCAAATTTCATCATGAAAGATGAAAAATTCACTGAGATATGAATTTTTAAATTTTGCAAGTGATTGGGGGAGGTTACAATTTTTGAACATTTTGGGTGACCTTGACCTTTGACCTTGAAAAAGAACGCATATGTTCTTGGGCCCCTAAGGAATATTTCCACAAACTTTCATTAATTTTGGTTCAAAACCTTTTCAGTTATATTGCTAACAGACAAACAAACACACAAGAGAAAACAATCTCCCTCCACCAATCGGTGGGTGAGGTAATTATAACAGGAAGTGGAAACAAGGAAGATAACACATACTGTAAGCAAAATGAATGGATATATGGATCTAAGCCATACTAGTAGTAGAAGAATCATTTGCGACAAATTACATGGGAGGAAGATCAGGTTAAGTGTATGTATAAAAATATTTTTCTTACCTTCAGGTTACTGGAAAGATGCCTCACCTTATTAGAAACTGCAGTCTAACTACTTGTGATCCAAACTCACTGCATTGATCAAAAGCACATGGACTCTGCGGGCAGTGATTTGCATTGCATATTCACCAGCTTCCCCTCTGATATTTGGCTCCATTGTGGCTTTAAAGTATCAGGCTGAGACATGGCTGGATAAAGAGTGAGTGAGCATGGTGCAGGAGCAGGTAATTACCACTCCTCCATCGATAACCATTCTAATAGACTTCCAACTGGCTATTTACATTAGGGAGGTGGCTCTCTTATCGTATTGACTTTCATAAAATATATGTGTGGTAGGCTACATTAAAATCAATAAAGCCATTTAAAGAGCATTATCATTAAGAGGCGGCTGTGTATTAAGTCTGACTGTGTGTGTGTGTGTGTGTGTGTGTGTAGGCTTGAGGAGGTGGCAATCTACCCTGGTATGATGCCTTAAACCAACATCATTTACTGCATGACTGCACCATCAGTCAGACTGCCACACACACTCCCTTTCTTTCCATACATCACTCTATAGTTCACTTTCAACTCGCTGTACAGGCTTCACAAAACCCTGTGAGATTGGAAAGGGACCATGCAGCAGGGAAAAGTGAATGTGAGGTTAATCAGATGGTCAGCATATCATGAACACCCCTAAAAGCTACAGTAGCATAGCAGTTACATTTGTGCCATACTTACTTTTACCGATTCAGAGGTCTCCATCTTCTAGATGAAAGAAATGCAAACCAGATCAGGACTTTATAAAGGGTCTCTAAGAGAACAGGGACAGTGGTGCACAACGTAAAAAGTATGTCACAGGGTCAGAACTTACAGGATGGCAAATAAAAAGTTCAGATTCAGTAATGATGGGAAGGAAAGTGTAGGTTTTAAATACCAAGCTATGAACAAGTAGAAATATAGCTTCTCTAAGATTAAATTATCACTAGTTTATTTTACTAACATCAATCAAAAGGCAGGTGACTTTGTTTGCCTAATGCTTCACAGCTGCAGGCTGGCTGGTTTCAGTTGGACCTGCTGTGTCATGGGTTAGCGTTGTGCAGCTTCCCAGTGAGCTGGAACTCCTAGGATGTGGCAGATAGCAGCAGGTTGTCTCAGCTGGTGGCAGTCTTGTTTCCCGTGTTGGTGGAGTAGAGTCAGATGGGTGCACAGCCGTGTAACTTTGGGCTTGTGAGGCAGGCAGAGGTTGGCAACTGACATTGGTCCTTAGTCTGTTATGACACACCAAATATGAAACAGTGCAGGTTCAGGTTACTATTAAACTCTTGGCTTGTGTAAAAAAAAAAAAAAGAAAAAAAAATGACTTGAGGAGCAAATGATGAGTTATGCGGAAGTTTTATACAATAATCTGTAAAACAAACAAGCAAAAGACTCAAAGATTAACAACACAAGAAATGAAATAGAGAGAAAACAGAACAGGAATATAGTGAAACAGAAACTAGAATCAGAAGCATGAAGTAAATCAGCTCCTTTTATTACCAGGAGTTACTGAGATGTTCACCTTAGGACACCCCAGTAATGAAGAGAGTGGAATTATCACAAAAACAAACAAACAAACAGTGACACTTCCATCATTTTAAACTATTTTGTCAAGACAACGACAGATTGCTTCAAGCATAACATTATTTACATTAACCAAGTTCTTATTAACTTCAGAGAAGCAACGGAAAGCATCCCAGCTGGAAACATCACAAACAGGTATGAGATGCACACTGCCAGAAGAGCATCCATCTACCAAGCATCAGTGATATTGGTGAGGTCTCTGCAACAACAGTGTGTCCATACGAGAGGATAAAACCCTCCACAGACACAGCCTATTCCCCTGGCTGTAATCTGGCAGCCGATATGGAAAAATCTGCTGCCATAATGCCGTAGTCTGCAGGTATTTCTTTCCTCATGCTTTAAGACTAACGATTTCATCCCTCATTCACAAATTCAAAAATAGCTGCATTTTTAACGACCTAGTTATTGTTTGATTTTCATAATTAGAGTGTTTTTGGTGCTTTTTGTATGTGTGAGTAGCATAATGGGACTACATCTGAATTTGAATCATGTGTAGTAAAATGATAACCTCAGTGATTACTTCAAATGATATAAATATGTTTAACTAGCAAAAGTAAACATGTATACAGCAACATGTTTGATTCTCAAACCTATGAAGCATTCCTGGATAACTGGATAACAGTTTGTGGCTTAATCTTTCACCATCATATAATAAAATTACATAATAAAATTACATAAAAAATTATTTTTAAAGTCTAACTTTTGAGCTTTAAAAGCAAACAAATGTTATTTCATTAAAGTATAATAAAATGGAAACCTTGGAGAGAAATAACATTTCCTACTCTCAAAGGTCTGTAGGTAATTAAATGTACTGACTGTGTGGTGAGACAAATGCAGATGTTAAACAGGAATCATTTGTGTCTGTAAGGGTCCCTGACTAAAGTGTCAGTTCACAACAAATGAAAAATGGCACATTGGTTCTTTGCTTCAGTTCTTCTCAAAATCATATCCAGAGAAAACGTCCCACATGTTCCTTCATCAGAATAAGAAAACCTACCTTCCTTTCCTCTGGTGTGACAGTGGGTGAGAGCTGGTCTAAGGTTCTTTCTTATCAGGTGGATGTGAAAGGTCCTTTGATACTTTGGGCTCAGAAAGTACAGACATAAATCTCACCATTGTGTTGCTATCTGTTCCTTCCTGAGAAAGACATCTCTCTCTGCCTGGAAAGCTAAAAAGTGATGTTTTCATGTTACCTTGAAAGCTGTGTCCTAGAATGAAATTCCTGGCCTGCTTGTATGGACAGGCAACTGTTCACTGTAAGAGAGCTGCAAGCTGTTGGAAGGATAGGCTGTTTCCAAAATATTATTTTTTAGCTCTGTGAATTTTAAGAAGTAATAGAGAATTTTGAACTAAGAGTAAAGAAAGAGGAGATAAGAATCAGTGTCTATTGGAAGTAAATAAGCATTAGTTATTTAAGACATTGTCCATCTGCTGCATATCCATACAGCTCTACTCCTGTACATGTCCAAAACACCTGCACAGGGAGACGTTCAGTGGGATGCATCCTGATCAGATGTTAAACGACCTTAATCGACTGCTTTCAACTTAAAACTTCAAGGTGAGTACAGACAGTGTGCAAATGTGTCCACTTCCATATGTTGACTGTATTGTACATGGGATTATATGTTTGAATTATAAAATATTAGCTTGGAGCGCTTCTTCAATGCACTGCAACAGGTTTAAAAGAAATTTCTACATAACCTGTCGGGACCTTTTCTCTTTAACATTGTACAGTAGCGTCCTTCTTTTCTGAACAAATTTATATGTTCGAAAGGTTTGAAATACTTTTTTTAGGGATGCTCTTAGAGGTTTTTCAAAGAGATTCTGGGGAAATGTTAAAAGAATTTGTAGGTAATTTCTAAGCATCAAAACCTTTACAAACCATCTGGAATATGTAAAAGTTAAGAACCCTCATAAATTTCAAGAACCTTCAGGTTTCACCTCATGATTACTCTGAATTTGCCATGCATGCATCCATTTTACCATTTGCAGATGCAAAGCACAGTGCATATTTTTATTGCATATTTTTTATTGCATATTTTATATTCTGGCTACACACACAATGTGCTTTGTGTAGAGCTGTGTGAATCACAGACAGAAGAAGATGGTGAATTTTTTTGTTTTGGCATTTTGACAATAAATGTTGATGTTGGAGTTATTTCTTCTGTACTGGAAGTTTATTTAAAAAAATACTGAGACTTTATGAACCAGTTGGATGTAAAATGACCTTTCAAAGCTAAGATTAAAACAGAAAAACAAACAAAAAAAACAGACTGGTCTGTTTCTGCTGCTGCTGATGTTCCGGAGCATGCGCTAAGCCCTCATGACCCCTGATTCAACCATGGGGAATTTCAGAAACCAACAAGAACCTCTACAAACATTTAGTAGACCTAAAGGCAAACAATTATCCAAATGGCCTTAACATGGGCAAGCTACACTTGGAATTTTAATCATGACATGGCACTCAGATCTATTTTAATAAGCTAACAGAATAAGGAAAGGAGACAAAAACCATTCAAGCAATAAAAAATATCCTTATTATTCTCTTAATCCTTCAGTCATAGTAAAGACTTTGGATAAATCCCAATATGGAATTGAATTTGAGCATTTGTACATATTGTCCTTTTTAAGATGTGTATTTTACTTTCATAATTGTATAGACTGTACATTCTCTGGTGACATATTTAACTCTAATGTATCAACTTGAAGAAGCAGAAACTGATCGACATGTAATTCAAAAACCAACCAACCAACCAAAAAAACAGTCCTCACTATAAGACTAAAATCAGTCCACTGAGAGATGGAAGCATAAACACACACACACACACACACACACACACAGGAATAAATAGTGGATTAGGGATTATGTGAATGTTGCATCTGCTTAATGTGCTGTTTGTTTTGCACTTTGACACAGTTTCAGGAATAGAAACCTGTCAGCTGATGTAGCCCCTCCTGCCTCTGGCAGCCATGTTGGAACTCATCAGTGAGCAGCTGCCGTCTTTCTGTCAGGGTAGAGAGCAAAATCCAAAAATCTTTAGATAAATGTGGAACTGTGTTAAAGTAATCTGTGTTTTTTTTTATTTTGTTTACTTTGTTTCCTGATTATATTTGTAGTAAACCTGTGTATTTGCATACAGTATTTTACAGTAGTCTTTTCCTTTATTATACATGGGATATTTTTTTCTTTGGTACAGACTCAGCCTGACCTGTCAGCGTGATCTATGTGTAGCAGTATTGGAGGGGCTCAGCTGCAGTACTAATGCAGGATTTTATATCACCCATCCCCCATCTCTCTGTCTCATTTGACATTGAATTAAGTCCCACCTGAGCTGCCGTCACTCCCATCATGCATCAGCCCACCACCTGAGTCCCCCTTGCTCTCACTCTCACCTTAGAGCATCAACAGTCGTCTTCCGTGCTCTTTTCCTTTACAGTGAAGTGCGCACACATGCACCCCTACACTATGACCCCAATCCACAGTGCCAGGGGTAACGGGGAAGAGGATACCGGATTAAATTTGTTCATCAGTCTCTGCTGAGACTGGATTACTTTTCAAAGAACCTGCCAGAAGTGAGAGAGAAGCAGCTGGGCTACAGTATATAGTATAACAGTATAGAGGCTGTGTTCACTGCTGTTCCAGCTCTCAGCTCTGTATGTACACATTCTCCTGATATCATGCTGACAAGTTGTGATCAGCTGGTTTTCAAACTTTGTCTTGGATAATTTCTTATATTTTCTTGATCCTAAACATACTGAATTGCACTAAATAGAAAATAATAGTGAGCTTAGTAATAAGTCAGGGAAGACTCTACAAGCTCTCACATAGTGGGGGAATTTATGTTCCTTTCCAACATTTCCACTAGCAAAATCATATCTGAGTGGAAATCCTAGAGGACTATGGCAAGTTACTTCACCAGCCAGCATGATCCATGATCCAAGCGATATTGATTTTAGCCATCAGTAAATCAAGTGATGACACAAAGCAAAGATCTATAACATTTTTTCCTACAATAATAACAGACATGGGGGCAGTTACCCAGCTAGTTGTAACTTATCTAGTCAGCAGGTTTCTGATGTTGGTGGCTTTACCACATCCAGGTCAGCTTGGTCATTATAATGATACTCAGTTATGCAGTACATATGTTGTTCTCTGAGTAGTTGGACAACGTCTATGAAATACAAACCATACAGTAGACCAACATTGTAGTGCAGGAATGACTTATGTATGTCATTGTTCTTAGCTAATTATAGGCCAATCTCCAACCTTCCTTTTCTCTCAAAGACTCTTGAAAGAGTAGTTGTAAAACAGCTAACTGATCATCTGCAGAGGAACGGTTTATTTGAAGAGTTTCAGTCAGGTTTCAGAATTCATCACAGTACAGAAACAGCATTAGTGAAGGTTACAAATGATGTTCTTACAGCCTCTGACAGTGGACTCATCTCTGTTCTTGTCCTGTTGGACCTCAGTGCAGCTTTTGATACTGTTGACCATAACATTTTATTACAGAGATTAGAGCATGCTATAGGTATTAAAGGTACTGCACTGCAGTGGTTTGAATCATATTTATCTAATATACTCCAATTTGTTCATGTAAATGGGGAGTCTTCTTCAGACAGTAAGGTTAATTATGGAGTTCCACAGGGTTCTGTGCTAGGACCGTGTAGGACCGCTTTTTTACATTTGCGCAATATTTCTAAAATTAGAAACATCCTTTCTCAGAGTGATGCTGAAAAGCTAATTCATGCATTTATTACTTCTAGGCTGGACTATTGTAATTCGTTGTCATCAGGCTGTCCTAAAAGCTCCCTGAAAAGCCTTCAGCTGATCCAAAATGCTACAGCTAGAGTACTGACAGGGACTAGAAAGAGAGAGCAGATTTCTCCCATATTGGCTTCTCTTCATTGGCTCCCTGTTAAATCTAGAATAGAATTTAAAATCCTTCTCCTCACCTACAAGGTCTTGAGTAATCAGGCACCATCTTATCTCAAAGACCTCATAGTCCCATATCACCCCAACAGAGCACTTTGCTCTCAGACTGCTGGCTTACTTGTGGTTCCTAGGATACTTAAGAGTAGAATGGGCGGCAGAGCCTTCAGCTTTCAGGCGCCTCTTCTGTGGAACCAGCTCCCAGCTTGGATTCAGGAGACAGACACCCTCTCTATTTTTAAGATTAGGCTTAAAACTTTCCTTTATGATCAAGCTTATAGTTAGGGCTGGATCAGGTGACCCTGAACCCTCCCTTAGTTATGCTGCTATAGGCCTAGGCTGCTGTTCTTTATTTACTTTGTTTATACTCCACTCTGTATTTAATCATTAATTGATATTAATCTCTGGCTCTCTTCCACAGCATGTCTTTTCTCTTCCTTCAGCCCAACCGGTCACAGCAGATGACCCCCCCTCCCTGAGCCTGGTTCTGCTGGAGGTTTCTTCCTGTTAAAAGGAAGTTTTTCCTTCCCACTGTTGCCAAGTGCTGCTCATAGGGGGTCGTTTTGACTGTCGGGTTTTCTCTGTATTATTGTAGGGTCTTTGCCTTACAGTATAAAGCGCCTTGAGGCGACTGTTTGTTGTGATTTGGTGCTACTGTAAATAAATAAAATGAATTGAAGTGATTTGTTCTGTCCAGTGTTCAGCTCACACTTGGGTTGTGACAACACATGCAGACTGCAGTTCACTTGACACAGACAGGTGTCATTACAACAATGGCCTCTTTAAGATAACATTCATTTCTAAAATATGTTTAATGGTTCTGCAGTGAAGCAGCAGCACAATTTAAATTGCAAAGCCAAAGAAGACATCAGCTTTGTTTTAGTAACTAATTTAAACAGTCACAACAAACCTTAATCTAATACACACAAAAGTAACCAATGTGTCATTGCTGAGCATGCCGTTCACTGAATTATCCTTCTATGCTATAGCGTGCAGGTTTCCCTTCATCTGAACAAAATGTCAAACCAGGGAGAAACCAAAGTATACACCACGACCTGTGGACAAAGCTTCTTACTGCTGTCTGATAACAGATAATTACTGCTGTAAATACTTTTTTGTTTTGCTATTAAGAAACAAATTGCATATATTTCATAATGAAAAGTTTCGTTTTTATCCATTAATTTGCAGACTTAGTTATCAAAAAGTCATAAACCCAGGTTTCTCTGGGATCCACCACAGACAGAATTTTTGCAACCTTATGCTTTAAGGTCAAACTTTCGTTCGGAAACACTAGTGTGTCCAAACTTTTGACTTTTCTAATGGTTAAAATCTGTGAGGCTGAAGTTTCAAGGGACATTTTACAGTTTTTGATTTATGCAGTATTTGTCCATATATGTTTGATGCATTGTAACACTGTGTTGCTTGGATACATTTTATGAATGAGAAAGTATGTGCTTGTGATTGATATAATGTTTATTATAATGGAGGCATTTAAACAAGAACTCAGAGTTCAGGAGGTTACACCACAAATCATATTGTCACAAACATGGCACACCCTTGTTATCTGCAAGCCCTCCGCATTACCCGCCAACCCGTCAGCAGGCTGTGGGGATGCTTAAGGTCTCGTTAAGCCCAGAGTCCGGAGCTTCATTCATTATCTAATTGGTTGCTGGTAACCTGGATCCCTGCAGCAGGGACCTGATCTCCACAGCCTCGTCTTCGGCGTGGGTTGTTGGTTCATCCATGGCTCGATGTGTCAAAGTGTCACAAACAATGTCACAAACTCTGTCCTTCTTATTGTGTAACGGGCAATTATCTGTGTAAACCAGTGCTGATTATTTCAGTCTGTTCCAGCAGTTGCAGTATAAATGTTTTTACTGTGTGGCCTTTGCTGGAAAAAACCTGCCTGTTAACTGTTAATAGGCTAATTACAACTCTGTATCCAGTCAGGTCTGAGCCGTATTACAGGCAGAGCTGCTAGGTACACTCACAGTGAGTAAAATCAGTCTGAAAAGTGCCAGAGTTAATTTGATGGCAAAAAAATAGTTATTGTCTTTAAATGGAATCTTTCTCTCCAGGGCAGCTCTCTTATAACAGGAAGAGGCATGATGGCAAACAAGATGGACAAAATAAGGCTGCAAATACCTGATGACTCATTAATAAAAGTAATGTGAGCTTTCCTATGCTTTTAAAACATAAACTGAAAATTTAGCACTCACCCGAGGGACTGGAGACACACAGTTCTCAGGGTTGTAGTGGAGAGCTCAATGTCACTGAGCACTCGGCAGTATCATCTCTGGGTTTGTGCGTGGGAACATGGAAAGATATGCTGTTTGTTGCATCATTACAGTAAATCGAGCTTTAATATTTATCTACAACTGCCTATAGACAATAAGCTCAAGTTTTCATAAATACAGTATTGATAATATGAACAAATTTAAATAAATCACCACAGAAATTTCATACATGGAAGATTTTGCCCATCAGCATGCATTCTGCTAATATATGCTGATTGGTCAGTTAAGAATTTATACAATAGGATGTATTCTCTTAATGGCCCCTGTTTCCAAATGTTGGATATTAGAAGTGTAGTTGAACCCCAGCAGAAACTTCCACGTGTGCAGATGAAGCAGCTTGTTGTGGTGGTTGAAGGTGATGTTTTCTGGAGGCTGCCGCTGCTCGCTTTGTGCCTGATATCAAAAGGGTGGATGCTGTGGAGTGGCTCATAGTGCTGTGACACCCTCACACTAACAGAGACGTATTTTATATAATTCTCCCCTTTGATCTGGGGAGACGGGGAGTGACCACCGCGCAGATGAAATATCTTCTGACTTCATTCTGAGCAGTGAGCTGGCCATCACACCTAGCTTAATGTCTCTCTATCACTCACCCCCACCCCCACACACACACACACACCCCACACACACACACACACACACACACACACCAGCCATGCATTGTGAACCGGAGTGTCCATCTTGGCTGGTTGTCTCACCGCAGGCCTGCAGAGGAAGAGGGTCGTCCTTCCGACAGCAAAGGTTAATAATTCTGCACCTGACTCTGCGGGACCTGTCTCTATACTAATGCTATGATTTAATCAAATGGAAGGAGAAGTGAGGTTTGACACTGTGCTGCCAACCGCCTGACCACAGACAACAGTGAAAGTCAGAAAGGACAGACAGGAAGGAAGAGAGGTGAATAAAACAAATTAGATGCTGGAACAGTAGAAAGTTGTGAGTATTTTTTGGAAACTTTCTACTTTTCCTTTTTCTTCCTTTTCCTTTATTCCACTACATTTCAAAGAGGAAGTATTGCACTTCTCTCTGTATAACATTTATCACTTTTTCCTTGAACATTTGAACAACAAAGAAATGTTCTGCTATTTTTTTTTTTAAGAAAATACTTATAAAACATGACAAAAGTTTAAAATTATGAGAAGAAGCTATGTAGAA
The DNA here is from genome assembly GCF_007364275.1 of Archocentrus centrarchus. NCBI lineage: Eukaryota > Metazoa > Chordata > Actinopteri > Cichliformes > Cichlidae > Archocentrus > Archocentrus centrarchus. The sequence continues at coordinate 36,724,647 of NC_044355.1, read as the reverse complement.
ATGAACTGTGAGCTAACAGGCTTTATATTATTTTGATATTTGAACCTCGATGTTGGATTTCTGTATAAGGTAGTGTCATAGACATAGGTGTACATTGGTGTGTGTTTTGATGTATGCACAGAATTCTGCATCAGGATGTTGGAGCAGCAGCAGTGAGCCAAAAGACTTCCTGCGTTATGGTGTTCATTTTTTCACTCTTGCTTTCACTTGCTGGTCATGTTTAAGTACAAAAATCACTTTATTATGTTTAGGATGCTTATGGTTTGAATTCAGTGGTGTCTCTTTATCAGTATTGTCTGAATCCAGTGCATCATGGTACCAACTCCAAAGGGGCTGCAGAATGGCCGCATAGGTGGATTGTAGATGTTATTAAAACCTACAGTTAAATTTTAAAGCAACTTCTAGTCACTGTGTGGATTACTGCATGTAAACTTTACACTGGTGTCACTTTAAGATATTAAGATATTTTCTATTTAACGTAAAACATTATCAAAGGAAACTCACAACTGAAGGAAAAGATTATGGTTAGGGTCTAAATACGCCTCTAAGCCGTTTTCTTTTTTTCTTTTTTTAATGAAAAAAATATATACAGTACAGATACGGCAGTAGTGAATGATGCAAATTTATATAAAGCTATAAAGCCTCAAATGACAATTAGCCTATGCCTAACTTTGTTACTTTATTATGATGGTTTGTTTATGATCATGTTTTACTTTAAATATTGCATTAATAAGCATGCACAAACTGTTTATGATAAAGAGAGCCACATGGAGGGGAAGAAAAATACGGAACAATGGCAGGATGGTGGGAAACTGTTCTCACCATTTAACCACAGCAGACACTGATGTTCTTAATTCTCATCAGAAGAGATTTTGAGCCAACTTAGAAGCAGCTGGGAAAATGTGTGTTCATTAAAAGCATCTTCCTTTACATGTTTTCACAGCAAGGTGAATTATGTTCCACAGCTTTCCCTCAGCACAGACGGTCGGGAGCAGCCCACACGTCTGCCGTTCAGAGCGCATCACGCGTCTCTAATGATGTAAATAAAGGACACAGCGGCCGTGTTTCACCTCATCTGCAGCCAGAGCACAAACCAGCGCTTAAGCCATGTCGATGCGAGGGGGGTGTTATGGAAAACAGTCCGGTCTTGGCGCTGATCTGAGCAGATTTGGGCAGCGAGCCGAGGCGCAGGCAGCGACCGCTGACATCACTCCCTCCCATCCCTGGACAAACTCTCTCTGCTACTGGCAGAGAGAGTTTGTCCTCCATGCCAAGTTGAGAGAGGAAAGCCTTTGAAGTTCACAACCTGTCTGATGTGCATTGACCTATGATAATAGGTCTGATATGTTTGATCTTTAGTTCTGAAAATTAAAAGAAAAAAAATACTATGACCTTAAAAAGTTTTGAACTTATGGCTTCTGTATGGGGCTGCATACTTTGAAATGATCCACTGCTGCACTTTGTTCTTTGCCCATTCTGTTCCCTCTGTTTTTTTGTTTGGTTTTGTTTTATGTTTGTTGGTCTTTTTGCTGTGATGTGTAAGCTTTTACAAAGTATGACGGGAAATAATCTTTAATCTCTAGTGGCACTGAGCAAGGTTTTAGATTGACTCAGTGCACTGCATTCACAAAAGAAAATTATTTTTCACAATATGTCAAAAAAAATGTGAATGCAGTCGAAGACTCCAGAAGAAGGTAGATGATGACTACACCCTCTAGAGTGGAGAGAGTGATGGTAATGGAGCAGAGGAAGTAGATACCAAACAAACTGGATGAGGTGAAGACGGAGAGGAGAAGGGTTGGACGAAAGATAGTCTAACCAGTGATTTAGCCTCTTAGGCCAAGTCACCACTAAGGGTTAGGGTTAGGTTTCATTTTTGCCTCATGCTAAAAAAACACAGCATTTTAGACACTAGAAGACAACAATCAGAGTCAAAAATGAGGAAAAAAAATGTGCAGCAGCTTAGAGTGATTAAGGATAGAGATGGAAATTAATTAACGAGTGAAAAGTGTGTTGAGAAGAATTCTTCATGAATGAGACTGAAGAGGATGGATGGAGGACAGTTTATGAATTAGGAAGTGCCGAGGATGAATAAGGAGAATGTGAGGGCAGCTAGGAAGAGGAAAGAGTGGAAAGGCAGTTGGTCCAGATGACATACTTGTGGGGTATGAAGATGCCTAGGAGAGAGAGCAGTGGACCTTTTAACTAGCTTGTTTAACACAATCTTGGAGAGTGAGAGAACTACTGAAGAATGGAGCAGAAGAGTACTGGTACCAAGAACAAGGGTGATGTGCAGAGCTGGAGCAACTACAGAGGGATAAAGCTGATGAGCCATATCATGAAGATATGGGAAAGAGTTGTCAAAGCTGGGTTGAGAAAGAAACCTGCAGATGTGATGTTTGCTTTGAGAGTGTTGATGGAGAAGTTAGAGAAGATCAGAAGGAGTTTCTCTTGTCTTTGTGGATCCAGAGAAAGCTGCGAGAGGAACTGTGGTACTGCATCAGGAAGTCAGGAGTGACAGAGAAGGATGTGAGGGTGGTGCAGGACATGTATGAGTTGAGGTGTGCAACAGGAGTTACACATGGGTCTAAGGTGGGGTGGGATTACATCAGGAATCTGCTCTGAGCCCCTTCTTGTTTGCAGTAGTGATGGACAGGCTGACAGATGAGGTCAGGCAGGAGTCTCGGTGGACTAAGATGTTTGCAGATGACATTGTGATCTGTAGTGAGAGCAGGGAGCAGGTGGAGGAGAGCCAGGAGAGGTGGAGGTGTGCTCTGGAGAGAAAAGGAATAAAAGTAAGTAGAAACAAGACAGAATCCATGTGTGTGGATGAGAGGGAGACAGGTGGAAAGGTGAACATGCGAGGAGCAGAGATGGTGAAGGTGGGTGAGTTTAAATACCTGCGGTCAACCATCCAAAGCAACAGGGAGTGCACAAGAGATGTAGAAGAGAGTGCTGACAGGGTGGAGTGAGTGGAGATGAGTGTCAGGGATCATTTGTGACAGAAGGAAAACCGCAAGAGTGAAAGGGAAAGTTTACAAGGTGGTAGTGAGACCTGCTATGATGGATGGTTTTGAGACAGTGGCATTGATAAAAAAAAAAAAAAAAAAAAAAGAGAGAGGAGTCAGAGCTGAAGATGTTCTTCACTGGGAGGGAGGCCAGGATTAGAAATGAGTCCATCAGAGGGACAGCTCAGGTTGAGCGATTTGGATACAAAGTCAAAGAGGCAAAGCTGAGATGGTTTGGACGTGTGCAGAGGACGGATGGTGGATATATTGGACAAAGATGGAGCTGCCAGGCACAAGGAAAAGAGAAAGACCTGAGAAGATTCATGGATCCAGTGAAGGAGGACTTACAGAAGGCTGGTGTGACAGAGGAGGATGCTGAGATAGGCTGAGATGGCAGCAGATGATCCGCTGTGGCGACTCCTAAATAGGACACCCAAAAGAAGAAAAAGGAGAAGATGAAGAAGGAAGTAAAAGAAGAAGAAAAAAGTTTATTATAAAAGTGTTGCTGGATAATAAACCAGTTCAGGCTAAAGTTGATGGATTTCTGTGGTGAATTTTACAGTAATGGTGTATGATGGACTGATACAGACCAGGCTCTAGTGTCCATGTTCCCTGTTAAGGACCAAAAGTCTAAGATTAAAGTCAATTTGAATTTAAGCTGATGATGTTCTTTTGAGTCACTTCAGTATCCATTTTAATTTAAATATCCATTGACTCATGTAGCATCTGCACATGTATTGTTGAATATAGTCCAGAATGAGCAGCAAACCTTGGAGCAGCAGCATACGTCAGCTGATCACAGCCACTCTAACCCCAGGTGATGATCATTACACAACCTTCATAAAAAGGGAAAAAAACAAACAATTAACAGCAAATGCAGACACTGAGCCTCCCATTCATAACATGCTTTCAGAGAACAGTTATATAGCTGCTGACATGGTCTGTGTTGTACTAATCAAAATGATCTGACCGATCTTGACATATAAAATGACTTAAGAAATAACTACATGGAGGAAATGTACAAACCGATAGTATGCTTATTCATTTTAAAATCCCAGGTCTGCTTCTTTAATCTGGTTGTACACACCTTTTTCAGGTCTGAACAGTTATCTTCCCTCCTGGTTTCGGCTGATAAATAGGCTGCGATTTCACACAACAGTCCCTCTTTGTGCACCTTTAAATGAAAATTAATAACTGTCTGACTAATGGAAAGATTAATGAATCCTCAACGTAACCCTGTGAGTTTACATAATGCACATTTACATTAAAAACACACATTATTCCACAGAACAGAGCATCATAAATTGGAGGGGGTGAGCTGTGTTTAGCTGCGGTATCTCTGCTAACTCTTATCACCCAACTGCGAGGCTTTATCAGCTCCGAGGCTCTGGCAGAATGAGCATATCTGCTCACCACAGAGAGCAATGTGAAAATTACCCTGCTTTTATAATCATAATTCATGCATTTTTAAATAAATGTAGTTTGTAGGAGGCTGACTCAGTACTTTCTCTGTATTTTCCTCGAAGTACCACTCCTCTAGTTCATAACAAAACTGCTGGGCTCAACAAGCTTGTTAAAGTTACAGATGATAATAGTATTTTTTAATTAAAAGAGAGTCTTAGCTACAGATTTTTTTAAGTGACATGTTTTCATGAGATTCAAGTATTTAATCAAAATGAGATAAAATTAGGTCTGGTTTTAAGACAACAAAACACAGGAAATATAGGAAAAACCCCACACTGCATGCATTGTCTGTCCTTAAGACGTGTTGTTAAAGCCTAAATGTCATTTTATCACCACCTAACGCCATTCAACAGATGTTGCTGTTACAGTAAAAATGGAGCCTGTGAGTGGAAGTAACCCACTGCAGAGTCACCGGCCTAGTCAGACCACGCTCCCATTTTAACCCTGACTACAGAGGTTGTGCCAGTTTGGAGAAAGAATTATGATCTACAAGGCAGCCATTTTTGGCATATTATTTTTTGCTATTTACAGAATGGTTTATCTCCACTGTTTGTAATCAAGGAAGCTCTGGTAAAGCTGCTGCTCACCTTTGGCAGGCGACAGAGATATGCTGGCAAGCATGACAAGATGTTTAGCATCTGAAAAGCCACATAATCATTTTTTTCCTCTGGAGTTGGTTGAGGTCAACTCAGAGCTGGGTGAATATTGGACTTGGGTTCATCACAATACCAGGCAGTTTGATGTCCACTGGCATGACAGTGTTAGTGTGTTTCCACTGGACAGCGTGGGGTGTAATGTGTTCTGAAGTAATTCATCCCTGCAATCATGTTACATTTGCTGGTAACACAGTAAAGCAGTAATTTACTAAATTCTGTAACACATTACATTACAGTTACAATTATGTCATCACTTTCAGTTCAAAGTTCCTCACATATCTGTATGAATAATATGGAAAAAAAACAAATCAAAATTTTTTTGCTGGGCACTTATGCAGAAATCAGCAGATTTCAGACACATTTTCTGTGCATATTACATTTAAATATCGAAGTTAAGAACAAAAGAGGCACCTGGCTGTACAGAGAAACAGTGCCTTCATTTTAACTAAAAATAGCTGCATTGTATATTGAGTTTCTGCAGGGCTTAACACACAATAATAGTCTAATGTCTTATGAATTCAGAAAAAACAAACAAACAAACAACAACAAAAAAAAACAATCTTGTTTCACATGGCTTCAGAGAGACAGTAACAATGACAAACAGGAGGAAGAGGAAGCATAGTTAAAACCAATTCAATTCAATTTGATCTATATAGCGCCAAATCACCTCAACAGTCACCTCAAGGTGAGTGTTCATGTCCTTGCAGTAACAGGTTAATTACTGGTGGGCGTGATCACTATGCAGTCCAACTGGTTACACAAGCATCTGCACAGACAGCATGCTAATTCAAAGCTAGCGAAGAACCGAGAGCGAAGCTGAGTGACTGCTGAGCCCAGCACAGCAGCCAGAGCCTGAGCTTCAACAGGTAACAACGGCAGTAATGAGCAGTCAGGCTTGTAGCATTGTTGACTTCATTTCTACCTGTACATGCTTCTAGTCGAATCACTGTGGCGAGCTCTTTGAAGTCTCTTTGGGCTGGTTCTCATTGTGTTCATATTCAAACCTAAAAGATTGTATGTGTGTCCTCATTATGAGAGAGATTTATATCAGCGTGTGGGACTGTAGCCTAAGGTTTATTCTAAATGGGTAATTATATGACAGTGCATTTCAGGGCATAGTGATGCAATATGCAGTGTAGCAAGTTATATTCCATATATTAATTATATTCTGTAATTAAGTAGTGTAATGTTTTACTAAAGAAAAGTCATGAGTAATGTTGGGTGCATTACTTTTTTTGTTTTTGAGTAACAAGCACAGAACTGCTGCTGGATATGGAAAAAAGTCTAACACAACAGTCAGACCAAAATGCAGCCGGCCCTCGTCACTTTTTTCCACTTTGAAAGTCAGCACAACCTTTTTTTATACATATGCTGTACAGTGCCGTCTGCACTGAACACATTTTTCAAGCGAAGGAATTGATTGTAGGTCCATTTGAACTCAAACACAAACCTAAGCAATCATTCAGAGAAAGAAAACAAACCTTAAACCTAAAATTAAAAAAAGACTAATAATGATAATAATACTAGAAATTATAGTCCCCTCACTGAACCAATTGAACCTATTGAATATAGCTGATTAATGCACCACTTTTCCCATTAATCAAATTGGCTTGAAGAGAATAACAAAAAAATGTCGACCAATATTTACCTGAGCTAAAGATTAATGCCTTGTTTTGCTCAACAAAATCACAAATTAATAAAATCCAGTAGAGTATCTGTAATAAAATGTGACATTTGAGAACCATAAAATATCTGGCTTGAATGTCTCGATAAATGATTATTAAACAAGAACTGTTTTAGACTGTGTACCTCTGCCAAGATGGAAATTCCCTCCGCATCAAGCATGAATTGAGTCCCTGGGTCCAGAAGGAGATCTGGATCTAATTAGTTTATGATATCTTGTCTCCTATTTTCTCCATTATGATTTCTGTTTGTAAAGATGCTATGCCAAATGTCCAAAATTGCTCTATCCTGCAATAACAAAGAATTCTGTACAAAATTCCTGCATCCAGATTCTGATCAATTCCAAAAGTTTATCTCTTCTAAGTGGGCAAGCCCAGTGGCTAGTTAAAGTTTCATGCAAATTTGTCCATACCTTTTTGTGTGACTCTGCTAACAAACAATGATATAGCCCTCATGACAGTGGTAATTATTTTTTCCAGTATGGGGCTGAGTGTTTGGTATGTGTTATTTATTTTTAGTGTGTGACTTACTCATGTTTTACTCTTGCCATAATAACTACAAATTTTATGCTGGGGTAAAAGCTTGTTCATTTTAAATAAATAGTCTCTGGTTAAAAATGTCACTATGAGGCATCGTAGACATACAGGACTAAAGCCCTTCAGTAACAAAATATGAAAATATCCCCCCTTGAAAAGAGTATTTGGATTCATTCTCACCAGGGACAGCTGCCTGCACTTGGTAAGAGGACCTTGTAGGTCTCACATTATGATAAGGGGACAGCACTTCAGGAATATATTCAAGGCCTCCACCATGTAACACCTGGAAGTGAGCAGCAGGATTTTAAAATGAATTCAGAGGCTCAGCAGCAACATGAAGAGAGCTGCAGATGAGCTGCTGCAGAGTGAACAAAGTGTTTATCAGACAGTCTGCTTTCCTGGAGGCTGTACGAGTTTCCTGGGATCTTCTGAAGCATTTTTCAGATGCAGGAAGTCTGGGATCTCCTTTGGAACGTGAGCAGACAGAACCTGAATAGTTAAAGGGAGGATTAAAGAAGAACACGCCGCTGCTCCTGTAGGATTGAGCACTTTTCTCTGCTATGGAAAGCAGCTGTAAAAAGAGGCTCTGACTGGACTTTGGCCAGGAGCTGTGCTCCTCTGAGGCCAAGTCATCTCAGTTCAAGTGTTTGGGTTTCCATGGTTTTGGGTTCGACCTGTGGGACTGTTCAATTAGAGCGACAGACCACTTCAATCGATCTCTGATGGGTGTTTGAAAGTTAGCCAAGTCTTGCAGAGCTTGATCGAGCAGGACTGTCTGCTCAGTGTTTTGGCTTCAAGACATTTTTCTTTTCATCAGGAGGAAACCTGAGGATGTTCGACTTACTGCCAGAAAATCTTCAGTTCATTCAGGTGACCACAAGATATTTTATCACTCCATCATAACGGAAGGGCTCTTTAACCTGTAAATAAGTGATGGATTGTAGACAGATAAAAGGAGAAGGAGTAAAGGATAGACAAGAGGAGGAAGAGGAGACAGTGAGGAAGGAGCTGAGGTGAAAGATGAGAGAAGATAAAGAAAGAAGTGGGCAGAGGCAGGAAGAAAGAACAAGATAAAGCAGGAAAAGGGTGAGGCAGGCAAATTATTCAACAACATGTTGAAAATCAAACTCCGCATCTTTGCTCTCCACAAATTTTGATCTTTCTTATTTCTTATATATTCAATAATTTACTGATAAGCCACTATTCATTGTGAGATTATATTTATGTCAGTTGCACACTGAAATAATCTACCTTGCTTCTAACAACATGCCAATCATGTTCCTCACTTGTTTTCATTAAGGAGCTTAGGTCCGTAATATCAGTGATATCAATTATGATTTAGCTGAAGGTGAATCAAAGTGCTTCACAACCATTGAAGCCAAGGAAACGAGGAGCAAAGGTCTCAGAGAAAGATCTGAATGAATTAAAGGAAGGGTTTTTGTTTTGTTTCATTCTAACCACATTTATACTGATGTCCTTCATGTGTAATGGGTGGATAAGATGAAGTTTTCAGTATAAATAAAACTGAGGCACTTTAAAAGTCCATGCAATTACTCAAAGCTTCAGATGCATTGTGGCCTGATGTTGTGAAAGAATAAATGCATCTGTGGGGTTGCATATATAATCTTCACTGTTCAGCCTGAGAAATCCACTCACAGCCAACAGAGTCTGACCCTGTCATAATGGCACTGCTGAGTTACACTATAGCACTGAAATAAACCACATGTCTTCTTAACCAAACATCTCCACGCAGCTTTCTTCTTTCAGTGCTCCATTTAGGAGTTGAACAGTGAATCATCTGCCTCATCTTGCCTTGCAGCATGCTCCTCTGTCACGCCAACCCTCTGCATGTCCTCCTTCATTACATCCATGCAGTGAAGGAGGACCTCTTCTCTGAGGTCTTTCTCTTTTGCTCCTGCTTGTCAGGTTCTTCTTCAGCATCCTTTGCTCAACATATCCACTATCTACTATGACTGCAGTAACTGTCCCAAAATATTTAAATAGCAGTTGGGCAGGACTTGTGTGCTAAAAGCTAGAGCTGTGTTTTTGAGATGCCATATTAGGGAAATCCCCTTTCAGTGACACTGAGTTTTTAGAGCAGTCTGAAGCCTAAGCTTTAGGCGTCACAGTTGGTTGCACCAGTTGGTCTTAACTGAACCTGGCCTCAACTAAATTTAGCCTTAACTACAATTCACCTTTAAGGATGTGTAACCATGTGAATGTGGAAATATCAGCATGGATGTAATTGTTGCGGTTTTCGCTGTGATGGACAGGCGACCTGTCCGGGGTTTACTGCCACCTCTTGTGACGACTGGAACAGGTTCTAGCCCAGCTGCAACCTTGAGTTGCAGCAGTGTTTTAAAAACATGAATACATAAAATAAAATCAGAAATGGACAGCCTTCCAGAATGAATGACTTCCAGTTTTTTTTCTTGCAGTACAGCTTTCTCAGGCTTGTGGAGTCAATCCCAACAGGATTCAAAAAGTAGGAGGAAGTGTTTTTGATTGAGCTTTTGTCAAACAATCAGCCATTTCATTGCTGAATGAGCCACCCTCCTGCTACAGACATCAGACTCAGTAGGTTGCTGTTCTTCTTCCCGTCGTTTGTCAGTGTCCTCTCACCTCACATTTAGCTCACACATTATGCTCCCATTTTGCTCAAGTGTGAATTTGTGTTTCTTATGGCATGAAGCATTAGTGTGTGTTTATTCTGTGTGACAGCTTTATGTTTCATATGTAAGCATACTGTACATGTGAGTCATGAGCACACTTAGTCACTCTGTAGTATGTTGTTAGCATTAAGTGTTGTTCTTGCAGTAGAATTTGCCACCTTTTTAATTACTTTCCTCAGATTTAGATTATGAAGTAATTCCTTATGATTAAGTGACAAATCATGTTTCTATATATCAAAATGTTCTCAGAATAGGTCCACAAAAATAAGACAATTTCAACTATACAGTATCTCACATTCAAGATCATCTTCTTGGGCATATGCAGACAGCTTTCGGTGAGGCTACTAGTTTTAGATCACTCCCTCAAAGTCTCATTATACCAGTGTGTGCTTGGTTAGTTCAACATGGACCTTAAACAACAATTTCTCATTTAAACTGACTCTAATTTCTTGAGTCAGATCACCAACAGGGATCAGAGCTGAGTTGCTGAAGAGCCCACACTTTCCAAGTCTGATGGCAATGCACCAGGTAAAGACATCAGAATGATGCCCTTTGGTTTCAGCATTTCCCAGTTTGTGTACTTTTGAATAAATTGAACATGGTGAAAAGTGTAGAGTTGTGTGGCATCAATGTGTAGCATTCTAGCAGGGCCTGAAAATGACTTGTAGCTGTAGCTGAAGTATTTGGACATGCTGGAGGAGATGCAGCTCCCAGCTCCTCTGAGAGATCTAAAAATGACCAGAGAACAGCCCACTGATGCACCAGAAGATGCTCTTCACATTGAGGTACATCAAATTTCAAATTGATTTTTGTGGACCTGAACTCAGAACATTTTGATCACACCTATAGTAACAGAACAATTTGCTCTGTTGCAACTGAAACACTTTTATATGGTTCATGTTTTGACATGCACAGACAAGTGTCCAAAATCACTCCCCATGACTGTATAGTCCACTACATTTATTGTTTACCAATCTATCAACTTACCAGATTATCCATCCATCCATCCATCCATCCATCCATCCATCCATCCATCCATCCATCCATCCATCCATCCATCCATCCATCCATCCATCCATCTTCTTCCACTTTTCCAGTTCAGGGTCACAGTGGGGCTGGAGCCTATTCCAGCTGTCAAGGTGGGGTAGTCTCTGGATAGGTCGTCAGTCTATTGCAGGGGTCACACAGAGACACTCTCACATTCACACCTATGGCCAATTTAGAATCCCCAATTAACCAAACATGCATGTCTTTGGATTTTGAGAGGAAGCCGGAGCCCAAGCAATCACAAGAAGAACATGACATCTCCACACAGAAAGCCAGGACCTTCCTGCTATGAGGCAAAAGTGAAAACCGCTGCAGCACCGTGCTGCCTAACACTGAAAAGAGTATGTAGTTATGTTTTTATTTTTCATGCAAAATGGATTATCCCATTTCATGAACAAATCATAACATGTAATAAGATGCTCAGCTTTAATCAGTTAATGTACTGTGTAGTACTAAATAAACACATACTATAGTGATGGATCTGAAGTGCATATAAAATAACCACTAAATAAAACAATTGAATAAATATATTTCTGAGAAGAGAAAAGACTTACATCATACAGATTCAGCATTCAGGTCAACTGCCAGTGCTTCACTACATGTATGCCATGTGTGCAGCTTGGAAGTTTAAAATAAGAGCATTGTAATAATCAATATTTAACTGTTGAAACAGAGTATAAACCTAAAGCTTAAAGCAGTGGTTCCTTCCTTCTCTAAAGTATGACAACAACATGATTTGTTTTGCTTACGTAAAAAATTTCTTTAAAAATCTGCAGAATTTCCCCTTTGGTTTGTGATCAGGAAGAATTTTGGAATTAATGATTCAAATATGTAGAAATATTTCCATCTTGCTTTTTGTCAAAGGAAAAAAAAAAGCAACAATGTGAGCTCTCTGTTTCTCCTTTTCTCTACTTTAGGTTGTTGCCTGGGAGCCAAAGGTCATATTGCCACTTAATTAGTGAGACGCTTAAAGAGGCTCGTGGCAACATTGGCACAAAACGACAAAGACATGATCCCACACGACATGTAGCCTGCGGCCTAGATGGTTCATCCCCACAGAAGTCATGTGAAGTCACTGCATTCGTGTAGGAGGATTTCTCTGACTTAATCTGACTGTCTATGAAGTGTGCCTTGGCTTAAAGGCTGATTGTAAGAACTTAATGGAAGTTTGTGAGACTTGGGTGTGGGATTGTTGGTAGGGAGATGACTGCTGCTGTTGTGTTTCTTGCTGATGTGGGTCAGCGTTGATGGATGGAATAGATGAATTTCTTTCATTTTTGTAATTTCCATTTTCCTCTGGGAAATAATGTCAGTGGACAGAAAAGAAGCTCTCAGTATTGTTGCGGGCCTGTTTGCTTGGCAAAGACTCATTATACTGGATATTACTGTGGCAGGAGGCCTGGAGTTGGGAGTGGGGGGTGGGAGTGGGAGTGGGGGGCTCTGATGAAAATATTGATGACCCTGAAGCCAAACGTGTATGAAGCCAAAAATATATTAGTTGAGGCTTCAGAAGAATCTCTCTTTGTGAGCTTGAAACATTTTGTCAGCAGCCATCACTGACAGATGCTGCACGTTATCACAAAGTTTTATGTTCTGTGGAATATCAAACAAATTTTTCAGCCATGTTACGAATATTTTCAATGCTTAAATGCTAATACACAGGACTCTATTTAGAGAAAAACACTCCAGTATTAAACCCCATTTGAATCAGGGCTCAGTGAGATCAGCTCACCTGAAATCAAATCAACAATTAGTGGATTGCTTTACTAAAGTAAAGTGAATTTGAAGATCATTAGCACAGCAGTCAAATGTGGTGACTTTTTAAATGCAAATTTGCACTGTTTACCAAATGAAGAGTTAGAAATGGTATAAAGTCTCATATTAGCTGTGTCAAAACACCCCCACTTGTGTCAATTTATAGCTTCAATCACACTTTGGGTTGCATCGCCAGCAGGAAGTCAGACTTGCTTGCGGTTTGCACTGGATTCAGCTCGGCCCTCCTTTTTCATCAATGCTCTTAATAATTTTTTGGATAAAATTTCTACTTGCCATCATGGGGTGAAGGGAGTCACGCTTAGTGGACTCAAAATGGCACCTCTGCTTTTTGCAGATGATGTGGTCCTGCTGGTTTCGTTGAGTGGTGATCAGCTTGTTAATTACAGTGAACCCTCTTTATAACGCGCTTCACCTCTCGCGGCCTCGCTGTTTCACGGATTTTTTTAGTGCAGTTTTTTATGCTTTTTTTTTTTTTTTTTTTTAACAGTGTATGAACGCACATCGTGTTCTGCGTCCTGATTGGCTGTCAGTCATTCTCCTCCGTCCCTCGTCTCTGTGCAGCACAGAATGTGTTCGGCTTGAAAACAGGTTTTGATCTTTGGTTTCCTTCTATAGTACTGTATAATAATTGTAAAAAATAAAGCTGACTACTTCAGGGATTTCGCCTATCGCGGGTTATTTTTGGAACGTAACCCCCGCAATACTAGTGGGAAAAAAGGGGAGCGGGAGATTGACAGGCAGACTGGAGCAGCATCTGCAGTAATGTGGATACTCCACTGGTCTGTTGTAGTAAAGAGTGCTGAATGTGAAGCCAAAGCTCTCAACTTTTCTGGTCATATGAGTTCTTTCCCTCACCTATAACCACAAGCTGAGGGTAGTGACTGAAAGAATAAGATCACAGATACAAGAGGTGGAAATGGGTTTTCTTTGAAGAGCGTCTCGGCTCACCCTTACAGAGAGAGTGAGGAGCTCACTCATTCAGGGGGAGCTCAGAGTAGAGCCACTACTCCTCCACATAGAAAGCAGCCAGTTGAGTTGTTTTGGGTCACCTAGGTGAGGTACTCTAGGTATGTTCAATTAGAAGGAGAATCTGGGACAGACCCAAGACAAGCTGGAGTGATTTGGTTTGCTGGCTGGCTTTAGGAACCCACTGATTGCCCTGGAAGAGCTATAGGTTTTGACTGTGGAGTGGGAGGTCTTGTGTTTCTGCTTAGACTGTGCAATTCAAGAAGCAGAAAATGGATTGATGGAAAATGGCCACATTTATGCAAACATTTTTGTCCATCTTAATCACTGTGGTGGAAATTCTCAATGTCACAGCACGCAATACTTAGCATGTTACAGCAATACTTACTTAGCAATAATTCAGCAATACAACAACATTGTTCCAGCTTAGTGTCGTAGTCAATAATGATGTGCAGATTGATACTGAAATATTGATAATTCCGATACCAGATCTTTATGCTTTAAAATTGATTCTCAAATCCAAGTATTAATACTTTCAATACTTCAGTCATTTGAGATAATGTATCTTAACAAGAATACGTTAGAAAGTAACTAAATTATTGAGACTTGCCTAAATGAGACAGGGTTGATGGGAGCTACATTTTCTTCCACCTGGTAAATATGAAATGGGTAACGCCCAAGCTCACTCACTCACTCACTCACTCACTCACTCACTCACTCACTCACTCACTCAAACATAGACACAATGGCAAAACATAAAAGAAGTCACACATGGAGCTATTTCAGCTCCACTAATAGCTCAGTGTACGTCAGTATACTTCTGAGTTTAAAATAAATAAATCAGAGTGATGTATTGTGTTCTTTATGAAGCCAAGATTTGATATATATATATATATATATATATATATATATATATATATATATATATATATATATATATAAAGAGAGAGAGAGAGAGAGAGACATCTTACATCATCTTACAGTATAAGGTGTCTTCAGGTGACAGTTAGCTATGTAAATAACATTGCATTGAAATTGAATTGAATACTGTTACAACAGCATTTGATGACTTGCATGACCTACAGTGTTCTATATAGTTTGATAAAACTAAGGCAGTATGACCTTATCTGTTCTGGCAAAGAAAGTAAACAAATGATGGACAATCTGTTCAGCCACCAAGGCAGGATAGACAGAGCGTCTGTAGCACAATCTGTGTTTACTTTCAGGACTGGATGCCTTCATGATATAGGAAATAATAACACAATATGTAATAAACTAGCAAGCTGTAGTATTCAGGATCCAATATCTCTGACCAAATCCTAATGTGAAAAAGGAACTTGCGCCCTGAGCTCACCAAGAAACTCCTCTTTAAGTCTCAAATGAAGAAAAAGTCTCTGTGGAAGGAGGACGGACATTTGTAATAAAGTGATTCTGTATCAAAGAGAAATCCGCCCAGTCAACTGCTTATTGGTTTCAGATTCTCTGGCTTAGTATCAGAGGATTTGTGGATGATTGATGATGTCTTTCTTTAATCAGAGAGGTGATTCATCAGGGCTTTATTTTTCAGGATTTCAGGTGTTTATGATGCAAAATTCCAATTTATTTCTAATCATTGGAAAATTAATGTTGTTCCTTTCTTTGTTTCTGAGTTCTTGATCACATCATTTAGGATCAAAAGGTAAAAAAAAACAAAAACAAAAAAACCTGAAAATACAAGTTAATCTGTCAGAAACTCCCCATTTAATGGAAAGAGAAAGAGTCTTTAATCACAGTCTTTATATTAAGCTCACATGTTTTTTATTGTCATTAATTACTGCCAAACCCTTTAACTGAAAAAAGAAAATAACATTTTTTACAGTATTTTGAAAAAAAAATGTAATAAACCCTTTTATTAATGTATTTAATTGTGTATCATTTCATTAAAAAAAACAAAAAAAAAAACATTGAGACAGTAATGTTAATTTACATGGCTGCTTCATCTGGTGCTGGGCATTGGTCCTCAGTTCATCCTCTCTCAGAAACAGGCTGTTAGCTCTTTTCCCTTCAAGGCACACCCCTGTTTTAATCGAACTTCCTTCTAAACGGCTGAGGTGGGGCTTCTGTGCTCACAACCAGAGATCCACCCATATAAGAACATCACCCCTCTGTTTCACTGAAGACACCTAAGAGCAAATAAAACTGTTGAAAACTGAGCATTCAGAGTAGCTAAAAGACTTTACAAAACATAAATGACATACAGGACCAGTCTGACTGGTACTGTGTGTGTGTGTGTGTGTGTGTGTGTGTGTGTGTGTGTGTGTGTGTGTGTGTGTGTGTGTGTGTGTGTGTGTGTGTGTGTGTGTGTGTGAGCAGATGCTAACAGGAAAATATAAAAGAAGATGCAGTAATATTTGACATGTTCCACATGCAGAAATAGGCTTGCTTAAATATATAAGAAATGAATACAACAATACTTGAACTGTTTTGTGTGTTTCTTGCTGTTCCTTTGTACATTGTGGGCTTTGTGTGTACTGCTAGTAAGAGCCTGGTCTATGGGCTGGTTGTTTAGTCAGGTGGCCGATGATAAGTGATTCTGATTGACAAGCATAACAATTGGTGGTGATTGCTACACTATAAAGCAGTCACTGGTGATCTGACGGTTGGAAACAAGTTAGCAACAAACATGACAAATTAATTTTTTTTATGGTGAATATGCAATGTCTAATTTGGCATTCAAAACTGAAAATGAACAGCCACAGATGCTCCAAGAGAGATTGATTTCACAGTCAGTCATATATTTATATTCTAAATATGAACCATTAAAAGGATGTAAAAAGGCATCAGCCTGGTCTACATTTTTGTTCATATTTAACTCTGCAGCTGTGACCCCAACAGTCATTTATTCATACTGATATTCATATTGGAGGAAGGCTTCAGCTGCACAGAAAATTTCATTATCGTCAGCTGATTTATCACATAAAAATAAAAAAAACACATTCAAACACAGAGCATATGAGAGTTCAGAGTAGGAATGTGTTAGTTGGAAGGTGTTACGCAGTAAAGCGCTGAACTGTTGACTAAAAGTAACTTTATTGGCTCAGCGTTCTTGCATTCGTTCACCCATCCTCACGGCCTGCGTGTCTTGTATTCATTTCTTATATTTTTAAGGAAGCCTGTTTCTGCATGTGGAACATGGCAAATATTACTACATCTTCTTTTATATGTTCCTGTTAGCGTGCACTCACACACACACACACACACACACACACACACACACACACACACACACACACACACACACACACACACACACACACTGTATAAACAGTTAGTAGTGGAGAAAAGCAAACACAGCAGTATCGACCCGGGCTTGTGAATTTGCATTAGCATACACACTTTATTCATACAGATGCAGCCTCTCTAACTGTTCCCTGCAGTCTAATTCAAATTGAGGGCTGCTGTAAATTTACAGAGGGAACCAGCGATATTAACTAAATTAAACACTAAATTTGAGCAAGCCTTTTCCTTCTCTCTGCCCTGCTTTTGGTCTGAAAATAGGTTAGTCAGGAGGAGGAGGATTTAATGCTAAGTGGACTTAGCTGCTGTAAAACTGTCGTCAGAATGGATACCTCAATTCTCTTGGCTTACGGTAGTTTTTGCAGTGCAGGACAGCCAGTGTTGTAAATTCGAAAACCAAGATGGACAGACATTAGTTCAGCAGGTTGTGGGGAGAGTAAGAGATTCCTCACTCAGATGAAAAATATCCCTTTACCAGGAATTTGCTGCTGACGAACCAACTAACTGTAAACCCAGCGGAGTCCCAGCCTACAGACAAGAAGAGATTCTTTCTGACAGGAAATAAAGAGCACTGTGCCCAGAAGTAAAAATAAGAGTCATTATCCATTTCACCGCTGCGTTTTCACATCTTTCCACAGCTGACTGAATCAGCTTGAGACAAAGACATTTAAAAGTTAGTCAGGCCATTACAGAGGAACGCGAGTCCTCTCTTGCTGTAAAATGACGTGACTGCACACCAAAAAGCTTTTGTCATGGTAGAAATGTTAAAAAAATAAAATAAATTACTGAGAAACTGAACAACCAATAATAAAAAAAAAGCAGCTCTTCACAATTAAATACAGAAGTTTACATTAAAAATGCTTAATAATGCAATGTAGCATAACTTGAGTAAAAATAAAATGTTTGCAACAGCATTTTTTCTTTTCTTTTTACTTGAGTTTACAGGACATCTCTAAGTGACACTGTAGACATCTAAGAGCAGATAAAACTGAAACTAAGCATTTAGAGCAGCTAATAGACTGTGTGTGTGTGTGTGTGTGTGTGTGTGTGTGTGTGAGAGAATCCTGGTTGTGAGATGGTAATATGCAGAATCAGGGATGAGAATGATTTTTAGATCTGACCCCGTGGACCATGTTTGGAAATCACTCAGAAACGACCTGACTACATCAAAGGCTTCACCATGACAGCCTCTCCTGGATGACTTTGAGAGGACCTGCTCTCATTTACAACACATTCGACAAACATCTCCTCCGTATCTCAGTCAGGCTGAGCATCTTCGTCTTACCCTTTAAATCTCGTCTCATAAATCAGCTTATCTCTTTTGTTCTTCCCCAGATTCCTTATTTCACGCAGGGCTTGCCAAATCCTTTTAATTTCACAAGTTGCCATCCACACACTCTCACAGGTTCTGATAGAACAAACAGAAACAGGAGTGCTAATAGAAAAGCATGACTGATTCTGAACTCATCATGCATCTGTTTGAAATATCAACTCTGCGTATCACTCTCTTAAAACAAGAAACAACACTGAGGAACTACAGTAAATGTTGCACAAACGCTGTGTTGTTTGTAGTTTTACCAGCAGATTGTGAAAAATTGGATAGTTTTCTTAACTGATTTTACACATGTGAACAAGCGCACTTTCATTGTATCACTACTGAGTGTTTCACTCTGTGCCTTAATCTGCTGCTATACCAGCTTCTCTGGTTTCAGGCTTTCCACAATACTTTTCATCTACACTGCAGGGATTTGCTCCCACTCATCCTCAAGGGCATTAAACCCTATTAACTTCACTGCTTCTGCTAGCCAGTACATTTCAAAGCACTGGCTTTGAAATGTGTGACAACTGTCTCACTCATATGAGTTTGTCCATTGTTGGTTGAACATAATTTAAGATTTCCCAGAACGAAATAATAATAATAAAGCTACCTAAAGCACATAATACTAAATGGTCGGGGTGACCACATATTTTTGTATGTAGTTCCACTTCAAAACCATGAACTGCTATGAGACGCAGGTTTTAGATTTACTGTATCCTGAAATATCTGTATCAGTAGACAAATGTGATGGGTTACAAAGTGTACTAAAATTACTTTGGTTTTGTTTTGTTTGTTTGTTTGTTTGTTTGTTTGTTTGTTTGTTTTTAGGGGCGGGGGGGTTGTTCTCAAATTTTTGCTTCAGTGCATAAAATACTTAAAAATATCCTTTGGTTAAATTAGTTTTATTTGTGGCTCTATGTAAAGTTTACTTTACTTAAAAGGGTCACAATCCGGTGCATTAAATCGGATGATAATGTCCAAGAGCTGAAAAATGGGCCAACTGCAGTTCCTGTAGTGACCACCTGATTCTTGCTCCAGCAGTGAGTCAGTCCCCATAGACTTCCAAGTTAAAATGTCAAACTTCACAGGAGAAATAAAGATGTTTACAGGCTTTTAGTTTGATTGTTTCTCTGGACACTTCCCCCTTCATGATAATTCCATGTATTGTATTATGGAGGTAATTATTTTGTACTCACTTTTAAACATTGACAAGTGTGGTGAGACAGGCTGCTGCAGCAGATCATTGTCTACTAAGCTTCACAGCATTTTGTTCGTCTCTGAAATCATACATCTTGCTGTGAGGCACAGGCTGTTAAAGAAGTCCGTGTGCCAGTTTAGGTGAGTGAAATTTCAATAGTTTTGCCCTTTCTTGAGATTATGGTAACTTCTGGACTTAAATATCCAAGATGGGGCTGGCCAAAAATGGCATCCTCGATACTTTAAAATGTAGAGTCCATAAACCGATGGGTGGCATCATAGTGGCTCTATCTATCTTCTAATAACTTGCTGAGGTCAGTGAATCAATTTTAAACTTACAGGCTATCAGAAAACGTTAATATTAATATTAATGGTTATGCAGGGAGACATTTTCAACAGATGTCTACCCAGGACTTCAAACTGAACTGAAAATCCTGTCATCCACAAACTGGATTTAACATTTAGTGATGTTTTACTGTGATCAGCTCATTTAACTTCACTGTAGTAATGACTGAGTACTTTAGTCCAACACAGAAAACATTATCAGGCAGGTGCTTTCAGATGCAGTGATGGAAAGGAACAAAAAAAAATAAAAATCTCACTGATCCATTTGAAATCGGTTGACTTGATTTGTAAAGTGATAAAAAAAAAAGACCCACAGTGATAAAATGTGATGACAAACTGAGAGAAGAAAATTACAAATTTGTGCAGAACAGATATGAAAAATCACCATGCCTCGGACTAAAATGAAAGCAAGGAAACTTCAAAACTCTGATGACAAGCGACGGCCGCACTCAGCCTGATAAGGAAGCTAAATGACAAGAGAACGCAGCATGGTGGAAGCGTGGAGGAGACAACGACATGCAGGAAATGACAAAGCAAAGGCATAAATGAAAATAGCCTTGATGCGGAAAAACGAAATCAGCGTGGTGAAAGACGCGACTGATCAGCAGGACAATAGACACAGAGAACAAAGGAAAGAAGCGAGTCTCTTACTCTGACCAAAGCATTCGTCTACTGTATGTACCACAGTCCTTCATCCATATAGCAATGTCTGCTGATTACATGTGTGAAAAGACATAATACCTTTTATGTCCTCAGTAACTGTGCATCTATCAATATGCGCTGATGCTGCAGGTGAGTTAGTTGGTTTCTAAGAGAAACTTTTTGATTTTGTTGGCATCCTTCATAACCTCAGTTCTTCCAAGCATACAGCCACAAACCAGCTGAACACAAAACTGCACACAGGTGTGGAAGACACAGTGGCACAGTGGAAATCAAGTTTAAGGAATAAATGTAAGTGCCATTTATAACTTTTATGGACAGAACTTCTAGACACAGCCGAGGGGCAGAGGGCATACTCTTCCCTTCACTTTTTGTGGATTATGTAGTCATCCTGACTTTACTGAACAATGACCTCCAGCTTGCACTGGGGTTGTTTGCAGCTGAGTGTGAGTTGGCTAGAATGAGAATTGGCACCTTCAAGTCTGAGGCCATGTTCTCAGTCCAGAAACGATGGAGTACTTACTCTGGGTTTGGAGTGAGTTGCTGCCCAAATGTAGCAGTTCATGTATCTCATGTATCTGGAGCAGGAGATGGACTGATGGATTAGCTGTACAGTCTGTTTTGGTGAAGAGAGAGCTGACCAAAAAGATAAAGCTTTTGATTTACTGTTTGATCTAAGTTTCTACTTTTGGGTATATCCACAAGATCAAGATCTTGGATCCAAATAGCAGAAATGAGCTTCCTCCAAATGATGTTTGGGCTCAGCCTTAAAAACAGGGTGTGGAACTCAGTCATTCAGCAGGGGCTCATAGCACAGCTGCTAGTCCTCCACATCCAAAAGAGTTAGCCTCTGAGCTTAGACTGCTACCCCAGCAGCCCTGCAGGATTAGTTGTTGGTCACTTTTTCACTCCCCTCTACTACATGGTTCCTTATACTACTTAGCTCAGTCACCCAGCAACATTGGCAGCTATTTAGATTATTAATTCCATATTCCATCCACACATAGAGATCACATGCAGGCCAGCAGGTCCAAACCAAGAAGTCTCGTACTGTGAGCAGAGGCTGCTAAGCTCTGGGCTACTGTAGATGGCCTTATATCTTAAACAAAATGCCAGAAACTTAAAAATAGTTTTGGAAATTTTCTATGCTGACCAATCAACTCTAACAATTTCACTGGAGACTAATTCTGTGTTTCTTGAAAATTTAGGTGTATTAAATACTCGACATGCAAAAAAAATTACAAGAAACTTAATAAAAGCAACTTTACAACAAATGATCTCATTAGAAAATAAAATCAGCAGTGTCTAAAATGAAAATGTGAAACAGCACCAAACAATGCAGCATAGAGGACCATCATAGGAGATACTCTCCTCAGCAGTACACATTACTCACAAAAATAGAATGAATCACAATGTGTGCAATATTTTCTCTCATTTGGTGGTGATGTCAGAAATGTACACTGTGAATCAGCTGCTGTGGGTTCATTGCCTGTATCAAATAACCACGTGCTCCATCCTTTCGATTGAGAGTAAAAAGCATTCATGTCTGGCTGGGGCTGAAGACAGCCCCACAATGTTGAGGTCCCACAATGTTCTGTGGAGGCCAATCCATGGCTGATAATGTTTCACTGTATGTGTGTGTGTGTGTGTGTGTGTGTGTGTAATCCAGGTATACTTTTACTGCACTAGCATTGTGATTGGGATGAAAATGAAGCTATTGCCAATCAAACACTTTAGTGTGTTGCACTGTGGATCAAAATATGATGGTACTTTTCTGCATTCATAGTTCCATCAATTTTGAAAAGACTTCCAACACCACTGGATGAAATGCAGCCCCAAACCGTGACAGGGCCTCCACCGCGTTTCACGGACGGCTGTAGACCCTCACTGATGTATCTCTCTCCTGACCTCCACTGGCCATATTTATGATAATTTGAAACAAAAATCTTAAATGTGGATTCATCACTCCATCATAACCTGCTGGCACTGATTTTTGAATTGTTTAAGGACACACTGCACACCATCCTGAGATATGCCAAGTTTTCTGCTTATAGCTCTTTGAGAATCACCTTGTTGGTGCAAATACTATTATATCAGTCAAACACTATTCTCTTTCTATTTCTCACAGATTCAAGGAAAGAAAGGAGAAAAGGTTATGTGTTTTTGTAACAGGCTGCTAGTAACTAAGTGCCTATAATTAGGTTCTTTGCTAAGTGGTCTGTTTTGTATGTGTGAGTGATTCAAATCAAATGACATGACATAGATGAAAATAAGTGAAAAGGAGGCTCACACTGGAGGTCAGAAAGGATTTTTAAACCTTTGGATGTGTATTTTATGAAATGTCTTATAGTGACCTTAAGGTATTTGCATCGTTTTTCTTTTTATCTGTATTCAGAGCCAGGCTAGCTGCTTTCATTCTGTCTGGTAGGCTTTAAGCTTGTCTCACACCTTATCGGCAAATATAAAAGTATTATCAATCTTTTTATCCAAGGAAGGAGTGAGAATAAGCATATTTTGCTGTGTGATGTATCTTTCTGTCATGGTCCTTGGCTCTAAGACCCAGGGTTTTGAAGTGTTTTTGTATTGTTGTTCCTGGTTTGCTTCTTTATATTTATAATCCTAGGCTTTGGTTGTCGTTTAGTTCTGTTTGTGGCTGCTGATTGTGTTGACTGCCTCCCTTGTGTTTCTATCTCCATCTCTGTGTCCCCAAGTCTGTTTTGTTTTGCTGTGTCCTGTCCTCATGGCTGTCTGGTTTCCCTGCTTTAATTATTCTGTCTCTCCATTCAGTTATGTCTCCTGTTCTTTGTGTCTTTTCCCTGCCGCCTACCAGAGTTGTTACTCCATTTCTCAGTGTGTCTGCCTCCCTGTGTTGTACCAAGTCTGCATTTCTGTTTCCCTGTTTTCTCACTTCCTGTTTTATTTTGCCAGTCCCTCTTGGTACTGACCGAACAACTGCTTGCGAATGCTAACCCTAACCCCATCATGAGAAGTTTGTGTAATTTTGTTCTTTTTTCATCCGTGTAATCGACTGCAACTGATGTCAGGTTGACCGCAGCTGCTGTCCACATGGGAAGGCTCAAACTACAACCATTTTAAACCTGTAGGTGAGTGCGTGTGTTTGATACTCAGAGTTTCTTCAATACAAAAATGCTTCCGTTATAAAAATATATATTGCCAGAATTTGTTATGTGAATAAAAAATTTCTATAAAAGAATTGATTCCTCCAAGGTTCTGTCACCTTTGTAACCATGCTGGGTTAGGGCACTGCCCTGCTCTTTCTTACTCTTTCTTACATATGTGGTTTTTGATCCTAATTGACCAGTGGCAGCACAACAAATTGCCCTCCAGAGATAATAAAGATTTACTCAAAGGCAGGGTTTGGACCAGGCTTCACCTGCTGAATCCAAAGCCTCTGTGACTCTCCATGAGCTTCTGTAATTACTCTCAGCCAAATATCCTTTTGTGCTCAGCTGTAGAGCGAGACAGGGGTGTCCTCTGATTCCCCTCCTCTTTGTAATCTTTATCGAACCATTATCCTGTCCTGTCTGTCCGACAAGCCGACTCTATTACCAGTATCACCACACACATTATAAGCTTTCCTTCATGCTGTCATTGCTCTACAAGTACAGGTTTTCAGAGGCTGATAGCAACCTTTGTACACTGAAGCTGTTAAATATCTTTAATCACCTCATGTAGGCTTTTACCATCAATTATGCACTTTTTGACAGGAAAGGGAGCTTACGAATTGTTCGCATTATGGCCTCACACAGCTGTAGGATAAAAAAATAAATAAATTAATTAAAAAAAATAAAATATATATATATATATATATATATATATATATATATATATATATATATATATATATATATATATATATATGGACAGCTGTAAATCAGAGAGATATGAAATATAACAGAACAAGTTTTTTCCTTCTGCCTAAAATATTCATGCCAGCTGTTAAAACTCCCACTATGTGCAACATTGCAAAATGTAAACCTAAAACATGACTTCTCTAACATCAGTAGCAAATGTAGAAATTGCTGCATGTTTATGTGCAAATGAAGGTGGTCATCACGTCTGCCTGTTTAACACTGGGAGACAAACTCAGCAGCTGATTCTGCTCCTTTAGAAAACTCATTCACCTCTGTGTATATAAAATATGGGCATATCCACTGTGATGTCACCAACTGCACTTCACATTTTGAAGTCTCAAAATTAGCACTTGAATAACTAAAAGAGCCAAAAAAAAACCCATCATCAGAAAACATCAGAAATTAGCTATTAGCTATTATAATAACCAAAAATGTAGTGAGGTGTGATTGTGTAGGCCAGTGTGAACTAGGCCTTGAACCTTCTCTTCCTTTGATAGAAAAAGAACACTTTGCAGTATGAAGTGCATAAAACCCAGAAAAATTAACCAAGTCTGTTTGCAATGTTGTAATTAGCTCCATACAAACTAAATGATGCCAAACTGCTGAAGCTACAAGGTTTTATTAATTACAGGCATGCTTCCCTTGAACGATAGTTTTGAGAAAATCCATTTCCATTCTTTCAGCCTACCTGCCATTTTCTCTCTGTAGTCCTCCCAGTTTCTTCATTACCAACAACCAGATACCTGATGCAGTCTCTTTTCCAGCTCAGGGGTGGATTTTAGGCACCCATGAAACTCTAGCAATGGTTCATTCTCTGAATATCATGTTTCGTTCAATACAGAATCAAACTGCACTTCCTTTTTCCTGATCTTCTGAAGTTGTGTGAGTACTTTTCCATCAGCTGAATGTAAGGTGTGGCTGTATCTGTTTCCCCATTCGTTTTCTTTAAGCTTAAAACTTGCATGGATGGATCACTAAGCTTTAGTGCCCAGTAGGTCGGCTAATGAAGCTTTTTTAGATTTGAGGGCTTCAATATACCCTTGATTTCAATTAAGTCCTGAAACTCCACAATTCTAATCTCTAGATCCCTCACTGGTAATGTCCCTCATAAAATCAGAGTGTACTGTTAACAGAACTGTTTAATTTTCTTTATTTATTTGTATGTTTTCATGTACAGCACTTTGTGACAGCTGTGGTTGTTTTAAAGTGCTTTATAAATAAAGATGGTATGCTATGGTATTTCTGACAACCATCAGTCTTCCATCTATCACTATTTTAAAATCATAAGTGGGCAGGAAATTGTTCAAGAATAAAAGGGCCAGTCCTCCACTCACTGACATCAGGCCTCTGACCTCCAATCAGTTTCTCTGAACCTGTCGGTGTGCTTCTTGGAAAACATCACATCAGTGTTTCAGTTTTATTGTTTCATAGAGCTCCGCTCTTTTCCTGATGTCTTCTGCTCCATTTAATTTAAAATGACTCATTCAGAGGAAGAAAAGGAGCAAACCACATAAAAGAAAACAAAAAAAAAAAAAACTGAAAAAGCACAAATCCTCATTTAGTTCCTGCTTAACCTTTCCCACACTCTTTTGCAGTCTGTAAATTTCCTGGTCAGTGAAACCACCCTTACCTTTAATTTTCATATTTGATCTCACTGAGTTAAGAAAAACTTATTTGTCTGGAACATAATTATCCAATTATGAAACGCATTTAAATTTTTTGTTTTTTGCGAAAAGTGATTTTTTTTTGACACATCACTCTGCATCAAAAAAAGCCTTCCAGAATAAATTCTTCCTCCACATTTTTTTCCCTTTGCACTCTGGATCTGTTTTTCTTTGTTACTTGTTACTTTTTTGACTGTTGAACCTGTATTGACTTCAAAGTTCCTCTTTTGATGTGTAACAATCAAACTGCTCTCCTCTTCCACCAATTCAAATTTTGCACTTTCTTAAAACTCTTCTAGCCCAGCGTCTGCCATTTTCCTGTCTTCCTTCAACTTCAACAACCCCATTACTACCCACTGCACCAAAACTTTGAGACTTATCAGCTTCCTTCTCCTCACTATTAATACCTTCACTATTAGATTCATTTTCTCCTTCAATTACACCAGCTTTGTTTTCTTATTCCCCTATTTTATCACTACTAGTTATCCACTTCTATCTTCTGCTCCTTTTCGTTGCCTTCCTGCTCCTTTTCCCCTTCAGCTTCTCTCTCTGCCCCATCTTCCCTCTCCAGCAGACTGATCAGAGCTGTTTGACCTGCACCAGCAGGTTTCTCAAGGGAAACCCTTCTCCGATGTTGCAACCATCACATAATCAAATCTATCAAACCTCCAGCAAATAGACTCAATTCCTCACTACTGTTATTCAAAATCATCAATGATTGTCTCCTGTGAGACACCACATGCTGAAAAGAAGGGAACTTTTTTCATAAGGGAGACTATTATTCCATGCCTGGGAAGTTCTCATTCTCCAACTTCATCTCGGATGGGGATAAAATCACCTTTCTGGCCTGCGAGGCCAAAGGTGACTCTGGTACAAATGTGTCTTTCACTACAGTGTCATTTGTGATAACGCTGTTAGCCTTTTCAGCCTCTTCAACAAAGATTACTACAGCATCATTCATCAAAACAATAAGACAGAAAGTTTCAAAATCTCACTCACATAGACGCACAAACTCCACACAAACCTCACGCTCATGCATGCGCTCAGCTAGAAAGAAAGAGAGAGAGAGGACTGAGAGAGAGGCCTTTATACAATTAGTGCACTCCCACCTCCGGGTAGCCATTTTTCTGATGACCCACCAAGACTGCTGAAAGAAAACAGAAACAAGCAGGAAACACGAAGACCAAAAGGCAGCTGTGGCTCCTCAGGGGAGTGTTCCCCACATTTCTCCACTCCATATGTTTAAAAGTCCTTAGGCAAAGTACTGAACCCCATATCGCTACTAAGTTTAGGCTTCACATTTTCCATTTTGATAAAGCTTATAGTTAGGCTGGATCAGCTGACCCTGAGCCTCCCTCAGTTATGGTGCAATAGGCCTAGGCTGCTGGGGGGTTCCCACGATGCACTGAGTGTTTTTTCTTCACTCACTTCTTTTCACTCCTTGTCTGTTCACGCACCACTACTGGATTTAATCATTGGTAATTATTAAACTTTGGCTCTCTATCCCCCATAGTTGGCCTTTTGTCCTCTGTCTATCTGCTCCCTTCTTTTCCCATCACCTCCAACCGAAGCAGATGACTGCCCCCCCCCCCCCCCGAGCCTGGTTCTGCTGGAAGTTTCTTCCAATTAAAAGGGAGTTTTTCCTTCCCACTGTCACAAAGTGCTTGCTTATAGGGAGTCGTATGATTATTAGGGTTTCTTACAATATAAAGCACCTTGAGGCGACTGCTGTTTTGAATGGGTGCTATATATATATATATATATATATATATATATATATATATATATATATATATATATATATATATATATATATATATATATATATATATATATATATATATATATATATATAAAAAGAATTGAATTCATGTTGCCATAGTGTATTGTGTGTGATAAGTAAGCAACAACTAAAGTGACTTGTAGTCAAAAAGTGCTATATGAAAAAGTGCTTTTTGTTAAAACTGTTTTCATTTATTTAACAGGCCAGAAACATCTTTATTGCTTCTGGATATTTTAACCTGTTGTATATGGACACCACCTCAAGTGGCCATTACTGGGACTGCAATTTGTTGCTCTAAGATTATGGTCACCTGTCTAAAATGCTATTGTTGACTTTAAGAATATTTTTTTTTCCTTAGCCTATATGTGCACGGGCTGTAGAAGGTTATTGTAATGTTACCACAAGTTGGAGTCAGGTTTGTTGCATAAAAAGTTTAAAAATGAACACAAATTAGCACTGCATCCAAACCAGTTTGCATCCCTTCTTTACTGTATCAGTTGCCCTGAAAAAGACATCAATTTTACTCTCAAGTTGGTTGCCAGTTAACCTGCAATTTACTTGTCACCAAGCATCACCCGAACACACCATAATCAATAGAGGACAAGATAGTAAAGAAGGAGACAAATGAGCATGAATGTTTGTGTGTTCTCATGTGCTCATGTGTCAATACATGTGCTTCATGCATGTTTGTTTACACAAACGCATTTGCATAATTTTGTGTGACGCCATGCGTGCACAATTTACAAGTGATGCGTTTGCGTGAGTCTTTTCACCCTGCATGTGGGTGCTGTTTGCTGAACTCTTGAAAACAAAGTGCTAAAGCTTACCAGAGTGACTTCACACTCCATGATCTTCACACGATCACGGAGAAGAGGGGGCTTTATTTCGAGGTGTTACACACTCTCGCTGACACACTTACAGACACACACACTTTGCATTGCAGGAATAAAAGACTTCCCTCACTTTCTCTCGTACTGACAGGATGGCTTAGAAAGCTTCATTGTGATTCACACATCAGTCAACACT
Source organism: Archocentrus centrarchus (assembly GCF_007364275.1). Taxonomy (NCBI): domain Eukaryota; kingdom Metazoa; phylum Chordata; class Actinopteri; order Cichliformes; family Cichlidae; genus Archocentrus; species Archocentrus centrarchus. The sequence goes on along the minus strand of NC_044355.1, from coordinate 36,695,695 downwards.
CTGCAGTGGAAGATTAACGCAGCTTTATTTGGACTACTCAAACAAGGAAACTGTGAATCTAGGAGGACTTCCACTCAGACAACAGCAGTTAACACACCCGTATGCATGTTCAGTGTCCTCTCGAGATTAATTTATGTACAAGGCAAAATTGTTTTTTATGTAAAATAAAGTCAGAAATCAGATGGAGCGCATACTGTAGGGCACACATGGATCTAAGGGCATAGACATTATAGGAGAGAGAACTGACACTCAGTGAATCCTGAAGATAAATCTAAGGAGTGGATTCTATAACAGCGATGGTGGTGATCCTGCCTCTGCCTCCAAAGGACCAATCAACAGCTGAAATAGGAAATATTACCAGCCAATCATGTCATCCAAGACAGTTTCAACTGTGTGTCAGGACGCAAATTAACTATATGGACAGAAGTACTACATAATATGCTTGGCTATGGAAGTTCCCAGCTCCTCATTTTCATGCTGATGTTAACGCCGGATAAGGTTTGTAATTCTCACTAACTGTAGAATTTTAGCGCTCAGCAGCCCCACTCTGTATCTTTTCTGTGTGGTTGAGTTTCTGTGGTTCCTAAATGCTTCCACTTTGCAATAATACACTTAGAGCTGTTTACGGAATATCTAGGAAGGAAGACATTTCTAAACTCACTTGTTGCAAGCCTATTATAGTACCCTACTCAAATTCAGTGAGTTATTTAGAATAGCCATTTTTCACAAATGTTTGTAAAGGCAGATTGCATGGGTAGGAGTTGGGTTTTATACACCTGTGGTGATGAGAATGAAAACGTGAATTTAACCATGTGTAGAACAGCTTGAGCTTTTTTTAAAAAAAATTATTTTATTCATTTTAATCACATTCAACAGGCAGTTTTATACATGCTGGTTTTCATGTCCAATAAACACTGAAATTAATATTAAGGATCTTTCCTCGTTCATTTAGCTAGGGTCTTCAAATACCAAATAACATCATATAAGGAAAACAACGATGCTGAATAAATTTGCAAAGGAAGATGATCTTCTCAAATGATTTACTATCAGTTCATTCATAAGACAGTGTCTGACTTAAAAAAAAAAAATAGCCGGAGTAAGCATTAGTCTAATTCTTTCTGCAGTTCATGAAGGTCTGTATTGCAGTAGTGTTGAAATGTGAATCAGCTGTGCAAGAAAAATAACAGAAATTATTCAATGATGAAAATTATGACCAAACACATGGCTATATTTATTAATTAATGTCTGTATTATTTTGTTGTTAATTTGTAGGAATAAGCATGCACTCAAATTGTAAATATTTCATTTTGTAATACAGTCTGTCTTTATCTCATATTTGTAACCTTATTGCAGTGTGTTTCATCACCTATGCAGAGGTTCCTATTAGGCAGTTAGCAAGATATAGTCTGATTTCGAAGTTCATATTGCATTTAAGGGGACTGCCATTATATGTACTAGATTGATAATACTATCCATTTTTTTTTGTTTGTTTGTTTGTTTGTTTTTGCATAAATACAGATACAGTCAGGGCCAAATATTTTGGCACAAAAGTTGTGTTTCATACACTTTTCTTCAATGAAAAATGATTATAAGTATTTCATAAATTTCAGAGTGTTAAATAAAAGTCTGGCAGATAAGTAAAAACTTAATTTTAGCATTTTAACAATAACAATTCTAAATAATTTTGAGTTACAGTAATGTACAGGCCTACTGATTGGATTACTGTGAAGCACAATATAGTCCTGAACACTACTATAAATAGACTATCAAAACCATAACGAAAAGCTTTGAACCAAAATTAAAATAAAAGTGTTCATATTGTAAAACAGAAATTACACTTGTGTTCCCTACATGGTGAAACACTGTTATGTTTGTAAATAGATAGTGACCAAGTCAATTTGAGCAATTATTTGTGCATGAAGAACAACAGTCCCAAGCTCTGTGAATACACAGGGATAACATCATATTCATAAAGAGAGCCATTTCAGCTTCTGAGTACTTAACCTGTATTTTTGTGTTTGGATATCTACATCTATATATTGTTACAGTTAGTGGCTCACTGGCACTGTGTCTCCTCCTGTCACAGTCTGCTATTGCACTGGCAACTTTGCTGCTTTAAGTCTTCAGCTCAGGCTGCCTGCTGGCCACCCTGCTGGCACTTCCAGAATGAAGCTGCAGGTTAAATCCCCGACCTCTGGATCGACTCCCACTGCAGCTTCCTCTCTCCTCTGTAATTCCCCGTGGGGATCATTAAAGCTACACCGAACTGTGAAGTCAGACCTTTGAAAATTTCCTGCTCCTGTTCACCATCTCAGGGAGCCCTGACGGAGCTGCTGAATAGATGCTGGCAATAAGGAGCAAAGATGGATATCAATACCAGTTCAGGATAGTACATTATTAAAAGTAAAGTTTTAAAAATGGACTTTTAGCAAAGTCATGGAAATATTTAAAATAATATTTACCAATGATCAAAAGTGGCTGAAAAAGGTCCAGAAAAAGACCCATGGAATAGCAAGAGTTAGTGTTTATAGTAACCCTTAGTGTTTCTGATGTGTTCAAACACTTAATCTGGTAGGTCCTTTTCTCCTAAAGGGGTGTGGTACTTATACATAGTGTTTGTGTGCTGTGCTGTAGTTGTGTGCATGTGTTCTTGTCATTCCACTTCCAGCCCCAGAGGTGCTGTGTGCAGGCCCACCAGCATGTGGACATGCCCTGGCACTCAGCCCCCTGCTACCTTGTAGGGAATAGTTCTTCAGGCAAAGGCTTGGAGAAGGGCACTCCGAAATAAAACCATCTCTGTCCCAGGGTCAGCCCTGCTGGGTAAGAGTTCGAGAGTAAGCCGCAAGGAAAAATCCACTGACAGAGTCCCAAAGACTGCTCAAAGTCATGCTTGACCTGTGCTGGCAACTCCTGTGGGCGAATTGGAGCTGATTGTACTAGCCCTTGCTTCTCCATCAGATCACTCCAGGGTGCTGCCTGGGTAGCAGTTCGTTCTCCATACATTTACCCTGGTCTTAAATCTTGGAAACTCCACAGCAGCTCCACAATAAGGTACTCCCCCACCACAGCACTGAATGCAGTTTAGGATACAACTCCAAAAAGCGCGCTCATCAACCTTACACCAAACAACAACCTTCAGTCATAAAACTTGGCACTTCGGACATATGGACAATGACCCCTGGCCTGACTGATGATCTTGAGCTTGTTGACGAAGCACACAATACTGTGGTCATCGATTTGGAACCATTGTTGCACTGCAGGAGACCAGGCTGCTGGAATCTGGATCTTTGATAAATAAGAACGTCATCTTTTTCTGGCAAGGAAAGGCAAAAGAAGAGACCAGAGAACATGAGGTTGATTTTGCCATCTACAATACCTTGCTGAACTCTGCCACACCACCCATCAAAGGATCAGAAAGGATTCTCTTCTTACAGCGCCATACCTCAACTGGACCTGCATACCTTATTAGTGCATATGCACTAACTCTTACCTCTGCTATTAGTGAAGTCATCCCCGCTTCAAAAACTGGCATCAGCTTGGTCTGTGCAAAAGGATCCAGGATGCAACAGACATGGGTAACATCAAAGAGATGTACAGCAGGATCAAGTTGCCTCTCAAACCAACACAAAAGTGTGCTCCCCTGAAATCTTTATTGGTAATCACAGATCAAATGGAATGCTGGATTGAGCATTATTTTAAACTCTACATCAGTGAAAACTCTGTCTAAGCTGAGGCCATGAATGCTGTATAGAGCCTCCCTGTTCTGGACAACCTGGATAGAACCTTAGATATGGATTAACTGAACAAGGCATTGATGATCCTTTCATCTGAAAAAGCTCCTGGAGAAGACAGCATCCCTACAGAGATCCTGAAGTGTCTTAGTAATACTGCTCATCTAGAACTCCAGGAGATACCGTGTCTTTGTTGAAGTGAGGGTCAAGTGCCCCAGGACATGAGAGACTGCAACATCATGACCTCTCTACAAAAACAATTACATTGTAACAAGTCTCATGGGATTTCAGCAAAGAAACAGTCGTCTTTGATGGCTCAACATCGGAATATTTCACCATCCGAAGCGGCATGAAACAGGTATGTGTGCTTGCTCCAGCTCTCTTTTGCATCTTTTAATCCTTGATTCTCAAGCATGCCTTTAGCTTTTCAACAATGGTGTGTACCTAAGAACACAGTCAGATGGGAACCTGTTCACCCTGTCTTGTCTAGAGGCCAAGACCAGAGTCAAGCAGAGATATCTCCAAGGCTTCCTCTTTGCCAATGATGCTGCTATAACTGCTCATTAAGTCCTCTAACAACATAGGATGATGAACCTCTTCAGTGAAGGCTGTGTGCAATATGAATTCACCATCAGTACCAAGAAAACTCAAATCATAGGTCAAGGCACAGAAGTAACTCCAAACATCAGAATTGGAAACCATGTACTTGAAGTAGTCCACAAGATCACTTACCTTGGATCAACAATTGCTGACAATCTGTCGCTGGAGACAACAGTGACATTGGCAAAGCAGTTATCACCATATCTCCAAGACAGCCTGGATGAACAGAAGGCTGAGAGAGAAGACCAAGGTGCACATCTACAGGGCATGGGTGCTGAGTACTCTCCTATATGGAAATGAGACATGGTCCTTAAAAGCAACCCAAGAAAAATGACTCAACACCTTCCACATGTGCTGTCTGAGAAGGATCCTCAAGATCACCTGAAGGGACAAGGTCAGCAACCAAGTGGTTCTTGAGAAGGCAGGAGTCTTCAGCACATATTGTCTCCTGAGGCAGAGAAGAACTAGATGGCTCAGTCAACTTGTGTGCATCAGTGATGGGCATATCCCCAAGGATTTCCTTTACAGGGAAATGACAAGTGGCAAGTACCCGGCAGCCAGACCAAAGCTGCGCTACAAAGACATCTGCAAGCATGACCGCAAAGTCCTCAAGATTAACCTCCAGTCACGGGAGACCCTCTCCTTTGACAGAACTGCATGGAAGCACCATGTAGAAGAGGCCTTCAACAACACGAAGAAACATGCATGAGTCAGCTGAAAGAAGACAAAGGAGAAGGATCCAGCAGCAGCAACAGCAGCAACAGCCCAAAGGAAATACCCCAACAACAGCCATGTCTGCCCAAGATATATGGACAGGACTGTACCTCAAGAATAGGACTGTACAGCCACACCCAGCACTGTACAAGCAAAAGGGTATCTTTTAGTCATATGACTGATGGATGCCAATTATTTTCTCTTAAATTAAAAACAAGACAGTAGGAAAACATGTGTTTAGTTACAGTTTAATTGATTTTTGTTTCCCATTTACAGTTTTCTTTGGAACACAATCACCATTGACCATTCACTTTCTTTAAATTTTTCACCAATACATGTCAGTAGATTTTAGTCAACTGAGATCTGTTTTCTTAGTCCTCCCAATTCATGTGCATAAGCTACCGTCCTAGCTACAGTGCAGGATTGCTATAGGACAAATGTGTTTTAGTCACACAAGAGAAATCAAAACACTAGACTGTACCTCTGTGGCTGACCAGCATGTTTGTACTACTGTTCGGACTGGATTCAGACCCACCCTGGCACAAACTGTGCAAGGCTTTTAGTCCACTGTTTACCTCAGCTGTGAGATCTGTCCACCTTTATTTACTCTAGAAGAGGCTTTTAAACTTTGTGAAAAGAGTCCGATATGGGTCAGTGAGTCAGAAAAGCTCACTTCTGACTGATAACAGCAATACTGAAGTGAGTTGTTGAGGATATGCTGAACTTTTCTGTCGATAAGTAATGCTTTTTGTTTTTTTTGTTTTTTTATGGCTGTTAGCTACTGTTAGCCTCCATTAGCTGCTTTCTTAGCTGGCATTAGTGAAACTGTCTTTGAAGGGGATGCCACTTTGATGGACTCTGACGCTTAGCAATCTAACTCTCATATGATGTATAAGAACCAGCGCTGTATAAGAACCAGACCATTTTCCATTATATAACCTTAAAAAATTACTGACTGTACCTTTAGAACACAAGCAGGTTGGTGTTAGTAATTTCATCTTCAAAAAAGTGAATATACCTTTAACTGATTTTTAGATCCCTTGATCTTTACCTCTTGAGTTTGTGATCTCTCGACAGCACACTTAGTTCTTTCTTTACCACAACAGACCAGTACAACAAACTGCTGCCCAGCACAGCCCTGGAGAAAAGGTGAAAAATGGATGGATAGATGGACAATGCTGCTTGCTTTGACCTTTGCAATGCGGCTCCATTTGGTATTAATCATGAGCCACATTCTGAAATGTGTTGAATTATCCTAATTATTCTCTTGTCATTTTCAGATCATCTCTCTTTTTGTCTCTTGGAATCCTTTATGCATCACTTTGTCCCACAGTCTAAATGTGAGCCAGTTCTGACTCAATATATGTTGAGGCCAACCTTGTTTGTTGGCACTCAGTTGGCTATTATTTTGTATTCATATTGATTTCTATAGCCCAAAATCCTTATTTGCTTTTATGACCAGCAGGATATTTTTTAAAACATATAGCAAAATATATAATTTTGATCATCTTATTTATTTTGTTTCAGGATAAAACATTTTCTGTATTGTCTAAATATCATTTTGTCTGTATAAAAATTAAGTATAAGGATAAAGAAAAGTAGAGAATCAGTAATTCACCATAGATATAATTTTTATACTCTGTTACAACGTCATGACTTTTCACAGGTCCTCCTCTGAGACAAAAACAAGGATGGCTTTTTTCCCTGTTCAGCGGAGGTGGAGGTGGAGGTGATAGGTCAGATCCCTCCCATCCAGACTTAAATATCAGGCAGAGGTAGTGCTCAGCAGGTAAGTTCCATGCACTACAACTTAAGTACTGCAATCTTGAGGGAAGTTTTTTAGATTACAGGCTTTTCAGTCCTCACACCAGCGGAAAGCACGAAGGACATTTTTACCAAGGGGTGTTGTTGAAGATTTTATTTTATTTTATTTATTTATTTATTTTTGGCAAGAGATGAAAATTTTTTTCACTAAGTGTATACTGCAAGAATCTACCCCATCTCCCCCATTGTCCATGGCTGTGTTAGAGAGAGTGACGACAAGAAGAGCAGTCTGGCAGCTGAAAGCATTTGTGTAGGCTCATCCTCACCACTTCACTCTCCCTGAAAATCAAGACTCACTTTCACCGTTTGTTTGCAAAGAAAGTGAGTGTCAGTGGATCCCAACGCTGCCACAGTGGTCACGTCTGCTACCACCTGAATTTTATTGAACACCTTTATTGTTGTTGGGCCCACTGAGGTGGACAGAGATGCCGAATGCTTTAATTAAAAGTTCTGGACTTTATCCCAAAGGCTTTTTGGGGAGGTGGGTGTGTCTATATGACTTTTCTGTCTTAGTGAATTCCAGCTACAGCCAAGTTTTCTGGTACATGGGCTGAACAAAGGCTGAACATGTATGAATCACACTAAGGCTCTTGTGTGGGCAGAAAGAAGCCACAGAGCTGTTTAACAGGATAGATGAATACACTGTAAAAACATCCATGTTAGATTCACAGTAGCTATTTAAAACAGCTAAATAGAAAACAAACTGTAAATAATATTACATTTATGCAGTCCTTGTATTTACAATCAAGAATCAAGAATCAAGAATGCCTTTATTAGTCCCACAAATGGGGAAATTGCAGTTAACAGAACATCCATCCAAAACAAAAACATAACACAGACAGGGGGGGGACAGATGTCTGAGGTCATGCAACCGTTTCACAACGGCGCTACCTTTAGCAGAGAGACAGAAAGAGATACATTGGGATAGTTAGGTTCAAAAAAATCATCTCATACTGTGTTCATAAAGAACACCTTACGAGGTTCCAAAAAACACCTCAGCAAAAAGCATATTGCACATATAAAGCCGGGATAGCAGTATGGTGGGTAGGGTCAGGGTCAGGAGGGGACGCAGACGGAGACGAGAGGGTGGGGGCATTGTGGAGCCCAGATGCCAGCTCCCAGGCAAACAGTTTGCTGATAGTGATGGAAGTTCATCAGCAGCCTTGGTACACCAGATCCAGCTTCACAAATCACAGAGAGGGCTGAGGGGGATAGCGGCCTTCACACATAGTTCTGGAGAGATATGATTGCCAGCCAAGGCCGGCTAGGGAGCCGAATTCTGATAATGCAGGTGTTGTTTTGGAACAGGCTGCTTGTTTTTTCAACAGCCTTCAGTCTCACTGGGAAACCATTCAATAAATCCAATAATCCAAATTCATTAGTTACCGTCCTCACTGAGCAGAACCGTACCTTATCTCCAGATCGAACCCCTCTCACCTGCTACTCCCCAAGTCTACGGCTCAGGTTCATCAGGCTTTGAGTCTGAGTCTGTACCATTCTGGTCAGCCCGTCCACCTGGGTCGGCAGCCTCTGCAGATGTCGAACTGCCGTCCAGGTTTTCTTGATTTCACGGTAAATCAGGTATCCTCCAAGCCCAAACAGAAAAGATACCGCTACCAGATAGCCAAATATGTAAGCGTCTTCCACGTCTTCCACCTCTAGGGCCGAGAAGCACACAGGTCTCCACGAGCTCCAAGAGTCGATGACGTATCCAACCGGGTCTGTTCCACTCGGACACGCAGGCTCCCCTTTCCCAGATCTCATAGTGGAAAAAATTCGATCCATGGTCTTGAAGGCCCAGTTTGCCAAATCCATATTGCTCTCAATCTTATTCTTATTCGAACAGTGTGCAAGAGACGCTCTCACAGCAAGGAGCAAGCAGGAAAGATAGGGAGGGCAGGGAGAGAGATAGAATGCGACCGTCCCCGTCAGAGGCTGGAGCAAGGAGGGGCAAACTCTAAACTCTGAAATTAAAGAATTGATATTAACCTCTTGACATCCAGCAATGCTAACCCTAACCATATGCCTCTTTTCCACTAGTATCTATTCAACTTCACGCTACTCTACTCAGTTTGGTTTGTTTTCCATTACAATTGAGTACCACCTCAGCAAAGCAGCCTGAAGATCCAGTGACATCATTTTAATGTGGCAAAAACATGAACAGTCACTGCATCTAGCTTCCTGTGGATTCTGTTGTCGGCCACTGACCACAAAAACAGCTGTGTTGGTCAGTGTGTAGCCATTACCCTCATTGTCAGGTTTCAGAATATATACTGATAACTTAAGGCGTACATTTTTTCAGTGTGTTGTCCACTGTGTAGTGCTGACATGCATAAAAAGTTTCTCTGCTTCAATTTGTGCCACTCTGACTTTGGAAAAGGGGGAAAATGTGTTCTTTCTCCACGGCGATCCATCTTCAAAGTGGGGCTGTGTGTGCTGAGAAGGATGGTGGTGGGGTGATAAGTGTTGAGGATGTAGTAAATTTGAATACAATGACATAAAATAAAGCTGGCTGTCATGCTCTGCGGTTCTGCTCCGGCGGGCCTTTCCTTTCTGTCTAAAGCTGCTCGACACAGTTCCGGATTTACCAAATCCTCCGAAGACGAAATGAACCCTGTCGCTTCATTGTGTGAGCGCTGCCATGAAACACCCCCCACCTCACTACTAACCATCCTCCTACAGGTCCCCTCTCCTCTCTTCCTCTCGATAGAGATTCTGTTGGAGTGGGGGGTGAGGGGGTTGGTGGCATGACAAGCAGGAAGTCAGTTTGCTGTTTGAGCTTTTAAGCATTTGGGGATTGGTTTCAATTTAATGCCCTGACGTGAAAAAGAAAGAATCAATTTAAAGAAGCTGGGTCCCCAGGGTCACCTGGTTGAGTGAGCACTGGAAATGACAAAACGAGAGAGAGACAAAGAGCAAGAGAGAGCAGAGACAAAGAAGTAGAGCAAAAATAATTATAGGAAAAACTGCCATGTTTAAGGGACCTAAGAGAAAAAATGAATCTGCATAATACACTTAATTAGTGTTGTCTCTGATTTGTTCAAATGGTTTCTAACATCAATCTACGAGTGGGAGAAATTCTCAAATGCTTAATGTGAAAATAGTTTAATGAGAAGGACATTTAACCAAGAGGAAAAAAAAAATGAAAATATTCCCAAATGTTATGAAAATTATGATAATGGTACCAAGAAAAAAATGGCTTGACATCCTTTTGAAAAAAAAAAAAGGAAAATGATGACAGAAAATTCTCAGAATTCTTTTCACATGTTTCAGTTTCATGTTTTAAAATAAATAACAGATAATAATAAAAAAAATCTTAGGTACCAGTTTTAAACTAGTAAAACATAACTGATGAGCCAAATATGCACAAACAGGAAAATCATATCCTAAATAAATTTGACTGTCAGTAGTTTGTTGTGCTTCCAAACACTCCATACACTATATGCTCTTATTTTATAGTTTGAAAGCAATGAAAAAGATTTGAAATGTGAGGTCATGATTACATTTGACTGAACACATGATTCAAGACTATAAGCTGACTATAAGTACATGAAATTGCTTCCCATAGTTAACCATAGTTGTGTATGTGAATGCTATTTTGCTTTGAGCATGGCCAGTTAAATTAGTTTAATCAAGTTTATTTACCGAGTCTTGTTTTATTGTCACCAAGAAGGAACTCTCTGTTGATTTTACAAAGATTTAATGCATTCTTAGTCTTGTATCCAAATTTTTGGAAAAGCAGATCAAGCAACACATTCATAGTCTCAACTCATTACAGTATATACTGACTCCACTACTGTGTTCACACTGTTAAGTACAGCTAAAACAACACACACTGACTCCAAAACAGGGACAATGTTCAATGTAGAACTCTTTCCCTCAGTGTTTCCATGCAGAACATTTGCCAGGCATTGATAATTTAACCAACCAACACACACAACACACACACACACACACACATGTGTACACATATGTAAGTGTGTGTCCAGAGACATCGAAATGTCATTCAGACTGAAGAAGTTTAGTTGGATGGTAACAAATAGAGAAAATGTGTCATGAACTGGGTGAACTCAGGGCAGTGAACTCATGTGCTAAACCCAACCAAGACACCACAGAGGAGGAATTTATTGTTTACCCACTAGAACTTTATTTACACACTGAGATCTGGATTAAAGCCAGGGAAAGAGGAAAAGAAGGGGGAATAGCCCCAGGAATGTTCTCAGTGATTGTGATGCTTCCCCACTAAGGGAGGGGGGATGGTGAATGAGACAAGGTAGAGGCCTTACTTGGATTCTTTGACAGGTGGTCCAGGGTGAGTGCAGAGGTCCTGATTCACTAGCTGATCCTTGAACTGAGGGAAGAGAAGAAGTGCCAAGGGAGGATGAGCATGCAGGTACGTTATGGAAGTGAGCCTTCAGTTGTGTCTGAAGATGGGGTGGGGTTGGGGTGGCTGTAGCTCAGTAGGTAGAGCAGGTCACCTATTGATCGGAAGGTCAGCGGTTCAATTCCTGGCTACTCCAGGTTACATGCTAATGTATCCTTGGGCAAGATACTTAACCCCAAGTTGCTCTCCGATTGTCCTGTCGGAGTATGAATGTGTGTGAATGTTAGCTAATTAAAAGCACTTAGCTTAGTAAACATGGAAGTGCTTGTATGAATGGGAGTGCATGGGTGAATGTAAAATGTGTTGTATAAGCGCTTTGAGTGCTCTGACTGAGTAGAAAAGCGCTATATAAGAACTAGTCCATTTACCATTTACCATGACTGGACCAGCTCTAAGAGAGGTTAAAGAGGGAAGGGGAGGCAGCCCACTCTTGATGCAGGCAGTCTGGGAGCACAGAGAATAATGACATTAGCACACTGGTAAAGGTCTACAAAGAAGAACAATAACTGAGTCCATTTACCACTCTGAGGAAGCAGATGATCTGGCAGACTGGATGGTCAAGCTGGTCCTGAAATACTGCAGATGACAGGGCTTGATGGGATACAGGTGCACAGCTGAGGAGTAGAAGACTTTGGGTGACACCTAGAAGAGTGGAGACCAGCTCAATCCACCTGGCCCAGAGTGACAGGGAGACCATCTAGTTGCAAACCATGACAGAAGGTAGTCAGAACTGAGGGGACTGCACTACCAGAAGGTAACATTGCAGACATTGACAGCTACACGTAACGTGGGATCTGTCAAGTACCTCCAGAGAGTAAGGCAAGTCCCGATGAGTTAGCTAAATGGGAAGAACAAGATCTGGGTAATCAACACCTATGCCCTGCCAGTTGTCAGATACCCTGCTGGGATAATAAGCTGGCCAAAGGAGGAGGCGATAGAAGCCAAGACAAGAAAACTCCTTACCATGCATGGAGACTTTCACTCCAAATCCAGCACTCCAAGACTCTGTGCTATGGAGGCCGAGGACTAGTGAGTGTCAGAACCACTATCCTAGATGAAATAACAAAGATCCATGAGTATGCCAGGAAGATGGCCACAAATGATCGCTCGTACCAATGGCTGCACAAAGCTGGGCTGAAGGATAGCACAGAGGCAGGGACAAGCTCTGAGCACAAGAGGGCAAGAGGAAGCGGTATGTGTGGAAGCAGAAGCAAGGCAAGCGGGGAGGCCGCTAGCTAGGCTAAAAGCTAACCATCGATCTAGTCCCTGTTTCTGACCAACATCTGTTCCCTGCACAACAAGCTGGACCTTCTGTGGCTGAGCCTGAGTGTTTCCTATGAGAAGACAAACTGTGCTGTACTTTGGCTAAACAGCAACATGCCGGACTCAGCCTTTCAGATCGACGACCTGCTGCTCTCCGTGCGGACCGCAACCAGCTATCAGGGAAATCCCCTGGGGGTGGCTGATGCATCTACATAAACAAAGGTTGGTGTACAAACTGTAGTGTGGTGAACAGCCACTGCTCAGAGGCAATTGAACCTCTGACTGTTAAATGTTGGCCATATTATCTGCCTTGCGAGTTTGTGGCTGTGTTTGTCATGGCTGTTTACATACCACCGGGTGCTAAGGCTCTGGGTGCTTCAGAACAAGCACCCAGGGGCATTTCATGTGGTGGCGGGGGACTTAACTGCATATACCAGACAGACGTTCTGCCAAAGTTTCACAAGCACGTCACCATACCAACATGTGGAAATAACACACTAGACCATGTTTACACCAACAAATGAGACACATACAAAGCCATCCCCTGCCCCCACCTCTCTGCCCACACCTACATCATGCTGGTTCCAGCCTATCAGTGCTTGCCTAGATGCTCCAGACCAACAAAGAAGACCATCCCTGTGTGGCCCAGTGATGCTGCCTCTGTATTGCGGTACTGCTTCCAGTGTACAGACTGGCAGGGCTTCAGGGAGGGTGGATTTGAGGACTATACATCTGCTGTCCTCATATACATAAGCATTTTGTGTTGGGGATGTTGGGGGATGTTACCACCACCGGGACTGTGACGTGCTACCCAAACCAGAAACCCTGGCTGGATGCAGAGGTTCGCTCTCTGCTGAAAACGAGGGATGGTACCTTCAGGCTCGGTGACTCACAGAAACTCAGGAGGGCCAGAAGAAGGCTGACTGCTGGCATAAGGAGGGCCAATACCACATATGATCTTCTGAGCATATGTGGTATTGGCCCTCCTTATGCCAGAAGAAGGCTGACTGCTGGCATAAGGAGGGCCAATACCACATATGCTCAGAAGATCAGGGACTCTTCTCCTCCCAGGATCTTTAGGGCATGTGGAAGGGCATCATTTTAAGCATGTTTTTTGATGATTAAAAAATAAATAAAATAAATAAATAAAAATAAATAAATAAATAATAATAATAATAATAATAATAATAATGCCTGTAATGATTTTAGCATTATTTCACAGAATATAATGAAATGCATAACATAAACACCAATAAATTATTATTTTTTTACTTCTTTGTAAATAGGCAATTTCAGATGCAATAGCTTCAGGTTACAATTTTTACCATAAATTGGCAAATCAAGCATTTGGTAGACTGTGAAAATTTGATCCTTATAAAACCCCCTTTTAAACTTATGTTACTTAATGCTGTTCAATAAAGCCTTTAACATTATGCCATGCCAAAAAAAAAAAAGAAAAAAACCTAACTGAAATTTTCATATTTGATCATTTCCTATGAGGAAGTTAAATGAAAAGATGTACTGCTTAAAGACAGATCAACATCCAGTGGATGTTTTGAGAATAATAAATCAAAACTGAGTGGTAGACATGGCTCAAACAGGTTTACTTCAGTCCATGATTAAATAGCAACTTAAAACTTTACTAAGGGAATTTTAACAGTTGTGCCAGTTAAAGCTCATTTGAATTTGAGAGACAGTGGGATAAGGTGCTCAAGGATGTGCAGGAAAAAGGAAAGAGCTTGAATCAGATCCAGACGTGGAAACTGAGACGAGCCGACAGCCAAATACAGCCAGGACTTCAGAGAGAGAGAGAGACGGAGAGTAATTAAAGGTGTTTCTAAAGGGGCCGTTTGATGTAAAGCTTCCCAGCAGGACTGGCTTTCACACCGCGGACAGGAGGAGAGTTAACATGACAGTTGGCAATAAATCTTAAAACACTTTTGTTTGTTCCTGCACAGATAAACACACTGAGGCACAGAATCTGTCAGGATCTCAGAAATCTAAAAATACTCTGCGGTTTAATTAGGCCAATGATGACCCGAAGAGCTTTCAAAGGGGTAAACAGCCGCTTTCATGCCTCCTGCCTTTTGCTGTTGTTTAGATGCAGCGGTACCTTCTTTCAGGTAACGAAGCTGCCAGAACCTCAGGAGTCACTTCAACCACAAAAAAAGGCTCCTGCTTTTGGTAGAAGGGCACCGATGCTGTTTATCTGCCAACAATTAGCATGGCAAATGCTGCGGCTCTGGCCTGCATTCAGCGGGATTCCATCAGCAAATACATTAGCAACACAAAGTCAACAGGGAGAATGCAAAGCAATGCAAAAAATAAACTATAAACGTGGCAACACAAAGCAGAACAGCTCAGAGACAAACACGATGTTTTACACTGAGAAGCTAATCATCCACAATGCAGAGCTGCTCACAGTGTGGATGATTAGTTGCTGCACAATCTCTAGAGGTACATCATGTTAAAACACAAAGAAGGCAGCATCCAGTCCTCATCAACGCTGGAAAGTAATCCTCATTCCTGAACAGCATTAACCTAAATTTTGAAGCAGCAGAGAAATATTTATTCTTCTGAAAGCTACCCCAGCCACATTTTGCATTAAGCTTTGATTGAGTTTATTTTTAGGCCAGAACTTTAACCAAAACTTAAACTGAAACAAGAGAAATGTTTCCATGGTTGTAGTTTACGTGGGTTTCTTCTAATCCGTTCACAGAGGGAAAATGATAGTTTATTATGTATTAGCTACATTTTTGTAAGTAGGACTTAATTTCTGATAACCACTGAACATTTACAACAATAAAATTCACAAAATAATAAAACACAGCTATGGCAAGCAAATATGGCAAAGGTGAAACTCTGCAAATAGCAAAGTTTTTAATGGGTGATCAACTGTATGGAGTTACTTTAGGGTTAAACTTGCATTATGCCTTCTGTATTATACATTTATTTTCTACATTTAGACATAACCTTTTCTCATCTCCTTCCAGTCTTTATTGATATTTTCTATAAATAGATGATGCAGGCTTTCCAACAGTGTATTAAAAACCTGAGCTACATTGACTAACCACTGGTCCTAAGCATTGGGATTTTTTTTCCCATAGTCAGAAGCTCCAACCATTGAACTGGCATACACCTCGTTCGATCGCTGTTCCTGGTGAAATATTTTAGAAGCATAAAATCATCTTGGAAAACAAACAAACAAAAGCAAAGGGAATAAAGAACCAAGCAAATATGAACTTAATACCACGTTACCTGTTCAGCCAACGTTTCTTCACCTATATCCACTAATAAATATTGACTAAATCATGATTTGTTGCTCACTCCCCCATTGGAAGCGGGCAGCACAGTGTTGCAGTGGTCAGCACTGTTGACCCACAGCAGTGAAGATCCTTGCTTGTTCTCCTGTATACCTGCAAGGGTTATCTCCAGCGTCCTCCCACTGTTCAGAGACATGCCTGTTATTAATTGGTGATGCTACACTGGCTGTAGGTGTGAATGGTTTTCTGTCTCTCTGATTTGTCCAGTATGTGTGTGTCTGTTCGCCCTGTGGCAGCTCTGCTCAGCAACTGCACTCGCAGAAACCCCGACAGACAAGGTGACAGACAAGATTTTTCTCATTTTCATTTGTAGTAAGCACACAGCCTGACTTCTATTGAGCAGTCATGTTTCAGCAGGCTTTGCTTGCATATAGGTAAACAGTTACTGTGGAGTTTGAAAGACTGATTCAGTTTCTGAAATGCAAACTCACTGCTCATCATCAGGTTATTATTTAGTTTTTCATTGGCTTCCTTGACCATAAATCGACCAGACGTAGCTCATGCAGAATAGCCCGTGGATTACCAGAACCACCACTGAAACCAGATCTAATGATTTTTTTTAATTCATGCTTTTGTCTGAGTGAATGATCTCAAATATTACATCATTAAGTTACAAGGATAGTCTGAAGGGTCACACTTACCTGTTTCTGTAGAGCTGTAATATATTTATATCCACATTCACAGGACTGTCCCTAAAATTTCATCCTCTCTTTACATTCATTCATTCAAAGTGACTGAGTGAAGGTGGGAACAGAGTGAGACATTTTTTGTTTGCTCTCCTGACAGCCGTGTCAACGCTTGCCGCTGAGAAGCAGGATGTTGAATCAGGCCTCATGTTTGTTTCCCCCGACTCGACTCAACTCTACTCCGCTACTGTCTTTGTTCAGTCCTGTGTACACAAATCTGCCGGGGAAAAGATGTTCTGAATTGCAAACGACACCAAGGGAGCAAATGGGGTGAAGTGGTGGGGAGGTGGAGGTTTGTGACAAAACTGCTCTGCCAGATGGGTGTAACATGGCGAGGAGAAAGCTGTTTACACACGGTCCAATCTGCAAATGGTGCATCTGTGACGAGGCTCTCAGGAAGAGAATGAGTCCGGGAAGAAACATTTCCACTAACGGGATACGATGAATAAAATTATTACATCCTTTCTCTGCCTGAGTCTCTTTATCTCTCTGTCCTTCCTCACAGCTCCGGTGTGAATCGACCCTGTTCTGTTCCCATTTGTGTTTCCCCCCTCCTCTCCTCCTCCTACACCTCCTTCTTCCTTTCCTTCATTTCTCCCTTTGCTCTTGTCTAAAATTGAGAACAGAACAGCTGGTAATTGAAGATCATTGTCTCTCCTCAGGCCCTCAGGATTTACAATGCTCCTCACTGCAGCTCATCTGCACCAGACAATTTTTCGGGTCTCTTTTTGTTTGCTTTTCCCTCTGCCTTCCTTTCCGTCTTCTCTCTCTTCCACCATAAACTCCACAAGCCCGTTTTGAAATTGGATTTTCATTCGAAATGGACCAGGCGTACCCGTCATGTTTATGCCGCCTTCCTCCCATCAATTTTCCTTTCTCCTTTCTTCACTTCATTTCAGCCCATTCTCTCCTCTGTCTCCGCCTGTGAATTATCTCCTCTCAGTCCAGCTTGGACAGAAGCTCCATTTTCCTCCTGATGGATCTAAAAAAAAAAAACCACTGTGCAGTTTGGAGTGTGCTGCCGTTCAACAGGTGGAAAGAGAAGCTGAGGAGATCCTGATCAAGCAGACAATGTTCCTCTTTTTCTGCCATCATCTGTGGACTGGAGGTACAAGATGTTCTGTACAAAGATATAAAACTTTTTACGTGATAAAGTCACATCTAATAATG
Source organism: Archocentrus centrarchus (assembly GCF_007364275.1). NCBI lineage: Eukaryota > Metazoa > Chordata > Actinopteri > Cichliformes > Cichlidae > Archocentrus > Archocentrus centrarchus. The sequence goes on along the minus strand of NC_044355.1, from coordinate 36,678,000 downwards.
TTGGTATGTTTTAAATCTTGAATTATTTCATGCACGAAACTAAAAACAACTTTTTTAGTCTCTCTTAGCATAAATGAAGCTCAGTTGAAGAAAAAGAAAGAAAAACACCAGCCGGCAACTCTACGTAGGTACAGACTGACGTTGTTAATGAATTCAGTCAAATAGTCTCTTTCTAAAATACAGAATCTTTATTTTTGCTTGTTTATTGCATTATTCCTGGTTATTCTCAATTTGTCTGACAGCTGGCAGCAACTAAAGAATTTGGAAAAACACAAATTTCTGACTGAGTATGACCCCAATATGTTGTTTTAATCAGGAAAATGTATCCTAATTTTTTTTCCCCATTTCTACATAATGAGCTTGGTTCCCCTCAGTGAATAGAAAAATTACAGATAAATGTGCAACCACAACATGCTGAGAGAGCAGGCTTGTGCCTGTTTAAATACAGGGCTTGACATAACCAGTGACCAGTAAAAAGAAGTATGCTGCTGAGCTGCTGACCCATTTGGGCCAGTGATCAGTTTCCTCTACACAGTAACAAGTTTATCTGTTAAGCTAATGGTTGAAGCAAACTCTTACTAACGAGTTTTTTATTTATTTATTTTTTTTAAATACAGTCTACAGCCTGTTTTCACATTGAAGGAAGAATGTAACACAATATGTGAAAAGCCAGGCAAAGATGCAGACCAAGAATCCTGGCTGGGCACAAAAACAGCAACGCAACCAAGAATAACTGTACTTTTTAATATTTCCAGTGTTTGCTATCTTAACTTCATTGTTTACAAATAGTTCTCAAAACTCTGTCTGAAAAATGTGCTTTATTGAACAGCTTCTAAAGCATAAACTCCAAATAAACAGTACGCTATTTTGCCCTATATCCTCATTCAGCAAACCTCTTGGCTGTGAGGGGAAAATCCACATTTGGTGCACCCACACAGACCTAAGGGTGTCACCTGGCCAGTCAGCCAGTGAAACTGATGCTGGCAGTGTTTCTGTCTTTGGCCTGTGGTGATAACACTTTGTGGACTGTGATCGGTTTCTTTTAAGCCTAGTGAAATTTTTATGTTTAATCGTTTTTGAATGTGGAACAGGTAACTATTTTTTTGCATCATTAACCACAGTAAACCAAAGTAATTCAAAGAGCAAGCAGAGTTTGACCTCATCAAATGAATAAACAAAGAGATAAATTGCATCTAGATGTTTTGAAATTTTAGGAACAATATAAAGAAAAAATTTTTTTTGACTTCAGCTGGGTTTTTGCACGCTGTGTCACAAATGAGGCAACTGAAAAAAAAGATCCTTCTCAAGCATTGATTATACTTTCAACATCAGCAATGCACTTGTCTCCGCTCAGCTCTGACTGATATAAAATTTGCCATCAATTCTATGCCTTCCTGTTTTTTGTGCTTTTGTGGACTCCATGCACGCAAGGTGGCCGACTTCAGGGGGACTTTAACAGGGAGAGTGTAACAGGAATCACTCCTCAGCTTGGGTGTCTCCAGCTGTCTGTGTCCACTACAGAGTATAACCAAGGTCTTGCTTTCATGGAAAACAAAGAAAGAAGGTAATGCTGGTGGATTAAGCCAACATGGCATCTATTTTTCCCCTCAATCAACAGTCTCATAACACAACAGTGAAGATGACACCAAGATCATGAGTCTAGTTTATCATCGAGCTGACACAGACAAAAGCAAGCAGCAGAAAAGGGGACACCTTCACCAAAGCAGTGAACCCAGGTAGAGTTCAGGTAAACAGAAGTGCATGTTACTGTAATCACACTCCAAACCTTTCCAGGTAGGAAGCCAGTGTGAGTCCCTTATCAAGCCGCCTCTTCAACTAGCTTAAATATGAAGACGAGTGACCTTTTCAGCTCTTCCGTTCCTTCCTGGTTTTATTTTCGACAGCCCTGGTGCATTTGATTGAGGGGCATGTTTAAATGGCTGCCTTAAGTGGGAGCCAGTTTTTTTAAATGCTGCACACCTGCTGCTTGAAGTAATTATTTTGAAAATACAGACGGACTCATCAGGGCTCACTGAGTTCCACTAGAGCAAACCTGCAACATCCAATAAAGACTAACAACATGGATAACAAAGACCTTTCGGACTTCATTTTCTTTTCTGATGGCAGAAAAAATCTGTGTGACCAAAGGATTTCATGTAAATGAGTTCGACTTGGGGACACAATTTTTTTGGCCAATTGAAAGCCATGATGTTGACTTTTGAGGGAATGCAGAACCTGTAGAGGTTTTAATAGAGAATTTGAACCATTTAGTTCATTGTCCAGTGAAAAATTATATATATAATGAAGGTCATTTTCATTAATGTATATGTTGGAAGGTAGCTTAACCTCTAATGGTAAACCATAATTTATTATTGAATTTATATTTTCATATTCATAGTAAAATCTTCAGAATACTTAATAGAATATTTAATAACTACATAAAGTAGCCAACAAGTACACTAACCCACAAAGAAATTGAAAACTGTTTTTTGTATCTACATACCATGGTAGATGCAGAAATGCCATAGCTGTACATGCTAATGAAAGTAAAGTGCATGGAGTACATTTCGTTGTTACACTGTAAAACCCGATGAGTTAGTTCAACTCAAATTATTTAAGGAAACTGATTGCCTTGAATCATTTAAGTTCATTAACTCAAACATTTAAAGCATGAAAAAAATGAATCGTTATGAGTACAGTAACTCAGATATTTTGTGTTGAAGCAGCTTGGATGAATAAAACCAAAAAATGCTCTGATTTGATTAAAAGGAAATATAACATGACTTACATTTTTTTTTTAATATCTATTTGATATGACCAACATCAAATCTTTACACTTTGGGGGATCGCTAACAATTATCTGCATACATATTTGGTATATGATTATTTAAAAACTGAAATAGAAACAACAACTGAAAGATGAAGTGGTGTTTACATTTTTTTGTAACGATATAAGGTAAACTCCAAGAAAATGAGTCAGTGGAGCGAACTGGAACTATATTACCACAACTTGTACTGACTTGTTATGACTGTGAAGCCATTTGAGTACAGTGAACTCATTATCATGCTCAGGAAACCATTCGAGACTATTTGAGCTTTGTGGCATGGTGTGAAGCGGTAGCTGGAAGCAGTAATCAAAAGATGGGTACCCTGTAGTCATAAAGGGATTGACGTGGTCAGCTGCAGCACTCTGATAGGCTGTGGTGTTTAAATAATTCTCAAAAGGTAGTGAGGGGCCCAATGTAGAACCCTCACACCATTACACCACCTGCAGCAGCCTGAACTGTTGATACAAAGCAGGATCCATGTCTTTATGGTGTTTACACCAAATCTGACCCTTCCATCTGACCCTACCATCTACTCATCAGACCACGCCTAGTGTCTTGAAATCTCTTGCAACATTTTTTTCAATTCAATTCAATTCAATTTTATTTATATAGCGCCAAATCACAACAAACTGTCGCCTCAAGGCGCTTTGTATTATGGGTATTGACCATTGTATTATGGGTCTTTGATTAATTAATAAGCTGGAATTGAAGATTGCAGCTAATCCTCCTCCTCGACCTGTGCTTCGAGCATTCTGACAGTTACTGTGACTCGGGGGTGTTGATTCATTTAAACTAACATATTCATCCTGCTGTAACCAGGTTTCTGTAAGGCAGAATAAATCAATACGTTGATCAATTATTAAATCATTTACTAATAGGGACTTGGAAGAGAGAGACCTAATGTTTATTAATCCACATTTAATTGTTTTATTTTTTGGTGCAGTTAATGAAGCTGTATTATTTATTGTTTTTGAATTTTTATGCTTAAATAGCTTTTTGCTGATTTTAGCTTTGTTTTTTGGTGGTCTGGGAGCAGGCACCGACTCTATGGGGATGGGGTTTTGGGGGGATGGCAGGAGGAGAGAAGCTGCAGAGAGGCGTGTAAGACTGCAACTCTGCTTCCTGGTCTCAACCCTGGGTAGTCAGTTTTTAGGAGGGTTAATAAATTTGGCCAGATTTCTAGAAATGAGAGCTGCTCCATCCAATGTCGGATGGATGCCGTCTCTCCTAACAAGACCAGGTTTTCCCCAGAAACTTTGCCAATTATCTATGAAGCCCACGTCATTTTTTGGACACCACTCAGACAGCCAGCGATTCAAGGAGAACATACGGCTAAACATGTCGCTCCTGGTCTGATTGGGGAGGGGCCCAGAGAAAACTACAGAGTCCGACATCGTTTTTGCAAAGTTACACACCGAGTCAATATTAATTTTAGTGACCTCCGATTGGCGTAACCGGGTGTCATTACTGCCGACTTGAATAACGATCTTACCAAATCTACGATTAGCCTTAGCCAGCAGTTTCAAATTTCCATGAATGTCGCCTGCTCTGGCCCCTGGAAGACATTTGACTATGGTCGCCGGTGTCTCTAGCTTCACGTTTCTCAAAACAGAGTCACCAATAACCAGAGTTTGTTCCTCGGCGGGTGTGTCGCCGAGTGGAGAAAAACGGTTAGAGACGTGAACAGGTTGGTGGTGTACCCGGGGCTTCTTCTTAGGACTACGCTTCCTCCTCACCGTCACCCAGCCGGCCTGTTTTCCCTGCTGCTTGGGATCTGCTGGGGGGGAGCTAACGGCGGCTAAGCTACCATGGTCCGCACCCGCTACAGGGGCCTGGCTAGATGTAGGATTTTCTAGGGTGCGGAGCCGAGTCTCCAGTTCAGAAAGCCTGGCCTCCAGAGCTACAAACAGACTACATTTATTACAAGTACCGTTACTGCTAAAGGAGGCCGAGGAGTAACTAAACATGTGACACCCAGAGCAGGAAAGTGCAGGAGAGACAGGAGAAGAAGCCATGCTGGTAGTGAGTCGGCTAAGGGCTAAGCTACTAGCTGAGCTAAGCTAGCGAATTTCTAAAAACAAATAAAGTGAGTAATGTGAATACAGGTGATTCAGTAAAGAGTATTGTAACGTTGTAAACACACTTCCACAGTCGGCGATGTTCACAACAAAGGTCGTCTTTATTAGCAGAAAAACGGCTGCTGTAGGCCACAGCCACGCCAACCACAACTACAACAACGGAACAGCAACACACACATCAACACGCTCTCTAACTAAGAGAATCGCTACATTGCCCCCCCTCACTAAATCCCTCGCCCCGAGGGATCCCGTACAAAGTCTCTGAGGTGACCTGGGGGTCTTCTCTGCCTCTGCAGCCCCCTTGTAGACGACACTCGCTATGGTCGCACCCCGCAGAAGCCACCACGGCCTCCCTCTCCAAGGCCATCTCCAGGGCCTCGTGCAGATTGCGGGGGTGGGAAAGTTGAGTCTGGATGCGCAGCTCACCAGGGATAATGGCGCGGATGAACTGGTCTCTGGCCAGCTCGTTCTGCACGTCGATGGGCATGTGGGCATATGCTTTCTTCGCTAGCATCTCAATGTCATTAGCCAAAGCGCGAAGCGGCTCACCCGGTTGTCTCCGTCTACTCGTCAGTTCGGACCGCAGGACAGCAGGCTGGCCACACTGCCCAAACCGCCGCTGCAGAGCACCAACCAGAGCCCTGTAGTCACCCCTCTCCGCTGGGCTAAGCAGCAGCAGGCATGCCAAAGCGTCGTCAGTGAGGCACAAGGCTAGCTGGAGTGCTTTAGTGTCTGTGGACCAGGCCGCAGCATGCGCTAACAGTTCAAATTGAGCATGGAAGGCCTCCCAGTCAGCCTTACCGGAGTACTTGGGGGTTTTCACATTTGCCTGGCAGGGCCGGGCGCCACTATCGCCAAGCACGGGCCCCGCGCTGTTCGGGGCGGGCGTCTCCGCGCCTGCATATATTCCTGCAGTCGATGGGCTAAAGCCAGCGGCGGCCGCCAGGCCTCTGGCAGTCCGTCTGAGGCGGGCCAAACGCTCTCCGGCACTGTCCGCTCCCTCAGGACCCAGCGTGCCCCCAAAGTCACTGTCCATAGCCTCTCTCTTGATCTTCGGGCGGGCCCCGGCCACATCTCGCTGCGCTGCCATAGTTAGCGCAGGCTGTCAACTGAGGTAGCCGAAGCAGGGCTAGCCGACGGTTAGCAGTTTGACTTCTGACACCAATGTAACGTTGTAAACACACTTCCACAGTCGGCGATGTTCACAACAAAGGTCGTCTTTATTAGCAGAAAAACGGCTGCTGTAGGCCACAGCCACGCCAACCACAACTACAACAACGGAACAGCAACACACACATCAACACGCTCTCTAACTAAGAGAATCGCTACAGTATGCTATTTAAAGTAGGTGAAGATTACACTAAAATATGTTATTATCCAGATAAATCGAGTTATACAGATATAACAGCTAACAGACAGCAAAACACTGTGCTCCGAAACAGGAACAGGAAGTGATACAATACCGCAGTGAGAGCCAACACCAAGTGACACTCCTATTATCCAGTTTTTTGGTGAGGTAGTTCAATTTATAGACTCAGTTTCCTCAGTTTCTTAGCATATAGCAGTAACAGTGTAGGGTCTTGCTGCTGCAGCCACTTTGCTTCAAGGTTTGATGTGCTGTACATTTAGAGATTCTCTTTTGCACACCCTGGTTGTAGCGAGTGGTTATTTGAGTTATTGATGCTTTTCTATAAGTTCAAAGCAGTCTAGCCATTATCTGACCTCTGCCATCAACAAGGCACTTTCACCTAGAGAACTGCTGCTCATTGGATATTTTTTCTGGAAGATGGTTGTGTGGGAAAATCATCAGTTTCTGAAATAGTCAGATTATCCCGTCTGACACCATCAACCATGCCATGTTCAAATTCACTATAATCACCTTTGTTCTCTCTTCTTATGCTTGGTTTGACCTTCAGCAGGCTGTCTTACCATATTTACACATCTAAATGCACAGAGTTGCTGCCATGACACTGGTTGATCATTTGAACTGGCAGTTGAACAGATGTATGCAGCAAAGTTTATGGCAAGTGTATCTGACTTATTATATTTGTCCATTGTGTTTGATTGGAAATGTCACACTGTTTCATATGTCTCAGGTAAAACTTAACAACAGGCCTGGGGACTTGCCCAGGAGGCATCCTAACCAGATAGCCAAAACACCTCAACTGGGTCCTTAGTAAGCTCCAAGCTCTTAATCTGCCTAGAGTACTACAGATGTACCATTGCTTCATTTTGTCTCTGCTCAAGCACATCCATCGATCAATTCTGAATATGCTCCTGTTATTGAATATTGCCCTGTTCTAAATCCGCCTGCGTCAGCCACGAAACCATGAAATACTGTATATTGGCTAACACCCTATATTGAGCTAACCCTGCTCTGAGCATCAACTTGACTGGCAGTTTATGGTAGCATGAAATTAAAAGGATCTTGTTTTATTGCAGCTGAGCATCACTCTCCAGCCCATGAGCTCATCTCTGAACTGTACAGCGTGGAGCAACGTGCTCGATGATGTCAAAGTGGACCGAGCAGTGGCTGCCTGAAGCCATAATAAACACGGCGGCTGGGATATTGCAAAACTCAGCGATCCGAGCATTGAGAAATTAGCTTGTCTGTCTTTTTCACTGTTATTGATCACCTGACTTCCTTATACATTTCCACATAATAGGCAGCACTGACTTAATTAGTCAAAAGACAGGCTGGGTAATTACATGTCACTTTAACAATGTGTTTTATTGCCTACAATCTCTGGTAGTACCAAGCGCATCTAATGGTGGATTTAATGCAAAGTGGATAGAGAGGGAGGGATAGAAAGCAGAGGGTAGATTACTTGCAAAGAGTTAAACAACTAAAAAAGTGAATATTTTTTATCTTACACCCCTTATTACTTTTGCAGTTAAATACAATGGATTTAGCTGAACAGTGAGCAGGGTTGGAAACTTTTTCTTTTTTTAAGATTTTTTTAATGAGGTGGTAATGTGGTGCAGCTCAGGTCTTATACCACAAATGTCTTGGATCACAAAGCTAAAGTTAATGTGGCCCCAGTTGGCCACAGTAAAACAGATTTGTTAATTTTCAAGTCAAAATATTTGTTTTTAACTTTTCCAAACTGAAGGAGAATTTGAAAACTCCAGGAATTCAGAATTTTATTTAAAAAAAAAAAACAAAAAACATCTGCTTATATTTGTTCCCTGTTTACTTCTGTTTAAGTAGAGTTATGGGGAAACATGAAAATGTTCAAAATTGAGCAGCTGAATTTCTGATCAGAATAGAAAAAAAAAAAGAAACTTGATTTCATTGCAGTGGCTTCTTCAGAACATATACTAGTGTAGTATTTGTTTGGCTTTACATGGATTAAACACAACTTGAACATATTGTTTTTCCTTTCTATCCAGAGAGACTGCTCTGACTTTGGAACCTAAGTTAAAAAAAAAAAAAAAATTAACCCATGAAGGCAGAATGCTGAAAAGGATCAATGTTTATGCCTGGAACACCTACGATCTCTCAAGCATACGAAAGAGTAACTACAAGAACAGACCGAATTTTCCATGCATTAGTGGTCATATTTCTCTTTACGGTGTCTTGTAAGATATTTTCTTTCTGTAGCATATACTGTACATCATGTTATTTTTCTGGTTACTTTACTTTACCAGCTGTTCCTAGGACTGTGCTCTTCTGAACAGAAATATCGGACGTCGTTCCTGGAATCAGCTGGAGCCATTCTTAAAATTTGGGGGTCACTGCCCAGAGTGTTCTGATATGGGGACCACTGTTACCTTTACCTCCCACAATCTCTCGACGTCTTCTCTGAGCCCTTGGTATTTCTCAAGCTCACGTTTTCCTTCTTCTTGATGTTAACGTCGCTTGGTAGTGCTACATTTATCACTATGGCCTTCTTCCTATGCTTGTCTATCACTACTATCCGGTTGGTTAGCCATCGCCAGTTTGTCCTTCTATATCTGGAAGTCCCACAGGATCTTAGCTCGGTCATTCTCGACTACCCTTAGGGGCGTATCCCATTTTGACCTTGGTACTCCAGGTCATACTTGGCACAGATATTCCTGTACACTATGCCAGCCATTTGGGTTATGGTGTTCTGTGTATGCCCTGCCTGCTAGCATCTTGTACCCTGCTGTTATGTGCTGGAATGTCTCAGGGGCATCTCTGCCCAGCCTGCACCTGGGGTCTTGCCTGTTGTGGTATAGCCCAGCCTCTATCGATCTTGTGATAAGAGCTTGATCCTGTGCTGCCAATGATTGGTGCCTTTCAGCCCATTTTTGTCCAGCCATTCGTAGGATTTTACCATATCAGCCATTTCTTCTATCTGCTTGTGGTACATGTCATGCAGGGACCTGTCCTTCAACGATGGTTCCTGTTCTTGCTCCTCTTCTTTCTCAGATTTCTGTTACCTGATGTCTTCACTAAGCACATGATCACTTGTGGACATCTTCCTGATGTACTCATCACTTTGTTCTTTCATTGTGGATCTGACACTCACTAGTCCTTGCCCTCCTTCCTTCCTCTTAGTGTACAGTCACAGACTTGTTGGACTTGGGGTGAAACCCTCCATGCATGGTAAGGAGTTTTATTTTCTTGATGTTTGTTACCCGGATCCTGTTCTTTCCATTCAGGTGACTGCTCGAGACATGCCTTACTCTCTGCAGGTATTTGGTGGTTGCGGCATTCTTATCAGCCTCTTCATGGTTCCCATTTGCCTGTGGGATTCCTCTCCCCTCAGTTCTGACAACCTTCCCTCTCTTTGTTACCATCCCACTCCACTTCTCCAGTCCAAATGATGTTTCAAATGTGTTGCTGTGGATCCTAGTGGTGTGGCTCAGTGAATCAAAGTCTTGTTCACTCCTGGCATACAGTTTGACGTCATCCATGTAGAGGAGGTGGCTGATGTTTGCTTCATTACATAATCAGTATCCAGGGCCAGTCTTGTTAATAATCTGGCTGGAGAGGTTCAGGCCTATGCAAAACAGCAGTGGGGACAGAGGATCTCCTAGGTAAATCCTGCACTTGATGGTGTCTTATTGGCTTGAAGTTGGCCTATAGCATTTTTTTTTAACTTAGGGTCTTGTTGATCTTGTACAGTTCTAGGTATTCCAGGATTCATGTCTGAGGCACTGAGTAATAGGTCTGAGGTAATAGTAATAGGCCATGGTCCTCAGCCAGAAAAGGGCGGAGTGTCCTCTCTGGCTCAGGGACGAGTTCCTGCAGAAATTTTAGTATCTCTGGTTCTTGTTCACAAGTGACAGGAGAAGGGAACAGGAGACTGACAGACAGATCGGGGCTGTGTCTGCGGTGATGCGGACTCTGCACCGGTCTGTTGAGGTGAAGAGTGAGCTGAGCATTAAAGCGAAGCTGTCGATTTACCGGCCAATCTACGTCCCTACTCTCACCTATAGTCACAAGCTTTGGGTAGTGACCGAAAGAATAAGATCGCGAATACAAGCGGCAGAAATGAGTTTCTTTCGAAGGGTGGCTGGTCTCTCCCTTAGAGATAGCGTGAGGAGTGCGGCCATCTGGGAGGGGCTCAGAGTAGAGCCGCTGCTCCTCCACATTGAAAGGAGCCAGTTGAGGTGGTTTGGGCATCTGACTAGGATGCCTTCTGGGTGCCTCTTGGGTGAGGTGTTCCAGGTATGTCCTACTGGGAGGAGGACCCGGGATAAACCCAGGACACACTGGAGAGATTATATATCTCGGCTGGCCTGTGTACGCCTTGGGGTCCCATTCCCATGATACACAGAGCACTTCTATTTCCACATGCACACTATGGTTGCGACACCGCCAATCTGTGGCCTGGCAATAGAGATCATTTTTGAAACGTTTCCATCTGGACACATTTCGAATATGGTAAAACAACATAGTTTGCACTGAAAATATTCTCGTGTAAACAGGGAGACAATTTCAGAAAGGTTACAATACAAAAAGAAGTAAATAAATAAAACTGATGGTCTTCATATATAAGCAATGAGCAGGGGTGACATTTTTTATTTGAAGGTTTTAATTTAAAGTTAAAATTTTTACTAGTAAATTGTTTTCCATTTAAAATATATCTTATTTTACATAACATTAATTGAAAGGTGGTATTCTCAGAATAATGTTTTTGTTTACATAAGTGCAGCTGAGGTGGACTAAAATCAGTATTCAAAGTTTAGGTAAAACTATGGGAGGTGGGGGTGGGGGGCATTCTGATTTTTCCTAAGGGAGTCATGACCAGATTTTATGGCAGTCCATGTAATAGCTCTGTTGGTCAATATCACGTCAACAACATGGCAAGAAACAGTTTAAACAGGCACTTAACACCCCATTTGAACAAATTACTTAATTTTCTCCAGGAATAACCAGAAAGTGGTGGTGCAATAAACAAAGTGGAAACAGAATCAGTCGATTGTATGTTTTAGAACAACTGCAGACATAATTTGCTCTTTCGAAAATGGGTAGTTTAAAGAGGCTGCTTCTTCAGATTCCTTAAGATTGTAGGTTTTTGCCAGGGTTTGTATCCTTTTAACTTGTGTCATGCATCAAACTGCTCCACAAAGTTCAGCCAAATCCAAGGGAGACACTCATGAATTACAGATGCTGCACAATTTCTTTTCACAGGAAACCAAAAATGAAGTTGGAAGGTAGAAAACAGACATTTGCACAACACTCATACAAATATGTGAGACTAGTTCTGTCCTTTTCAACCTTCACTGTTCAATTCCCAACAGACACTGTGTTAGTTGAGTGTTCAAGAAGCTGAAGTTCATAAAGCTTGTTTTATTTTGAAGTTAACAGTGTGATATTGAAACTGCTTCTGCCAACACTCTCAAAGACTCGGTGATCACTACGTAGTGAGCCTCCTGTTGGCTCGATCAGAGATGCTCAGCCAGCATCATGCTGACACTGCAACAAACGAGCGGATGCCAATTAACAAATGAAACAGAAAGTTGAAAATGAAGGACAAATCACGATACTCATACACAAACGCTTTTTTCCTCTTCTGTGTCACGGCACCACCCATCTTCTTCTCTGACACAAGTTGATTGGATTGCCCTTGATTTTTTTCTTTCCTCTACATTGTGTCAGATCTGTATTTCTGGGGCAAGACCAGGAGGAATTAGGTTTAAAAAGGACTCACTCCATATTCAAACACTCATTTCATCAACAATTCCAGTGCTTGGAGCTCCTCAGCCTGCAGTCAGGGACAGAGAGAGGGGTTTCAGAGTTGTGGCCGCTGGAGTCCTCTCCCTCCCTGACAGTCTATTTGACGAGCCGCTCCATTTATTCGGAAGATCAGCTGTCACTCCTGTCAGTGTCAAGAAGTTTTAAATGAGCTCGTCGACCTGGACAGCATTTTGGAGACGGATTAAACTCCATATTTTAACTACAGAGCCATCAGCGGGTCCTCGTGTCACAGATGCAGTGGAGGGTAAAAGCCACCAAAAACTTTTTTTTTTTAATGCTGATGGAATAAATTGATTGTGTTTACATACATTAGCATTCATTATGGTGGTCTAAAGTGCCAGTGTTAGTAGGAGAGGGTCATTTAAGGAAGCAAAAAGTTAACTGCACTCACTTTTGTTTTTACTTTCAAATTCAGTCATTTGGAAAAAAGGTATGAAAAACAGTAAAAGCTATACCCCTCAGAGTGTAATTTGTCTTTTCATGCATTTTACCTCATTGAAGGTTCCTGCCATGTAGGTGTCAGTCATGCTTAAGGCCTGTTAACCTTTATTACACTCAGAGCTCTGTGTTGTTCATTAAATTTAATTAATAAATCATTTTTGCATTAAACCTGTGTAATTCTTTCTATGCCCTGGAGACTTTGGTGACAGAGACCACAGGCTGTAATAATGTTATTTTCAGGGTCTTTGGAGGTCAAGGGATGTGGCCATAAATGTGGACAATCTCTGTATACAGTAACCGCAGGGAGCTGAGAGTAGGTTAAGCACAATAATGCTGAAGACATATCTTATCCCCACTGGTCGTTGTTGCCTCTGACAGGATGTAGGGATTTGGTGATTTTGGAGCACATGGCAAGATGTTTTGGCATAATTTCTGACCTGCTTCCTTCTGTTGTCGTGGTCCAGGGTGGCTTGAGTGTCTCTGCCAGGTGCTGTGCAGTTCTTGGGTGCCTGGAGCCCTGGGGCCCTGTCTTCAGCTTGTGTCAGGATCGGCTGCTCTTTGCCTCTGGTTCTCTGGAGCTCCTGGCCTTTGGCCATTGGGGCTCCATCTGGGGGCTCCATCTGGGGCCTCCCTCTTCCTTCTGCTGAGGGGGTGATGTGGTTGTCATCGGGAAGTGGGGCATAGGATGGCCCGGATCTCCTCGGCCTTTCTCTGTCTGCCTCTGGCTCCTGGGAAGCATTGGTGCAGCTTCTCATTATCAAGTATATTTTGTGACAAACACACACCTAGACATACATAGACACATACTCACATTCAGAGACTGCAGGTTAGTTTGAGTATGCATTATATAGTGTAACAATGCTCTGTCACGCTATATATTCATTAATGTGAATAAAAAAGGTAAATAAATAAAATAAAAACAAATTGACTAATGAGAGGAGCGATTATAGAGCTCCTCTTGGCAAAGCAAATGTGTTTGGCACAACAGTACATTCAGATCATGATTCTGCTTGCTAAAGCTGCTACACAGAACAAGTTATTCAAGTTAAATTAAAGTTATTAAAAGACATTTTACTCTGAATAGTCCAAATTTGACTTCCAGATAAAGGCTTCAACAATCCTTGTAGTTGTGCCCATGGTCCCCTGGCACCGCAACACCTCAAACCAAATCACATGAACCCTGCGGTCTTCTGTGATTATCCAACGTGCATGAAAACACATTCCTCTGCTCAATGTAAATTCAACCTGATTATTTATTTGTTTTTGCACAAACAAGAAAAACACATACATACCTACTAACATGCTCACCGCACAACTGCATGTGAACAGCAAAAGCATATTTACATTTTCACTGAATCAATTTGAAGCAAATACCACAGCATTCAAATATAAATATTATGTAAACATAACAAGAACAGAGTAGAACTTGAGTGCTGGAATACTCAAGTGGGGTCAAGTCTGTGTGTGAGTGAAAGTTTAGTTTGTCATATATCTAAGAGTACAGGGTTCCTGTGAAATCGAACTTTTTAAAAAGTAATTTCAATTTAAATTTCTTTAATTTTACTTCAAAAAAGGAAAAGTTAAAATATTTAATATTAAAGTCAGCTTCTTATTTCTTGGTGCACTTTAAGCCAGACTGCCACTCATTAGGTTTAGATGTAGACCTCATGCATGCTGTTCACCTCCCTCCACTGGTAGAGGTCTGCATCCTGTTACCTTCTATCTAACCAGAGAGACTTGCTGTCCCCTTGCTTATAGTGTTAGTAGTCTTCATTCAGTTTTCAGGTACTCATTAAGCCAAAGCCCCCACCCAACATCAACTCATTCAGTGGAGGAGGGGAGAACAGCAGATGTGGGCAGGCTATGACAGACAAAGATGGGGAGTGACTGAGAGTCTCAAACCTCAAAAATTAGTGATGGCAGCCCACCATCCTTTGCTTTATTTCAGGTGGACCACAGCAAAGCCTGTTGCAAGGGTGGAAAATCAAAATTGAAAATGATGAAAGAATATAATATAATAGAATATAATATAATATAATATAATATAATATAATATAATATAATATAATATAATATGATTAGATTATTAGATTATTAACCTACCCACCCGGGGTGGGTAGGTTCATCCATTACACTGCCCGCCGTACATTTTTGGATAAAACATGATCATTCTTTTCAGTCTGTCCTCTGCCCAGTGAGAACAATGGCATAAGGCCCGTTAGACTATGATAAAAACAACACAACCACAATGGCACAAAATGGCAGTATGTGTATTTTAACAATAACATAAAGTAGATCGGACGCCGCAGTCCAACCAGCGCCACCTGCACAGGTCAAAGCCAAGTAACTGACCTGCCATGCCTCCAGCATGTGGGATACCCTCAGCACCGAAGGAGCCGGAACGCCAGTAATGATTGTTCCGCAGATTCACAAGCGGAAACATTGTTACAACTTTTACTTCTTCTAGAGGAAGAGGCTTTTAGAGGCTTCTGACTACACACTGATTATTCAGACTAGGCAGAAACAGTGTTTATGGCAAATGGACTTTTTTACTGTTTTATACAACATGTTTTCATTCACCCTTCATTCATACAAGCACTGTTGTCTTCTATATCAAAGTGCTTTCTATCTAACATTCACAGGCATTCATACTCTGACAGTTACATTGGAGAGCAACTTGGGGTTCAGTCAATCCATCCATCCATCCATCCATCCAGAGAAGCCCAGACTTCCCTCTCCCCAGCCACCTCCACCAGCTCATCCGGAGGAACCCCAAGGCCTTCCCAGGCCGGCTGAGAGATATAAACTCTCCAGCGTGTCCTGGGTCTGCCCCGGGGTCTCCTCCCAGTAGGACATGTCCGGAACACCTCGCCCAGGAGGCATCCTAGTCAGATGCTCAAACCACTTCAACTGGCTCCTTTCGATGTGGAGGAGCAGCACCTCTACTTTGAGCTCCTCCCGAATGGCTGCACTCCTCACCCTATCTCTAAGGGGGGAGGCCAGCCACCCTCTGGAGGAAGCTGATTTCTGCCACTTGTATTCACGATCTTATTCTTTGGTCACTTTGGGTTCAGTATTTTTCTTTTTTTTAAATAAGCCTGTCTTGTCTGCCAAGTTCTGCATGCAGAATTTTGATCTGAATGCACTGTTGTGCCAAACGTATTTGCACTTCCAAGATGAGCTCTATAGAGGAACAGTATCTCGCCCAAGGATACTTTGGCACGCAGACTGGAGCAGCCAGGAATTGAACCACCAACCTTCCGATTAGTAGATGACCTGCTCTTCCTCCTGAGCTAAGCCCCTTTAGCTGCTTTTGACGCAAGGTTATTTTATTGGTGTATATCCGCTCAGCATTGTTATCTCATTTTTAACAGCAGAATTTGCATCTGAACTTTTCAGGTACGTGTTTTTTTTGTTTTGTTTTTTAACATCACACAAATTCACAGGTTTTACCTTTCCCATCCATTCAGAGGAATTTGTTGAGGCTGACTTGCCTCGCCCAGTCTCTCTCACCATAAAGATAAAAGTGGAATCATATTCAGAACCTGGATAAACTTTCATATGTATTTCCAAAGAAAGTTTATATAGATATTATCTTCCAGTTACATTTCTCATCTCATCTTTCATCCTGAGCTTGTTTATTCCCCTTTTATTTCCTCTTTCTGTCCTTCACAGTCTGCATGGCTCCTGGGGTCACCAGCCTCCTCTACTTTGTCACCTCAGAAACCTGACCCCTTCACTAAACACCCACCCACCCCTCTTGTTACATCCATTAGCAGGTCCTGTGGGAGAGACTGTGACCTCTGCTCTGAAGTGGTAATATAGAGAAGCCAGGAAGAGAATTGGAGTTTGCGTCCAGCTCACCTTTCGACAGGTGCATGGTGGGTTGGAGGACATTCTAGACCTCGTTATCTTACCTTCTGTCTTCTAATGAGCCACTGAGACGACTGTCCCCTTTGTGCAGTGCCAAAAAGGGGCTGTTGAAGTCTTTGTGCTCTTCAGGCTAATTACATCGTGGTCGTTTAGTTTGGGACAAGGTGCTGCTTCAAGTGGGAGAAGTGATCTGGCGTGGGGGAAAGTGTCTGAACGGCTGCAGAGGGGGCGGAGGCTTTGGTTACCTGTGAATCCCCCTTGAAAACAGAGCTCCCTTTCTTCCATTTAGCGGCGTTTGGTGTGTAGTTTGATCAGGTGCATTCCTCTCCTCTCAGGTCAGCTTCTCAGGAGGATTAAAAGGAGAAAAGTTTAATGTCTTACAGGTTTAAAATGGCAACAGATTGCTCATCACGTTACTGGAGATTGGATAGCAAAGCCATAGACAATCGCTCCTCTCAGGACTTATTTTTCCTTATTTTAGTGAAAAGGAAAGCCTTTGGGCAGGAACCAAAGGAACACTTTTAGCCCTCCGATTCACAGCGTTTTACTTTTCTTCTTAACTTCATCCTAATTATGTCATTGCAGACTTTTATGAAAAATTGTTAATCCTTTAGGACCAGATGGGTCTAGCTTCACACACACACACACACACACACAGACACACACACACACACAGACACACACACACACACACACACACACACACACCTTTGTGGCTGCGTATAAACCTGCTGTATTTTAATCCCAAAGTTTGGATCGTGACCTTCATCTTAGGTTGATGGTGAATCCCTACACATAAGTGCAACTTCATCTAAAACATAATGGCTGTATTGCAGTGGTCTGTTTTTATCTTCAGCTTTTTAATAGTTATATAATAGCTGCAGTGCCAAGATTGCCTTAGACTGGTGCAATGCCAGTGAAGTTAAATTAAATCAGGGATAGTGTATGAATACCATCAACTTAAAAGTGACTCTTTATATATTATGGACTGCTGTGGTATGCATTTGTCTGTCTGTGTGTAGGTAATTGAATACAGCCTTGTCGATTTAACAGAAACCCGGTGTACCTGACATCAAAGTACAGAGCATAATATAGAAAGTAAAATGAGAACACAGGTGTATTTGCACAGCAGCTTTCAAACCCAGCATTTTAGTGCATAAACAAAAATGGCAGAAATCAGAGAAATCATCTGTCATAACTGCCAGGTTGAGTCAGCCTTTTCACATATATGGCTTTCAGTTAACCCATTTTACTAGGATTTGATCAAAGTTCCATGTTAAAGCTTTGGAGTTCCTGCTCTTTCTGGTTAAGGTATGAAATACATTTAGCATATTATTCAACTCGTGAAATTTTTGTCTTTTTTTGCATTCTGAAAAAAAAAAAAAGAGCGAAAAACGAATTTTGGCTTCAGATTGTGATGAAGGGGATGTACAACTGATGTAGCTGCATTTTCTTTTTCAAGCCTGAACATTTCCTGTGGATATCTCCTGTACTTATAAAGTTATGGAAGATCAAACATTCTGTAAAAACAAACAAACAAAAAAAATGAAAGGAACTTAAATAGCACCAGATTTCAACACACCCATATATGCATAATTGTGCAATTTTGCAGTGTTAATAGGGTAAGATTTAAGCTGCTCCCATTTCCTAAGACATGCTCATTTTGCCTTAATGCATTCTGCATTTCTTGTTTGTAGCTATTTGTTTGGCGAGCACAAAGATGATTGGACTAGCGCGATGATGTCAGCTTTGAGTTGGACACTGTGGGAATATGAACGTTATGTGAAGAATTAACTTGCAGCTGAACACTCAGGAAGCAGATGAAACAAAGATACACTTTTGTTTTAAAATTTCATTGTGTTTGCTAACAGGAATCCTGTGGTTTAGAAGGACTAAATGTGAACCTTGGAGACTTAACTGATAAGAGGAGTGGCATTATTTGGGTAAAAGTTAAACATCTGAAATATAACATTGGACCAGGACTCCACTGAATTTTAAGAAGACATGCAACTTGCTGATTCAGTGCTCTCCAGGCAGCTTATTCCAGAGCTTCAGTACGCTGACTGAAAAACACTGGTCCAGTCTAGCCTTTAATTTAGACCCAAGAACAGTGAGCAAGTTCTTGCCTGAGGACATCAGGCTGCACCCAGCTTGACAGTTGCAAAGAAACTCTGAAATGTAGTCTGGGGTTTGGTCATGAAGGGCCTAAAAAGTAATCAATAAAATCTTTAGTTGCAAGTGCAGTGATACTAAAGTTGCATAATTGGCTGCAACTTGTACAAGAGCTGCATTCTGTACAAGCTGGAGCTTGTTGAGTGGACATCTGAATGTTTAAACATAAAACTGCCCTAAACTGGTATTTTAGATAAACCAACATTTTTACTAAAGGCTTGATGTGGCAATAAGGTATGGTTTGATCTGTATAAACACACTTTATGGGCAATTAACAGCAATCCTAGGTGTGTCAAAGAAACTTCATGAAACCATTTAGACCCTATGTCTGCTAAATATTTAACATTCAAAGGCAACACGCCATGTATGAATCGAATATGACCAAGTTGGAAAAAAAAAAAAAAAATATATATATATATATATAGTCAAAATATTATCCCACAGATTTGATTGAGTTACTCCATATGCCATAGATGAGATGCTTTCATCCACAGAAAAATATCCTCTGATAACTCATCCCTGTCCTAATGGAAGTGGTGTCTTAGACAATGACCATGTTCTCATCCACTGGGTAAGAGGATTCACTGAATGAGGATAAAAATGGTAAGGACAAATGTCTCAACCCAGCTGAACACCATCATCAGCTTAACACAAAATTAGGGAAGGCCTTCTGAAAGAAGTCCTCCGGTAGAGATCAGGAACTTGATGAACTGGCGTCAAGATGAAGTGAAGCTTGTTTGTACCACATGGTGACCCAACACCTGACTAAGACCCTTTATGTTTACATGCTGAACTGCTCTATTCACTTTTACCTTTATTGACTTGAATGTTTGCTTTAGTTTTAACTTGTTTGGAGTATACGCATGCACTTTGAATTTTGGTTTTACATTCAAAGCTCTTAATGTTTCGCTTAATAATTGTCTTTGTTAGATTGATTTGTGTTTTCTTTCATGGGCTTTTGTGAATCTGCCTGTGCACCTTAATTATCAGATTAGCAACACCTGTGTGCTTTTTTTGAGTTACTAAGCTGACAAAGCTACATTTTCACTGTCTTAGTTATACTTTTAGTTTTATTTTAATTTGTTAAGATTAATCTTAGAATGGCAACCTCCTTGTGAATGGGAAAAGCAAAACAAGCAAACAAAGAAACAAAAAAACAAAATCTGTGGCTATGCTGTGATTTTTTTCACTTTCTGGAATCGATTGCAAGTAGTAACCAACTGTCCTGTCCTGTCCTGTCTGGGTTCAGCTGTGGATCATCAATCAGCCTCATCATTAAAAAATTTGATAATGTTTCTGTTCTTTACAGATAAAACTATGACAAAAGTGTCCTCAAACATGACAGACAGTGATGCCCTTGTTTTTTTTGTTTTTTTAAACACAGCTTCACAGTTTTCCTCAAAGTTGAATTTGAATCAATAATTGTTTTAAGAAATTCGTAAGACTGAATACATTCCTCCATCTGGCTCTTTATGGACATGGCCTCGTCCATATGAGTGCATTTATTTTATGAAATCATTAATTTTTTCTGTGTTTCACTGAAGATACAGTAGGACTCACTGCACCACTTAACAAAATCACTGAGGACCGGCTGTAGCTGGTCCCACTGTCCTGGAGCGAACTACCTGTAACAGAGTTACAGTATCTGCACTGCATGTATGAATGTAAGCATTGCGAGCTCTGTGTATCTTTGCAGTTTTCACACACTGCTCTGCTTCTACATGAACAAATAAGGGCAGCACAGCGGCATTGTGGTTAGCACTGGTGGTTCGAATCCACCTGGCCAGGACCTTTCTGTGCAGAGTTTGCACATTCTTCCCATGTTTATGTGGGTTTTCTCTGTTTTCCTCCAACAGTCCAAAGACATGCACTTAGTGGGGTTAGGTTAACTGGTTATTTCGCATAGGTGTGAATGTGAGTGTGAATGGCTGTCTCTCTGTGTTAGCCCTGTGACAGGCTGGTGACCTGTACAGGGTGCATCCTGCCTCTCGTCCTATGACAGCTGGGATAGGCTCCATGCCTCACCCCCCACCCCGCAACCATGAAGAGGATGGATGGATGGATAAATGAATAATACATACATTCATACATGCATAACAGCAGCTGGTGGTTCACACTGATGACCAGTGATGATTGATGCTGAAGGTGTCTGATTGCACAGTTCTGAACAAAATAATACCTCATCTTCATCTTCTATGCGTATTATTTTTGTGAATTTTGTTCTAAAGCCATTTCCATGTCTATTTTTTGGTTTACTACAAAACATAAAACCAATTTTTTTTTTTTTTTTTTTTTTTTTTTTTTTTTATTTCAGCTTCAACATGTTAAGAAAACTATGTGCTGGAAAAAATCTGTTAAGTCATGAAATGATTTCCATTGTGGTAAAGCATACATTTGAGTTTAAGCAGCAAAAAGCTGTGATTTAACTTGCAGGTGCTCTTGTCTTAAGTTTCCTGACCTATGAAAGTGCAGTGTTTTGATTATTCTGTTTCCAATATGTTTCGACTTTCAAGCATACGTATATGTTTAGTACACTCTCTCTCTCTCTCTCCTCTCTCTCTCTCTCTCTCTCTCTCTCTCTCTCTCACACACAAACACACACACACACACACACACACACACACACACACACACACACACACACACACACACACCTAGACTTCTTCCTGTCTGTTCTCCCTGGCGTACACGGCCAGAACTCTGCCTCCTCGTCTCCTGCGGGAGGAAAAATGAATAATTAATCGGTGTAAAGTAGAGGGAAATTATACAACATTATGCCATAGTGTGTCCACTCTAATGGCATGTGGTCCATTTTAATGGCTGGACCAGCCCACAAAGTGGTGCCCCCACCATCCAGCGGCCCCCAGAGTAGCTGTAAACCTGCCGGTGGCCCCAGGCAAGCCATATGCCAGATTTATGGTTCACATTTGTTTCTGCCAGATGCAGCAGAAAGTGGCGGGAGCTCCGGCCATGATATGGTTAGTTTCCTAACAAGCTGTCTACTATGATGTCAAATACAAAGGACTGAGGTAAACATGGATTCCCCTACCGTCCCCAGCAATACTGGAATTAAAGTCCCACAGCCTGAGATCCTGTAGCATTCCTAGCACATCCGTTTCTCTGCTTATAATCAAGAAATCATTTTTTGGTTCTTTTTGCATTTGTGAAAAACTTTATCCCAGCCAGGGACCAATTTTGTTTCACATGTAACCCGTGCTTCCATAAACCTTTTAAATCACAAGTTTATTTCCTCATGCAGAACAGTCAATACATATTGAACCAGCAAGTGTCTGTGACCAGACCTTGTTGAGTATTTCCTGACACAGAAATATGAGAAAGAAGTATTTTTATGTTTGATATGGTTTTATTTATTCCTAAATGTGAACAATCTGGAAGGCTGCAATGAAATGTTGCACCAATTTGGAGCTGAAGGAGAAAAATAACCATTGTGAACCATCACGAGACATCACCAGAAGGAGGTTAAGGTGAGAACACAAGTCCAATTCTGTCAGACCATTAGATGGTTTTTACGTTCCCTGATATGAAATCCTTCTGATGTCCCATTGTGCTGATAATATTCTGATGTTTCACAGCAAGCAACTTCCTTAAAACACACTAAATGCAGTTAAGACACTAACTGCATAGGGAATCTTCATCTGGGAAAACCTGGCTTAGCTAATCCCATCAAAGGTCTGCCATCAACAGTTCTGACTTTTTGCTGTCAAACGTTTCACCTTTAGTCAGCAGCAGTGCGGCAATAGCAGAAATTCCATCACTTTCCAGAGATATGTTTTCAGGACATCATGTTGTTTGTCTCTTCCAATCCACCTCCACCCTCCGTTACTCATCTTCCACTGATTTTAGCTCCTCATAATTGTACTCTGGTTTTAATAAATATGCTCATAATAAACCACAGGGCAGGGCAAAACTGCAGTTAAAAAAAAAAAAAAATATATATATATATATATATATATATATATATATATATATATGATTAGCTTTGGTGATTTGGCTGGTCAAATTCCCATGCAGTTGAAGGTGGTGCCCCTAACTTTTAAATATTTTTATAAGAATAATTCACTACTTCCTACATGAACAAACTTTGCACAGTTGAGTATTCTGGCTGTTTGGTTTTTGAACCTCATTTCTGTGACTCTCTACAACAGAGATCCAAAGCATCACTTATTGACATACAAAAGAGCAACATTACTGTGAAATAATTGGGTGAAAGGCTGAAATAATCATTTAAGTCAGGCTGAGGTTAGACTTACTATCAAATTGCACTGAGACAAAAGGAAAAAAAAAAGCATTTGTTGGAGATGTTCAGACTTTTCATTTGAACACTTATTTCTGTGTTTTAAACCTTGAGTTGAGATTCTCAACTGCTTTTTCATCAAAGCTCAGATTTGATCCTTTGGGACAGTGCTGCCTTCAGTACTCCAGGAAAGGGTCCCTGGCTCAGTGAATATGCAGCACTACATGTGGAGTCAAGCAGCAGCACCAGCAGCATTTTGGGCGCTTTCACTGGTGGTCTCGGCTCAGACCTGCTCTGTGTTCCTATTCATTTTTTGTGAAGTGGCAGATCTGCTCAGTCATGAATGAGTTCATTACAGTGAGGATGAAGGCAGAGAGGTGGGGAGGAAGTGAGTAAGTGATTATATGCATCCCACCTTCCTCTCCTGTTCTCCCTGATTAAGATGCATCTGCTGCATCTGCTCGCGCCCCGGCTGCTTTGTGCATTCATCAACATCAGTTTAATGAAGTGATCAGAGGCTGAGATCAGACACAGCCCAGAAATATTACTCCATTAGCCTCTCCAAGCTTTCTGCAAAACAGGAAACACTGACCCGAGGCATTAGGCTTGTTTTCTCACATTCTTTAAAAACGCTAAAGATGAATATGAAGTATAACTGATTACCTGTCCAGCCTCTTCCAAACACAAATCTTCTTTTCTGAATAAAGAACAATCTTTCATCCTTGCATTTCAAACAGGAGGAGAGGAATACACCCCTACCCACGACACCGACCACCACCGAGCGGCCCGGCTTCTCTCTCAACGGCGATGATGTTAATAAACTGTCAGCATGTGGCACTTTGTAATTGGGTTTGTGCCTTGTTTAACAAAGAGCGATTGGATAGTTAGAAGGGAAAGCAGCAATCTATCCGCCTCTCCAGTGAAATGAGCCGAGTGTCTCATCCATGAATGTGTTATCCCAGAGGAGCCTCATCTCAGATGTGTCTGTTATCCCTGGTAAATAAACTGAAGCGCTGAGAAACAACCCCCCACCCCCGAGTCCTGACATCATAAAGTCTCTGTAATGCTGTCATAAACATGACACCCCGCACACAGTAACAGTTTGCACCACTTTATTTGGAACAAATGAGCCCACGGCGCTTATTTATGATGTCTTGTGATTTAGTGCCAGAGCGAAACCTGCAGTGCCAACAGACAGGTTACACATGTCACGTTCAGGACACAGGGCCCACATGGAGGTAAGGGCAAGGGAAGCTGATGCGCACAGCTGGAGCTCTGTGGTTAATCTTTTGTTTAGGGATTTCCAAAAAAACAGAGGGACCTGCTCCCACTTTATTATAATTTAACCTGAAGGGAAGAAATATGAATGCTCACAACAAGGATGCTAATATGGGGATTTGAAGCAGGTAAAGCTTATATCATATGTATAATTTTTCTTTATACTTTTAGCATGTTCATTGCAACAGACTAAAGCACAGCTAATAGCAATGTCTTTAGCTTAAACCTCAGACTTGGGATTGGGGTCATCGCAAATGAAAACTTAGACATCAAACTTTAAGCAAGCAGAAATTATAATTTCTGTTTTCATTAAACTGTTCACCCAAGTCTTGGTAACCAGCGAAGCCAAGCCATCTTTATTTAATTATTTAAAAACAGCAACCACTGACCAAAGTGCTGACCAAAGAACATGGGAACAAAAGCACACCAGCACAAGAGAAAATGCAATAGATAGAAACAAAATTACAACACAAAATAAAGCATCAATAAAATACAAGACACAATTAAACATGATTTAAACATCCATCCATCCATCCATCCATTTTCTTCCGCTTATCCGGGCCGGGTCGCGGGGCAGAAGCCTAAGCAGAGAAGCCCAGGCTTCCCTCTCCCCAGCCACCTCCTCCAGCTCATCCGGAGGGACCCCAAGGCGTTCCCAGGCCAGCCGAGATACATAATCTCTCCAGCGTGTCCTGGGTCTACCACGGGGCCTCTTCCCGGTGGGACATGCCCGGAACACCTCACCCAGGAGGCGGCCAGGAGGCATCCTAATCAGATGCCCGAGCCACCTCAACTGGCTCCTTTCGATGTGGAGGAGCAGCGGCTCTACTCTGAGCCCCTCCCGGATGGCCGCACTCCTCACCTTATCTCTAAGGGAAAGGCCAGCCACCCTTCGAAGGAAACTCATTTCTGCCGCTTGTATTCGCGATCTTATTCTTTCGGTCACTACCCAAAGCTCGTGACCATAGGTGAGGGTAGGAACGTAGATCGACCGGTAAATCGAGAGCTTCGCTTTTACGCTAAGCTCCCTCTTCACCACGACGGACCGGTGCAGCGTCCGCATCACTGCAGAAGCAGCCCCGATCCGCCTGTCGATCTCCCGTTCCCTTCTCCCATCACTCGTGAACAAGACCCCGAGATACTTAAACTCCTCCACTTGAGGCAAGAACTCGTTCCTGAGCCGGAGATGGCACTCCAACCCTTTTCCGGCTGAGGACCATGGCCTCAGACTTAGAGGTGCTGATTCTCATGCCAGCCGCTTCACACTCGGCTGCGAACCGTTCCACTGCGAGCTGGAGGCCCCCCCCTGATGAAGCCAACAGAACCGCATCATCTGCAAAAAGCAGAGATGAGACTCTGAGGCCACCAAGGAAGAAGCCTTCCGCCACCTGGCTACGCCTAGAAATTCTGTCCATAAAAATTATGAACAGAATCGGTGACAAAGGGCAGCCCTGACGGAGTCCAACACCCACAGGAAACAAATCCGACTTATTACTCGGCTATACGGACCAAGCTCTCACTGTGGTTGTACAAGGACTGAATGGCCCGCAACAATGGGCCAGACACCCCATACTCCCGCAGAACCTCCCAAAGAACACCCCGAGGAACACGGTCGAATGCCTTCTCCAAGTCCACAAAGCACATGTAGACTGGGTGGGCAAACTCCCACGCACACTCGAATATCCTTGAGAGGATAAAGAGCTGGTCCAGCGTTCCACGACCAGGACGAAAACCGCATTGTTCCTCCTGAATCCGAGGTTCGACTAACGGACGCACCCTCCTTTCCAGCACCCTGGCATAGACCTTACCGGGGAGGCTGAGTAGTGGTGATACCCCGAAAGTTGGAGCACACCCTCCGGTCTCCCTTCTTAAAGATGGGGACCACCACCCCGGTCTGCCAATCCAATGGCACTGCCCCAGATCTCCACGCGATGTTGCAGAGGCGTGTAAACCAAGACAGTCCTACAACATCCAGAGCCTTCAGGAACTCAGGGCGAATCTCGTCCACCCCAGGGGCTCTGCCACCAAGGAGTTGTTTAACTACCTCAGTGACCTCCCCCCCAGTGATGGTCAAGTCATCCCCCTCATCCCCAGACTCTGCTTCCACTACAGAAGGCGTGTCAGTGGGATTCAGAAGGTCCTCGAAGTATTCCTTCCACCGTCCGACTATAGCCTCAGTTGAAGTCAGCAGCACCCCCCCGCACTATAAACAGTGTGAGTGAAGCACTGCTTTCCCCTCCTGAGTCGCCTGACGGTTTGCCAGAATCGCTTCGATATACCGTCCGAAAGTCTTTTTCCATAGCCTCACCGAACTCCTCCCACACTCGAGTTTTTGCTTTGGCCACTACCCGAGCTGCATTCTGCTTGGCCTGTCGATACCTGTCAGCTGCCTCCGGAGTCCCACAGGCTAACCAAGCCCGATAAGACTCTTTCTTCAGCTTGATGGCTCCCTTCACCTCCGGTGACCACCATCTGGTTCGGGGGTTACACCACGACAGGCACCAACCACCTTGCAGCCACAGCTCTGAGCAGCAGCCTCAACAATGGAGGTGCGGAACATGGTCCATTCGGACTCAATGTCCTCAGCCTCCCTCGGAATGCTGTCGAAGTTCTGCCGGAGGTGGGAGTTGAAGATCTCCCGGACTGGGGCTTCTGCCAGGCGTTCCCAGCGCACCCTCACAATACGTTTAGGTGTGCCAGGTCTGTCCAGCAATCTTCCCCCGCCACCTGATCCAACTCACCACCAGGTGGTGATCAGTTGACAGCTCAGCTCCTCTCTTCACCCGAGTGTCCAGAACATACGGCCGCAGATCTGATGATACGATTACAAAATCGATCATCGACCTGCGACCTAGGGTGTCCTGGTGCCATGTGCACTTATGGACATCCTTGTGTTCGAACACGGTGTTTGTTATGGACAAACTGTGGTTTGCAACAGAAGTCCAATAACAAAACACCATTCGGGTTCAGATCGGGCAGGCCGTTCCTCCCAATCACGCCCCTCCAGGTCTCACTGTCATTGCCCACGTGAGCGTTGAAGTCTCCCAGCAAGACTATGGAGTCACCAGATGGAGCACTCTCCAGCACCCCACCCAGCAACTCCAAAAACGGTGGGTACCCTGAACTGTCATTCGGCGCATAAGCGCAAACAACAGTCAGGACCCGTTCCCCAGCCCGAAGGCACAGGGAAACTACCCTCTCGTCCACCGGTGAAAACTCCGACGTACAGGCAGCAAGCCGGGGGGATACAAGAATACCCACCCCAGCTCGCCGCCTCTCACCGAGGGCAACTCCAGACTGGAACAGAGTCCAGCCCTTCTCCAGGAGACTGGTTCCAGAGCCCAGGCCATGCGTTGAGGTGAGCCCAACTATATCTAGCTGGTATCTCTCAACCTCACGCACTAGCTCAGGCTCCTTCCCCACCAGAGAGGTGACATTCCATGTCCCAATAGCCAGTTTCGATAGCCGGGGATCGGTCCGCCAGGGCCTCCGCCCTCGGCCACCGCCCGACACACACTGCACCCGCCCCCGACGCCACCTCCTGCGGGTGGTGGGCCTGCAGGAGGGCGGGCCCATGTAACCTCTTCGGGCTGCGCCCGGCCAAGCACCACGGGCTAATGCCTGGCCACCAGACGCTCTCCCTCGAGCTCCCTCCCCAGGCCTGGCTCCAGGGTGGGGCCCCGTTAACCCTATCCCGGGCAGGGTAAACTGTTCCCTTGTTTTTCACTCATAAGGGTCTTCTGAACCGCTCTTTGTCTGGACCCTCACCCATGACCAGTTTGCCATGGGAGACCCTACCAGGGGGACAAGCCCCCCAGACAACATAGCTCCTGGGATCACTGGGACACACAAACCCCTCCACCACGTTAAGGTGGCGATTCACGGAGGTTTTAACAATAAAACAAAAATAAAATAAATAAATGAAATCAACATCTCAAACTGGATCGAAAGCCAAGTGGAAGAGGTGGGTCTTAAGAGGAGATTTAAAAATGGCCATTGAAGAGGTCTATTTAATGTGCAATGGCAGCGAATTCCGCAATTTGGGACCTGCCACAGCAAAAGCTCTGTCCCGCCTGAGCCTCGGCTGTGTCCTCGGCACATCCAGGAGCGGTTGGTCAGTTGATCTGAGTGACCAGGAAGGGGAGTGCAAGTGCAGCAGCTCAGAGAGGTAGGGCGGGACAAGGCATTTAAGGACTTAAAAACAAATAAAGAATTTTAAAATGAACTCTAAAACAGGCAGCCAGTGCATTGAGGATAAAATAGGACTAATGTTCTCTTTCTTCCAAGCACCAGTTAAAAGTGGTGCAGCAGCATTTTGGACCAGCCGAAGACAAGACAGGGAGGACTGGCCAACACCAAGACAAAGAATATAGACCGTAATCATTGTTACTGAAACGTATAAAAAAATATTCACATTTTTTTCGAAAAACATTCTTTCTGCAAAATATCACAGTGTCCTCATCTGTGATTAGCCTGGAAAAGGTTAAACTAAAAATATTGGGAGAGAAATTTCTTGATGAGTAAAGACATGATAATTTAAAACTCTGTTTAAAAGTTTGATTAAAAGTCTGTGCCATGACTGTATATAAAAGATGGACGAAGCCACCGTGGCATCACCCATTAGTTTTTTAGATTCTGGATGTATTTTAAAGTATCAACATTAGCATGTTCATCACATATTTTGTTTTGTTTTATTTTATTTTATTTTTGTTTAAATTTTTATCTTTTGGATGAGAGATGCTTACAAAATGCATACCTGAACTGTACAGGTATAATGAACAGACGCAGATGTGTACTAATTAGTGCTGATTAATTAATACAGTGCTCTAATTTTACTCATTCAATTCAATTCAATTCAATTCAATTCAATTCAATTCGATTCAATTCA
This sequence comes from Archocentrus centrarchus, assembly GCF_007364275.1. Classification (NCBI taxonomy): domain Eukaryota; kingdom Metazoa; phylum Chordata; class Actinopteri; order Cichliformes; family Cichlidae; genus Archocentrus; species Archocentrus centrarchus. Next base: position 36,649,013 of record NC_044355.1, on the reverse strand, counting down.
ATTCAATTCAATTCAATTCAATTCAATTCAATTCAAGCGCCAAATCACAACAAACAGTCATCTCAAGGCGCTTTGTATTGTGGGTAAAGACCCTACAATAATACAGAGAAAACCCAACAGTCAAAACGACCCCCTATGAGCAGCACTTGGTGCCAGTGGGAAGGAAAAACTCCCTTTTAACAGGAAGAAACCTCCAGCAGAACCAGGCTCAGGGAGGGGGGGGTTGTCTGCTGTGACTGGTTGGGCTGAGGGGAGAGAAAAGACATGCTGTGGAAGAGAGCCAGAGATTAATAACAATTCATGATTAAATGTAGAGTGGAGTATAAACAAAGTAAATAAGGTGAATGAAAAAAAACAGTGCATTATGGGAACCCCCTAGCAGCCTAGGACTATAGCAGCATAACTAAGGGAGGGTTCAGGGTCACCTGATCCAGCCCTAACTATAAGCTTGATCAAAAAGGAAAGTTTTAAGCCTAATCTTAAAAATAGAGAGGGTGTCTGTCTCCTGAATCCAAGCTGAAACCTGAAAGCTGAAGGCTCTGCCTCCCATTCTACTCTTAAGTATCCTAGGAACCACAAATAAGCCAGCAGTCTGAGAGCGAAGTGCTCTATTGGGGTGATATGGTACTATGAGGTCTTTGAGATAAGATGGTGCCTGATTATTCAAGACCTTGTATGTGAGAAGAAGGATTTTAAATTCTGTTCTAGATTTAACAGGGAGCCAATGAAGAGAAGCCAATATGGGAGAAATCTGCTCTCTCTTTCTAGTCCCTGTCAGTACTCTAGCTGCAGCATTTTGGATCAGCTGAAGGCTGTTCAGTGATCTTTTAGGACAGCCTGATAATAATGAATTACAATAGTCCAGCCTAGAAGTAATAAATGCATGGATTAGCTTTTCAGCATCACTCTGAGAAAGGATGTTTCTAATTTTAGAAATATTGTGCAAATGCAAAAAAGCAGTCCTACATATTTGTTTAATATGTGCATTGAAGGACATATCCTGGTCAAAAATGACTCCAAGATTTCTCACAGTGTTACTGGAGGCCAAAGTAATGCCATCCAGAGTAAGTATCTGGTTAGACACCATGTTTCTAAGAGTTGTGGGGCCGAGTAGAAGAATTTCAGTTTTTATCTGAATTTAGAAGCAGGAAATTAGAGGTCATCCAGGCCTTAATGTCTTTAAGACATTCCTGCAGTTTAACTAACTGATGTGTGTCATCTGGCTTCATTGATTGGTAAAGCTGAGTATCATCTGCATAACAATGAAAATTGATGCAATGCTTTCTAATAATACTGCCTAAGGGAAGCATGTATAATGTAAATAGAATTGGTCCTAGCACAGAACCCTGTGGAACTCCATAATTAACCTTACTGTCTGAAGAAGACTCCCCATTTACATGAACAAATTGGAGTCTATGAGATAAATATGATTCAAACCACTGCAGTGCAGTACCTTTCATACCTATAGTATGCTCTAATCTCTGTAATAAAATGTTATGGTCAACATAAAAACTGCAAGAACAAACTTGTTGGATGGTCAGTATTACACAGCAGGTCATTTGTCATGTACATTGTACATTCTATATAAGATAGTAAGATAGTGTTTATTTGTCACATGCACAGTTATACACAGTACAATGCACAGTGAAATGTATTTTGTACCTGCAACCATATATACACACACATATAAATAAGAAGAATAAAAATAAAAAAAGTAATTCACACTATACACTATACTCTATATACTATACACTATACACACTTTTATAAATTATAATATTTACATTGTGCAATAATGGTCCAGTTAGGGCTCAGAGTTGAGCAGACGGATGGCTTGTGGGTAAAAACTCTTCTTCAACCTTTCAGTCTTAGCCCTCAGGCAGCGGTAACGCCGGCCTGATGTGAGCAGGGAGAAGAGAGAGTGTCCGGGGTGGCTGGGCTGTTTTAGGATCTTCATGGCCCTCAGCCTGCACTGCTTGGTGTAAATGTCCTGCAGGTTGGGGAGGGTGGTTCTGATGGTCCGTTCAGCTGAACGAACCACCTTTTTAGGGCCATGAAGTCCTGCTTGGTGCAGTTTCCCATCCAGGTGGTGATGCTCCCACGCATGATGCTCTCGATGGTGCAGGTGTAAAAGTTCCTGAGCACCTTGAGTGGGAGCTTGAAGTCTCTCAGCCACCTGAGGAGGTAGAGACGCTGTCTGGCCTTCTTCACAGTGACAAATAAATGCATTTTATTTTATAATATTTAGACAGAAACAAATGTAACCTGTATGGGACCAATACATAGAGGTAAGCTCTAAACAGAGACTTTAAATAAAGGATTGTTATAAGCAACCATGATGTTTCACACTGGTTTTTAATCTCTGAAGCTATAATGTTAGCATTTTGGCTACAGCCATTTTGATTTTTTGAAGCCAGAAGTGGAGGTCTTCGGATGAGAAGATGGACTGCAAACCTTATCAACTAATCCTAGCTGCCAGCAAGCTGTATTCCTGAACTCAATGGATGTAACCCATAGATACCCAGATTGGCTAATTTGTGCTAAGTAAAAAGACTTACAGCTGACTAGAATTTCACTCCCTAAAAATGAAAACAGACACATTTTAAACAGTCTTTATCAGCAAGCCAGCAAACGTTTGTCTAATAGCTCACATGAAAACAGTTCAAAAGGCCCAAACAGCACAAACACAGTCCCGCACTACAGCTCAGTGACTCAGATCAGTGGAGGTGAGGCCTAGCAGACAGTGAGTGGCACACTCCCTGTATATGCACATTTGTTAAACAGCCATGCCCCTAATTTTAACACTAGATCAGCCAAAGGGGTCATTGTGACCCCTTTGGCATTTCAAAAATAATGAAAGTCATGATTCATGAAAAATCATGTAAAAATAAAGCCCCATCATCTCATATTTCAGGACTTTCCATTCAGCAAATGGTGAATTTTGGGGTGTGGGGGATAAAAAAAAAAGAAAAAAAAAACTGAGTACTTTTACCTAGAACTACTAAGGGCATCATTTTGACTCCATGGCAGTTAGTGTAAAAGAACTATTGTGGCATACTAGGTAGCAGCACTCATTGTTCACACACATTTTGATAGGAAGGATAATATAGCTAGATTGATATGTGATGGTGACTGACAAATACATATAGCAAAGTGTAGTTAAATAAACAATGAATAATTTCTGCAGGGCTGAACAGGTCACGGATGGGATGCTGAGCGGGGATGAGTGGTGGAATGTGTGGAGCACCAGACGGGCTGCCTGTGCACAGCAGAGGGGGTACCATGGCTGAAGTGAGCAGAGAGTCCACAATGTGGACAAGCAAAGAGTAAAATCCACCGCAGAGCAGCCAAATTGGACAGTTTTCAGGCCTGAGGATCAGAGCCGAAGAAGTGAAGCTGCAGGCTGAGGCAGAGCAGCACAGATTCTAGTGGTGTGAACATTTTAACTTTACAATCTGAAATTAAATGATCTAAAAACACTAGTAAAATTCCTAAAACTGTATCTAAATATGTTTGGTCAAATCTTACTTAAAATTTGGAAAAATAGATGGAAGTTAACAACTTCTTCAAGAAATTGCATCTTTCCCATTACTGCTGTTGTTGCAGGACAAGGTCAAAATGACTCCTCCTGGCAGTTCTAGGGAGTGGTCCTAATGTTAAGCCTTGCCACTATTTATATGGATGAGATTTTGTAATCTACTATGTAGTTATGAATAGGGAAACAATCCACAGAAGCCAAAAAGGAATATTTGTACCAGACTGGAAACCTGTTTTAATGTCATTTGTCCATTTTACCAAGAGAGTCTGTGGGACTTGGATGGCTTTTTGAACCAACCTCAAATGGCCATTGAAGAAAGTGCAGTTCTGCTCTGGCTTCATTTTTCAGCCCTGGAGGATGCCACTTAAAGAGTAATTAATCTTAACAATGTAATAGGCACAAAATACCAGCACTAATAAAAATGATTTCACATTAATGACAGTAAAGAAAGATTATTCAGTAATCTCACCATTCAATTTGCTTCCAAACAGCACACTGATTTATATTTAACTCAGAATATTAGGAAGATTTTAGGGGCCAGTGCCAGGGGAACTCTGAGCAACCAACCTGCTTGGAATCTAAGTACTCTGTCATCCCACAAACCATCTTGAGATCTGACCAGTAAGCGCGTGACTGCAGCAGTTCCGTCCCCCTCTGGCCACCTCCTGCTGTGATAAAGCCATCAGCCACTGGCTTCTGCCTCACCCCCTGCTGCCATCATTGCCTGTGGAACACAACTTGGTGAGGAGTGATAGGAGATGGTTGGCAGTGGGTGACAGCATAGAGAGCTTCCTCCCACAGGTGACACCTCAGCCCTGAAGCACTGACACCCCCTTATCTCAGCTGACATGAGACAAAAAAAAAAAAAAAAAACAAAACAAAAAACTGGCTGTCCCTTCCCACCAGAATCTGCAGTTTTTACCATGTCTCTGCAGAATACACACTATGGGGACAATATTGCTGAAAATAAAACACATTTTGATCATCATTGCAAGTTAGATGCAAAAACAGAAGAGTGCTATGCTGTGCTTCCTAGAGTCAAGCATAGTCATGGCTCGTTTCAGGGCAGAGACAGCTAGCAGGAGCAATGCCAAGAAGATGAAGGAGGAGGATGAGAGGCAAGGAGGAGTCTGACAGCTGTCAGTGATAGTTTCCTGAACAGAATGTAAGTGACAGCCTGCAGAGCCGACCAGTCTGAAATGAACGAAGCAGAGATATTCCGCTTCCAGGCTCGACAAGACACTCAACTCGCAGCAGCAGCTGCCTAGAAAAACCTCACTGCTGACACTGCAGTCTAAGGATGGAGTGTGCGTTCCTGGCTGCAAGATGGGGAATTAAAGTTAGGAATGATAGCACCTCATAAGTTTTACAGGATATCTTGCGTGACTGTAAAATTTGACATGCTGTGAAGGCAGTACAGTATTTCCAATAGAATTTGATTCTATTTGTGGCGGGAGGGACACGCATACAGTATATGCATGAGTATGCATATTAAGTGCTAGTATACTTATATACTACATATACTTTGTGTTAATAAATAATGTAGAATTAATAAGCTGTCTCAAGTCCACTGAGGGAGATATGTGGGTGTAGGTGGTGGCAGCAGCAATTCCTGCCCAGGGTCTCCACCTGCCCCAGGTGCTGGTTAGAGGAGCCCTCCAGGTCATAGCTGATCTTTTTCAGACGGCAGTCCATGATGGTGAAGATGAAGAAAAGAGACTTCTTGGTGAGCTAAACGGTGAGCAGGACCACCACAGAAGTGACTTGGTCAGCCAGTTGATAAGGAAGCTGGAGACAGGAAGAGACATGCTTGCTGTTTAACAAGGACTGAACTTTCAAAATAAGAGTAAGGTATTTGTTTGCTATAAAACTGATTATGCTTGGCTGGACAGCTTGCCAAAGTAAAGTTTATGTGTGGGAAACAATGGTGAGAGAACTTTGAAAGAACTTATTTATGCAACCCATTAACTGTACACAACATTAACTGTACACCTTTTTTCATTGTTGGTATGCAAGAGTGGGTGCACTGGCTCCCCGGGGTTGTAGACTTTGGACTTGCTTGGATTTAATGCTTGTCGACTGACTAAAGACTTGCCATGTGTTGTGGAAATGTTGTGAGATTATGTTAATCTTTGCAGGAAGAAAACGGGAGAGATTCAGACAACTCATATAGAAACATTTATTGTAGAAAACTTGGTACTCACCAGAACAAAGATCTACTTAAGACATACTGTCATCTATCACTGAAGGTTATTCTTTTAACAGGACATATTTATACTTATTCCACACATCTGCAGATCCATACCAATAAGGCTATTGCAGCCTCTTTACCTTTAGTCTAAAGGACTTGAAAGTTTATGCATGCAGCGTCTTGTCTTTTCACCTAAAAGTAAATCAGAGACTCTTCAGATCTTGCGGGTTTTATAGATGCTGAATCATTGCAGTCTTGTAAGAAATTTCACCCTCAGTGATATTATAGGTGTTATCAATAAGACCTGCTTTAGACAGAAAAACCTTTTACACTATGTACTTAACCTTGAGCTTATACAGTACCAGTCAAACCTTTGGACATACTCACCCATGAGTGTGGCCAAACTTTTGACTGGTACTGTATATCTATGTATTGAAGCTTGTCTGAGCCACATACTCAACATCTAAAGACCTAATAGTAACTCTGGACCAGGCCAGTACTGTCTCACGCAAAATATTTTAAAAAGAAGAATAGGAAAACCATAGATCGGGGCTTCTGGCATAACCAGAGCACCATACTGTGTGTGATTAAGTGCCAAGAAAATTGCAGTGAATTATACATTGGAAAAACCAAAGTAAGTGGATGGCACAACACAACACAGGCCAGGATGCTGCAATCTACACCTGCAGGCCAATGGCTACTCTTTGAATGATGAAGATGTGCATATCCTGGGCAGGGAGGGGTGCTGGTGTGAGCAAGGTTCAAGGAGGTCATTTATGGGAAAGGGAAATAAAGAGGGGGGCCTAAGAGTACATCTGTCACCACCTTATAATACTGTGTGAGCCATTCTTCATTCTCTGTGAATAGTACACATGGCCATTGTGATTAATGGAGATTTGCATATCAGTGATCATGAAACTGATCTTGTGGCTCACTGGCACTTGTGGCACTGATTATCATGCAACTGTTGTTTATAATGTTGAGGGAGCCTGCCGTCAGCTACGACTGGAGAAGTCACAAAACATTTCTCTCACTCAAAACGCTGCATCCAGGTTAACTGAATCAACCTTGTGGAAGCTGTTACCTGGATTATTAAGGATGCATCAAGACAACATTCTCAAGATTTTCCACTTACTTACTTACATCAACAGCGAACTCAACACTCAACAGGATTTAGGTTGCAGTCCAATAGTTTCGTTGAATCCTTCAGCAGTGTTCCTATTTCTACCTGATGATTGACCTGGACCATCCTTCATGAAAGGAAATAAGATAATGCTTTATCAGCATATCAGTCAAAATGATTCATAATGATCAGATGCTCCTTAAAGCAATCAACAAAACTGATGTGATGCATGTAAATTACTGCATTTTAATGTATTGTGTCACGATTTTTTAAAAAATTGTTCTGAACAATTTCTTAAAGTCACAAGCAAACTATGAATGCTACATTTATGAAATCTGCAATAAGAAGTGCTCTATAGATAGAGTTTACTAACTTTATTAAAATGATCAGACTACTGTAAATTAGTTTACATTGGTTATGTGCTTTTGTTTGGCATTGCTGATCGGGCAGCTTTGAGGAATACTATTATTAATTTTGCTTCAGAGTTACTGAAAGCTTTAATAAAGGCAAGAGTTAAAGTTTATTATCTCTCTAACAGGTAGAGGAAGTTAGTGGGCAGCAAGTTAAGAAACTTTTAATAGATTAATATCATTTTGCTGTATTACTGATAAGCAAATTTTTAAACCTGTGCATTGCAATGTTTTTCACCAGGTTTATTTATCCTTCATGAAACATCATGTGAAAAATATGTAATTTCTGTTTTGTTTTGTTTTTTTATCTTGGCAGACCCAAGTACTCCAGTAGAATTCTCTGAGCACCCGGTGCTGTTCTCCTGAGTCTTTATGAATTTTCCATCATGACATTTTTTATTAGCATCATGGAAAACCGATTAGAAAGACACAGGAAGTCTTTTTTTTTGACTATATGACTACAATCTTAGTCTACATGTAGGGACAACTTTGAGTAAACTAATTTTAATATTGCAGACTCTCTAGAATCAGTAATGGGGAAGACTCATCAAGAGTGATAATGTACAGTTATGTTTGCTCCCTATATGTTCAAGACATCGCACTGTCAAATTAGGCTATTAATGTTACAAGTATCTTTGGTTGACTTTCTTCTTGATCCATCTTCTTCTTTATCAAAGGACAGAAAGCTAAAAGAATAAATGAGACATTTACTTATTTATGTTTAAGATTTTCAGTCTGACGCAGCACTCCAGATATCAAGCCCCAACTCTCCCAGGACTGTGCCACCTGCCTGGGAGCCATAACAGCAGAAAACTAACTTGTTAAAAGTCTGGGCCATCACTCAGCTGCTCTGGTAGACAAAATCTATCTACAGTAAATACCAAAGGCACTGTAAATTGATAGAAAGAAATGTTTGGAGAAAAAACTCCACATGGATGACAGATTCCTAAATTTAGTTTTTCTAAAGTAAAGAGTCTGTAAACTGGACTGCTTATATCTATGTGGAGGTTATATTCCATTGCTTTACATTGTGTTTAAGTAGTGTTATGGCTCCTTTTACTGCTTTTGTGTAGCTACAGTGGGGAAAATGAGTATCTGATACACTGCCAATTTCTGCACGTTTTCCCACCTACAAAGAATGGGGAGGTCTGTGATTTTTATTGTAGGTACACTTCAACTGTGAGAGACAGAATCTAAAATCACACTGTATGATTTTTAAATAATCAATTTCCATTTTATTGCATGAAAAAAGTATTTGATACAATAGAAAAACAGAACTTTGGTACAGAAGCCTTTGTTTGCAGTTACAGAGGTCAGATGTTTCCTGTAGTTCTTGACCAAGTTTACACACTGCAGCAGGATTTTGGCCGACTCCTCCACACAGATCTTCTCCAGATCTTTCACGTTTCAGGGCTGTCGCTGGGCAACACTGAGTCTCAGCTCCCTCCAAAGATTGTCCATTGGGATCAGGTCTGGAGACTGGCTAGGCCACTCCAGGACCTTGAAATGCTTCTCACTGAGCCACTCCTTTGTTGCCCTGGCTGTGTGTTTAAGGTCATTGTCATGCTGGAAGACCGCGCCACAACCCAATTTCAATGCTCTTACTGAGGGAAGGAGGTTGTTAGCCAAAATCTCACAATACATGACCCCATCCATCCAACCTTCAATACGGTGCAGTCGTCCTGTCGCCTTTGCAGAAAAGCACCCTCAAAGTATGTTTTCACCACCATGCTTCATATTTGTGATGATGTTCTTGGGGTTATATTCATCCTTCTTCTTCCTCCAAACACGGCGAGTGACATTGATACCAAAAAGCTCTATTTTGGTCTCTGGATCATCCAGATGGTCATTGGCAAACTTCAAAACAGGCCTGGACATTTGCTGGTGTGAGCAGGGGGACCTTGCGCGCCCTGCAGGATTTTATTCCATGACAGCATAGTGTCATGGAATAAAGGCTCATAGTGTCATCTTTGAGCCTGTGGTCCCAGCTCTCTTCAGGTCATTGACCAGGTCCCCCCATCTAGTTCTGGGCTGATTTCTGACCTTTCTCAGAATCATCCTTACCCCATGAGGTGAGATCTTGCTTGGAGCCCCAGACCAAATACTTTAGGTTTAACACATCCGAGGGAAGTTTTATTTCCCATCACTGTGCCTTCAACCATCACAGCTCTGAGCCTAAATGGAGAAATAATAACACATAAAAGACAATCATATCAGTGTGGCCTCCATCACCGGGGCTTCTCGCATACAAAGAAGTGAAAAAAGCAAAACCATATAATTTATCCATCACTTATAGCACTGGGCTCAGGGGTTACAGTGGACCAGACCGAGTGCAGATGTCTGTAAGTTGTGGTTGTAATACTTCGGCATCTAGCTAGCACTACTAAAGAGGAGCCAGTATTAATGGACTCATGTGTTATGGCAGGTAATATCAAATGCAAGGTTTCTATCAGTAAACACACAAACTGTTTTTGTCACACAGTGTGAGAGAAAAGAGTGAGAGAGAAGTTCACTCAGAGGTGGAAAAAGATGTAAGAAAGAGGACAGGAGAGGCAGAGGAGAGGTTATATCTAAAGGTAAGGACTGCTCAGTGGCATTTAATAAACTGGAACCTGAAGCTTACATGTATTTTCCTCATGTTTTAAATCAGACATTGGATCTATAGATGATGTGACGTTGTATTTTTTCATAGTGTTAAATGTCCTGCAGAACAAACTGAGGTATACTAGCTTTGTGTTATTCAAAGGTTGCATGAAGATACTGCAGTTACAGTAAAGCTCTGTGTTGGACTGTGCACATGGTTGTGGTGTCCATGGTCGTTTTTAGGTTAAAGTGTAGCACAGATGAGTTTGAACTTTAGCTGATGATGCTTAGATTGATTCACTAAATTGAACCTTTATACCAGCTGTATGCTGCCAGTATAAAGGCAGTCCAAACAGTATTCTGTTGGTGTAGGTGATGGAATTCAGTCAAGATATCTTATGAAACATCTTCTTACATCTTGTTGAATTCAGTTCATCCACCAAGAGCAATAGAAAGCTGTGATTCTTTTCATGTGGAGCCACTACAACTGACCATGCTATAATCTTAGACTGCTTTATCCATTCCAAAACCAGTTTCGATTTATGTTTGTGATCATTGTCCTGTTGCAACACCAAAATGTTTCAATCACAGCTTCAAAACTGTTCATTTGAGGTGAAGTTGAAGAATTTGGAGGTAGTCCTCCTCCTTCATTATTCCATCCACTTTGTACAATGTGCTACTGGCAGAAAAACAGCCCCGGAGCATGCTTGACAGTTGGTACAGTGTTCTTAGTGTGAAAGCCTTACCTTTACTCCTCCAAACATATCTCTTGTCATTGTGGCCAAAGAGCTCAATCACTGTAAAACTGTGGTCAATGACACTGGTGTTCCACCAAGTTCCAGTTCAAGGCAGGCTTGAGCCTCATTGGTTCCTGGGTTGTTCTTGAACATCCTAACTTGATCGTTTCTCTGATGTGAAAACAGGAAGAGTGACATACCCTGGAAGTGTCAGGCCTGTGATGCGCCCCTTTGTCTTGTGGTGGACGGGAATGGTTGTCTGTCTCTCTGTGTTAGCTCTGCGACAGGGTGGCAGCCTTTCCAGAGTGTACCCTGCCTCTCGCCCTATTATAAGTTTTTCTAAAAAACAAATAAATAAATTTAGATTGATATAATATTTCTATTCCCATGTTCAGTTAGCTTTGCACCAAAAATAGAAAGACATGTGCTCCAAAGAGAAGACTTTTACTTTCTAACTTACTTTGATACTTTTGTATATTTCAGAGCCTGTATTTGTTCACGTTACTTGAGTAAAGAAGTTGATTCAGTACTTCAACTTTTAACAATATTTTTTAACAATATCTGTACTTCTCTTTAAGGAAAGAATATCAGTCCTTTTACCACCTCTGTTGAATTGTTAATCCACTGAAACCTTCTTTTTTCCCCACAAAACTAAACTGAAATAAACTTTAGGGTGTGCAGTGCTTTTATTTTGTTAAAAAACTTTATATTTTCAGTATTCAGAGTTCTGAAGTGTGTAAGTTCTTTGTTGTTTTCTATCTTTTTCATGCAGGAGACTGGAAGTTTGAGTAAGACGATCACTTGGTCTGACCCAACCTTTACAGTTGCTCACTAAAACACAATAATGGAGCACACACACCTTCAACCTTACTTATAGTTTTTCTTATATGTTTTTTTTTTAATTGTAATATTGAAGATTTTGTTAGTTTGTTAAATTAAAACTTTTTTGTTATAACATTTATTCAAATGTTTGTGATTATGTTTCCTGTATGACTGCATGAATAATGAGGAGCACACAGAAATAAAATGTGCAGCTGCAGATGTGAAGTCTCACTGCAGCAGATTTTTGTTTCTCCTAAACTGATCCTACCTCGAGTACGGTTTTCCATCTACATTCCACTCTTAATAGATACTTCAGTATGCTTTATATAATGCATGAAGACCATCAAATAAGACATACAACCACAGGATAAAAGAATAAAAATATATTTTACAAAAGATTTCATCAATAAAAGAAATAATATGGATTTCATGAATGTAAGCTGATTAACTGTTTATAGACCCTCTGCTGTCAGCAATTCAGTAGTTTTACTTCACAGTCAAATCACTGAGAAATCATTAAAACATCCAAGTTTATAAACTTGGATGTTCAGAGGTATTTTGGGAAAATTATAAGTAGAAAATTGCTTTAATTGAAACACTGAAAAGCTATTATAACTTAACTTCCCCACATGCGTAGGGTTGGCCCGGCGCCATCATTTGGTCGGGGTCTCCTTGTGGCCCAGGGGCTCCTCCAGCAGCAGGATGGACATGGAGCTCATCCAGCTCCATCGCTGCACTAATCCACCATTCTTCCACTGAATGGAGCATTACCATAAATGCTTGGCAGCCAGAGGAGGCATTGTATTCCAAAAAATCTCTGAGCCTCTCAAATGTGCATTGTTGAAATTCACCTGTTGCCTGGGAGATGAAAATGGCCCATTCCCTGCGGTCAGGTCCATTATGTAATATACTGGACTTTGGGCTCTTAAAACTCGTCCTGCCTGACTGGACGGGCCTCCAGGGCTGTTTGTAAACCGTGAAGATGAGCTGTGCCAGAAAAGCCGGGGCTGCCCTGTGTTGGGCTGTTTGATTTAATTGAATTGTTGTCACTTGTGGGAGGCTCAAAAATGATTGAGCTTTATAATATTTCAGTGGTCTAATTTAAACACTTTGACTGGTTTGGATTCTGCTGCTGAGAGAGATGACCACACAAGTTACTTTCACATCCAAAACCTGTTTGTGCTACACTGAAAATAACACATTATTCATAAACCAACAGGAAATGGATTTAATGTCTCTTGAAGGGAGTATTATCTTAAAATTCACAAAATACTGATTACAAAAAAATAAAAAAAATAAAAAACTTTTTAAACTGTATTTAAAGCTATGAAATCTTATGTTTTATTAAATTACATGGTATTCCATACCATGTAATTTAATAATACACTGATGTCAGTGCACATTTTACAAGGTCAGCAAAGCATTTTCTAAGGATATATACTACTGTATATAAACTGCTTGATATGGTTTCCAAATGCTGTTTTATGGTTTCTATATTAAAATAAAAAAATTTAAAAAAAACTATGAAACTATGAAATTCATTTACATTCAGAAAGCAGCAGAGCAGTTCTTTGGCTTCACTGAAGATCATGAATTCAAACTTTGAGACTAATGAGAAAAGGAGTGGGACTAAGTCTCATCTGTATCGTCGAAACCCAAAGTCTTTACTTCAAAACCCTAATATAAGATGAGAGGGGCTAAAGCTGGGGAGAGTTTTGTTCTGGAAAGAAGCTTGGGTGTCTCTAAAGTGTCGGGGGCCAGAGCTATCTTTCTGTTAAAGTGTTGCATCAAATAATCCCTTTCACTCCTTTCATGTGTTTGCCGTGGAAGGAGAAGAGACGAAACAGGAAGTCCGGGATAAATCAGGACTCCTTCCCTCTGTAGTATGTGTCTGCAGCCGCCTGCAAGATGAAATCCTTTTTATCACAATTTAGGGGCCAAGCAGCGCAGTTACGAGAATTATAGCAGCACTTCATGTAGACCCGTCGTTACTCTAAAGCAGTGGGACAGCTTCCAAGTAGGTTCACCTCTTATACACAGAGGGGAAATTGCATATTGATTGCAATCTGTGTTCAAATGTTTTGTTTTTGAGTTTGAGTGTGTGTTTACTAGCATATGTGTGTAGAAGTGTGTGTGTGTGTGTGTGTGTGTGTGTGTGAGCGAGCGAGACAGCAAGTTGGAAATTTAGATGACGGTCCAAAAATTAGAGTGTGAAAGAGGAAGAGGAAACTGTCAATAAAGAAATGAAAAGGAAGGAGATAAACTGTTCACTGGAACACAGATTTGAATGAATTTAACATTGACTAAAGGGAGAGGTAAAAATATAAAGCTTGCTATTTTTCCTGAGCTGTGTAATATCATCAGGAGAAAGAGATGAACTGCCAGAAACAGGTGCATAAAGAAAGAATGGCATGAACAGCGCTGGCTGCCTTCTCAGGGTGTGTTTTGCAGTGAAGTAACCAGATGCAGAATGAGTCATGTCAATTCTCATGACACTACCTTAGATAAAACAACTAATTGTTTAGTAAATGATTGGTTTCTCTACAGTGCTTTTCTACTCCGCTCGAGCACTCAAAGCACTTTATGCATGTCTCATTCACACACACATATTAATGCTTTTAATTTTTTTTTTCTAAATGGCTTCTATCTAAAATTCACACACATTTACACTCAATGAATGCATCAGGATCAACTTGGAGTTGAGTATCTTACTCATTGAAACTTTGGCATACAGACCAGAGCAGCCAGAGATTGAACACCAACCTTCTTATTAGTAGATGACCTGCTCTACCTACTGAGCCATGGCGACCCCAAAAATAGATTGGATACTTCTAGACTGGAATAATGTGATTCCGTATTAGGGTGTCCTAAAAGATCTTTGAAAAATTATGATTAGGGTTTAACTTAAAATCATAAAGCAATAGTACACAGGAGTAAACAGGAAGTACAGAGAGAAATCTTCTCCCACATTCTTCTCTTTATTTCCTGCTTGTTATTGCTGGTATAATCCTTTAAGGATGTAGTTAAAGTGGGGAGAGTTTTGCGGGGTGAGATTCACATAGAGTTCCTTAAGGCTCTGGATGTACCAGGAGCTGTCCTCGTTGACACATCTCTGCAACGTTGTGTGGAGCACATTCACATGTACCTACCCTCACCTATGGTCATGTGCTCTGGGTAGTGACCGAAAAACTGAGGTCACAGATACTGGGGGAAGGGGGGGGGGGGGGGGGGGGGGGGGGGTTTCCTTTGAAGCGTGGCTGGGTTTTCCCTTAGAGATCGGGTGAGGAGCTCGCTCACTGGAGAGGGGCTCAGAGCAGAGCCGCTTCTCATCCACATTGAAAGGAGACAGTTGAGGTGGTTCAGGCATCTGACTAGGATGCCTCTTCGACACCTACCAGGCAAGGTGTTTCAGGAAATGGATTTAATGTCTCTTGAAAGGAGTATTATCTTAAAAGTCACAAAATAGTGATTACAAAAAAAAAAAAAAAACTTTTTAAACTGTATTTAAAGCAAAAATATTATTAAATATTATTAAAATATAATTTTATGCATGTCAAACTGTGTTATCTTTGGCATTTGTTTTACAGAGTTAACTAAAGAAATAGGAACAAATGATGTGTTCTTCCAGCAGGCTGCTAGTAACAAAGTGCCTAAAGTTACAATTTTAAATTGGTTCTTTGCTAAAGGTGTGTGTTATGTGTAGACACAACACTGGCTCATCCCTTGAGTTAGGTGCCTTTTTATGCTTGAATGATTCACAGCTCAGTGATATATCCAAATAAAACTTTGAAAGACCTTCAGAAAGCCTGAAGAACTATTGCTCAAGACCAGTTTTAAACCATTGCAAGAACATCTGGATTCTTAGTCAAATACAAAGAAATGAGGGGTGGCTTAAGACTTTTGCACAGTTCTGCATACAGCTGTTTATTGGTTTATTACTGTAGCTTAATCAGTGTTGTTAAGAATTAGCTATAGATGCTTCCCACACACCACGGTCACACACAGGCTCCTTAAAAGGGGATCTATTATTCATTTTTACAAAACATGAATGATAGATTGCCTGATATGTACAAAATAAAATGACGCCTGACGTTATCTTTTTCAACATCTCAAAAATTTTTACATGTGTTGCTAAATATATAAAATAATAATGCAGAGCCATTCAGTTTCACACAGTTTAGAGCAGTCTCTTAGATCTGTAACATGGATGCACCTGCTGTTCAAACCTTATGACTGTGAACAGGAACCACGCAGCAGAAAGCTGGTTTAAGGGAGGAGGAGGTGAAACAGCCTGTTTCAGATGTACCAAGGCCCAATAAAAAACAAAGAAAGATTATTTTTTACCTCTAAATCATGGAAATCTAAATTAGTAGAGTCCTAAAATGAAAATGTAGAGCTGCAAAGGGGCAGAATAGGTCCATTAATATTGTATAATAAAAGATACAATCAAATCAAACTTCATTTAATGGTTAACTTTACTGTAAACGAACAATGAAATCATTTTATAACTTTTTGCTATTTTATGGCATGAAAGATAACCTTTAAATTTGGTTGAATTTAAAAAGGTTGGCTGATACTAAGAGTATCACTGCACCTCAGAGCTCAGATTCTCATATGGTAACGTGGTAGTCTTGGTTGGTATGTTTATAAAGAAATACTTGAAGAAAGTAAATTGAATTAAGAGTTAATGAAAAAAAAAATATTTGCATCATGAAGGGAATCCACTGATCACAGTGATCACAATAACAGAAAACTGATCATCACCTGAAATGTAGCTGTTATAAATGCATCTGTGATTGTACGCTGAGGGCGAGAGACAATGAGTGGCACAAAGAGAGAGACAGAGAGAGAAAGGGACAGCGAGCATGGCTGATGGAGTGATGGAGAGATGGAGTGGTTTGAGGGGGTGGAAGAATGGAGGAGTCTGTTTTCACTCTAATCTGTTTACTTTGCAATTTGTGTTTTCAGAGCGAGTCCATTCATTCTGCTTAACCTGACACTTCACTCACCAACAGGAAGACTGCGTGTGTGTGTGTGTGTGTGTGTGTGTGTGTGTGTGTGTGTGTGTGTGTGTGTGTGTGTGTGTGTGTGTGTGTGTGAGATGGAGAGAGACGAATCTAATTTAAACCTCTCTTTTATTGAGATGTGTTTGCCTGCATTTAAATATGTGTGTGTGTGTTTATGCGCGTGTGTGTGAGGCATCACATTTATGTCTTGTCTTTTTGTAATTGCATATGCCTGTGTGTGCGTGTCTGTGTGTCATGTGAGCATCCATTAGCTGAGCACGGTTGGACTGTAATTATTCAGCAGTGAAGCCATTAGCTGGGGCAACAAACAACAGGCCGTCCTTTGTATTATACTTCCTGTGTCTATATTCCGAATTATTCACTCATTAATGCTTAATACTCATTATGAGGGCAATTACTATTCTATAGTAAAGAATGTACCACCGTACATAGTGTATCAAGAAAATTAAGATGTGTATGTGTCTGTACAGTGTACAACCACTGTTATGTCAAAGTAATTAGTGCTCTGTTTTTATGCTCCAGTGACAGATGACACCAATATACAGCATAACTGAAATACTACCACTATTACTACTAATATATCTATATCTATATCTATATCTATATCTATCTATCTATATCTATATCTATGTCTATATATATATTTTTTTTTTCATATATATATTTCATTAGTTTTGTGTTATCTATCTTTTCAATGGTAACTTTAAAAGAAACTAGAGCATTAACTAAGATTTTAATTAAAATAATAATGTTTTCAGAGTTGGGAAGTAACAAAGTACAAATACTTCGTCACTGTATTTAAGTAGAATTTTCAGGTTTCTGTACTTTACTTGAGTATTTATTTTTCTGACAACTTTTTACTTTTACTGTCTACATTTTTACACAAATATCTGTACTTTCATTTTCAAAGCAGACTCGTTACTTTAGGTTTCAGATATTTCAGGGAAGTTTTCAGTTCCGGTGACTGCGCCTTCAAACATCAAACCGATCTGAGCCGAAATTGTGGAACAGCAACACATAAGAGACAGTCCTACTGGTGTATCCTCCATCACTGGGTTTATTGCATACAAAGAGGTTAAAGCGGCAAAACTGATATAATTTCTGTATTATTTATAGTGCTATAATCAAGGGGTTGCGGTGGGCCACACGGAGTGCAGATGTCTGTAAGTTGTGGTCAGCATCTAGCTAGCGCTACAGAAGAGGAGCAAAAAAAAAAGAGGCAGTAACATGTTGCAGGTAATTTTAAATGTTTCTAAATGTGTGACAAATATCACCAAACACACAAAGTGTCACAGCTAGCTAAAGGTCCAGCTGCTGTATTTCCAGGGAGGGAAAAAAATGAGCGATAACTTCACTCAGAGATGGAGACAGATGTGAGAAAGAGGAAGGAGAGGAAGAAGAGAGGTTAGATTTAAGGTAAGGACTGCAAACAAACTGAGCTCAGCTGATCACGGCCTACACACCAAGAAAATTTACTGAAGTTGTGATTCTTCTCCCCACTATAACTGATGTTAGGGTTCCTCCAGCTTCTGAATCCCACTGTAACCCCTGAGTATCCTCATGTTGGTGTTTAGGTGGAGGCACAGTCACCGTCTACTATGGAGGACACAGAGAACAGAGTTATTTTATTATTGCAAGAGTTCATTTCTAACCCAAGTGCACATCAGTCTGAAGTCATCAACTACAAAGGTAGTTGATGAATTAACTATCAAAGGTCCTTTTCTTAACCACTTTGAATAATGAAAAGTGGAGACAGTGGCAGGGTAACAGTCCATCACATGGCTAACATAGGGTGAGTGCTACGTTATTAGCTAACACCATTTGTTTTAAGTGCATTTGCCTGTTTATAATTCCATGCAGGACCTAATCTCGGAACACAGTTTACTTACTTTTACTTCATTAAGTAAAAGTAAATAGACTCCGATTCAGTATCTTGGAGAACCCCCTTTAGCAGCAGTAAGTTGATATTTTCTGTATGACTATCAGTTTCTCACACTGTTGTGTTTCTTTATGGGATTCTTTTCAAGTAAAAGATTATGTTACCAACCTTAGCTTTAATTGAATATTTTATATATTTTCCAAGTGTGTATCACCTTTGGCCAAAATTAAGATAAATCCTGAATAACCCTTTTTTTTTTAACTTCAGGCCATCGCATGAGCAGAAATAACCTTTCTTGAGTCATGATATTTTTTTTTCAAAGAGATGTCTGAACAGACTTGTATAGTGGCTAAATTCCCCTTGAATGTTTCACGTTATATATATTTCATGCTGCTGTCCGGCTGGACCTGCATGTTTCTCAGAGTTTCTACAGTAGACAACAGGACTCACACCTAAGGCGGTGGACGTGTTGAGGAGCTATAATCTGAGCACTTGCTGCCACAGGAATCAAAAGAAACCTGAGGGAAGGAAGAGACAAGGTGAAGGACACGGCAGAAACAGATCTACCTCGCCCAAAAAAAAAAAAAAAGAGCGTGAGAGAGAGAGAAAAGAGAAACCTCTGTTCTTTGAAAGCAGTGAGCGCTGTCAAAATAGAGGCCGGTCAAACAGCTGCTTTGTCAACAGCCATTGTGGAATGGAGCGTCTTTCTGTCGAAACATCAGTCAGAGCAGCGAGGATAAACTCTGGAGTGACGCCGCTCATGCTCAGCGTTACCTGAATGCAGCTCAGAGACTTTGATAGGCTGCTTTCTTTGCTTCACTCAGGTTCTCTTCACACTGCTCCTGTACCCTCAGATGACTGTTTGTTATATGGAGTGTGCCAGCACTGATGATGAAAACCTTGAGCTTTTTTTTTTTTTTCTGTTGGTGAAAGGAGAGCATGTTGGAGCTTCATGGTAGTGCAAGGTCTTGTTGAGGAAAGAAAGCAAAAACATGTCTGCTTTCTGGTAGTTGGGTATCAGACCAATCATATTATCTCTGATTGTTGGATAATCTGACTGAATGTTGGATAATTAGATGTTTATTGCGTACTGAAAGGGGATGGGCTGTAATTAAGAGTTTTATTTTTATTTTTTCTAAATGCTGATTTATTGTTACGTTGTGTTTACAATAAAACAAATGACTTTGTGTATAAAACAATCATTTAAAATGGGTAAGCAACACACGTTTCAATTAAAACTTTACCTTTTATTATTTTATTATTACAATATTTTTTATGTGTTCTACAGACAGACAAACAAACTGAGAAACCTGCAGTGTTGCTAACTTAGTGACTTTGTCTCTGTATTTAGTGAGTTTTAAGACCCCTCTAGTGATTTTTTATTTTTTTTTTCCACAAAAAAGTGACTATCAACAAATCTAGCAACTTTTTCAGATGTTATTGGCGACTTTTGGAGACTGTATGTGAAAGCACCCATTGTTCTGCAGTTACTGTCTTCAGTGAGCAGCTGGTGCTGTCATGAGCCCCTCCCGCATCGACAGGCGGTTAGTCTCACAGCTGGAGTCAGAGCAAAGAGGAGACCCACACACTCCACTCTGTGTCCACACTGTAAATTAATCATGCGTGGGCAACAGCCCTGGCCTACAGAGCGGGATGTAAATGTTTCTTCACTGATGCAGTTGCACTAAAATAAATCACTGCATTTGACTCACATAGCCTCAGTCACATATTCACCTCGTCCACTGTGTGTGCCTCGCTGTGACATAAGTCAAAACAACAGGACAAAACGGATTCATGTAATGTGGGTGTATCAAAGGATTAAAGTCATGAAGTTATTTCATAAAGTTAATTTGTACTTCTAAACATATTTAAGGTGTTTTTTACGCACTTTTTTTTACTCCAATTATTATTCCTCTCTCCTTGTCAATTACATCTATATGCAAATTACCAACTGTGCAAATTAGGTGTGGATGTTTTTTTGAAAATATCCATGAGAAAATGTTGTCCTAAGGAAATGTCACCTTATTGTCAAGATTAATAATTAATACGAACAATAGCAAAAGTGGGAGACCGCATGTTACAGTGCTGGTTGTTGTGGTATGGAGAGACCTGAGCGCCAAGGTAAATTTCACATGGATAGACCAGTAACTCTGCCATCTGAGTCAGAAAACTCACATACGGCCATGAGCTTTGGGCAGAGACTGGAGGCATAAGATCACAGACACTAGCAGCAGAAACTGGCTTCTTCCTAAGAGTGTCTGGACTCAGTCACTGCTCCTCCACATCAACAGGAGCCAGTTGAGGTGTTCCAACATCTAACCAGGATACCTCTTAGGTGAGGAGTTTCAAGTATGTCCAACTGAGAGGAGACTTCAGGGCAGACCCAGGACACTCTGGATATTATGTTTTTTGGCTAGCTTGGGAACATCTTGGTATACCTCCAGTAATGCTACAGGAGGTGGCTGGGGAGAAGGAAGTCTGAGCATCCCTGCTTAGACTGCTGCCGCTGCAGCTTGGACTCAGATAAACAGTAGAAATGAATGGCTGTATTGTGAAGACTGTAAATCCTAGCACCACTCATAACTTCTTGCACTGGAGCAGCACATCTGGGTTTATTCAGAAAGAAATGTCAGTCCAAATTTCTGATACAATCAGTCATTGTCTTCATCACTGCGACGCTTGACCCGTATTTGGCAAGTTACTACTTTGAGAGGTAAATACTGGTCAACTTGACGAAGTAGCAACAGATTCAGAATAACACACACTGTAGTGTGTCATTCTACATCACTTCAGTTTTGCAAGAAAATTGTTCATTCAAAGGATGGAAAAAGATCTTATATATAAACTGCTTACTTACTGCACAGCTAGTGGCTTTTGCTAATAGGTAGTAAGCAAATGACTGTTATTTTGGCTGTTTTTGATTAGTGGAATATGTTTAAGTTTGATGACCAACCACTGTAACTTGTGAGCTTTAATATCAGACAGTACCTGTTACATCATCGCCAAGCTTCCAGCTCCCAAGAGCTCCAAAATAGTTGTTCACACTAGTTATGTTCCACTCTATGTTTAGTTTTTTGTGTTTTTTTGTGCTGGACAAGAAGTGTGTTTCCAGTGAAAGGTCAAGAAAAGGTGCTGAAAGTGGACAGAGTGAAGTTTGACCATGGAGCAAAAAATAAAATAAAATAAAACTCCTGCAGGTAACAAGTTTTTGTTGCTGTACCATATTTTATGTTTGAGTGCTGAGAAGAGTTCAGGCTGCTTTGAACTGGTTTACTGTGAGTCTGATGGACTGTGCAGAAACTATGAAACCACCTGATTCTGTTGAAGTGTTTCTTCCTGCTGGAGTAGAAGTGCAGTGTCAGACCTTAGACAGGAGCTCGGCCTCAGATCTGAACACAAATCCTTCAACGGGACATGAACAGATGGATATTCAGCTTAAGGCGGCACTCCAAGCTGAAGGTCTCTCAGAATGAACCACACTGTCACCTCTGGAGAGAAATGTTGATGTGAACTGTTTGAGAGTTGCAGCAGGTAAAGGATTCAAACATCTGTCAGGATAGAGCTTTCCTCTGACTGACAAGTCGACTTGCACTTACTTCAAAAGCCTGAATGACTAAAAAACAACTTTTTCACATTTGAATTTTACTCTTTTCATTGCAAATGATTAATTTTTTGCCCATGGTTACATTGCATGAGTACTGCTGGGAAAACATTATGGATCTGTAAAACTCTGGTATGAAACTCAGGGTTATAAGGGCTAAATAATCATTCCATTTGCATTCCTAAAATCATGTAATGAAATGAAAAAGCAGCTAAACTTCCATGGCCTAGAAAATTTGCTAAAGTTATTGTCCAAATAAACAAACAAAATCAGATGATGCTGAGGAGGTGGGAAACAGTGATTTTACATGGAATGACTCATCTGGCAACTAGGTTGCACATTTCAACTAACTGATTAACCCTTAAGCCATCCAAGTAGGGTTAAAAAATGAAGACAAAACAGCAGTTCTTCAAATGGTGACTTGAGCCTGGTTCCAAAAGTGAATGAGAAATTTTACAGGTGGAGGCCACTGACATTTATTTCCTCCTCATCTTTTCTGTCTGTCTTTCAGTAGTTTTGCATGTGGCTAGGGTCAGTGTCACTACTGAAAGCCTGAGGCCATAACTGGACCCTACAGAGGTTGCGCAGATAGTCCCACTCCTCCAGCATGGCACCTCAATATGTATCATTGCTAGAAGGTTTGCTGTGGCTCCCAGCACAGTCTCAAGCACAGATTCCAGGAGATAGGCAGATACTCTAGGAGAGCTGGACAGGGCCGTAGAAGGTCCTTAAGCCATCAGCAGGACCAGTAATTGCACCTTTGTGCAGGGGGAACAAGATGAGCACTGCCAGCGCTACAAAACGACCTCCAGCAGGCTGCTGATGTGAATGTGTCTGACCAACCAATCAGAAATCAGTTCATGAGGATGGCTTGAGGGCCCAACTTCCTCTAGTGGGCAGCACTGTGGAGCCTGACGAACATTTGCCTTAGAATACCAGAATTGGCAGGTCCACCACTGGCGCCCGGTGCTTTTCACAGATGAGAGCAGGTTCACCCTGAGTGAAAGGGTGTGGAAAAGCTGTGGAGAACATTATGCTGCCTGTAACATTGTTCAGCATAACTGGTTTGGTGGTGGGTCAGTGATGGTCTGGTGAGGCATATCCATGGAGGGAGGCACAGACCTCTACAGGCTAGGCAACAGCACCCTGACTGCCATCAGGTATCAGGATGAAATCCTTGGACCAATTGTCAGACCCTACACTAGTGCACTGGGTCCTGGGTTCCTCCTGGTGCACGACAATGCCCAAACTTATGTCACGAGAGCATACAGACAGTTCTTGGAGGATGAAGGAATTGATGCCACTGACTGGCCCCAACTCTCACCTGACCTAAATCCACTGGAACACCTCTGGGATGTTTCGGTCCATCCGACACCGCCAGGTTGCACCTCAGACTGTCCTGGAGCTCAGTAATGCCCTGGTCCAGATCTGGTAGGAGATTCCCCAGGACACCATCCGTTGTCTCATTGGGAGCCCTGATGTTGTCAGGCAGGCATACAAGCACATGGGAGCCATACAAGCTATCGAGTACCATTTTGAGTTGCTGCAGTGAAATTTCAGCTAAATGAACAAGCCTGCTGCATCATTTTTTCACTTTGATTTTCAGGGTGTCTTTGAATTCGGCCCTCTGTAGGTTGATCATTTTCATTTCTGTCAAAAGATGCAGCATCCTTTCATTCCTAACACATTATGAGTACCTCTCTATTTTTAAGATTTGAAATATTAGGATTAAAACTTTCCTTTATGATCAAGCTAGGGCTGGATCAGGTGACCCTGAACCCTCCCTTAGTTATGCTGCTATACGCCTAGGCTGCTGGGGGGGTTCCCATAATGCATTGCTTCTTTTCATGCACCTCATTTTACTCTGTTTATACCCCACTCAGCATTTAATAATTAGCTATTATTAATCTCTGGCTCTCTTCCACAGCATGTCTTTTTTTCCCCATTGAGATCTGATGTGTTTTCAAAGTGTTCCTTTTATTTATTTGAGCAGTCTATATACTCTGGGGATTCATGCAGCTTTTTAATGGTGTAGGGGAATCTATGATAACTACTAAAAAGTTCAAAAGGATTTCTATTAAGACAGTGTTTAGCTTGTCCATTGTGGGCTACCATAGAAACAGGGTATTGCAGCATGGTGGACATCCACTTCTTCTGTAGGTATGATGGGTCTATTCTAGATTAACAAAAACAAAGTGATCCTCATTTAAAGTGATTAAAACTTTTATAAAAATAATCTTTAAAATTGGAAATTTGTTATTCTATTTCTACCGTTAGTATCAGTCAACTTAACTTTGTGGACAGATTGGTAATCCTCTTTCGCTGCCAACTAAACAAAGGTCAGAACTGCCACAATTTGTGGTTTTGTCATCCAATATGCTGACACAAGACAGACAGCAGAAAACCTAATCCAAAACCAGCAATTAACCAAATGCAGAGAGGTAGCAGGAGAAGAAACATGGGAAACATTGCACAAGAGGAGGGAGTGACTACAGTGATGAAGGAATACACACAACCAGGAGAGGCATGACAATTCAATGAAGATTAAACCCAATCAAAACAATAATAAAGGTGGGACAAAGAAACAAAGGGGAGAAGAAACAAGAGGAAATGACCTTCAAAATAAAGAAGTAAACCAAAAGAGAGACCAGGAATAAACTCAGCAGTGAGATGGGAGAACACAGGGGGGACACAAAAATGGAAGACACATATGAGCAAAACAAGACCTTAGGCTTACAACGTTAAACCATGACTCAACACAGAGTAAATGTGGACTGGCCACACTGCTCATGTCATCCACCTGACGCTGAGTTCCAGTTATTCCTGTTACTTTTTAGGAAATTGTTCATACATGATTTGATTAGATGTAAGTTTATCTCAGGGGAAATATAGTGAGCTGAAAGTGAAAGTTAATACAAATACAATTAAGTCCAATATAACCTGGACACTGCATCATAAAGGGACCTTTTTATTGTTGTTGTCATCCATGTCAACAAGAGATTAATCAGAGTAACAACTGATCAAGCTTCAAATATATTTGCATCAGGCCTCTTATTCATTTTTATGCTGGTTTAGAGCCATTTTAGTGTCTTTGGGGCTCTGGCATATACTTTCTTATGCCTTTTGCCAGCTCTGCATAAATCCACAAAGGAAAATAAGTGTGGTTGTGTGTGTGTTCACTGAAATTCAAATGTTGAACTGCCTCTGTAAAGTTTCCTCTGTGGATCTGATAGCAGCGTCCGATCTCTGTTTGTCCTTTCCCGTGCCACCCAGTGAAATGTCAGCCAGGCCAGATTGGATTGCTTTTATTTAAACCATAAAATTTATGTTTTTTACTTCCACTTCAATCACTCCAGCAGACATCCTGATTTTTTTTTTCTTTGCTTCATTGTCAGGTGGACACTTTGGGGAAAAAGGTTGCAGAGAGTCTGAAAGAATCCACGGCCTTGAGCCAGAGAGTCAGTGGCAACAACAGCGCGTGATTGGCTGACAGCTGCGTCCTCCAGCCGCTGTGCTTATCCATGCTCATGAAGGGAGGAAAACAACCCCCCCACCCCTCCAACACCGTGCTATGACAGGCTTAGTGGTGATATGAGAGGATGTGTTATCTGCTGACTTCCAAATTCATAAATCTTTGAGATCAGACGAAATTGAAGCGGCTTGAAAAGCTCGAAGGGGAGATTGACACGTCTGAGTGGCTCTGTGGGCGCGCTGCTGCAAACTGCATGCTAATGCTCCATCATTCATATGTTTGTATGTACTCAATGTGTGTCTGAGTGTGTCTTCATAACTCACTGCATTGTGTTTCATACTGCCTACGTATGCATGCATATGTATTAGGGTTAACTCTCAACTTGTACACACACCAGAAAAATCTACATTTTGACACACTAGTTTCTTACCGAGTCTTAAAAATTATGTTATGTTTCCAAAAACATCTTGATGTGAATATTTTTCATTTTTCCAGCTTGAAAGGGGACTTGGTGCTAACTTATGAGTTTCTCTCTTCCTCGGGGTGTCAGAAAGAGCACATAATCTGATGAGTACTGATGAAAGTTTATTGCTAAAAATTTCCCCTCTGCTGCATAAAGTTGTAATACCAGTGTTAAGATCATAGTTTTGGCTACTAAAGAAGCAGATTTCTTTTTTGGTTTTGGAAATGAAGACAACTTTAGGGTGTAATCTTACTCTAGGTAACACAATAAAAATTAATCACTGAATTTTAATTTGGAAGAAAAACAGAAATCTACAAAAATATAATAATGAAAATTATCATTATGTAAAACTTAAAGGGGACTATTAAATTAATTTCATGTTCTGTATTCTTATTTTTGGACTCTTAGAGGAGCTTCACATGGTTCACATTAAAATAATAATAAAAAGAAAAAAATCTTATGTTGCCTTGGTGAATCCTCTCATTTCATTATTTGTCAAAAACGAGCCATTTTGGCTGCTGCCCTTTCAAGGCCACCGTCCATTTAAGCTGACTCTTTCTGATTGGCTGTCCTTCACAAATAATTGGAACAGCAGGTGGCTGCAGTTTCTATGCCGAGCGCATGGTGAGAACTGTGTGCCTGGGATGACCATTTTTGGGATATCTCCTCTCTATGACATCAAACAGAGCCAAGAATAGAAAACACTCTGTGAAACTTAACATTTAGAGCAGTCTGATTTAAAAAATAATGAGTAATGTGTAATACACTGCTTCTGAGTAACAACCCCAACAGTGTTTATGACAAAGTAAGGAAAAACAAAATCAGTTCCTTTTAATGATCATTATTATAAAGTGCTACTGCTTCATATTGGCAGTTTTATTTGTTATTGTTTAACTGTTTTATTCTTTTATGCTGATCTTTTTTTAGTCTTTATAATTCACCGCTATTGTTCATTTTCTTGGCCAGGGCACACTTAAAAGAATCTGCAGTAGATTGTCACTCAAAGTCTCTTCATTTCAGTTGACATTTTGGTATTCATCTAAACTTAAGTTTCTTAATGAATGATTGACAGCTCATCATTTTTCATAAGAAAAATATTTGCTAGAGCCCAGGATTATTTGGCATGGTCAAATGGTAGACAAATTAAAGGAAAAACATCCAAAAATGTCTTTAAAGGGTAAAGTTGTCCTGTGAAAACAAAAGTCAGTTTAGTATGCTTGCAGTATTAGATAGATAGATAGATAGTTGTGGGTGGGTCTTCCAGCATGACAATGACCAGAAACACACAGCCAGGGCAACTAAGGAGTGGCTCCGTGAGAAGCATTTCAAGGTCCTGGAGTGGTCCTGGAGTGAAACTGAATGTTGCCCAGAGACAGCCCCAAAACCTGAAAGATCTGGAGAAGTTGTATATGAAAGAGTGGGCCAAAATAACTGCTACAGTCTGTGCAACTGGGTCCTGGACTTCCTGACGAACAGGCCCTCAATCTGTGAGGTTCCACGGCCTTTCCTCCTCCCCCATCATCCTCAGCCCTACCCAGGGCTGTGTGCTGAGTCCTCTTCTGTTCACCCTGCTCACATATGACTGCTCAGCAAAACACCCAGGCTGTCATATAGTGAAGTTTGCAGATGACGCAGCATTGGTCGGATGCATTGCTAACAATGATGAGTCCGGCTACAGGCAGAAGGTGGAATACCTGGAGGTTTCGTGCAGAGAGAACAATCTCTGCATCAATGTGACAAAAGTATCTGTGGTGGAAGTGGTCCCCTAGTACAGGTACTTGGGTGTACACCTAAGTAACAACCTCACCTGGGGCAACAACACTTCCAGTCTGGTCAGGAAGGTACACCATTGCCTCTACTTCCTCAGGAGGCTGAGACACGCTGGACTCAGAAGTTCAGCTCTCTTCTCATTCTACAAATGTGTGGCGGAGAGCATCCTGTACTTCTGCATCACTGCTCTGCAGCATAGAAGAAAGCTCTGCAGATTGTAGTAAAGGCTGCACACAGGACTGCTGGAGTCTGCACCACCATAGACATTTACACCTCCAGATGCAGGAAAAGGTACACCTGCATCCTGAAGGACCCCACACACCCAGCACACACACTTTTTGTTCAACTCCCCTCAGATAAGAGGCTGAGGAGCATTAGGAGCAGGACCACCAGACTGAGGAAGAGCTTCTTCCCTGAAGCTGTAAGACTGTTGAACTCTGGTGGGGCTGTGTAGCTGGACTGTTCTTCCACAACTCTGCACACATTGATGCTGCTTTTTCACACATTTATTTCTCCTGTCATTTGCATGAGTCACTGCTGTGGCACCATGGGTCTCGACCATCACTACACATCCTAAACTGTTAATTCCATATTTATTTTTAGTATTTACTAATATTTGATAATACATACTGTGTGTATGTTTATATGTGTGTGAACACATAAACATACACACAGTATACAGTATACATACAGGTGCATAGACTGTGTGTTTTATAAAGGTATGCATACATGTATATATTTTCTTTATATTAGTGTTACTTATATTTATATTTATTCTTCTTTAAAATACTTGAATGTCATAAATATTGCATTGGCAGCACTGGGACATGAGGACAGAAATTTGTTCCACTGCATGCAAAAGTGATGCGAATGACAATAAACAGTCCTTGAATCCTTACAAACTTGGTCAAGAACTGCAGGAAACGTCTGACCTCTGTAATTGCAAACAAAGGTTTCTGTACCAAATATTAAGTTTATTAAGTTTCTGTTTTTCTATTGAATCAAATACTTGTTTCATGCAATAAAATGCAAATTCATTATTTAAAAATCATACAATGTGATTTTCTGGATCTTGTTTTTAGATTCTGTCTCTCACAGTTGAAGTGAAATTTCGTTGTATGTATGATGATTAATTTCATCGCATGTATAATGACAATAAAGTTCTATTCCATTCTATTCTATTGTATTCTACCTACTATATATATATAAAGTGTCAGTGTCATTGTGTTCAGCTGTGTTACCTGCTGTTTCCACTTTCCCTCGTTATCCCGTGATGTATTTAAGTCCTGTGTTTTCTCTACTTGTCACGTCGTTGATGTTGCTGTGCCTGTGTGTTTCTGTCTTCCTTGCGTTCTGCTCTTCGTCTTACCCCCCAGAAGGATTTTCTATTTTGTTTCTTTCCTCTCCTAATAAACACCTTTTAAGTACTGCCATTATCCGGAGTCCTGCATCTGGGTCCATCTTTGCCCGTCACACCGCCCGACATGACAGAACGACGCGACCACACCATGGACCCCGTGGACTCAAAGATTTCGACCGAGCAAGAAGACAAAATCCTGGAGCTTAAGGATTTTGCCCAGAAGATCGTTCACGCTACAGGCAAACTGCAATTAGCTTTCTATTGTGGAATAATTTCTTCCTCCTCTTGGCTCCCCACCCATCCAGACACTGCCTCACTAGCCCACTCAGTCATCATGCCTCGTAAAAATTTACAATATGAACTGTATAATGTTGGTCGCCCAGTCCAGGGGAGGAATTCAGTTTTTTTTCTACAATCCATCGCCAATTCCCCCCTTCCTGCAGCCAGTCATCCCTCCTCCGCCTTCTCCTCCATTCAGCTGCAGCTCATCTTCACAGTCACCCCTGCGTTCTCAAGACCCGCTGTCATTGCTTCTACTCACGTGTCCAGCCACGTCCACGTTTTCACAGCCACGGAGCAGCCCAGCCATGTCCTCGTCCTCGCCACTGCAGAGCGGCCCATCCACATTGTTGGCCCTGATGTGGACAGAATGGGAGGAACCGGCTGCTGCCTTACCTAAGGCATCCACCTCACGGAGGAAGCGGCACACTCGGCATCGTCTCTCATCTCCCCCCTCTGAGACAGCTGTTCCTCTGGACGATGAATGTTAGGATTTCAAGCCACCACCACTGTCTTCATGCCTGCTGCCTCAGCCGACTGCAGCAGCAAACTCCAAACTCCCGTCTCAGTCAGCTGTAGCTCCAGCTCTTCCCCAGTCTCTCTAGTCCCGGCCAGCTATAGCTCCAGCTCATCCCCAGGTGCCCCAGTTTAAGCCAGCTCCTGTAGTTTCCCCTTGGTCACAGTCAGCCACTGTAGCTCTGCCTCAGCCTCCAGGGTCTGCTCCCTCTCAGCCTCCAGGGTCTGCTCCCTCTCAGCCTCCAGTGTCTGCTCCCTCTCAGCCTCCAGTGTCAGCTCCCTCTCAGCCTCCAGTGACAGCTCCCTCTCAGCCTCCAGTGACAGTCTCCTCGGCTTCAGTCTCTTCAGTCCCTTCAGCTCCTGTTCACTCAGCTCCTGCTCCCTCCATAGGTTCGGTTCCCTTAGCCTCCCCAGTGTCAGCTCTCCCTGTCTCTGCTTCCCCAGTGCCAGCTCTCCCTGCCTCTGCTTCCCCAGTGCCAGCTCTCCCTCCCTCTGCTTCCCCAGTGCCAGCTCTCCCTGCTTCAGCTCCCTCAGCCTTAGCTCTCCCTCAGCCCATTGTGTCAGCACCACCAGTTTCCCTGCAGAGCCCCAAGTGTCTGGTTTCCCGCAGTCAGGTTCCCCTCAGTCAGAGCCCCAAGTGTCTGGTTCCCCACAGTCAGGTTCCCCTCAGTCAGAGCCCCAAGTGTCTGGTTCCCCGCAGTCAGGTTCCCCTCAGTTAGTGCCCCAAGTGTCTGGTTCCCTGCAGTCAGGTTCCCCTCAGTCAGAGCCCCAAGTGTCAGCTCCCCTTCAGTCAACTTCCACGCCATCTCCATCACCTGCTTCTATGCCATCCCCAAAGCTGCCCCAGCTGTCCAGGGAGACAGCTGTGCGCCCTGCACCACAGCCCTGGCCCGCTCAGTCCGAGTCGCCAGGGGTTCCCGCTCAGTCTGAGCCGCCAGGGGGTCCTGAGTCTTCAGGGGTTCCCGCTCAGTCCGAGCCGCCACGGGTTCCCGAGTCTTCAGCGGTTCCCGCTCAGTCCGAGCCGCCAGGGGGACCCGAGTCTTCAGGGGTTCCTGCTCAACCCGAGTCTTCCGAGGGCCCCGAGTCTTCCGAGGGCTCCGAGTCTTCCGAGTGCCCCGAGTCCTTGACCATCCTGGGCTCAGGAGAATCTGGGCCAGCTAGAGTTCGGGAGAGTCTCCGCCGCATGCCACACGGCCACCCGCCCGAGGTCATCTGCCGCCACCGCTGGGAGTGCGGTCGGCCTCCTGTCAGGAGTCTTCAGGGGTTCCCGCTCAGTCCAAGCCACCCGGGGGTCCCGAGTCTTCAGGGGTTCCCACTCAACCCGAGTCTTCTGAGGGCCCCGAGTCTTCCGAGTGCACCGAGTCCTCGACCATCCTGGGCTCAGGAGAATCCGGGCCAGCTAGGGTTCGGGAAAGTCTCCGCTGCATGCCACGCGGCCGCCAGCCCAAGGTCATCCGCCGCCGCCGCTGGGTGCGCGGTCAGCCTCCTGTGTCGTCTCCTTGTCGCCGCCGCCACTGGGAGCGCGGTCGGCCTATTGTGGGGTCTCCTTGTCGCCGCCGCTGGAAGCGTGGTCGGCACCCTGAACTCTTTATTTTCCACTATGGTCTTCCCAGTAGACCCCCCTGAACAGTGTTGCTTTGTGGACTGTTTTTGTGTTGGGACTGTTGCTCCGGCCTAGTGCCGTCGCCTTTGGTTCAGTGTTTTTCTTTGGACTATTGCTACTTTCCCACCGCCGAGGTTCCGGAGCCAGAGCAAGTTCCCGTGCCGATCCCAATGAACTGGCGAAACGCTTAACAATGGGCCCGCTTTCCCACCGCATTTCTGTGAACTGCTCCTTTACGTATGAGTGTGGGCGGGTCCTCGTCTGGACACGGAAGCCGAAGCGCACAAATGTGGGAGAACACGCTCTCCTTTCTTGTGTTGCAAATACGTTTTACGGTCCAAACCAAACTACTGCTGTATCTTTGTGCAGCACAGAGGGTAACACAGACAGCGATTAGAGCAAGACGACAAGTACGCACTTTGTGTCCTTTTATATGTGATATGAACTGATACAAAGCAGCAAGTTCAGCCTTAGAGCCCAACCTAATTCACAGCCGTGAAAATCGCTTCGCTTTTCTCATGTAATACACATGTAATATGGTAGAAAACTTGATGTTGAGATGGCAGAGTCATGCCCTTCTGCCGCTTTCGGCACGGGTTCTTGGTTCCAGACCAGCTAGTTTGCGGGGCCGGAATTTAACCCGTTTTTTGGCCGAGCACCGAGTACTTCGGCGGTGGAAAACCCACCTAACGGTTCAATTCACGGCTCTGGCTCCGGAACCCTGTTGGTGGGAAAGAGGCTTATGTGGCCTTTTTTTTGTTGTTTTCCTCGCCCCAGCCTCTATTGATCTTGTACTTAGAGCTTGCTCTTGTGCTGCCATGATTAGTGCCTCTGTGCTGTCTGTCAGTCCAGCTTTGTCCAACCATTGGTAGGATTTCTCTATGTCAGCCACTTCTTCTATCTGCCGGTGGTACATGCCATGCAGAGGCCTGTCCTTCCATGATGGCTCCTGTTCTTTGTCCTCTTTTTTCTCAGGTTTCTGCTGCCTGAGGTACTCACTAAGCACATGATCCTTTGTGGCCATCTTCCTGATGTATTCATTGATCTTCATTGTATCATCTAGGACAGTGGTTCTGACACTCACTAGTCCTCGTCCACCTTCCTTCCGCTTAGTGTACAGTCTCAGGGTGCTGGATTTTGGGTGAAACCCTCCATGCATGGTAAGGAGCTTTTTTGTCTTAACATTAGTGGCTTCCATCTCCTCCTTTGGCCAGCTTATTATCCCAGCAGGGTATCTGACAACTGGCAGGGCATAGGTGTTGATAGCCCAGATCTTGTTCTTCCCATTCAGCTGACTCTTCAGGACTTGCTTTACTCTCTGCAGGTACTTGGAGGTTGCGGATTTCCTAGCGGCCTCTTCATGGTTCTCATTTGTCTGTGGGATTCCAAGGAACTTGTAGCTTTCCTCAATGTCTGCATTGTTGCCTTCTGGTAGTACAATCCCCTCAGTTCTGACTACCTTCCCTCTCTTTTTTATCATCTGACTACACTTCTCCAGGCTGAATGACATTCCAATGTCATTGCTGTAGATCCTAGTGGTGTGGGTCATTGTGGATCATCTCATTCAATCCTGGCATACAGCTTGATGTCATGCATGTACAAGTGGTTGTGATGGTTGCTTCATTTCATAGTCGATATCTGTAGCAAGTAATTATCTGGCTGAGAGGATTCAGGCCTATGCAGAACAACAGTTGGGACAGAGCATCTCTTTGGTAAATCCTGCACTTGATGGTGACTTGTACAGCTGGCTTGAAGTTAGCCTCTAGTGTTGTTCTCCACATGCCCAATGAGTTTTTGATAAAGGCTTTGAAGGTCCTGTTGATCTAGTTTAATTCTGGGCATTCTGGGATCCATGTGTGCAGCATCAATTCATAGGCTTTCTTGTAGTCAATCCAGGCAGTGCACAGGTTGGTCAGTCTAATATTACAGTCTTGAGTGACTGCTCTGTTTACCAGTAGCTGGTGTTTTGCTCCTCTGGTATCTCTGCCAATTCCTTTCTGGGCCCCGCTGATGTATTTTGCCATGTCCCTGCTCATCTTAGCTGCTATGATGCCTGACAGGAGTTTCCATGTTGTACTGAGGCAGGTTATTGGCCGATAGTAAGATGGACCCGTCCCTTCTGGGGATCCTTGGGGATCAGGAATATCCGGCCTTCAGTCAGCCATTCTGCGTGTGTCTTAGGCTTTAGTAGCTGGTTCATTTGTGCTGTCAGGTGCATGTGTGTGTGTGTGTGTGTGCATATGTTGAGGCAGCAACATGAAGGCTGGGTCTGAGATAGAGTGTGAGATGTGAGCAGTTTCTGCCTCCAGATAAACACACACAAAACACACACATGAGCACACATTTCCTCTCTCTCTAATTCATTTTCCTTCCTCTGATTTATCTTGTTTTCCTCCATCTTGTCTGCTCATGCCCAGATAAAATCCCCCAAATTGCATCACCCTCCCCTCTGTAACTCTGCTGCCTCTGTTTCCGGCCACAGTGTAGTGTAACAAAAATTAATAATACATCTGGTATCTCTTAGATTTGAGTTATAATACCATTTATACAGCCGACAATGGTTTTGATGTAATTATTTTTTGTGTTGGGGCTGAAACTACCAAAGATGGCACACATATCACACAGGGCTGCAGTGGCCTCACACTCTGCAAGTAACACAGCTGCAGACAGCTACGAACATACTCCAAGGAGGTCACAGATTTGTAAAAGTTTCTGAACTTTATTGTAACTGTTGTACCAGGAATAGTGCCACAGCTGGAAGATGTCCCCTCAAGAGGTTATAGGGCATCAGTAACACCATTTTAAAATTATAATCTATTAACAAAATGGGGATTAATAGAAAAGGTGAACTTCTCAATTTTGGAATGGATTTCATGGTGATGTCAGTACATTTATGTAGTTTTCTTAACCTTCTGATCAATGCACCGGTGCACTGTCTTCACCAGTTACTATAGTTCTGTTTTAATTAAGGTGAAACTTTTATTTAAGATGGTATAGTGTTATTCTTTTTTCTAACATCTTTTAAATATTAATATCATATCCAGAGTATGTTCTTATGGTTTCAGAAAAAAAGACTCATACCTTTCTTTAAAGGGAAATATATTTCCATATACCTGAAGGAAGGCACACACTTTTTCATGTATACTGTATATATGTAATCTTAAATTCTTTTGAACAAATATAAAGTCAAAGTGTTCTGTGTGTGTTCTCTTCTATCAACAGATTTTTTAATCTCAGACCAGTCTAGCTCCTTTTTAATTGATTTTGAAAGACTTTTGAATAACCACCAAAATATGGAAAAACTTTGTTCTCTGTTTTTGTTTTCTAAATGTTTAGATTTTGTGGGGTTGAAAATGCTTACATACAGTTATGTTTGTGCGTTATTCGGCCTCTTGTGGCAAGTATGAGCTATCTGCCTGAGATGAGGATAATAGGGATATTAATTCTCTCACATCAGAATGCTGCATGCAGAATTAAAAGTAGAAAAACATTGGGTCACAGGGATTATTTGCACATGCACTGACCTCATTATCATTTGTCATGTATTAATATTAGTATCAACCATTGCAACAGGAGATATACAACTGAAAACAAGTAAAGGAATAGAAATTTCATTTGGTTTTGAGTTTGTGTTAGAATATATAAAAGACCTAAAACTTCCCAACTTTGTTCAAGGCAAACAAAAGAGGAGCAAGAAGAACACAACTGTACAAATCTACTTATTGTGAAAGCAAGTTTATAAAAAGGTAATTTACAATAGCCAAATGCCTGCAGTGCAATTATACCTATGCACATTAACACAAAAGCAAACTTAAATAGAGCTACTGAACAGGCCAAAGAAAGATACTGCTCATTTGTCTCACATCGGGCAAATCAACTTAGCCCAAAATATAAGGAAATTTGTATTTGGTGGGTAATTTGAATGATTGAAGTTTGAAGAAAGAAGACATACTGGCAATTTAACAATGCGTTCATTTAACAAACAGGAGCCTCAGTAGCACTGGTAGCATTGCTGTAACAATGCTTCTTTATTACCAAGAAGCATTGTTCCAACAAACAAATAAATAATCAACCAAACACTAGTACTTTTTATGCTAAATTTATTTCCTATATATACATCAATCTAAACCATATAATGTTAATGGTGCAGTGTAAAACATTCTATTGCTGATTCCATAGTTTTACTCCATAATTGGACATGCACCTTCTTTTTTAGTCTGAAGAAGTTGACTTTAAAATTAAGTTTTCTCCTGAGCTCAGCAGAGCAGTCTGTTACAGATTACTGTTGTAGTTTAGCAGGTAATGTTCCGCCATGGAGTTATACGAGCTGTGATTTCCGAAAAAAAATTGTTGGCGTGATCCCTTGAAACCACCATCTGTATATCGTAATTGCTCTTTTCTGCAATGCTGTTAAGGGTTTTAAATTGATGTTGTATACTTCACCCCATAGCTCAGCAGAATAACTTGGATTTGGCAAGATTAACAAAGAATAAAATATTTAGAATACTGTCATCATGAACCTGTGGTTTGGACCCAGCATTTTTAATTTTTGACTTCTCCTCAGCAGCCGTCCCGCCTGGGTTGGTTGAAGCCAGGTCCTCACTTGTTCCTATGTCTACGATGAGGGTAAACAGCTGTTTCCACACCTGTGTCTACTGATGCTGTGTCCCTGCCACAGACTGTTTAACCTGTCCACTTCTGCTGTTGCCAGGCATCTGCCAGAAACTAAACGTGAGCTGGCAGCCCCAGTGACTGAGCACCCTGTACTCATCCCAGCTCCAAGGATGAGGGCAGTCAGACAGCCGCCGCATCTGGTTCCCTGAACTGTGTCTTTGTATTTTCTACTTGTGTGCACTCCATTTTCTTGGTTCTTTTCTGAACTGAAAAAAAAAAAAATGCGAGGCCTGGGGAGGGAGCTCAAGGGAAAGCATCTGGTGGCCGAGCAGTAGCCCAAAGAGAAGATATGGCCCCAACCTCCTGTGAGCCCACCACCCGCAGGAGGCGTCATAGGG
Organism: Archocentrus centrarchus; assembly: GCF_007364275.1. Classification (NCBI taxonomy): domain Eukaryota; kingdom Metazoa; phylum Chordata; class Actinopteri; order Cichliformes; family Cichlidae; genus Archocentrus; species Archocentrus centrarchus. The sequence goes on along the minus strand of NC_044355.1, from coordinate 36,612,627 downwards.
GTCAGGTGTAATCTGTATCAAGTGGTAGCCAAGGGCTGTACAATGGAGTTTTCGCTGGTAGATGAGAGGGTTGCTTCCCTGCACCTTAGGGCCAAGGAATGGGTCCTGACTGTTGTTTGCGCTTACGCATCAAATGACAGTTCAGAGTACCCACCCTTTCTGGGAGTCAAAGGGCGGGCTGCTCAAGGGTGCTTCATTCGGTGACTCCATTGTCCTACTGGGAGACTTCAACGCTCACGTGGGCAATGAAAGTGAGACCTGGAGGGACCTGATTGGGAGGAACAGCCTGTCTGATATGAACCCAAATGATGTTTTATTATTGGACTTCTGTGCAAATCACAGTTTGTCCATAATGAACGTCATGTTTAACTATAAGGATATCCATAACTACACGTGGGACCAGGACACCCTAGGTTGCAGGTCGATGTTCGACTTTGTAATCGTATCATCGTATCTGCAGCTGTATGTACTGGACACCAGTATGAAGAGTGGAGATGAGCTGTCAACTGATCACCACCTGGTGGTGAGTTGGATCAGGTAGTGGGGGAGGATGTTGGACAGTCCTGGCACATCTAAACGTATTGTGAGGGTGCAGTGGGAACACCTGGCAGAGGCACCAGTCTGCAAGGTCTTCAACTCCCACCTCTGGCAGAACTTCTACAGCTTTCCAAGGGAGGCTGAGGACATTGAGTCCAAATAGACCATGTTCCACACCTCCATTGTTGAGGCTGCTGCTCAGAGCTGTGGCTGCAAGGTGGTTGGTGCCTGTTATGGTGGTAATCCCCGAACCAGATGTTGGTCACTGGAGGTGAAGGGAGCCATCAAGCTGAAGAAGGAGTCCTATCAGGCTTGGTTAGCCTGTGGGACTCCTGAGGCAGCTGACAGGCACCGGCAGGCCAAGCAGAAGTTGGCTCAGTTGGTGGCTGAAGCAAAAACTCGTGTGTGGTAGGAGTTCGGGGAGGTCATGGAAAAAGACTTTCAGATGGCCTCGAAGCAAACCTTCAGGCAACTCAAGAGGGGAGCGGTGCTCTGCTCACACAGTCTATAGTGTGAGTCGGATGCTGCTGACTTCAACTGAGGCTATAGTCTGGCGGTGGAAGGAATACTTTGAGTACCTCCTTAGTCCCACTGACACACCTTCTGTAGCGGAAGCAGAGTCTGGGAATGAGGGGGATGACGCGCTCCCCCTTGAGGGGATGAGGTCACTGAGGGAGTTAAAAAAAACTCCTGGGTGGCAGGGCCCCTGGGGTGAACGAGTTCCTGAAGGCTCTGGATGTTGTAGGGCTTTTGTTGTGTGCATTATATACCAATTTCTGATGTTTTTATACTAATTTTTGCATGTTTTTCTATACCATTTCTTTTATGTATTTACAGTACTTTTGATATGTTTTATGTACTGTTTTTTTTTTTGGGGGGGGGGGGGGGGGGGTTATACTGCTTTTAATGACTTCAAATCAAGAAGTTTTCAGTAATAATGATGATAAGCATAGTCTCAGTCTGGAAAGATAGTTTATTGGCCTAAGATTGGGACGGTTACTCTTGCCAAATTTTTGACCCAACAGCGCCACTGGATTGGCAGACCGGGGCGGTGGTCCCCAGCTTTAAGAAGGCAGACCGAAAGGTGTGCTCCAGATATCAAGGGATCACACTTGTCAGCCTCCCTGGTACGGTCTATGCCAGGGTGCTGGAAAGGAGGGTCCGTCCGTTAGTTGAACCTCAGATTCAAAAGCACCAATGTGTTTTTTTTTGTCCTGGTCGTGGAACGCTGGACCAGCTCTTCATCCTCTTGAGGATATTTGAGTGTGCGTGGGAGTTTGCCCATCCAGTGTACATGTGTTTTGTGGATTTGGAGAAGGCATTCTGCTGCATCCCTCGGGGTATCCTGTGGGAGGTGCTATGGGAGTATGAAGTGTTTGGCCTGTTGTTGCCAGCCATTCAGTCCTTATACAACCACAGCTAGAGCTTAGTCCATATTGCCGGCAATAAGTTGGACTTGTTCACTGTGGCTTTTGGACTCTGCCAGGGCTGCCCTTTGTCACAGATTCTGTTCATAATTTTTATGGACAGAATTTCTAGGCATAGCCAAGTGGCAGAAGGCTTCTTCCTTGGTGGCCTCGGAATCTCATCTCTGCTTTTTGAGGATGATGCAGTCCTGTTGGCTTTATTAGGTGGTGGCCTCCAGCTTGCAGTGGAACGGTTCACAGCCGAGTGTGAAGCAGCTGGCATGGGAATTAGCAACTCTAAGTCTGAGGCTATGGTTCTCAGCCAAAAAAGGGGGGAGTGCCCACTCCAGCTCAGGGACGAGTTGCTGCCCAGGTTGAGGACTTTAAGTATCTAGGGGTCATTGAAGGATGAGAGAAGGGAAAACAAGATTGACAGACTGATTGGGGCTGTGTCTGCAATGATGCAGACTGCAGCATCCCACCTATCGTCACTTTGGGTAGTGACCGAAAGAATAAAATCGTGAATACAAGCGGTAGAAATGAGCTTTCTCCAAAGGGTGGCTGGCCTCTCCCTTAGAGATAGGGTGAGGAGTGCAGTCATTCGGGAGGGGCTCAGATTAGAGCCGCTGCTCCTCCACATTGAAAGGAGCCAGTTTAGGTGGTTTGGACATCTGACTAGGATGCCTCCTGGGTGACTTTTGGGTCAGGTGTTCCGGGCATGTCCTACTGGGAGGAGGCCGTGGGGCAGATTCAGGTCACACTTGAGAGATTATAGCTCTCGGCTGGCCTGGGAATGCCTTGGGGTCCCCTGAATGATCTGGTGGAAGTGGCTGGGGAGAGGTAAGTCTGTGCTTCTCTGCTTAGGTTGCTGCCCCCGCGACCCAGTCCAGGAGAAGTGGAAGAAGATGGATGGATGGATGGATGGATGGATGGATGGATGGATGGATAGAAATTTGATTACATGCACCATTTCACATCATGTGATGTGATATTTATTAGCCATTTTTGTGGATCTTTCAGAAAAAAAGGTTTGTTTTTTTCTGAAAAAAGTGTCTAAGTAAGTCCTGGGATGTCTTTTGGCTGGCTGTCTCTGCAGCAGTGCAAATTTGATTTTATGAACAAGTGCAAATTACACAGTCTAACTGAAACATGCTCAAAATTTAATGAAATCACAAAAATAATCCAAACTTAACCTTTATTGTGTTTGAATATCAGTGAATAACTGTTTATTTAAACATGAATGAGTGGTCACAGCTGTTTCTCCTTCAACCCGTTAAAGATCTGATTCGTACACCCTGCTCTTACTCATGACTGTTTGCCTGCATTTAACACTTGATAAGGACACCAGTCTGCTAAACAGTAGCCACACAATTTTACACATCTGACTGGATGGTTATAACTTGCTTAAAGTGCTAAACTCAAATACAGAACAGTACATCCTTTTCAATAAAATTGCTTCATTGCAACAGCTGTGCAGTTTTGTGCTCTGACCAGTTTTCAATGATCGTTTGTTTAGAATTAATGCTCAAACATCAAATTTATGCAGTCAGAAAACTGTCTTTATCTAGTTTTTTTAGTTGATGTAGAAGTGAGAAAAAAATCCACACCATTTATTTCTGCAGATTTTAGATGTTTGTTCACATTGTGCTTCATCACACAGACAAGAATATGATTTCCTAAATAATATTTTTCCATTTGTTGAGCTACATTTTCATGTTTTTCCTCAGATTGGCAAAGCTGTTTCAGAGCGATGCGACTATAGCGGGTGTATTTATTAACCAGCAGGCCCTCATGCCCATATTCCACTCCATCTCTCCTTTTTCAATGTAACTACATGTGCCAAACTGGTTGGAGTGATTGAACTGAAACAGTCTGCTCACCTGCCATTACACTCACATGGTTAAAATATGGCCCAGGGTATTTTTGCAGATCTCCATCCGATATCATTATCATCATCATTTATCTCCATGATTGTCACGTCACCCTTGACTGCCCCTGATATTAGTCATGAACTGCTTTGTTTTAGAAAGACATTTTTCATCTTTCACTTTGCATCTCAGTTGATGTAGCACAGACCTTTTATTTATATATTATTTATCTGTCTGTGACTGATATTATGGAAGGTTAAGACTAAAAATACACTGCCACATTTGTTTCCTTATGTTTGAAAAAAGAATCTTTAGCTCTGCAGTGTTAAAATCATCTTTACCCAAGAACAAACAATCTATAAGGTAGTTTTAGAGGTATGTTACTGATCAACACAACCCACAGGCCAAAGTCTTAACTATTTGTGTAGTTAAGTTTGGTGAACTTTGGCGGCTGTAATCAACAGCATCCAACATAATCTTCCTGCCTATGTCCTGTCTTTGCCTTTCAGATCACTCAACCAAACCAAAGAAAATGAAAATAGTGGTTCATTTTAGCAGGTTAAAACAGTATTTAAAATGTCCCAGCAGTTGGGTCATGAAGATGCAGGACCAAGATCTCTTAGAGCTAAATCTAATGGAGTTTAGTTTTGGTGCCTAGTATAGGTACAAATATACCCCTTTGAGTTAATAATTGGACCTCATGGCAACTTTATGTATCTTTTTGATGCCAGAAATGGAACACACAGTACATATGTAATCAAATAGTAAAAAAGTCATTTGAAGCAAATCTTAAGAAGACAGTCAGTGTTAGGGAAAATACAAAAAAGAAGGTTCTAGCTTCAAACCTATCTTAGTTCTCCCCTGTGCCTGGTAGCTGCAGGTGCACTTTTCATTATTAGTAAGATCAGATTACTTTAAAGTCTCCCATAGGAGAAAATCATCTTCGATTAGACAACTCCTGCATCAAAAATCAGACAATATCAGACATGAGCACAATTGAGTTAATACAGACCTTAGAATAAATAAACACCAAAATGATGCTGTTACATCAAAGCGTCTCCTTGTTTAAACTTTACTCATCCTCTTTTTTGATTTGTCAGAGCTCCTAATGAAAACCAGCACAAACGCAGAGGACATGAAAACTCCACAAAGAGCGACCCTCTGTGGGTTCAAACTCAGGGCCTGTTGCTGAGAGGCAACAGTGCTAACCACTGCTGCTTTTACACATGTGAAATAGACTAAACCTTACATTATTAGCAAGACTAGAAAAGTGCTATATAAATGCCAGTTCATAATAATATAAATGTATTTGCATCCTGTACCTAATTTTGCACTTTTCTTCAAAAAGGTGCCTTTTACTAAGTACAAATTTGTCACCAAGATTTGGAAAGTTTACCTCCCCTCAAGGGGTAAGAGTCACTCTACAAGCTGAAGCAAAATTAGTGGTACTTCAACACACACACACACACACACACACACACACACACACACACACACACACACACACACACACACACACACACACACACACACAACCTCTAAATATTTGGTCTCTTGTTATACTGTCTCACTGAAGCACTGAAAATAGAGCCTTCAGTGTTTTTGGCAAATGAACTGTTCTGCTGATGGGGAAATGTTACCAAAAGCTGTGGTAGATGCTGCTAGAAGACTTTTTGATTTTTTGTTAATGGAGGCTTATTTCTATTGGTGTATCTGTACAGCTGTTTGCATTTTATTCACATTTGATGCCATTTTATTTTTGCTGAGTCAAAAAGATCCCCTTTCTTTATACCTTGTTTCACTTTTGTTGAAAATATACTGTTTTGGCCCAGATGTTTTTTCAGAAAACAAAGACCGATGTCAGTGAGTTAACCTGAGATGCCTGTGGTCGATCTCAGGTATGGAAGCATGCTAAGCTGTTGCGTTTTGACCAGCTTTTGCATCTTCATCTTCACTTTTGCCAGCACCAAAAGACTACAGGCTTGAAAACTCTAGGGCAAAATAAACTATGCCCTTTAAAACATTCACTCAGTTCGTAGTCTAAGCATATATCCAATTACAGTTACTAAACAAAATCACAGTGACCTAAAAAAGGGTAGGGCAGTTTGTTTAGTTTTTCGTTCAGTAAAGCTGGGTTGTTAGATTTCACAGGATTAAAAGGCCTCCTGCTGGGGTATTTCCTCTCACATTGGCACAGATCTGCCTTGTTGTCACTGGGTTTTCTTTAACACTGACCTTCTTTATAATTAAAAATGGTATGAGGCAATATATCAGCTGTCCTTTGGCAGCAGGCTGGCTTGATTTTTAATGACCTGAACACACTCGTAAGTTGATCCTGAGATGTCTTCAGGTACAACTCATTTCATCTTGATCAAACCTTTCATTAAACTAAACGTGTTTCATGAGAAGAGGAAAATTGCACCATTCTTGAGCAATCTTTTTCAAATCTGTTGTGGAGAGTCATCACAAGGAGGCAACGCATTGCTTGATTGACACATCCAAATGAATGAAAAGTCTATTGAGAGGTCTGTGGTATATCTTTTTCACATCATTACTGAGAGCATCAGTAATTTCCATCATGAGTACTGCTGCGTCCCCTGACAGCCTCTCATCGGGCTCCGACAGCCATCGGGGGAAATGATGGTATTAGACGGGAGGCAGACTCTCGGGGTGAGGCTCCGTGATGAGAGGGGGAAGGGAGGGAGCTAATTACCCTTTTATTACTGGGGACCGAACCCTCATCCCAGGAGGGCTCGCCTGGCCCTGTTTGAAACAAGGAGGATCTGGCACGCCACATTACCTCACTTGCTCTGTCTTCTCACTGTAATGCATGTCACATTAAGAGTTGCATGTACATATCTGGTGTTTCTATCAGGGTTGTTTTTTAAATGTGCACATTTCATTTCGGAGCCTCCTGTGCACCTACAGCATCAATCCCATAAACAGAGCTCCATTTTCTTTTGGTGGAAAGCAGGTAGGCAGCTGTGAAGGATTCTGCTGCACACAGATTGTTTTCATGCCAGGCCCAGGGGGCGCAGAGCCCGCAATACAGTAACAGTGGTGAAACCAAACATGCTATAAGCATGCATAAATTAGGTGGTTTGGTGAAAAAATAAGATTAAAAAAACAAACACAACCACAAACACAAACACAACCACATAAATTGGTCAAAAAGTCATTTTTTTCAAGATAAAATGTATCTAAATTTTAATAAGAACTTCACGAACACTGGCGATGTCTATCAAAAATTGATACCTCATAACTTAATAATAAATCATCTGTGGTCTTAAAGTCAAAACAAAATCAAAATTTGAAACAAAAGAATATTAATTTAATGTTTGCATTCTGTCAAACCCTCACACTTTATTAGGAATTATTAATTAAAAAGACACAATGTAATTTTTTTATGCTTTGGTTACGATTTAAGCAGAGCTATACAAACTAGTTGATTCAATTTTTCAGACATTAAATACAGTGTGTTAAGTAAACCTGCAGTTTTGTAAGTGTAATCAGAATTTACAAAGCTTCAATCTCCCTGAAAGCCCATGTGTAAAGGAAATTTAGTAATATACGGATACTAAAAACTGGACTGTATAAGAGGCATATAAGAGGGCCTGCAAGTCTGAGGTGCAGAAGTTAAGATATGTGGACTAGCTCTTACCTTGGTAACTTATACATGGTGGCCTTCCATGTGGATACATCGAAGGCCAGAGGAAAGAACAGCAGCAAGGCCCCAGCAAAGAACAGAGCAGGCATCAGTGAAATCAAATATGGCACTGAGTCAGGACGACTGCACGGAAGGAGGAACTGTGATGGAGGTGGGTTATAAAGCAGCTGTCAGAAGCAGCGGCACTTGTAAGCAGGCCGAAGCAGTTTACAGTAAACAGAGCACCCTCTATGAAATTTGCTAATGGAATGTGCAGAAGTGCATCTACTATGCCATCAGCTGACGCAGTGTGGCACTGAGATCAGGAGACCTGCTGGGACTGCGGCTAAGCTTGAGTTTGTGGACACGCTCTTGTAACAGAGTCACTTTTCAAGCTGAAGCTAAGAAAGTCTGTCTTAAAATGACATCATCAAGGTTATTCTATTATACAAATGTTGTCCCATTCTTAATCATATTCCCTATAGTAAGTAAACTGACCTTTATGTGTAAAATCTGTTAAGTGCTCCCTTTATATTCAGTTCAGAGAGGATGGTTGGTGAGGGAATAGTTTTGGAGCCAGTTTAATAATACAGCAAAAACTTTGATGTGAGAGCAGAAAGGCACAAGGACAAAGGTGTAAAAAGAAAGTGACTATAATTATATGGAAAAACAGTAATAAATGTTTCAAGTGTTCAACAAAATGTAACCAAACAATTTAGAAAAACATAGTAACAAAAAAATAAGGCCCAACTCAAAATGAGGTTAATTAAACAAAAATGTAGCGAAGGCCAACGAAACACACTCGTCTGAAAGATGTCTAACCTACAGCAGATACAGGAGAACAAAAACAGTAACTTCACTTTAGAAAAAAAACAAAAATTTTGATAGTTTTGATTAAAGATTAGGGCAAAACTTTATAATATGGCCTGTGACTAAGAGCTTAAGTACACATATTTTACAGGGATGTACCCCGTAACTACATGTAAGTTTTGCTTAATTTCCAGGACTAAAGGCCTTTACACACCGGACGCGTAAATTCCGTGTGAATGTTTCGTGCGTTAAAAATATTTTTCGGACTCGTCTGTTCTTAATGCAGCCGTTCACACCGACCGCATCATTTCACAGGACGACTTTGCGACATTTATTTTTTCGGATCAAGTCTGATTTTTCTGACTTTTATGCATGTGTACATTGTTGCCATGATGCAGCTTCAACTCTGGGATCAAACCATAAAACTCTCCCTGCTGCCGCTTTGTTAGGAGTTTGGATGACCCCAGAATCTCTGTTTCTTTCTTAGAAACATCACAACCTCATTACATCATCGTTTGATGTCAACTTCATTTCTTTCACAGTGTGTTTTATGACGGCGATTTATTTGCAAAAACGCAATGGGTCCGGTGTGTATGTAGGTTACACGACAGGTTTGCATCCGAAAGATTCGGAATTTCGTGTCGTTTTTGCGCAACACATCCGGTGTGAAACGGCCTTAACGCCATAAGGACCCCGTACCTACGTGTAAGTATCGTGACTAAGGCCGTAGGTACCATGACTAAGGCTGTAAGTTCCCTGTACCTATGTGTAATTACTGTAACAAAGGCTGTAAGTACCGTGACTATGATCGTAAGTACCCCGTACCTACCTGTAAGTACTGCAACTAAGGCCATAAGTATGTGAAGTTCTGCGTAATTTCCATGACTAAGGCCATACGTTCCGGGACTAAGGCCTTAGTCATGGAAAATACAGTTTTAGTCCAGGAATTTATGGCCTTAATCCTGGAAATTATGCAGGACTTAAATGTACTTACAGGGTACATCCCTTTAAAATACCCATACCTATGGCTTTAGTCACGATACTTACACGTAGTGGTACTGTAGTTATGGGGTACTTACGGCCTTAGTCACACAGGTATTATGTATAGTAGTAGTTTAACCTAGATAGCAGATATTTTACAGGGAAGTACTTTGTAAGTACATTTAAGTTCTGCATAATTTATTGGACTAATGCTGTAATTTCCAGGACTTGCATGTAGGTACAGGGTACTTACGACCTTTGTCACGGTACTAACACGTAGGCACTTACGGGAACTTAGGACCTTTGTCATGGTACATACGGCCTAAGTTCTGGAAATTACGGCCTATGCAAAACTTAAATGTACTTACTGGGCATATCCTGGTAAAATATGTACCACCTTAGCTGCGGGCCATATTATTAAGTATTACCAAGATTAGCTTTAAATCATATTCACAGAGAGCAAAAGGAGTTTTGCATTCCTGCCCTCCTCTCATTCCACATGTTGACTTTACATTTTCTGTTTCCTGTTTCCATTTTCCTTTTTTCCCAAATCTTAAAGCTTGTTTTAAAATCTCTTAAAAGGTTCATCTCACGGACATAACCCCACCCACCTGCTGTTCATAAATCAATCAGATTTCAAACCAATCAGAAGAAGGGCAAGGGGCTAGAAATACTGGTTTCAGACTGAGGATGGGCACCAAGTTCCAATTTAATATAAATAAGGATTATTTTGAACTATGAATCATGCAAAGCTACTCTAGGATAGGGATGGAAATGGAAATGAGCAAAAAACTAATTTGTGCCATATTTTGAAACATTTGTGTGTAATGTTATTAACTTACACTGTGTAATGATGAGGCCTCACAAAATGAATACAACTGAACCTGTACAGTTCTGCAGTTTTATCAATTTAAAAAGATTTTATGAATTGAATTATAAAAATTGGGCAATGAATTAATGAATCTGAGAATGAACTTAAAATAGAAGTTATGTACAGAATTACCCACCTACATCCACCTCGCCCAGGATCAATAAATAATATCTGCCAGAGGAAGCTCACTTTTAAAGCATAGCTGAAGTTTCCTCTGTACCATTGAGCACATTTTTAGCTGGACGTTCCTGACGTCTCTGCTCATTTCACTTGAATCGCAGATTAAAACAGTGTTTAAAAATTCCTGCTTGTATGGTTCATGAATCGCTCATGCTTGCTTTCACTCTGCTTAATGTACTGAATTTTCAGTCTTCTGTTTGGCTTTGGAGCATCAGTAAATTCGTCATTCAGATGAAGGATTTTTGCTGTTGGCTCGTGTCTCCGCAACAGCTGCTGTCTCCCAGGGTTTTTCTTGGCACAGCGGTGCCCAAGGCTTACCAGGAGAAAATAACATGGAAGGAAAAAAAAGCCTTCTGACCGGTGAGAGTCCTCTGGGCTGCAACACATCACTGATGAGTGAAGCTGAAATGGGACTGCTGCACTCAGTCAGAGAGAAAGCTGGTGAATACATAAATGAGTGTGAGCTGGAACATGCCTGTGCACAAAATAAAACAAAAGGAATGCATCTCTACTATTAGGACATTTGAAGTCCACACCATCTTAAAACAGAGCGACACCTTTGCGGGTGTTCAGAAACAGAAGCCGTGTTGTGTAAGTGTACTGGTGAGGGTAAAACAAATCTGTGCTTCAGCTGTGCGCATGAATGTTTCTCACACAAATTTGGGATTCATTAATATTTCCTAACCTAAATTTGTGTTATGATTTACAGTTTGCCAAAATAACTTCAACAAAAAGTGCTTATAGACTTCAATAAAAATTTTTAAGGAATTACACAAAGATATAGAAAGGCTATATATCCTAATATACATTACTTTCACTTCTAGGTTTCACAATACAAAAACCACCCAAAAAAACAAACACAAAAAAATTCAAAACATTTCATAGACGACTGATCATACCTCAGTGCCTAGAATATTAAAATGCACTTGTTTAAAAAACAAACAAACGTAATTTTACACTTCAAGTTCTTGGAAATATTCCACTCACAACCTCAGTGAGTGTGTGGAGGAAATCAGAAGAGCCACAACTTTAAAGATTCAGAAGGAAATTTGCTGGCTTTGATGCTTTAGTGACCAAGCTTCTCTTTTACAACAGCTTCCTCCTGTTCTCCATGGAACACCCCGAGGTACGTGTGTTTCCTTACATAGAGAGATGAGGGGGAAGCAGTGTCCACATTGATATTAGTGAGCAGGATCCCACTGATTTAGAATTATTCTGATTTACTGACACAAGCAGGGTGGGGGTAGAAACAGACATCCAATACAAATTTTTTAAAATTCTTTTCATGTAATATTGGGGGATGTGAGTGCACATGAGACTTCAAACAGTTTGATATGTTTTCTGCACATTCTGATACATAAAAGCTGTAATAGTTTTGTTCAGATGGAGAAAGTGAATGCCCACATCAAGTTTTATGTCTACCCGACCAACAATTACAGACATATTTCACTCTGAGCGAAAGTGTTAACTTGTTGTGTTGACTTACACTGTCCTCACTGTATCTGTTAACATGTGCAAAAAGTGTCTTTAAAAAAGTGAATAGATCATCTCCTGCTCTCAGTCTGACCCCAACCAGCTGTATGTGCACAGAGCCAGACTGTTAAAGACTGTAGCCCAGACCATTTATTCCACCCAACTTTGTGCTTGCACAGCTAACTATGCAAAAAAAGAAACAAATAAAAAAGAAAAAAAAGTAGCAGCTAACAAGACTTCATCTTGTCCAACTGTGTCATACTGGAGCTAAAGCCCCTAATAACTGTTTTTGTTTTTTCCCCCCGTTCCTACACAATTCTTCCTACACAACACAATTTTGTGTTGCACAGAGTGGTGCAAGCACGGTGTTGAAGCTGTAGTACATGGCCCAGTCCTGATTCAACCCCCTCATTAGTGAACAAAAACACCATCCATGGGGCGCGCCTGTCACTGTTCACATTATAAGTTCATAAGCCTATCTCTAATTCATGGAGGGGAGATTACTGTGTGTGTACACTGTTGTGTGTTTGGGAAGAGTTTCAAAGGGGTTGATTTTGTGCTTTCTGTTTCAGATGGGTTAATGAGTCAGACGCAGAGCGACGGCAAGAGTATGAGCCCTGTGTTCTGGAGCTGGAAGCTTCCAGGAGAAGGTAATTTATTCTGTTATATCTCATTTCTATGTAAACAATGGGTACTGTCATCTACATTCTGCCTGTGTAGTTTTTTGGAGGTGGAACACATTCACATTTCCATCGTTTTTTGCTGTTATTATTCATTGTGGTAATATTTGAGGATTGCTGTCTAGTCGCAGCAAACAGAGCTCTGTATGAGTGGGATTCCTCTTTGCAAGACCATGTGGTTTCATTTCCTTTACAGTATTTTTTTAATGAGGCATCCTTCAGGCTTTCCACTTATAATTAATAGTATTACTTGTAAGAACTCTATCACTGTGTCAAAAGCAAAAAGTATCTACTAATAACATATTGTAGATTATGAGTAAAAAAACAGAAAAAGTAACTTGTAGTAAAAACTTCATATTTCAGTCAGTGTATATTATATTTGAAAATATATATTTGTTTCTTCTCAATATCTTTCCAAATACTGTGTGTGTTACAGTGGAAATCATTATTCCATACACATATACATATATATGTGTGTATACATATACATATGCAGCAGTGCAACTAAATGTTTACATTATCTGTCAATCAATCCTTCACGTTGGCATCAGAGGATTTTCCACCTTTTTCTCAACACAGAGTGAATTTAACTCTAGCAGGCCTGTGTTTGTGGGTTTCCTTACATTACCTGCTCACTTCCAGTCCTGCAGCATTTCTTTTGGATCAGGATGTATAGCCTTCTGAAATGTATTCCTTTCTCATTCTTTAGTAGAAGACGTTGATGATTTGTCAGAGGCATCCAGCCATCCATTCTGTTCCTCGTGTCCTGTTCAGGGTCACGGGGGGGCTCGAGCCTATCCCAGCTGACATAGGGTGAGAGGCAGGGTACACCCTGTACAGGTTGCCAGCCTGTCGCAGGGCTAACACAGAGAGACAGACAACCATTCACACTCACATTCACACCTATGGGCAATTTAGAGTGCCCGTGGGTGTGACTGTGAGTGTCGGAGCCACTAATGATCATTTTAAGGCAAGGGAGTGGAGTGCTAAGTTATCAGCTAAGGCTTACAAGCTTGGATAGTGAACAGCATTCATAAAGCGGAAGCAACACACACAACACAATTCAAAATGCATGTTCTGTTTGATGTTGTCTTCCTGTTGTCTTTGCTGAGAAATTTGGTGTTTATAAGTTTTTCATGTTCCTTTGCTGCCATCTACTGGGGAACAAGGGTAGTGTTTTTATGCTTGCGGCATCGACTGATGACGTCATGAGCAGTGGACATTGTTTGTGCGGGAAAACAAGCTTGATGCGCGATTTCTGTCTGTTGAGTTTCAAGTCAGCCCTTGAAGGCATCGTCGGTATGTTGTATTAATTATATGCATATAAAACAAGATCAATGTTAATCCACCTAGTTTAGAGCCCTGCTAACCTTTAGTAGAGTTCGATATTTGTTATTTGTTGGTTAAGCTAATCTAGCTTCTAAGCTATTTTCTATAGCAGTGTCAAATCGCCCTCTGAATGGTATTGTATTTTGTTTCACAGTTTTACCCTACTTCAACTTACCATAAAGAGTTAACTGGAACCTGTCATTTGTGTGGTTTGTTGGAGAGGAGTTAACCAGCTGTCGACCCTGGCAAGGCGTTGGGGCAGGACAGTACAGTAAAACGACGTCTTCTGGCGGGCTGATTTTCGCAACTGGAGGACAGAACGACACCGATTGAGTGACGGACCTGACAGAATCACAGTAACTGGATTGTCTTCTCAAGCAAGTACGATTAAAATCAGCGTCAAGATGTCGGAAAAAGCTTCGACCACACGATCCATAAAAACCAGATCAGATGCAGCCTGCTCATCTAAAAGGTCTTCAAGCTCCTCTGCTAGCAAGTTAGCTGCTGCTCAGGCGCGGGCAGAAGCAGAGGCTGCAAGGACTGAAGTGGCATTTGCTGCAAAAGAGAATGAACTGAAATTAAAGCAAGCAGAATTGGAATTAGAAAATAAGCGTTTGGAAATGACACTGAATAGAGTCCGCCTCGAAAAACAAGCTGCAGCTACAGCGGCCAAAGCAGACGTCCTAGAGGCAGCAGTGCAAGAAGAATTCAAGCAGGTTTTCAGCGACATTGATGTGCCAACCGAGAATTCAAAGGTACGCACAAAGGACTATGTTGAGGGAGCAGATAAATACTCTCCAGCAGAGCTATTAGAAAGCACTCCCGCCAGCATCCCAGACATTCAGACCCCTGAATATGCCCATCCCATTGCCTCTTACCACACCGCGAGTGAATTACCCCATCAGCAGAACCACATAATGCCACAATCACAGCACACTGACTATGTGCCTAAAACGACACCTCGCCCTGAAATAATGCAGAAGCCTTTAGGAAATGACTACAGTGACACTGCATATAACCAACCATTAGACAATTCCCACTTACTACCCAGTGTTGCTCACCAACAAAGAAGCCCTGTACATGCTCAGTTTGATGAAAACAGAGGAATATCAGACCTTGTCAGATTTATGGCCCGGCGTGAGCTTATCTCCACTGGGCTTGTGCAGTTTAATGACCGTCCTGAATGCTTTAGAGCTTGGAAAGCATCCTTTATGAATTCTATCAGAGACCTCAGCCTCTCAGCTAGTGAGCAGCTTGACCTTCTTGTAAAATGGTTAGGCAAGGACTCATCCGAACATGCTAGACGCATAAGAACTGTTCACGTGAATCACCCAGAACATGGACTCAGGGCTGTATGGAATCGGCTCAATGAGTACTATGGTGCACCTGAGGTAATTGAAAACTCCTTGTTCAAAAGGCTGGAAAGCTTTCCCAAAGTGCAGAACAAGAATGAGCTCAAACTAAGAGAGCTGGGGGACTTACTGATGGAAATACAGGCAGCAAAGGCTGATGGGGACCTGTTCGGCCTCAGTTATCTAGACACACCCCGCGGGATTAACCCTATTGTGCAGAAACTGCCATTCTACCTGCAAGAGAAGTGGCTCACATTAGGTTTTAATTATAAGGAACAACATAGGGTCACCTATCCCCCATTCAGCTTCTTTGTGAACTTTGTGTGCCTGCAGGCAAGGATGCGAAATGATCCTGGCTTCATGCTGGCAGCATCCAGCAACGAACAGTCTGGTTATCACAAGCCTGCATCAAAGTTAGAGAGCCAGAGGGCAGTAGCTGTTCTCAAGACAGGAGTGTCTCCTGATACCTCACTAACACCTTCTGACTCCCCATCTGCAAGTAAGTCCACCAGCAGAGAGGACCCAGCGAAACGTTGTCTCTTGCACAACAAGCCCCACCCTCTCCACAAATGCCGTGGATTTAGAGATAAGCCCATAGAGGAAAGAAAGGCACTCTTAAAGAAACATGGAGTGTGCTACAAGTGCTGCAAAGCCATACATTTGGCAAGAAACTGCAACGATGAGGTAAGCTGCACAGAATGTGGAAGCAACATGCATGTTGCAGCGCTACACCCTGGCCCAGCACTGAAAGGCAGCAGCTCAGAGAACCCTGCACCTGAGAATGGCGGGGAGACTCCTGTCTCGGCCACATGCACCAAGGTGTGTGGAAAGGACACCTCAGGGCGCTCCTGTTCGAAAATATGTCTGGTAAAGGTATACCCAGCCAACCACTCTTATGCTGCAGTCCGTATGTATGCCATCTTAGATGATCAAAGTAACCGATCACTTGTACGAACAGAGTTTTTCAGTATTTTCAATATTTCAGGACAGCCCTCACCATACTCCCTGAAAACATGTGCGGGAACAATAGAGACTGAAGGTAGACAGGCATGTGGCTTCATGGTGGAACCTGTGGATGGCAGCATTGTGCTGTCACTGCCACCATTGATTGAATGCAACGAAATCCCAAACAATCGGAGGGAAATTCCCTCACCCGAGGTCGCCTCCAGCCACACCCATTTGAGACATCTCGCAAAGCACATCCCCAATCTCGACCCACAAGCCCCCATTTTGCTGTTGTTAGGCAGGGACATAATCAGAGCCCACAAGGTGAGAAGACAGGTGAACGGCCCACACAATGCACCCTACGCCCAAAAACTGGATCTGGGTTGGGTGATTGTGGGTGATGTGTGTATTGGGGACATGCACAAGCCGCCGCTTGTCCACTCCTACTACACCAATGTGCTGAGAAACGGACGCCCTTCTCTCTTTCAGCTATGCCCAAACAGCTACACGGTGAAGGAGAGATACTGTGTCACTGAACCCTTCTCACACTTCATTTTGCATGGAGGCAGTCATGCAAAGGCAATACAGAACACTTTGGACAGTGATGCGTTTCAGACAACAAAGGATGATGACACAGAGGCACCGTCCATAGAGGACATGCAGTTTCTGAGCATCATGGACCATCGAGTCTACAAGGACGAGGGAAACAGCTGGGTGGCTCCTCTTCCTTTCAGAGCTCCCCGACCACGGCTGCCCAACAACCGTGCCCAGGCGCTGGAACGCCTCAATTCGCTGCAGCGCTCATTCAAAAGGAGACCTGAAATGAAACAGCAGTTCATTACGTTCATGGAAAGGATCTTTCAGAGCGGGCACGCGGAAGAAGCTCCCCTACCGAAACCCGGAGAGGAACACTGGTACCTACCGTGCTTTGGAGTTTATCACCCGAAAAAGCCTTCTCAGATAAGAGTCGTGTTTGACTCCAGCGCACAGCACAATGGCCTGTCTCTAAACCAAGTGCTCCTAACCGGACCAGATCTCAACAACAGCCTGGTGGGCGTTCTCCTTCGTTTTAGAAAAGAGAATGTCGCCTTCTCTGTGGACATACAGCAGATGTTCCACTGCTTCAAGGTCAGGCCCGAGGACCGCAACTTTCTCAGGTTCCTTTGGTTCAAGGACAATGACCCTGAGAAAGAGGTCACAGAATTCCGCATGAATGTTCATGTGTTTGGAAATAGCCCCTCCCCAGCTGTGGCTATTTACTGTCTCAGGCGTGCAGCTCTGGAAGGTCAGAGTAAATATGGAGAAGATGCACAGCGGTTTGTGGGCAGAGATTTTTATGTGGATGATGGACTGAAATCCCTACCTACAGCTGAACAGGTGATCAGTCTGCTTAAAAGGACTCAAAGCATGCTGGCAGGCTCCAATCTCAGACTCCACAAGCTAGCCTCGAACAACAAAGAGGTCATGCAGGCTTTCTCCTGTGAAGATCGTGCCACTGACTTAAAGGACCTCGACCTGGCTGCTGACAGTCTACCAGTGCAAAGGAGCCTTGGTCTACACTGGGACCTGGATTCAGACTGTTTCACTTACCGGGTGGAGGATGAGAGGAAGCCATTCACCCGACGGGGAGTCCTCTCCACAGTGAACAGCTTATATGACCCTCTTGGATTCGTCTCTCCTGTGACAATTCAAGGAAAGGCTCTGCTTCGCGAACTCGCCACCGACTCTCCTGATTGGGATGCTCCTCTGCCTGCAGAAAAGGAGAAATTGTGGGACAGCTGGAGAGATTCTCTTCAAGAACTGGAAAAATTAAGAATTCCCAGAGCCTACACCCGCATATCCTTGTCTGCAGCTGAACGAATTGAGCTCTGTGTCTTTTCAGACGCATCAGAAAGGGCAGTTGCTGCGGTTGCTTATTTAAGAACTGTAGGTGCAGATGGTCAATGCCGTACAGGACTGATCGCAAGCAAAGCGAGACTCACGCCACGCCCAGAACACACCATACCCCGTTTGGAGCTGTGTGGAGCAGTCATGGCAGTGAATCTGGCTGAAGCCATCATGTCTGAAATCGACATCAAATTTGATGCAGTCACATTCTACACAGACAGCAGAATTGTACTCGGGTACATTTTCAATGAGAAAAGAAGATTCTATGTGTACGTGAGCAACCGAGTTCAGCGCATCAGGCGAAGCACACTGCCACAACAGTGGAGGTATGTAGACACTCAACACAATCCTGCAGACATTGCAACACGGTCGGTTCCAGCAAACCGCCTGAAAGACACAATGTGGTTTACTGGACCAGCATTCTTGTCTCAGCCTGTTGACATGCTGCCTGTTGAACAGTCCTTTGAACTCTCACAGCCAGAACGAGATCCTGAAATCCGGCCGCAAGTGACCACACTGTCTATGACAGTGTTCAAAACCCTTGGTTCACAGCGTTTCAGCCGCTTTTCACGCTGGAGTTCTCTCACAAGGGCTGTTGGTGTGCTGATTCACATCCTTCAGTGTTTCAGGAAAGACAAGAATAGCGAACAGTGTCAGGGATGGCATCTTTGCTGCACACCTGCAACAGTGGATGTTCTCAACCAGAGCACAACAGTCATCATTAGAACAGTCCAGCAGGAGACCTTTGAGAGAGAACTAGAGTGCCTCTCATCCAACACAAACATTCCAAAGGGCAGTCTTCTCTGGTCCTTGGATCCCTTTCTTGACCAAGCAGGCTTGCTGAGAGTCGGAGGACGTCTCACAGCTGCCGATCTAGAACCCAGTGAGAAGAGACCGCTGATCTTGCCTGGAGGTCACCATGTAGCCACCCTCATTGTGCGTCACTTTCATGAACAGTCACAACACCAAGGACGCCACTTTACTGAGGGCGCCATCCGATCTGCTGGCTATTGGATACTGGGTGCCAAAAGAGTCGTAAACAAAGTAATTTTTGAATGCTTTGTCTGCCGCAAACTCAGAGGAAAATGTGAAGTTCAAAAGATGGCTGACCTGCCACCCGACAGACTCAGCACTGAGCCACCTTTTACTAATGTTGGCATGGACGTGTTCGGGCCCTGGGCTGTTGCTGCACGTCGCACAAGGGGAGGACACGCTGAGAGTAAGAGGTGGGCAGTTCTCTTTACTTGCTTATCTGTCAGAGCCATTCACATCGAGGTCATCGAGTCTTTAGATTCATCCAGCTTCATTAATGCACTCAGAAGGTTCCAGGCCATACGGGGGCCAGTGAAACACCTCCGCTCAGACAGGGGCACAAATTTCATCTGCGCCTCCAATGATCTCAAAATCCCTTCAAATGCTGATGAGAAGACACTGGAGAGATTCCTCTCTGAGCGGGGCTGCAGTTGGACCTTCAATGCCCCACACTCCTCTCATATGGGAGGGGTGTGGGAAAGAATGATCGGTGTCACACGCCGCATCTTGGATTCAATGCTCATGCAAATAAGATCTAAGCTCACACACGAGGTGCTCACAACCCTTTTGGCTGAGGTCACGGCCATTGTGAATAACCGCCCACTTGTGCCTGGGTCTACTGACCCAACAGATCCTTTTATCCTCACACCCGCATCACTGCTGACTCAAAAGGTAGGCCCCTGCCCACCTCCAGCTGGCGAGTTTGACCACAAGGACTTACACAAGCAGCAGTGGCGCAGAGTTCAAAGCCTGTCTAACACTTTCTGGGACAGGTGGCGCAAGCAGTACCTGGCGACACTACAGCCCCGCAGGAAGTGGTCATCCGACCACCCCAATCTCAAAGAAGGAAGTGTAGTGCTTCTCAAGGACATTCACTGCAAAAGGAATGACTGGCCTCTTGGCATCATCACAGAGGTGTACCCCAGCAAAGATGGACGAGTACGCAAGGTTCAGCTGAGAATCGTCAGGAAGGACGGAACCAAACTGCTTCTCAGACCTGTTAATGAACTGGTCCTGCTGATTTCCCCAGATTAATAAGTGTGCAATGTTTCAAGTGTTAAGTAAAGAGAAGGTTTCTTAAGGTTAAATGAATGCATAACTGAGCCTATTTTGATGTTTAACATAACGTAGGTAAAGGAAAGAAAAGTGTGAAACCCCCTGGGTATCAGGCGGGGAGTGTTCTGTTTGATGTTGTCTTCCTGTTGTCTTTGCTGAGAAATTTGGTGTTTATAAGTTTTTCATGTTCCTTTGCTGCCATCTACTGGGGAACAAGGGTAGTGTTTTTATGCTTGCGGCATCGACTGATGACGTCATGAGCAGTGGACATTGTTTGTGCGGGAAAACAAGCTTGATGCGCGATTTCTGTCTGTTGAGTTTCAAGTCAGCCCTTGAAGGCATCGTCGGTATGTTGTATTAATTATATGCATATAAAACAAGATCAATGTTAATCCACCTAGTTTAGAGCCCTGCTAACCTTTAGTAGAGTTCGATATTTGTTATTTGTTGGTTAAGCTAATCTAGCTTCTAAGCTATTTTCTATAGCAGTGTCAAATCGCCCTCTGAATGGTATTGTATTTTGTTTCACAGTTTTACCCTACTTCAACTTACCATAAAGAGTTAACTGGAACCTGTCATTTGTGTGGTTTGTTGGAGAGGAGTTAACCAGCTGTCGACCCTGGCAAGGCGTTGGGGCAGGACAGTACAATGCATGTTAGGTCAACTGGTTATTCTAAATTGGCCATGAATTTGAGGTAGATTAAATGATCAGAGTGTTCAGAACAAAGCCCTGTATGCATAGTTAAATGTGGCTTGTAGTCTGAAGTGCTTTGAGTGGTCAGTCGGACTAGAAAAATGCTACAGTAATGGCAGGCCAACACCATTTCTATTTCCAAAACTAAACACAAACCTTTCAGATAGTTTGTACTTCACAGCATGATGCATTATTTGTCAGATATGTCTGTGTAGGTTCTCAGTCATCCTGGTGATTTTAATCTCTGGAACTTGAAACAAGGTTACTGGATTTTCATACGAGCTCATTCAGTTCTATTTGTCAGATACTTTTTTTTTTTTTTTAAATGCTCCAAAGGGTACCAAAACACATCAGTTCAGTGACTTCATGTAGTGACTGAAGAGGTGACAGCTTTTTGCACACAGACTGACATCAACATGAGCGTTTGTGGGGACTTGGAGACAGTCTCATGTGGATATCAAAGGAACTGCAGTTTTTTGGCACATGCTGGCTTCATTTTTCAGTCCTGGGATAAGTTACATCTGTTTCTTGGGTAGGACAAGGTTCTTATGTTGGAATGCAGTTTCTGTCCAGAAAAAAAATTCAGAAGACATGATTGAGACAGCCAGCCACCTGGAGACGAGCTGTTTGCAGTTATTCATATCACTAACCGCAAACACCTGATCCATTCCAGTTTACTGATAATCCTTGAGGTTCACCTAGTTTTTGCCATACTAAACGGGAATAATATTGGATAACTTTCCATAATAAATTAACAATTCTAATATTTTGGTTTCATTTATTTGGTTCTTTTTTTAATTTTTTTTAAATAGTTTTTATTAGCTTTGTAAGATGTAACAGTTACTGGGGTTAAGTTAACTGGAAACTCTAAATTGCCCATAGGTGTGAATGAGATGTCTGTCTCTCTGTGTTGGCCCTGCAACAGGCTGGTGACCTGTACAGGGTGTACCCTGCCTCTCGCCCTATGTCAGCTGGGATAAGCCCCCCACCCCCGCCCCCACCCCCCCACCCCCAAATCCAAATCCAAACCTTTGCTGGATATCAGCCCTCTGCCAATCACTCAATCATATGGATTATTAAAAAAATACTAGTGTCCATGCAAAAAGCACAACATGTATCCATTGCATCTTTTCTGACTTACAATCACTTTGTACCAAGTCTTTAAGGATTTTATTATAATAATAATAATAATAATAATATCTGATTATACTCTATACTTTATACTCTGATTATACTTTATTTATTTATTTATTTATTAAATCTTCCATTCAGCTGAACCTGAGGCCAACAAGATGTCAGACTTCTCAGGCAGAATTTTTTTGGACACGATTATGCTCAATGGGACTTTTAAAATTTAAATGATCAAAGCAACCTTCATCAAAGTCATGAGCTTCCACTAGAATGTACTGTGCACAATCTTGGAGCACATATGCAATTAGTAGAAGTAGAAAGAAGTAGACAGTCACTCTCCTTGAAGACAAAACGCAAATATTGTTTTGTGTATTGTTGCTAATTTCTTCTCTAAATTATTTGTTTTGCAAAAGCAAATTGTTAATTGAAAACTTTACATGCATCATTGCTACACAAAATAGAGACAAACCCACTTAATGCAGTCTCTAATGACTTGAGAAAAAACTTTGGTGAACACTGACAGTAGTAAAAAACCACTTTGATCTTCTCTGGACTGAACCCAGATGAAACCAATATTGATTTTCTCATCTGACTCTGAGGAGGACAAACAACAACATTTCCCAAAATGTCAGAGTTCTCCTTTAATTAGGATTTTGTACCCTATTGGCAATCAGAACCGTGTAGAAAAAAGCTCTGATTTATTGATAGTGGTGATGATGTACAGTTTTATACCTGTGCCTGGACACTACAGCTCTGAAGGTTTGGCCTGATGTGAAATTGAGGCCCTCTGGCTGCCATCTGCTGTAGAAAATACCTGATCCTCATAAACAAAGTCTGCTTCATAGTAACATGCTTTTGCTGCTGCTGCTGCAGGCCCGTATTCACACACCAATCAATGAGGGGGATCCCACACACTGATATATAGGCTCTGAAAATTGGCTTTCTTCTCCTTCAGAAGATTCTGGTGATTACCTATATAGTGCTGTTGATTGGAGATTGATCGCAGGTTGAAATTAAACAGCGGTGGGTCCCCTTTTTTGTGATTTGTGCAAGGCTGACTGCACTGATGGGGGATGATAGGTAGAAGAGGGAGAGAAAGGGAAAAGATAGGGGAGCTGGAAGAACACTCCAAAAAAATCTCCATCTCAAGCAGGCAGTCTGTTATGAAGTCCTAAATTACTTATTTAAATACAAGAAGAAAAAGCATTCAGATTTTTCTCCTTTCATTTCAGTTCATACGTCTTGCCGAGGTAACATGTCTACTCATATTGTGAACATAAAAGTGTTTAAAATATTCATTTGCTGTGAAAACCAACAACTGGCAGAACCCCTCTTACACACACAGAATGAATAAAAGCAAAAATATTTTGTTAGGGTCACAGAGACTGCTTTTTTAGCAACCTCACTAAAGGAAGTCTCAGAAACACTGAGCCAATCACTGACCGCACCCACTACCTTTAGTGCACCTTGATAACCACAGAGACAAGCAACTGATATTTAATACAGTATACCATGGTTTGGTCTGGGTGGAATGAATGGAAAGGTCATCATTAGATTTCTCAATTCAGACCTCCGCTGAGCTTTTAAATGCAAGGGGCAGATAACCAGCTAAGGTGGACTACTGTACCAGCTGGGCCAAAGGTATATTATGAAAGCAAATTAGTGCTTTAAGGCACAACTTGAACTACTTACAAGGTGCATGAAGAACAGGAAGACAGTGGAAGAGGTTAAAACTCGAGCAGCTCTTGTATTATATTCATCCATTTTTTTTCCCCGCGTATCTGAATTAGTGTTACAGTGGTAGCAGAAAGATAGATAATCAAAAAGTTTTGCCTTCCAGCTCAACTCTCTCTTAACTACAAGGGTCTGGTGCAATGCCCACATTGCTACTGTTGTCACTGGGAGCGCTTCTTATGTAACAGTGGTTGGTGGTACGTGTAAAAGTAACATTTACATGAATCCCAGGCCTTTTTGTTCTCCCAGCAGATTTATGAGCCATTTTTATTCCCAGGATTCCTTACGTTTATGGACATGTTCAGTGACACTCGCAGTTATGGAAACATGTCACATACAAACATTTCAGCCCCCACTGACATCATGACTCGTGTGACCTAAAACTTCACAATTCACACACTGTTTGGACTCTCGTGTCCAAAGAGGATATGAACTATGTCCCCCGGCTCATAAATGTCTATAAATCTGTGATTTAAACCACCAGTATCCAATGTTGATGGAAATAGGGACCATTATCTTGGCATCCAATAATGCTACTACCACTGCCAAGGACCACAATGGATCTTCTTACAGAAGAGTAGGTTAACCTGTTTATTAAAAAAAATAAAATAAAAAATAAAAATGAAATAAAATAAAAAAAAATAAAAAAAAATCATGTATGCTAATGATTTTTAACTGTGTGCTGAAGGTAAATCTGGATCTATGCTCATGGTGTCTATGAGTGACATGATGATCAGCAGACCTCGTGTAATCGACTCCACTGACTTTAAATTCTATTTTGGTCAGTTACTTGATTGTGTCGTGACACAATTCAAGTGAAGCCAGCTTTTAAAAGTGTGCACTGCAGTACCTCATGATGAATAATAGAACTGGCAAATCACTGAAAGCTTAATGCCAATAGACATGAAATCAATAGCTTGGTGAGTTCAAATGTCAGTTGTTTGCAAAATGTTGTGATATGAATGTGACCTGGTGTGGAATATTCCAGACAAACATGAATAAAATGATCACTCTTATCATTTTGAAATACTGATAGTGAAAAAAAATGCTGTGAGTGTTTTCTGCTGTTTGAGCATCAGAACTGGAACATTCACAATTAACTGTTAGGCCTGTTTGTCCTCGCTTCAAGTGGATGGGCAGCCATATTTATTACAAAGAATCAGTCCTCTTACAGGATCAGTGTCTTGTTTTATAGAAGGTAGATTTTGAAGACCAGTACTAATTTCAAAAGTTTCCTTCTTTCTTTTTTTTTTAAGTGTGCGCTTGTCTATCTTTTAAAGTCTGAATACTGCTGCAGTAGAAGAAGTTTCTGGACTCTATCTCCCTCTCAGTGATGAGCTGTGACATTGGAACGTGAATGTGAGCCGAGCGAGGTCACCGCCGCCGGGGAAAGAACATTTTCATTGTACCCCCAGAAGCAATTGTATTCAGTGAGGAGTTAGAGAGAGCTATTTTGTAAAAAAAAAAAAAAAATGTTCTGAAGTGCTCTTTGAGAGACGGCCAGCTACCCCTTTCATTATTTGCAGTATCTAAAGCGGCTAGAGATACCGCCATGTTAGCGGGAGGCTGACTGAGAGTTAAGTGCCATGACTCTGACAGCTCTGCACAAATGCATATCAGCCAGTGCCGAGATGGGAACTACAGAGAGGTTTAACTCATAAAACATTTAAGGGTCTGCCTCAGATTGCACTTAGAAAGTATTTAGAGTGGTATACACAGCAAAAGATAATGAGAACAAAAATGTGGCCCCGTGTGAACCCAAAATGTAGATGAATTAAAACAGAAAACCTTAAAGACATTTGGTGCTCCATTTAAGAATTCGCATGATATCCTCCTTGCTGAGAGCACTTTAATCAGTATCTCTGAACACAAGCAAAATCTAAAGCGACTACAGAAGCTTGAGTAGAAGGCAAGACCGCTTGTGGCAAAAGCTGCTCAATACACCAGCAGAAGGATGTTCTCAGGCTCATGTTTGGAGGTTTTACGCCCAAATAAACTCAATTTTACAACAGCGCTAACCTGATCTGAACCAGAAAATGGACCCATACGCCCGGAAAATCTCTCAGCAGGCTCTCACTGTCATATCCCCCAGTCAGCCTCAGTGGATTTCTACAGTATAAGGAGAACAACAGATTCCTGCACAGTGCACAGGCTTGATTCAGCTACAGGCAGAGGCATAGAAACAGACCAATAATACATTTTACTTATGTACAGTTTGGGTTTGTTGATCTCTTTTATTCCCAAAAAAGAGATTTTTCAAACTCAGCCACATTTTGCACATATTTCCCTCTCAGAGCACCATTAGGCAGAACAGCTTAAACAACCAGTACTGTTAAAATGAAATGTTGACAACAAAATGGTAACATCCCACAGTGAATATATAGACCACAACTCCAATGCAAAAAGTTCAGAATATGCTGTGGAGATGAATGTATTGAAGTGGACCTATTAGACTTAGTACTCATTTTCTATCATCTACATACTTTTACAATGCTCATATAAAACATGACTAAATTTCAAATAAAGTCAGCATATGTAAGCAAAAAGCTTAGTCTTCAGACTGCTCTAAACACTGAGTTTTAGGCAGTTTTTTCAACTCTTGGATCTGTATGATGTCAGAGAGAAGGCACAAACCTACTGTTTGAGAAGGGCAGCCAATTAGAAGAGAGTTGTCTAAATGAGGAGCGGGGGGGGGGCTAAAATGGTTTGTTTGTGACACCACTGCTCTATATATAAAAAGACTTCCAGTTCTGTGGAAATTTATGGAAAACAGCCCCCAGCTCCCTTGGTTGTGACCTTATGACTTCACTCATTAATTTCAAGTCATACTGACATCACAACATTAAGTGGAGTTTGTAAATTAGAGCCCTTATAAAGCCAAAAATGCGGCAATAGTACAGTAACTATATGAGGCTAGAAATTAGAATTTTTGTCCGGTCTGATATCATGTACAGAACATGTAACTCATATTTAATTGGACCTTTAAAAGTAAATGAACTGAGCATTACATTTAAATGTAAATAGGTTAAAGACAAGAATACGGCCTGTAAAATATTAATTGCCGTATAAACAAACTGGAGTGCAAGGACAAAGGAAAAGCATATCAGATGCTGAGACTCGGTTTCAGTGCCTTTTAAAGCTTTTACTCAAATGCACATGAAAAGAAATTCAGTGGTGCAGTTGGAGGGAAATTCCCTGGGTGGGAGGTTAGCAGCATGTGGTTAAAAGCTGTACGTCTGCCTCAGTTTGCCCTCTTGTGAGAACAATTTCATCAACAGAAACTCAACAAGACTTCTCAGAAAATAAATTCAACTTGAGTAATGAAGGAGCGGTATGCAGCGAGCACAGGCAGAGAACATTCGACTTTAAATCTCCATTATTTACACCAGGCCTGTCTTTGATATCTCGGCCCTCTGCAGATATTCTCTCGTGTCGATCGTCCAGCCGAGCCCGTCTGAAGGTAAACCAGTCGAACCGCAGGGGACCGACACCGGCTTAATGCCGATGATGTCAAGTTACTGAAACATTTTCATCATCCAGCAACAGTGGGGAATGTTTTCAATTAATTCTTTTCATGATTTAGTAATTCTGGTTTCACTGAACTTAAATGGAGGAACAGAGGCGCTATCATGTCCTCCCTCCCCTTTTACCCTCCTCTGACTTTGTTTTTTTATTTCTCCAGCCATTATTTTGTTCACACTCAAAAGGTGTCTCACAGCTTCAGTGTCATCATCTTAAGGTCTTTTTTTTTCCTGTTTTTTTTTTTTTTTTTTTTTTTTTTTCTCTGGCAGTTCCAGACCTACAATTCAGAGCACTTGTGATTCTGTGCTCCTTCTGTCTGGCAATCCTATCACCCCGACCATCTACCTCTCCAGCAGCCACTCCATTCTCTGCTTATGTTTGTTTAATACTCGGTGGAGTTGTCTGCCTGGGATTGGGTGTCTGAGGTGTGATGCTGAGAGATTTCCAATTGATGGGATAGAGAGGATGGGAAGGAGAGAGGGGAGAGTGAGTAGAGGTTATAGAATTGGAGGAGAAAAGAGAAGAGGGCGAGCAAAGTGTTTTGGTCCAGAAAGCATGGAGGTGGACTATTTACCACAGAAAGAGATGGCCAAAGTTGAATGGAAACTGAAAAGACTTCAGTGGAGTGCTGGGAATTTATTTTTCATGAGAAATTGCACAGTTTTGCACCAGTGTATTGAACCACAGTACTTAAATCCTTTTTACTACAAAAGGCAATAGAACTCAGCATTAAAATGATGAGCTGAACTCTGTTTGGTTTTCATTAAATCCCTGCCACCAGTCCTTTGAGCCAAACACTTTTTGATTTTTGGTATATCCACTGGGTCTACATGGATAAAGTCATTAAACTGAGTCTGTCATTGCTCACTTTCTTGGATAAGAACATAAGGTCAGCAACTGAGACAAGTAAAAAGCAAAATCTCTTTGTTAGCTCAGTATATCCTTACTAAAGGGATAAGCTACATCTAACTTCAGACAATACCCAGGTTCATTGGTCACAACTGGATAATAAGGATGTAAAGAGATACATTTAAAATCAAAATATTAAATGGAGCTGGTCAGATCGAATAGCTGACATGAACCTTTTTTACATTGAGTGATGTGTTGTCAAGTATCAAATCAAACCATGTTTGATTTGTAAGAGAAATGATGCAATCTTTACCTAGTATCTCCATGTCGTAGTCACAAAAATGACTATTTTACTGCCTTACATTCAGAACCCATTTAATAAAAGAAGTAAGTGTTTTGTTAAATGTTTCTAAGGCCAAAATGGTGGCTGAGTCCCACTGATGGAGGCACAGAAAAGGTCAGAGAGTCAAAAAAATCTCTAAGAAATCATCCTCTGGGGACCATAAATGCCCGTACTGTACTTCATAACAATGTTGCCAGTGGTTGTGTAGGTTATCTTGCTCTGGATGGACCAAGTGACATTGCTATCCTTGGGCTTCACTGTGAGCACTTCAGCAATTGAGTCACATGACTGTGCACAGCTGTCACCCCTGAAGGAAAATCACTCAACTTGACAACATCTGTCATGTCCAAACAGATCGTTCCCAATGTGATTGTACAACATCTCTGAGGTGCAGTCTAACTTTCACATCAGCAGCCACAGAGGGGAAACCCAAGGGAAGGAGTGTTACAGGAATGCCGCTTCTCCCTCACCATCCATCACCATCAGGAGGGAGGTGCTATCTGATTGCTTTGCTCTCACTACGTCTTCTTTTCATTTAATGTTGGCACACGTCCAGACGCTAATGAGGACAAGCTCTTGTCATTTTTTTGCAGATGTGGTGTCTTTTTTCCTCCACCCATCATAAAGAGGAGGCCAGTTAATGGCGGTGACACAAGTCTTCAAAATGCCAATGTGAGGAAAAATGGTGAGGGAGCCTACGGTCAGCAATTTGGAGAGGGAAGGAGACAAAAAGGAGGAGGGATGCACTGTAGTAATTTAAGGTCCCAGTGTGGAAATGCAGGTCCTTCCCAAGCATGTTGGATGTGCCTCTGTTAATGAGCACTTTAAGCACTGCCAACCCTCTTTAAACATCCCCATCGTGATACAAAGTGGAGAAAAGAGGCATCTTTTAAAAGGCAGCATATGGCTGCAGAGGATCTTCTACTGATGTATTGTCACGAGAGATTTCCCCTCCCCAGCTCTGCTGTCGAGGACGGGCTCTGAAACTCAGCCAGATGTCCGTGTCTTCACAGATAGGGCCCCCCCTTCCTGATGTCTCGCTGCTTTATTGGCAGCAGCGGTGGCAGCATCCAGTTGGTCGTGAATGTTAAGGCTGTTCTGACATAGTGCCTGTAATGATAATGACCCTGATTTTTATGGTTATACTATTAATACCAGATGATGATGGTGATTAAAAAGTTGCAGGTACATGAATTATAGTTGGGAGAGACTGGAAACCAGCTTCGATCCATTTCTCTTTCCACAGGTTGGGTTTATGTTTGTGGGAAAACCCAGAGAAGCTAATTTTTTAAAAAGTAAAGTGATTAAATAGCTTTGAACATGGCCACCTACAAGAACAAAATTTCATAAATTAATTATATCATATTAGAATTTTTTTTTTTTTTTGTAACTTTTTTGCATGCCTTTTTTCAAGTTTCATACTTTTTATTTGTGCTATGTTACTTGTATGGTATCATTTGTTTAGAAACCAGATTTGCTTATAAGCTATGTGTCTACCCAGATGTGTGTCTGTATATGTGAGTGGTTTAGAGTAAGCTGCAACATTCAGAGCTGATAAAGGAAGCCAAAGGGCAGGTGCCAAAAACTCCAGTTGCTCTAATGCCCACTTGAGGCTGTCGCCAGCAGTGTGTCAGTCCCCATATACTCCCATTTTAAAATGTCCAGCTTTGCAGCAGGGGTACTCCTAGTGCCTTTCCGAAGCCCAAATAAGTGAATAAGGGCATCCAGTGTAAAATCTTGGCCAAATCAAACATGCGAATCATAAAGAGTGAGATTTCAACACTGGATCTAGTGGTTGGCCCTGGTTGACAGCGACAACAGTGCTTTGGCCACTGTGCTACTGTTGGCCAACAATAAAGAAAGAGGAAAGGGGGAAGGCACGAAGGAGGCAGTAGGAGACAAGGAAAGCAAGAGTGTGTCCTTTGGACAGAGGAAACAAAGAGAGTTGGTGACTGAATGAGGAAGTAAAGGAAAATATTCAAAGGAAGAAGTTAGCAAAGAAAAAGTGGGATGTTCAGGGAGATGAAGAAATTAGATAGGAGAACTTGAATGCTAGGCATATATATATATATATATATATATATATATATGCCTAGCATATGTATATAGTGGCACTATGATATATTTTATATATATATATATATATATATATATATATATATATATATATATATATATATATAAAATATATCATAGTGTTTAGAGAAGGAAAGAAACAGCTCATCTGTCACACTTGGTGGAGGCACACACGGTGTTCCTGGAAGAGGCTCACAATGGTGACAACGGACAACGGACCCTCAAACAAGGTAGGTCAGGTCGAACGCTTCTCGAAAACGTATATATGGGGGTGAATGGAGCAGCCCATAATTGAAATCGTTAGCGTCATGAGCTAGCTTGCGCGATGAAATTGGGTCAATGACGAGCGCAACGCGCTCGTCATTGACCATGGACCTCACGACAACGTGGGTCGTGTCGAGACGTTTCCGAAAATGTATATATGAAGGTGACTGGAATGGCGCATTATTGGAATCGTTGGCGTTCTCCATTATTATTATTATTATTATTTTTCTTTTCCGCAAATGATCGCAAATTTGACCCCCTGAACATTTACGAAAACGCACCAATTTTTGCACAAAATTCAGGACCGGTGAAAAATTTTGTTTTTTAATATCGCCATTAAAAAACTCAAAAAACCAGTGCAACTGCGCCCCCTGTCAAAATCAAAATACATTGCGCCTATGGGAGGCCTTGCCATGTAAAGTTAGCCCAAGAGTCATGAAATTCGGATCAAACGGAGATCTTGTGAAACCCAACAAAAAAATATATTACACCAACTCCGGACAACAAACAGGAAGTCGGCCATCTTGAATTGAAGTTTGTGAAGCGCAGAGTCAGCATTTTTGCACACCTCGTACTTGAATTAACTTGTCCTAGGGCATTAAACCGACTGGCACCAAAATCGCTCAGGAACATCTTCACAAGTTGGGCATCAAAAGATGTGCGAGGTTTTATAGAATATTCAACGGTGTTGGCATGGCAACCGCGTGAATTTGGTCTTCGTTTTTGTCTCTCGCCGCAAATTTTTTTGTGCATTCGTTCGCACAATCTTTGGCCGATCAGCCTCAAAATTTAATAACTTGTTTACTGAACCAGCCTGAACCCACAATTAGGGAATCAAGTTTCTAGGTGCAATAGCGCCCCCTACAGAAGCAAACAAAAATTTGTATGGAGGTCCAGAATTTTAGTTTGTCTGACACGCATGAAAATTTGTGTCAACATTCTTGACGTCATCCTGATCAAAAAAGCCAATCACACCCATACTCTATTTTCTAACACGTTGCCATGGCGGAGCCCGAAATGCCCCATTTTATTCTAATGGGAAAAAGCGAAAAATCCCCCATACTAAAGTTTCTGCTTAGTTTGCCCGAAATACATGAAATTTGGTACACAGATTTCTGATGTCAGCCTGATCAAAAAAGTCAATCACACCTATGTCATATTTTGGACGCTGGTCCCATGACGATGCCAAAACTGCCCTATTTTATCCCTATGGGAAAAAATGTGAAATTTCTGCGATGGAAAAATGACCCTTGCTTTCTCAAAAATGCATACAAATGCCTGAAATTTGGTACACGCATTCTCCACATCTCCCTGAACATAAAACCTACAGGTGAAATTACTGTAATGTGTAAGGCGTTGCCATGGCGATGCCCAGAATATGGCATCTTTTTCCTTCAGTTAGCCAATTCATCCATTTCAAAATTTCACATGTAGCAGCCAAAAAAACGGCTAAAACTGGCACGGCCGGAAAAGCACGGTTCAAATCGGCACCAGCGCTTGGGCGGCGGCCGGCGAGGGCCTATTATCGCTGCTTGCAGCTTTAATTATTCTTATTCTTTCTGAGTAAACGATCGCTAATTTGACCCCCTGAACATATACGAAAACTCACCAATTTTTCCATGCAAGCCAGGTCTGGTGAAACATTTTGTTTTTATTTGGCGCCATTAAAAAACTCAAAAAAGTGGCGAAACAGCGCCCCCTAGAAAATTGAAATTTTGCATTCCTATGGGAGGGACGAAAAAAAAGTTGTCCACAGAACCACCAAATTCGCGTCACAAAAAGACCATATGAAGACTGACAAAAAATTACATTATGAAGTTGCCGCCTGACAAACAGGAAGTCGGCCATTGTGGATTGAACTTTGACCTTTGCCGAGTCACCATTTTTGCACACCTCGTATTTGAATCAACTTGTCCTAAGGCGTTTAACCGACTGTAACGAAAATCGCTCAGGATCATCTACACAAGTGGGGCATCAAAAGTTATTCGGGTTTTTATAGAATATTTAACGGTGTTGCCATGGCAACCGCATAAATTTGCCCTTCGTTTTTGTGTCTCGCCGCAATTTTCTTTGTGCATTCGTTCGCACAATCTTTGGCCGATCAGCCTCAAAATTTAATAACTTGTTTACTGAACCAGCCTGAACCCACAATTAGGGAATCAAGTTTCTAGTTGCAATAGCGCCACCTACAGAAGCAAACAAAAATTTGTATGGAGGTCCAGAATTCCAGTTTGTCTGAAATGCATCAAAATTTGTGACAACATTCCTGACATCATCCCGATCAAAAAAGCCAATCACACCCATACTCTACTTTCTACCGTGTTGTCATGGCGGCGCCCGAAATGCCCCATTTTATCCCTATGGGAAAAAGCGAAAAATCCCCCATACTAAAGTTTCTGCTTAGTTTGTCCGAAATACATGAAATTTGGTACACAGATTGCTGATGTCAGCCTGATCAAAAAAGTCAATCACACCTATGTCATATTTTGGACGCTGTTCCCATGACGATGCCAAAACTGTCCCATTTTATCCCTATGGGAAAAAATGTGAAATTTCTGCGATGGAAAAATGACCCTTGCTTTCTCAAAAATGCATACAAATGCCTGAAATTTGGTACACGCATTCTCCACATCTCCCTGAACATAAAACCTACAGGTGAAAAAGATGTAATATGTAAGACGTTGCCATGCCAAAGTCCGGAAAATGGCATCTTTTTCGTTGAGTTAGCCAATTCATCCATTTCAAAATTTCACATGTAGCAGCCAAAAAAACGGCTAAAACTGGCACGGCCGGAAAAGCACGGTTCAAATCGGCACCAGCGCTTGGGCGGCGGCCGGCGAGGGCCTATTATTGCCGCTTGCGGCTTTAATTCTTATTATTCTTTCTGAGTAAACGATCGCTAATTTGACCCCCTGAACATATACGAAAACTAACCAATTTTTCCATGCAAGCCAGGTCTGGTGAAACATTTTGTTTTTTATTGGCGTCATTAAAAAACTTAAAAAAGTGGCCAAACAGCGCCCCCTAGAATTTTCACATTTTGCATTCCTATGGGAGGGGCAAAAAAAAAGTTGGTCGTAGAACGACGAAATTCGCGTCACAAAAAGACCATATGAAGACCGACAAAAAATTACATTATGGAGTTGCCGCCTGACAAACAGGAAGTCGGCCATCTTGGACTGAACTTTGACCTTTGCCGATTCAGCATTTTTGCACACCTCGTACTTGAATTAACTTGTCCTAGGGCATTAAACCGACTGGCACCAAAATCGCTCAGGAACATCTTCACAAGTTGGGCATCAAAAGATGTGCGAGGTTTTATAGAATATTCAACGGTGTTGCCATGGCAACCGCGTGAATTTGGTCTTCGTTTTTGTCTCTCGCCGCAATATTGTTTCGCCATTCGTTCGCACAATCTTTGGCTGATCAGCCTCAAAATTTAATAACTTGTTTACTGAACCGGCCTGAACCAACAATTAGGGAATCAAGTTTATAGGTGCAATAGCGCCCCCTACAGAAGAAAACGAAAATTTGTATGGAGGTCCAGAATTTCAGTTTGTCTGAAACGCATGAAAATTTGTGTCAACATTCATGACATCATCCTGATCAAAAAAGCCAATCACACCCATACTCTATTTTCTACCACGTTGCCATGGCGAAGCCAGAAATGCCCCATTTTATCCCTATGGGAAAAAGCGAAAAATCTCCATTGCAAATGTTTCCGCCTAGTTTGCCCGAAATACATGAAATTTGTTACACAGATTGCTGATGTCAGCCTGATCAAAAAAGTCAATCACACCTATGTCATATTTTGGACGCTGTTCCCATGACGGTGCCAAAACTGTCCCATTTTATCCCTATGGGAAAAAATGTGAAATTTCTGCGATGGAAAAATGACCCTTGCTTTCTCAAAAATGCATACAAATGCCTGAAATTTGGTACACGCATTCTCCACATCTCCCTGAACATTAAACCTACAGGTGAAAAAGATGTAATATGTAAGACGTTGCCATGGCAAAGTCCGGAAAATGGCATCTTTTTCGTTGAGTTAGCCAATTCATCCATTTCAAAAATTCACATGTAGCAGCCAAAAAAACGGCTAAAACTGGCACGGCCGGAAAAGCACGGTTCAAATCGGCACCAGCGCTTGGGCGGCGGCCGGCGAGGGCCTATTATCGCTGCTTGCAGCTTTAATTTGCTTTGAAAGTGTACTTTGGGCCATTATCCATTTGTGCTGTGGAGTGTTGTCTGATTAGTTTTGCAGCATTTTTCTGAATCAGAGCAGAGATATAGCCCTGTATTCTTCACAATTCATCCTGCTGATTCAATCAACAGTCACATTATCAATAAACACCAGTGACCCAGTACATGCTTGAAGACCAGAAACCATGAGCATCACCAAATGTTTCACCATTGTGACCCTTTTTCGTTTTTCGCGCGAGCGAATACAATAGGCTCCTCGCCGATCCCTTCGGGAGGCTCGGGCCTAATAATAATAATGGAGAACGCCAACGATTCCAATAATGCGCCATTCCAGTCACCTTCATATATACGTTTTCGGAAACGTCTCGACACGACCCACGTTGTCGTGAGGTCCATGGTCAATGACGAGCGCGTTGCGCTCGTCATTGACCCAATTTCATCGCGCAAGCTAGCTCATGACGCTAACGATTTCAATTATGGGCTGCTCCATTCACCCCCATATATACGTTTTCGAGAAGCGTTCGACCTGACTTACCTTGTTTGAGGGTCCGTTGTCAAAGTCGAGCGCTTCGCGCTCGACTTTGACCTTTTTTCGTTTTTCGCGCGAGCGAATACAATAGGCTCCTCGCCGATCACTTCGTGAGGCTCGGGCCTAATAATAATGAACAATTCTAACGATTCCAATAATGCGCCAATCCAGTCACCTTCATATATACGTTTTCGGAAACGTCTCGACCCGACGCACGTTGTCATGAGGTCCATTGTCAATGACGAGCGCGTTGTCGTGAGGTCCGTTATTAAATAT
The DNA here is from genome assembly GCF_007364275.1 of Archocentrus centrarchus. Taxonomy (NCBI): domain Eukaryota; kingdom Metazoa; phylum Chordata; class Actinopteri; order Cichliformes; family Cichlidae; genus Archocentrus; species Archocentrus centrarchus. The sequence continues at coordinate 36,576,953 of NC_044355.1, read as the reverse complement.
AAAACTGAAAGCAGAGAGACTCACAAACAAGCAGCAACTGAACATGGCTGAACAAAAGGGCTGGGAGAGCATCTCTAGGGAGGAAAAACAGCATTCAGTGTTGCTCATGGGTTCATCCAACTATTCAAGTATTTTTTATTAAGTTTTTTTTATGCTTTATTTAAAAAAGACTCTAGTTTGTCTAATTACTTTTAAACCTCTGAAAATAAAGGACTGCGTATAAAAATGGCTGCAATTCCTAAAATGTTAAACACCTTGAATTAAAGCTGAAAGTCTGCACTTCAATCACTGTTGATAGTTTGATTTAAAATCTGCTGTGGTGTGTACAGAGGCAAACCTGCAAACGTCTGTCCTTGTCTAAACCGATGGCCCTCACTGTAAGAAGCTTATTTAAGATCTTCTCCTCGTGTGTGTGCGTGTGTGTGTGTGTGTGTGTGTGTGTGTGTGTGTGTGTGTGTGTGTGTGTGTGTGTGTGTGTGTGTGTGTGTGTGTGTGTGTGTGTGTGTGTGAATTTGCACACACGTGGACATATGAAAAGTATAGTGTTAGGTTGTTAACCGACAATTACACAGGCTATGCTAGGGAATAATGCAAACGTAATGCTATGTGTAGTTTAATCAATTATAGCCTACAGCAAGGATAAAGTAATTCATTGTTTTTTTTTTGTTTTGTTTTTTATAAATCATGAAAAATACATTACTTATTTTGAGTAGTGATTCCAATTCTGCTTAAGACATGTCAGAGAGTGCGAAAGCTTTTGGACTCAGCGGATGTCTGAGGACAGAAGGCTTCATTTGTAAATCATCTGCAAGACAAACCTCAGACAGCCAGAATCAGTTCAGAGCAAGAGCAGTTCAATTTGTCAGGGTAACATTCAGATAATGGCATGAATCTAATGGCATAGAGTTAATGGCAGAGAGTTGAGATTTGATAGCACAACCTTTTCTTAGGACGGGGATGAATTATATTGCATACTCATGATATGAGCAAAACAAGCAAAGGGGGAAAAAATATAAAAAAGGCCTACATGGACCCTTTACTATGGAAAAAAAAATCTGCTTGGCTCACTATAACACATCATATTTTACCTCCAACATGACAAAGATGGTCAGGATCAGCTCACTTGTCCCATCAAACAACCAATATCACACAGCCTGAAGGTAAGATGGCATATCAGTGGTAGTGCACATCAAGGGAGATGACTGTCTGTTAATTGGCTCTAGCAGGTCATCTCCACTTGGCTCTCATGTGTCTGGGATAATATGCTAGACACATTTGGATTTAATCTCACACACTTTTTGCTCATTTGATTTTGTGCCAGAAGAAGAAGAAGAAGAAGAAGAAGAAGAAGAAGAAGAAGAAGAAGAAGAGGGGTGTTAATTGGAAGGGAGTGTTCATTGAAAAAAGCCAGAGAATGACTGGAGGTGGCACATGGAGAACAAGAGTGTGGATTTAAAACATGAAAGGCAGGAGGGAGCGGGGGTTGGGCGTTAGGATGACTTGGGCCGACCCGTTGGATTGAAACACCCAGAGATGGAGAGTGACTCATCTGAGATAAAAGAGGGAAGAGGAGGCTGCTGCTGCGACAGCTAATGAAGAGAGCTCCTCCAGCCGCTCTTCACATCCAGCTCTCATTGTTTATTGATGCCTTGCTCCAAGCTTCATACCAGAGCAGACGATCACTGCTTGCCCATCACACCATTTAGGGGCCTTTAGCATAAAGCAATGATTTTTAAAGGCTTTTCCTCTGCTGCACTTCAAAAGGCTCCTCATTGGCCCTGGTGTTGGAGGAAACAAGACCTTCCATGTGTCCAGTGCTTAGGGGTAATATGACTCACTGCCACTGTCACCAGATTTTGAGATGCACAAGACTTTGATGCAGCAGAGAGCAATGAAGAGCCTCTTTCTGCAAAGACTAAACAAATACTCCCTCAATTGCCTGTGAAGGGGAGAAAATTAGGCCTGTCTGCTGAAGTGAGAGCAGTACATAATCAACTGGAAGAAGTGGGAAAGGAGGTAAATGAGTTCTTGGCTGAATTGATATGCAAATGTGGGACATTTACATGACCTGCTCATACCACCCGAGAAGAAGACTTACACCACAAACAGACACTTTGTCCATGAATTTTTTTCTGGGTCATTGCAGTGATTAAACACAGACATGAGCTGCAAGAGGAATCACTTTTATGTCTCTGTGCTTGTCACATCTATGAGCATGCATCCATTCATGTACAGTATGAAGGCCCTAATCTGAAGGCTTTGCAAAGGTTACAGTTAGGCCCCGTTTACACAACAGCGTTTCCTGGGGAAATGGTGTTGTTTTGCTATTGTTGTTTCTGAAAAGTGATCCATTTACACGGAGACGTTTCAGAAACACAAAAACGCTGAAAACGCTGTCGTTCCTATTGCCAGACCACATGTTGGCGGTGTGGCTATAGGAGCTGAAACCATAGTGCGCATGTGCGAGTGCCCACATCAACCATAGTGCACATGTGTGAGTGCCCCTGTTTCCAAAAAGCTGTCATGGTTCTGGGCCGGAAAATCTCAGAGTTAAGGGACTTTGCTCTGCAGATAATTCATGCCACGGATCCCCATGATGCAACTAGCATTTTCTTGCGGATTGATTTCCTCCTCTTCATGGCTCCTCAACCGTCCTGATACAGCTTCTCTGCCTCACTCCGTCATCATGCTCCATAAAAACCTGTAATATGAACTGTATAATATTGGTTGCCCAGTCCAGGGGAGGGATTCAATATTTTTTTCTACAAGCCATCGCCAATTCACCTCTCCTGCAGCCAGTCATCTCTCCTCTGTCATCTCCTCCACTCAGCTGCAGCTCATCATCACAGTCACCCCCTCGCTCTCAAGACCCGCCTTCATCTCCTCTACTCACCTGTCCAGCCACGTCCTCATCTTCACTGCCGCGGCATGGCCCAGCCACATCCACGTCCATGTCCTCGCCTCCGCGGAGCAGCCCAGCCACATTTTTTGCCCTCATGTGGACTGAAGAAGAGGAACCAGCTGCTGCCGCACCTAAGGCATCCACTTCACAGAGGAAGCCACACACCCGGCATCAACACTCATCTCCACCTTCTGAGACAGCTGTTCTTCTGGACCCTAAATTTTTGGATTCTAAGCCCCTGCTGCCACAGCTCCCTGCAGCAGCAACCTCCAAGCCCCTGCTGCCACAGCCCGCTGCAGCAGCAACCTCCAAGCCCCTGCTGCCACAGCTCCCTGCAGCAGCAACCTCCAAGCCCCTGCTGCCACCACCCGCTGCAGCAGCAACCTCCAAGCCCCTGCTGCCACAGCCCGCTGCAACCTCCAAATCCTCAGTCTCCATCGGCTGCAGCAGCAGTTTCAGCTCTTCTCCAGTCACGGCTGCGTCAGTCAGCTCACGTAGTTCCGGCTTCACTCCAGTCTCAGTCAGCAGCTGTAGCTCCAGCCTCCGTCCAGTCCCAGTCAGCTATAGCTCCAGCTTCCATCGAGTCCCTGTCAGCTTCCTCAGCATTACCCTCAGCGCTTTTTGTTCCTGTCCTCTCAGTATTTTTGGTACCTTCAGGCCTCTCATTTTCAGCTTCAGTCCCTTCATTTTCCTCAGTTAGCCCTTTAGTTTCAGTCCTCTCAGCTCCAGTCACGGTCTCCTCTGTGTCAGTCCCTTCCGTCCCTTCAGCTCCTGCTCACTCAGCTCCTGCTCCCTCCATAGGTTCGGTCCCCTTAGCCTCAGTCAGCTCTCCCTGTCTCTGCCTCCCTAGTGCCAGGTCTCCGTGTCTCAGCCTCCCCAGTGCCAGCTCTCCCTGTCTCAGCCTCCCCAGTGCCAGCTCTCCCTGACTCAGCCTCCCCAGTGCCAGCTCTCCCTGTCTCTGCTTCCCCAGTGCCAGCTCTCCCTGCTTCAGCTTCCCCAGTGCCAGCTCTCCCTGTCTCAGCCTCCCCAGTGCCAGCTCTCCCTGACTCAGCCTCCCCAGTGCCAGCTCTCCCTGCTTCAGCTTCCCCAGTGCCAGGTCTCCCTGCTTCAGTTCCCTCAGCCTTAGCTCTCCCTCAGCCCACTGTGTCAGCACCACCAGTTTCCCTGCAGCTTCAGTTGGCCATATCTGCTTCCCCACAGTCAGGTTCCCCGCAGTCAGAGCCCCAAGTGTCAGCTCCCCTTCGGTCAGGTTCCCTGCAGTCAGAGCCCCAAGTTTCAGCTTCCCCTCGGTCAGCTTCCCCTCAGTCAGAGGCCCAGTCAGTTTCCTTGTCAGCTTCCACGCCATCTCCATCACCTGCACCTACGCCATCCCCAAAGCTGCCCCAGCTGTCCAGGGAGACAGCTGTGCGCCCTGCACCGCAGCCCTGGCCCACTCGGACTGAGCCACCAGGGGTCCCCGCTCAGTCTGAGCTGTCAAGAGTCCCCGCTCAGTCCAAGCCGTCAAGGGTCCCCGCTCAGTCCGAGCCGCCAGGGGGTCCCACTCAGTCCAAGTTGCCAGGGGGTCCCGCCGACCGCATGCCACACAGCCACCCGCCCGAGGTCATCCGTCTCCGCTGCATGCCATGTGGTCGGCCCCTAGTCTCGCCACATCATCACCACCACCGCTGGAAGCACGGTCGGCCTCCTGCCTTGCCACGTCATCGTCGCTGCCCCCGCTGGGAGCGCGGTCAGCCTCCTGTGTCGTCTCCTCATTGCCGCCGCCGCTGGGAGCACGGTTGGCCTCCTGTGTCATCTCCTCGTCGCTGCCGCCACTGGGAGCATGGTCGGCCCCCTGAACTGTCTGTTTTCCGCCATGGATTTCCCAGTGGACCCCCCTGAACAGTGTTGCCTTGTGGCCTGTTTTTGTGTTTGGACTGTTTCTCCGGCCTAGTGCCACCGCCTTTGGTTTCATTGTTATTGTTTGGACTATGTGGCCTTTTTTTGTTTTCCTTGCTTCGTGCCCTCCGTCCTGGTCCCCCTCCTCCCGCCCTGGTCTGGTTTTGTTTTTTTTGTTTTTGTTGTGGCCATCAGGAGCTGGCCCTTGAGGGGGGGAAGGGGGGAAGGGGGGAAGGGGGGGGGGGGTACTGTCATGGTCCTGGGCCAGTGGCTCAGTGTTTTCTTGTTCTTTTGTTTTTGGTCTGTGGCTCATTTCTAATTATGTTTGGTGTTAAGTCTTAATCTCTGTGCCCTTGTCCCACTTCCTGTTTTATTTTGGTATGTCTTGTTTCTTGTGTAGTGTATTTGGTTTTGCGTCCCCTTGTCTCGTCAGTGTCATTGTGTTCAGCTGTGTTACCTGCTGTTTCCACTTTCCCTTGTTATCCAGTGATGTATTTAAGTCCTGTGTTTTCTCTGCTTGTTGTTGCGTCGTTGATGTTGCCGTGCGGTTTTGTCGCCTTTGCTTTGTTTTTGGTTTTCTACTCTTCATCCTACTTCTCAGAAGGATTTTTGTATTTCTTTGTTTTGTTCCCTTCTCATTAAACACCTTTTTAGGTACATCTTTATCCGGAGTCCTGCATTTTGGGTCCATCTCCACCTCTCACACCGCAGACATGACAAGAGCATTGTTTTCATCCATTTACACGGAAAGGCTGGAGCGTTTCAGAAACACTTCACTCTGGAGCCTGTTTCCAAAGAGTCTTGTTTTCACTCAGTCCTCGTGTAACACACAACCAACTACAGCTCTATGAAGCTTGAATTTCTTGCACTTAAGTGGGCCATGATGGAGAAATTCCGGGAGTACTTATTGGGACATAAATGTGTGGTGTTTACAGATAACAACTATCTAAGTTACCTCCACTCGGCCAAGCTGGGTGCCACAGAACATCAGTGGGCAGCGCAGCTGGCAGCCTTTGACTTTGAGATCAAGTACCGGCCAGGTCGCAGCAATAAAAATGCAGACGCTCTTTCTCGACAGTGTGAGTCCGGTCACAGTTTGGTAGAGTACGCACTTCCCGGGTCATGTATTCCCACTCTTCTTCAGCAGTCCCCCGGCCTGGGACCAGCGCCTCCGGTAACCCAGTCAGCGATTTCAGCTCTTCCATTACTCCCCCTTCCTGAAATTTGGGCTTTACAGGAGGCTGATCCCCTCCCGAAGAACTTCCTGGTCTTTTGGAGGAGACAGGAGTTGCCCCCTCCGAGAGCAAGACAGCAGGTTTCTAAGCTCATGACGGTCTTGTTGCGTCAATGGGACCGGTTTGTAGAAAGGGATGGCGTGCTCTATCACCAGGCCTTGCGTCCCGATGGGGGAGAGGAAAGGCTGCAGTTGGTCCTCCCTGAGGTACTCAGGTCACAGGTGCTGAGAGGGTTGCATGAGGATCATGGACATCAGGGTATCGAGCGTACCACTGAGCTGGTTTGGGAGCGCTGTTACTGGCCTGGTATGTCCTTGGACATCAAACAGTGGGTCCAGAGGTATTAGCGCTGTCAAGTGGCTAAAGACTCCGGGTTAGGGTCGCATAGTTATATAGGCCATTTGTTAGCATCAAAGCCTAATGAGATCGTAGCCCTTGACTTTACTATGCTGGAACCCTCTTGCAGCAGGTTTGAGCATGTACTGGTGATGACTGATGTGTTTTCGGCAAGTATACGATTGCTGTCCCCACTTGGGACCAGCGAGCCTCCACTGTGGCCCAGGTCTTGATGACCGAATGGTTCTTCAAGTTTGTTGTTCCGACTCGGCTTCATTCTGACCAAGGACGGAACTTTGAGAGTTCCTTGATTCAGCAGCTGTGTGAGCTTTACCGGGTGGCCAAATCCCGCACAACCCCTTACCGTCCAGCCGGTAATGGGCAGTGCGAAAGTTTTAATCGTACGCTTCATAACCTGTTGCGCACTCTGCCCTCTTCTCAGAAGCGGGATTGGGCTTCGTGCTTACCCCATGTTCTTTTCTGCTACAATAGCACACCTCATCAGCGTACTGGGGAGTCACCCTTCTTTTTGATGTTTGGCAGGGAACCTAGGCTCCCTGTCAACTTTTTGGTAGGTTGAGTTCAGGATCCAGTACCTGGGGAGGTACAGGACTGGGTGGCTGAACACCAAGCCAGGCTAAATATTGTGTTTGCAGGGGCCTGCGAACGGATGGCAGCAGCCGCAGGTCGGCAGAAGGAGCGCCATGACCGGAGTGTTCGTGTTGCACCCTTGGCAGTAGGCGAACTGGTCTATTTACGTGACCATCGCGTTCGAGGCCGCCATAAGATTCAGGATGTTTGGAGTTCTGTCCTGTACCAGGTTTTGAAGGTTCCTCAAGGTGAAGGGGCTGTTTATACCATTGCCCCAGTGGGAAACCTGGGAAAAACAAGACAGGTCCATCGGGACATGCTAAAAGCTCAGATAGGCTTAGGGTCTTCTGTGCCTTGCCCTGAGGTCCCACCTCCACCTATTGTTGCCACCATGGAGCAGGACTCCTTTAGTGAGGATGACTTGTGGTTACTTGTGTCAGAAGCATCTCTACAACCTGCGGTATCCATATTAGCGCCCCAGGATACTCGGCCACCCTCCATGGCTTCCCTAACATCTAGGTCTAGCATGTCGGTAGAGCAGGTAACTTCTTCTTTGCCAGTCCCAGCAGAATCTCCTGAGGGACAGCGGGGTATGCATGACCTCCCATTGCGACGGTCAGCACTACAGCGGGCCAGCATCCTAATGTCCATCACCTTCCTCGACCTATAGAACCTGAGCGAGTGCCCAGGTGGCCATTTTTCAGCCATGGTGCTAGTGATGGGATATTTTTTTTCCATCGTCGGGTCAATGATTTAAAAGTAGGGGGTAGATGTGACCGGGCTGGCTTGCTTTCTCTTTCTCTCCCCCTCCTGTTGCTTGCCCTGATTCTGCACACCTGACGTTAATTGCGAGGTGGTGTCCGCGACAGGATAAAGAAGCTCGGCGTGCAAGTAGTGGGATTCCTCTCCCTTGCCTTTCTCGGGATGAATGGTGTACACGAGTGGCAGCATTTGTGCTACGCAGGAATTGGTTAACCTACCGAGTGATCATGATAGGTAAGCGCTGTAGCCAGGTGAGATGCCATTGTGTATGTATAGCAGCTACTTACCCCTGTTTGCTTGTAGCATGGCAGGCTAGCTGTTGCACGCAGGAGCAGCCATTAATAGGTCGGCAGCACAACCGTGGTTATCCATCGCGGTGAGTAGACCCAAAAATGCTCATGCTCCTTCTCTTCAAATTGTTACTGCATCACTAAGGCTTGTTTGCGTATTTAGGACTCCTGTGTTGGTGCGTTAAGTGTGCCATGCTTCTTTTAATCTCAAACATGGGATTAGTTCCCTGAGGGACAGGCTGCTGTTTTGCCTATGGCGGCTGTTTTGCCTACAGAAGCTCGCTTTCCAGGAAGAGGATTTGAACTGTATTCCGGATCACTGTGTCCACACATGAGGGGGGTGTGCTAGTAGAACGTCAAGTTGGCCACCCTAAGAGTCAGTAGTGTTGGACTTGGGGTCTGGGGAATACTGGAGTTTCTTTTAATTGAGTCTACTTTTGGACTTCTTTTTAACTTGGTTTTTATTGTTTTGTGTTTTGTAGAGTTTGTAGTGTGTGTGTATGTGTGTGTGTGTGTGTATGTGTGTGTTTTATTATAACTAGGCTGCCATTTTAACTTTTTGTCACAGTTGTCGTGTGCTACACTGGGTGAAGTCGCAGCGCGGTGCGCCTGTGATGTGTGTTGTTTTGTCAGGGTCCCTCTTCGCCGCTGGTAAGTCCATATTTTCTTTCTATTTTGTTGTTTTTGTTTAATTGATGCGCAAGTGTTATTGCAGCCCAGTCATTTTATGGTTGTCGTTCTTTTTTTACTATTGTTAAATAAAGTTTTGTTCAAAGTCCTGAACTCTCTCTGGCCCTGGTGTAATATTTCGAACCTGTGAATTTTTAGATATTAATTTATTAATATTCCAGAAGGGTGATTCATTTTCCCCTTCCGGTGGCGTTGTCAACCAAATTTTCTTACATCATTTTACGGGAAAGACCGCACTGTCACAAATGTTATATAGATAGCACTCAGCTAGAGAACAAAAGTGCTATATAAGAACTAGTCCATTCACTTTTGGAGACAGCTCCAAGTGGACATCTGAGGAACTGCAGTTTTAGACAAACTATGAAACCCAGCATGAGTAGAAGATAGACCAGGAGTGGAAACACTGAAATTACTGTTATTAGGACAGACGAGAATATGCTATGTAAGTGCAACTACACAAACCCTTAAGAATAAATTTAAGTTTACTTTTTTGATTGATTCCTTTTTATATAGTTCAACATGAATGGCATCCACCACTGTTAATGTACATAGTTGTTAAACATAAAAAGAATCACCACTACTTGATGAGAGCTTGGACTGAACTTGGAGATTTGTTTGTAGCAAAGTATAAAATGTTTCTCTGGTTATTACAAGTTAAATGTTAGTGTTTTTGTTTGAATACTCTGGATGAAGTATGATTTCTTATCAGGAAACCAGGTCCATTGCTGGAAGAGTGGCTGTAGCTATTCAGCATCCCAAGATAAAGAATCCACTTCGTGTTTCGTCACTTGGCACTAATGGCACTGCTAATCAGAGCCCACATTGTTGTCCCAAGGCCCCCCTTCTGGGCTAATCAACTCGTGCAGCTAATATTTTCATAAACTCTGACTGGGAAAAGCATATTCGAGAAATTGCCAAATGAAGCAGTACAGACATATCCAAGAAAGATCTTGTGTTTTTCCTTGAAAGCTTTGTTCAAATTAAATCTAGAGGACATCTTAACTGCTCATTTAAACAGTTAATATTATTGCCACATTACTTTACAGTGTTTATGATACAACAATTATGTGATTTAAAAGGGTTTATGGGAAGAAACTTGAAGTGAAACCACTTTAACGTTCAGAGAACTCACTTTTGAAACAACTGATTTGTGACAGCAACAGAATATAGTCAGTAAATCCATCCATCCATCTATCCATCCATCCATCCATCCGTCCATCCATCCATCCATCCATCCATCCATCCATCCATCCATCCATTTTCTTCCACTTATGCAGGGCTACATCTTGGCGGCAGCAGCCTAAGCAAAGAAGCCCAGACCTCCCTGTCCCAAGCCACCTCTACCAGCTCATCTGGGGGTACCCCAAGGCGTTCCCAGGCCAGCCGAGAGATATAATCTCTCCAGCGTGACCTGGGTCTGGGTCTCCATGCCCAGAACACCTCACCCAAGAGGCGCCACCTCAACTGGCTCCTTTCAATGTGAAGGAGCAGTGGCTCTAATTTGAGCCCCTCCCAAATGGCTGCACTCTTTACCCTATCTCTAAGGGATAGGCCAGCCACCCTGCAGCTTGTATTTGTGATCTCATTCTGTCTGTCACTACCCAAAGCGACGATAGGTGAGGGTAGGGATGTAGATTGACCGGTAAATCGACGGCTTCGCTTTCACACTCAGCTCCCTCTTTACCACGACAGATGGGTGCAACGTCTGCATCATTGCAGACACAGCCTCAATCCATCTGTCAATCTCTCGCTCCCTTTTCCTGTCACTCATGAACAAGACCCAGAGATACTTAAACTCCCCCACCTGGGGCAGCAACTCATTCCTGAGTCAGAGTGGGCACTCCACCCTTTTTCTGCTGAGGACCATGGCCTCAGACTTAGAGGTGTTAATTCTCATACCAGCCTCTTCACACTCTGCTCTGAATCACTCCACTGCAAGCTGGAGGCCATGCCTGATGAAGCCAACAGGACCACATCATCCACAAAAAGCAGAGATGAGATTCTGAGGCCACCAAGGTGGAAGCCTTTCCCCGCTTGGCTGCGCCTAGAAATTCTGCCAGAAACAGAATCTGTGACAAAGGGCAGCCCTGGCGAAGTCCAACACCCACAGGAAACGAGTCTTATTGATTTATTGCCGGCTATATGGACCAAGCTCTTGCTGCGGTTGTACAGGAACTGAATGGCCTGCACCAACGTGGCAGAAACCCTGTACTCCCACAGCACCTCCCACAAGATACCCCGAGAGACGCAATCAAATGCCTTGACCATGTTCACAAAACACCTGTACATGTAGACTGGATGGGCAAACTCACAAGCACACTCAAATATCCTCTAGAGGATGACTATCTGGTCCAGCGTTCCGCAACCAGCATGAAAACCACATTGTTTCTCTTGAATCTGAGGTTCGACTAATGACTGAGCCCTCTTTTCCAGCACGCTGGCATAGACCTTACTGGGGAGGCTGAGGAGTGTGATCCTGATAGTTGGAGCACACCCTTCAGTCTCCCTACTTGAAGATGGAGGCCACCACCTGGTCTGCCAATCCAGTGGCACCACCCCAGATGTCCATGCGGTGTTGCAAAGGTGTGTAAACCCAGACATGCCTACAACATCCAGAGCCCTCACGAACTCAAAGCGGGACTGACAGACAGACAGCACAGAGGCACTAATCATGGCAGCACAAGAGCAAGCTCTGAGCACAAGATTGATAGAGGCTGGGGTGTACCGCACCAGGCAAGACCCCAGGTGCAGGCTGTGCAGAGATGCCCCTGAGACAATCCAGCACATAACAGCAGGGTGCAAGATGCTAGCAGGCAGGGCATACACGGAACGCCATAACCAGGTGTTCGGTATAGTATACAGGAACATCTGTGCCAAGTATGACCTGGAAGTCCCGAGGTCAAAATGGGACACGCCCCCAAGGGTGGTTGAGAACAACAGAGCTAAGATCTTGTAGGACTTCCAGATACAGACAGACAAACTTGTGGTGGCTAACCAACCGGACATCGAACTGGTGGACAAACAAAGGAAGAAAGTCGTAGTGATAGATGTTGCAATACCAAGTGACGGGAACATCAAGAAGAAGGAACACGAGAAGCTCAACAAATACCAAGGGCTCAGAGAGGAGCTGGAAAGGATGTGGAGGATGAAGGTAACAGTGGTCCTTGTGGTAATTGGAACATTCGAGGCAGTGAGTCCCAAACTGGGAGAGTGGCTCCAGCAGATTCCTGGAATAACATCTGACATCTCTGTTCAGAAGAGTGCAATACTGGGAACAGCTAAGATACTGTGCAGGACCCTCAAGCTCCCAGGACCTGAGCTTGAAGGGCAAAAAGACCGCCCGTAGGGGCGAGCTGGGATTTATATATATATATATATATATATATATATGTATGTGTGTGTGTGTGTGTGTGTGTGTGTGTTTGTGTGTGTGTGTGTGTGTATACAGTTAGGTGTGCAGGTTTTTGGATAGTGATTCATTTTTTGGAATTTTGCCTCTACGTCACCACAGAGATTTTTAAATGAAGAATGATGAAACAGAAAAAAAAAATGAAACAGCGTAGTTCCACTTTTTAAAAATCAGATACAGAATTGATTTGTGAAAAGAAACTAAATACATATTTACAAACATCAAGTACATATTTGTGGTAAATTAAGCACTTAATTATTACTATAATTATCCCCAGCTCAATAACTTGCATCAGCATTAAGGAAAAGTGAATAATATACAGTCATAACAATCACACTGGCCACTGTTCTCCTCTAAAGTAGATAATGTTGCCCAAGAGTTCAGATTTATCAGCAACATGTACTTAGAGTGGCCATTATGAATAGTGAGTCTAGCAAAGCCTTGACGGTTGTTTGTTTTTACTGTGTTCCATAAATATACAATCCATAATTCATCAGAAGAAAAAAAAAAGTGTTTTAAAAGGCCTACAGGGATGTCTGAATAAATATATAGACAACAAATGTACATGCATAAACACGCCTACGCTCCTGCTCACTTTATTGCAGCATATTTGTTTAAGCACATAACACTCAAAGCTCTGAATTTTACTGTCAAAGCCTCTTCTTCTACCTGCATCAGTTTCTGCGGTAAATCTTCTCATAGACAGGTTACCTTTCATAAATTTCCCAGATAAGTTTCACTAAAAAGGAAATTGTATCATACCATAAAGATGCCCCCCCCCCCCTTACAGTCCCTAACAAAGCTCGATACACAAAGAAAAGTCTATAAAAATGAGGGTCGCATGACCTGAGCCTACACAATACTTTATTTTCGCACAGTCATCTGATAACACTTACTGGTAAGTTTGGAGTGGTACTAATTAAAATCTAGAGCTGTTCATAGTTTGTGCAGTGCAGGAAAGGATAATGCTTTTCATGTAAAATCATCTACAGTCATGCATATAAAACTACCTAAAAAAGTTCCCAAAAAGTCAAACTGAGCCTGACTTCCTCTCGTGTCACCTTAGTAGTTTTTCCAAGGTGGTGAAGCACAGGGTAAAAAGTTAAAAACAGCACAACAAACAGTCATCGCTACTGCGGCTAATTAGCAGGTTCCCCTAAAAAAAGGGCTGATATTGAATGAGACGAATGGATGCCTGCAGGCCTGACGTCAGGGGTGATAGATGGATGACACCAACTCCCTGCGGCAATGGCAGACACTAAGCTGAGTGGTGGGAGGCATGGGGTTGGGGTGCTGCTGTCATCCTGAGGACAGCGGGATGGTAAACAGGTCTGTAGGACAGTGATGGCCTCTGGATCTGCGGCTGGAAGTCCCTGCTGAGTCGGATATATGGAGCAGAGAGCGCCTCAGAATCTTCTGGCTTTTGGATATTCAGAATTTACGTTCAAAATAACAAAAAAATTCATTTTTCTATAAGTTGGTGTTCCCGGATGACTTCACTGCTTCCTGTAATAACCTAAATGTGGCCATACTCACCCAACAGATATGCAAATTTGCTAGGGAAGAGACAAAAATAGCTTTGCAAGAAAGGCTTAGGGCCAAGCGAAATCTAACACCTGTAACCACCTTTACCTGAGCTTTATAACGATTTTTAAACCTTAAGAATTCACAACCACCATTATCATGGTATGACATGCTGGTCATTAATGCTGACTTCATATGTTCACAAAGACTGCATTTTACCTTAAATAGGTTAAAGATTTTCATTCACAACCAACTGAATCAAAGAATGTGATCAGATTTAGATTGAATAAAACAAAAGAGTGTGGAAATCAGCAATATTAGCATTGCCAACAATGCGTGCTGAAATGCTAAAAAAGATCATTCAGGATGGATGTCAGCTATAAGAAGAGGGAACCGAGTGAATCAGATCAGCATCAAAACAGCTGCCTGATCAGGGTAAAGCACTGCAAACTGTGTGACTTTCACAAACACTAAGATTTGAATTGCTGGTATCCATAAATCTCCGCTCTAATGCTTCCACCGTGTGATCCCACAGTTTTCATTAGTACTTTATTTTAGCATGATTTTCACTTTTTTGGTTATACTTTTAAATGCTGAAAGTATTTTCCAGACCTTCTGATACCCTTGCATCAAATACTGTCATTCAGCCAGATGCTGCTGGCATCACAGAGATTAGCACAAGGTGTCCCTTGGCAATGGTTCCTTACAGACTGGTTGCAGCACATTTGTGCGCAAAGATAAGTGTAGCTCTTTGAGAGAGGACTAAGTCCACATGGCAGGAGACTGCAGATCATTTGAGAGCTTTGTGCTTTGCCCTTATTTGCTTCGTACTGTCCCTTTTACTTGTTGGTTAGCTTTAGACACTAAAATCTATCTTAAAATCTAGTTCTGGACTTTGATATAAAACTTCCCCCTTCACAACAAGCCTGCATATTAGAAAATGATAGTGCATTTAAATTTATGATGATAAGGGGTCTTTTCCAAGTGTCCATACCTGACAAACTGGAAGTGACAGATCTGTTTTACAGTTGTCATAACCTGGAGGGATACAGCCCGGAAAGTGAGATTGATGGCTTCATGTTTATCTCGATTGCTCGTTTTTATCTCAGAGTCGTGCTGATGTTGGTACTGGTGGGATTTTTGCTGGGTTATTTTCCACATCTGAAATAAATCCACTTGTAGTTTTGTGCCAGTGTGCAGGTAATTTTTGCAGTTAGTGGAATTATTTCTGTCTTTCTTGTACTTTGAAACTTGTTTTTTAGATTTCTTTTGAGTTATCAGAGAGTTTAAAGTAAAATTAAGAACTGTTTGGAAAAGTTTCTACCGCACCTCAGCATGATGGGGCATTCTTTTTTCACACTTGTAGCAAGAGCAAATGACTTTGACAGAGGTCAGTAATGCAGATTTACAGTTACTTGTCAACTGCAGCACGATGTGACCAGAAGTGTTTACTCTTCAGTAAATAAGACAAAATGTGTACTCAGTGAGAACATGCTGAAAAAACTGAGCAGACAGACATGAAATGATTGCTGTTCTTTCAAAAGCAAACTTTCATTTTTATTGCGTCATAACAAGCCGGTGAATCGGTTTTCTCATTTGAATGTGTGGGAGAAGATCAGTGAGGAAACACGCAAATGTGTAAGCATCACATGCTCCCTTTTAAAAATGGGGCTATGCAATAAATCTGTGTGTGTGTGTGTGTGTGTGTGTGTGTGTGTGGGGGGGGGGGGGGGGGGGGGGGGGCATTTCTTGCTTTTATCATCAAGCAATAAACACAATAACACACACACACAGACACTCACACACTTTGAGTCAGTCTGGGGGGGCTGGGGGTGTCTTTCCTCAGCAACCTTCGACTCTAAAGCTCTTTTCATGGTGGTGAAGTTGAGAGCAGCAGGGTGGAGGTTTGGTTCATCCTCCCGTAGAATTGGATTATTTCTGGATGAGGAGAAAATTCCCTTTCCTCCCTCCTCCAACCACCTTCCCCTTCTCCCTGCAGAGACGGATGCATGCAGTTCATCATACAGATGCACCCCCACTCTGCTGGTGTCTGCGGGCAGGAGAGGAAATTCAGCTGGTGCTCTGGCCTCTTTGCGATACATGTAGGTCTGAAAAGTCTGAGACAGTAAAAAAAATAAATAAATAAATATAAAAAAGGCAGTCAGGTTTTATACACATTCAGAAACCTGCCCCTCTTCTTGTTAGCATCTCTTCAAAAAACAAGCAAATACAGTATTCATGAATTTGTTTTATATTGTAAGCCAGAGGTCTCAACATTTTCTACTTGTTGCCATAATATGACACAGTGTTCTCTTGTATCTTGTATACTTGTATCTGCATCAGGTTGCATCCACAATTTAAAGTTTACTTTAAATTATAATGACAACAAAGTTCTATTCTATTCTATTCTATTCTGCAATGTGTCAATGGAAATGCAATCAACTCTTGGGTACAATCTTTGTCGCATATTGTGACACTTGCATAATATGAAGTACCAAAAAATGAGCACCTCTGCACTTCTACAGTAAGTAGGGTTTAGCCTCTTTTTCATCATTGTGTTGATTCTCTTCATTCGGGGTACAATAGTGATCAGTTCCTCGGGATCTGAACAGCCTGTCACATCAAACATTTATAGGATTCTCATACACAACAGTTTGAGATTAGCTGGCAAACAAAATGCAATATTTGGCAGCTAAGCACATATTAGCTTTGGTTTGGCCCTATTATCCTTAAAAGCTTCACAAAGCGATGGCTCAGGTTTCAAATCAATTATCCTTAGAATTTCAAATGTTATTCATACTAGAATTATAATTTATAGTTTTATGATGTAGCACATATCGCCATATTTGATACTGGAAATAGTGTTGTGTAAATGGCAGGTAAAACCTTCCTCTCAACAGAGTAATGAATCAGGAAAAGAAAAAAAAGAAAAACACTCCTGAAACCTTCCTTCTGTTGTGTATTCAGAGCATGTTGGAGTAAAATAAGTCAGACAAGTGTAAAATGTCACTGTACAGCTTTAATCTGGGGCTGAAAATGATCCTAACAAATGTCAGCATCAGCTAACCTTCATGCTGAGTGGAAACTGCCATCTGATCAATCCTCAGGCCTGCTGACCTTTCCCATCATTTGTTTAAAGGAGAATACCATTTGATTAGCCCTAATTGGTCTGCTTTAGCCAGCTGTCTTTACGTTTCTGTCGTTAACAAGAACGTCCTTCACTCTCTTTGTGCTGTGACTTGAAGCAACAGGTGTTGCTGACCTTGAATGACTCCATCTGATTGGTCAACTTGGAGTTTAATCCGAGATGCTTCAGCAGAGGAAACAGCTGAGCATCAGGTGAGCTGAATGCCATTTATATATGCAGGCCACCACAAACAAAAAATAACTTACAACTTAATTTCCTCATATAAAACCAAATTCAGCAAAGAGGAGCACAATGCCTACATACACGTACATACGGTGTTGTTATTCAGTTTTCATTTTTGTTGGTAAAAAAATGTTTATTTTCAATTTAGTTTTATTCATGTCTGTGTTAAAGTTTTATTTTTATTGCTATTATTATAATGTGGTTGTTATCACTGAGGAGTAATTTTAAGATGTTCATAATAAATATTACAGCACAAATAATAGACTCACAGCCACACTTTCCAGTCTCAATAAACATATGCACAAATCCCCCCCGCTGTCTGCTGTGGTTGAATAACAACCATAGTGACAGAGATGAAGATATGTTGTGGCAGCATTTTATACTATATAACCAGCTACACTGAACCAAATAGGATTTTATTTGAATTTTATTTTTGGTCTCATTTGCATGTGTGTGCATCGTTCTGACTGTAAACATGATCGAGGAAAAAGCTTTGAATGAATTCCACTAAAACGTTGTAGGGGTGTAGAGCGGGGTCGTGTTAATGATCCATTAAAATTTGGTTGACATCCACCAAAGTCTTCAAGGTCAATTTAATTATTTATTGGTACAAAATTGACAAAAAGCCTCATAACTTAGAAACTATGATTCTTACAAGTGTGGTCTCTATTTCAACACATAGAAAGTACTGTATAAAGATTTAAAATATCATGACCTCTGACCTCTCCTTCAGGTTCAATAAATTGATCTGAAGTCAAACTGATAATAATGCTATATAGGGATAATTAACACGACCCCGTGTATAAGGTCTCTCCTTTAACAAAAACAGTGTCACTGTCTCTGAACATCCAGAATGTCCTCCTCCCCTCATCTGGTGTCACCTTTCTATTGTTTACAGTCTATTAAAAGCAAAAAAAGCTCCACCAAAAGCTCAAAAACTTCACGTCTTTCTCGTTTGTCCTCTGCAATGAATAAATCTACAAGCGAGAACCTCTGTGGGTTTACAGTGTCATAATGAAATTGGTTGAAAGACAACAAATTTACCCTTGTTTGCCCAACTGCCACGCACGATATCTAAATCACTGATTGGATTAAGACTTTCATTTTTCTTCATTGTAGCACAGTAATGCTATTCTGCCTTGTCTCCAGATGCTTCTCTTCAGAATTGTCCTGAAACACACTGACTTGATTGGGAAACAGGTTCAAATACTTGAGTGGAGAATAAATGAATGAGCCAGAATTTTTGCTTGTTTTATTAAACAAGAATTTTACGGTTTACAACGGACAAATTGACATGTTGAGATAAAGGAATGTGATTTGATAAGATGCACATTTTCTTGCAGTGTCTCGGAGATCTGTGTTTGACAAATTTAGGGAGTTGATGCATGTCATTTCAGTCGCATTCCAAGATCTAAAATGACTCTGATTGGCCCAGTGGGGAACATCAGAAACAAGCTCAAAACAAGCATCATATTTGTCAGTGATTGGCCCTGGTGGTGCTGGTGTGGTGTGGGGCTGTATTCACTGCAGCTTGGTTTTTACTCCAGCTTTTTTTTTTTTTTTATTTTAAGATTCCTGCAGTTTATCCAGATATCACCAAAAGAGAAATAATTCATGTGTTGTGACATGAAATATTTGTGTATTCCTACAAAAGGTTCTGCATGTGATAGCGCAGTTGGCAAAAGCAGGGGAGGGACACAAAAGCTAATCTGTAACAGGGCCATTTCACTCTGAAAAAGGCAAGGGAATGTGGAGGGAAATACGCAATTGCCAAAAGTAGAAAGCACACATTTCACTGATTTTCATTGCTTAAGATGGAAAAAAAAAACGTGCGAACTGAAGTATTTATTATTATTTAGAAATAGATTGCAGAGCAATAGTAAAAAAAGAAGGAATAGAAGCCTAAAAGTAAAGTAAATGACAGCAAACAAAGGTAGTAAAGTGGTGGGGAAGACAATAAAAGACTAATAATAAGGCATAAGCTTTTGATGCCCAACACTTTTAAGCCTGACAACTCCTAAACTATTCAAGATATCATCGCCAAATTTTCAGGGAAGAGTGTATACACAATAATAAATCACTATAATGACTTTCTGTTCTTATAATGAAAAATGACATCATTATGACATCATCATAAATATATGATCTGCCATCTTGGATTTTGACCTTCATAATCCCATATAGTCACAAGATCAGTATAAATTATTTTATTGAAGTACTTTACTTACTTTAATAAATAAAGGCTGCATCAAATTTTCTATTGCCTATTGTTAATGTGATTTTAAAAAAGCACAATTGGAAGCTAAATTGATTTTGTAAAGCATGCCTGTCAACAAGCTGTTACCATGGAAACATTAAAAAAGGTGAACTTGACTCATTAAGATTGAATTAAGAATTATTGCCACACAAATTTTAGGAAAAGTCACCAAATTTGTTGGTTCTAGCTTAAGGAGCTGTTCAGGAGTTTTATGATGGGAAATCTGGCAGGGGCCTCAAAATCCCCCTCCCCACCCCCCGGTCTGGATAGGGTTAAGAATTCCTGTCAACAAAACAGCCATTTTATTGTAGTTCAAAATGACAAACAGTTAAATGCAAACTACTTCAGGCAGGCAACTCTGTGTGGTACACACTAACATGCCTCACTATGCTTCTGTCAGATACCAAACACAGCCCCCCCAAACTTCCAATAAAACTGCTAAATTTCCTCCCATCTCTCCTTTTGACATGTCAGTGCTGCTGCTATGATGCATTGCTGCCTACTGTTTAAACCCCTCCACCACCTCTGAAGCAGGCTGTAGGCTTCAGGTGGACCATAGACAGTATAATGGGTGGACGTAGCTACCGTAACATCATCCACAGGTTTCTGAAGTCTCGTTTTGAAGCCTTGATATTAGTGTTTTCAGCATTGCCGTCTTGGTTTTAAACAACTGATGTGACAAGAAGCGGCAGGTCTGAAACCTCTTGCTCATTGGCTTATGACTTGTCAAATCAAATGTTGCTAGCCAATGGGCATACCATAGATAATCCTACTTTTTAAAAATAGTGTGACCAAGATTAAAAAAAAACAAAAAAAAAAACAGACTTAATTTTTTGTTCAATATGGCACAAAATGAATGACCGGGCCCAAATCTCAGCAGTGTTTAAAGACATAAAGACAGAAAGAAGTTTCACTAACACTTCTACAGGACCAGACCACAGCTGTCTCTAACTCATGGCCTTCAAAAGGAATGCAGCTATAAGGCACTTCTGAATTGGCTGCATTCTTTTTGAAGGCCACTGTATTTCTCTGACCTGGACGCAGTCTATTTTTTTAATGCTGTCTATGGGGAAGATGGTACTCATCATTCCCCAGTTTCAATGTGGATCATATTTGCAAGGAGCGACGAGCTCAGAACTCTGTATTCTGACTGATATGTGTTTATTATGCCGTTCTAGTTCTTGTTCATACACATATGTAAATTGACCTCACACCCCTGATAGATTGAATTTGCGAAGGTGAGCTCAGGTGTCCAAACTCTGAGTTGACAAAACCCACCACAGGCAAACTACAGTAACCGAAGAACTTTCTGTTTTGCAGATTTGTCTACGGCATTTTTATCTGAAATAAACAAAATGCAACATCATGCACAACACTGCCACTACTTGACTTTAATTATATATATATATATATATATATATTTGTTAATTTTTGTGGTTTGATATTGTACAAAGGAGCAAATTAATCCTCCTCAACCTTCCCTTCAGGCAAATGGATTTGGCAGCAACAGTGATTAGCCTTTAACACTGACCTGAGACCTTCCAAAAACGTGTTGCCACTGATACAGCCAGCCTGCATCTGTCTCTGTGGTATCATTAGTCTTTAACTATTTTGGCTCGCAACTCATTTCTCTTGCTCCTGGAAGGAGACACGGTGCTTTGTTTATGATTATAATTACATGAGGGTAGCCCATCATAGCAGCTTGATTTTATTGAGAAACCTAAGTGAGGAAAACATGTTGAAATGTGCCCTTACTTGAAACTGTAAAACCCAGGGTAAGTATTACAGTTCAATTTACTAATTGAGCATGTTAGATTGTTTGGTGCATATGTTAGACTGAATTTTTTGTGAGTAAAAAAAGAAAAAAATCTGCTTCACTTTTTACTATTTCTATTGGTTTAAATTTGAATTAATAGCTCATCACACACTGTGATTGTCAATAACTGAAAGGTGATGAAAGCCACTGCTTTCTTTGTTTTGTTTTGGCTCTTTTTTGTTTATTTGTTTGTGTTCTAAACTTGATGAGAGTACACTGGAGAATGTTCAAAAGAACAAAGGATGTTAAAAGGGCAGCTTTTAAAAGGTTCAAATGCTATGGAAACATCAATTAAACAATTAAAAAAAAGGGTGATCCCTGTATGTAATGGCATCTCTGTAAACATCTGATTTGAAATATTTTTGAAATCCAAACTGTTCCTGGACAGAGGAGGTGACAGGTGGAGTAAGAACATTTTAAGGAACTAAGGAACTGTATTTGTGGATGTGGATTTCAAATTGGAACACCACTTTGGGATTTGACTGGTGACATTTCACTGCAACACATGAACAGATGAGACTACAGAGTGAAAAAAGGCCTTAAGAGACCGAATGAAATGATGCATTAAAAAAAGGCTAGAGGAACGAAGGCAAAAGAGAGAAGAAAATATAGGAGTAAATGGAAAGGAAGGAAAATGAAACAAGAATAAAGAAACAACGGAACACGAGAGGAGAAATAACATAAAAAAGAAGTAAACATTCATACAAACTGAGATGTATGGAACACATGCAGGGCTTGAACTCTCTGGCTCAACATAATAAATCACCCAGGATTCAATGGGACATCAACAACGCGTCCCAGAGCCTCAGTGTGCTGCGGCTGAAGCATTAACAGGAGATTGATGGAGATGTACAGAGTCCTGGTGTACACAGTCTCATGGTCTTTGCTTTTCACTCCACCATCCATCATGATTCAAAACCTATAGGCTGCTGCATGCATGTACACACATCCATCAGGGATGCACTCAGGAAGGCTAAAAGCAGGAAATTGGTTATCTTTCATATGACACAACCTAAAGTTGTCTCAAAAAAAGAAAAAAAATCAAGAAATGAATATTTTAGGTCCTCACCAGCAAATCATTACAAAAGGATGGATTGTAAGTCCTCTATAAAGGGCTGTATTCCAGGTAATCAAAAAGAAAAAAAAATAGGATCTACAGCAGTAATACTGGAATGCCATTCAGAATCAGAATCAGAATCAGAATCAGAATCAGCTTTATTCACCAAGTATGTTTTCACACACAAGGAATTTGTTTCCGACTGTTGTTAGCTCTCTACAATTTATAAGCAACACAATATGCAGACAAGACTATGTAGAAAATGTACACATTCACATGTTCAACAGAATTTGCATATGTACGAAAATATAAATATAGTGCAAGATAAATAGTTGAGTAAGGTTAGGTGCAGTTGCTGTATTATACAGCCTATATAAAGTGCAGTGGCAAATAAAGAACAGTAAACAGCAGTTTTTGTTATTAATGAGTTTGATGGCATTTGGAAAGAAACCTTTACAGTGTCTGTTTGATTTTGTGTTCAGGGCTCTGTAGCGCCTGCCAGAGGGTAGGAGGTTAAAGAGTTTGTGTCCAGGGTGTGAGGAGTCTGTGATCATTTTTTCCGCCTGGTTTCTGGTCCTTCTTGTGTATAAGTCCTGGAGGGTGGGCAAAGGAGCACCTATGATTTTTGCTGCTCCATCCACCACCTTTTGCAATCTGCATGTGTCCTGTTTTGTGGCTGAACCAAACCACACTGTGATGGATGTACACAGGACAGAATCAATGACGGCAGTGTAGAACTGTTTCATCAGCTCCTGTGGCAGACCGTGTTTCCTCAGTTGACGCAGAAAGTACATCCTTTGCTGGGCCTTTTTGAGGATGGAGTTCGGACTGGAGATTCGGACTGGAGAAGTGTAGCCAGCTGGTAGAGGGAAGGTAGTCAGAAGTGAGGGAATTGCACTACCAGAAGGCAACATTGCAGACTTTGAGGATAACTACAAGTACCTTAGAATCCCACAGGCAAATGAGAACCATGAAGAGGAAAGATGCAACTGCCAAGTACCTGAAGAGAGTAAGGCAAGTCCTAAATAGTCAGCTGAATGGGAAGAACATGAGCCGGGCAATACACACCTACACCCTGATGGGATAATAAGCTGGCCAAAGGAGGAGATAGAAGCCACTGACATCAAGACATGCTCATGGATTAAGCCCGGTGCTGTCCTGGATGTCTGCCACTGTGATGGCTACTGGGGCCTGTTCATGGAGGTTTACTCTTAGATCCACAAGATACTGAACATTATGTGTTGCATTGTCCTCCCATATGCTCTTCCAATATTACTCCATCTCCAGCCTTGGTGCAGGGCTGTTCTCATATTATTCCCCTGCCACTGAGAGTACACATTGGCTGGATCAATGATGAACTTCTGGTTCATTCTCCTGGCTTCAATCTCTCTGGTATACCTCTTTAAGCAGTTATCCAAGGCTTTGAGTCTTTGCTTGGCAGTTTCCAAGGCCCCGTCACTTGTCTAAATGACATGAAATTATGGCCCAAAGTCAGCTACATCCACATTATCAGTTACCTTGTTCAGGAATGGCATTCTGCCAATCCTGACCAGCGCCGCCCCACAGATAAAACTCCGCCCCATAACATAAAATAAAAAGAGCTTAAAATGAAAAATGGGGTTAAAAAAAATAAAAGTCACTGAAATAGTAAAGTAGCTTTGCAAAATAAAAGTGTCACAAAATAAAACTCTATTATGAAATAAATAAATAAATCGTGAAGTAAATAAGTAAATCTTAAAATAAATTAAAATAAAATAAGATAAAAATTTATTTTAAAAATATTTTGTTTTATTTCATGTGGATAATTATTTATTTCATGGAATATTTATTAATAATTTATCAATAGCAGTATTTATTTATTCATTTATTTATTTAATTTTGAATGAACCGGCTCTCCATAAGCCTGAACCATCCCTTAATAATGCTGCTATAGGCCTAGGCTGGTGGGGGTTCCCATAAATAACATTTCTTTTTATTCACCTTTTTACTCTGTTTAAACTTCACTCTGTCTTTAATCATTAATTATTATTAATCTCTGGCTCTCTTTCACAGCATGTCTTTTGTCCTGTCTCTCTCCCCTCAGCCCCAACCAGTCACAGCAGATGACCCCCCCTCCCTGAGCCTGGTTCTGCTGGAGGTTTCTTCCTGTTAAAGGGAGTTTTTCCTTCCCACTGTCACCAAGTGCTGCTCATAGGGGGTCGTTTTGACTGTTGGGTTTTCTCTGTAATTATTGTAGCGTCTTTACCTTACAACAGCACTCCTGACGGTGGTTCTCAAAAGTCAAGAGTGCTGCAGCCCCCTTTAAAAACCAGAAAATCCCATAAGGGAGCTGTGCATAAATGAATAAAAGGGAGTTTTTCCTTCCCACTGTTGCCAAGTGCTGCTCATAGGGGGTCATTTTTGACTGTTAGGTTTTCTCTGTATTATTGTAAGGTCTTTAACTAGAATACAAAGCACCTTTTGTTGTGATTTGGTGCTATATAAATAAAACTGAATTGAATTGAATTGAATTTGTTCTCATGTGGACCACTCCAGCCTCATAAACTATCAAAAAAAATAAATTCCAAATTATTTTCTTTTGTTTAAGTTCATATTTAATTATTGAAAGGTCTTAGTAAAAAGTGCAACAATACAATTTTGATGTTTTTCTACAATATAAAAAAAAATACTACTGTTGTAAATAATAAAATGAAAAAGTCCATCATCATAGTTCTTTGGACTTTAAGAAATAAAAAAAAAGAAATACTGAAAGTAACCCACAGTGAAAAAAAAGAAAGAAAAAGATAATAATTACCTAATTACATTTACAAAACGCCTATCACACTTCTGTCATTTAATACTTTGTCTACTACTTACTTTGGCATATGACTGACCATGGGTGATGTCTTTGTAAGAAGACAAAAAACTGACAAAAATGCAGTCCAAAATTTATGCTGTCCTATTTTCATATTTTTAAAAGCCATCCAGTCAGCAGATTAGATCCTTTTAGCGAGGTAGTTGTGGTCCCTGGGCCATATGTTTGAAACCCTGGCTTTAGACTATGTCTTTGAATTTTGGACAGATCTTGCAACATTATCCACTTCACTAGTGCAAAGTCCTGAGAGTTCAGCATTTCCAGTCTGTAGGATTGTAATCAAATCAGCCAGAATGCCTGGCAGTGTGTGTGTGTGTGAGTGTGTGTGTGTGTGTGTGTGTGTGTGTGTGTGTGTGTGTGTGTGGAGTCATGCCGCGTAGTTCGAAATGTCAGGGCTCGATTGATTTCTTCTCCCTCTGATTAATTCATCTTGCACTCTAATGTTCTGCATAGAAAATTGTTGAATGGCATTCAGTGAGATTAAAACCACAAACAGCGCTTTCATAATTTGACAGGTGATTGGCGGGAGGCAGACTCCTGGCTGATTGCATCATTAGGGGATTTTTTTTTTTTTTTTCCAAAAGGGAATTAAAAGCACCGTCAGCCTTTGCTACATCCACGTGGCCTTGTTGAAACGCTGCTGCTCTGCCTGTCAGTTCACTTAATAACTCTCTCATACCCTGTTTCAGAGTGTGGACTGTGAGTGCTGACTGATAACCTTAAATAAAACTGATAATAATAATAATAACAACAATAATAACAGTAATAATAGTAATAATAATAATTATTATTAATATTATTATTTTTTTTCAAGTCCTTTTTTAGCCATCTTAAGGTGGTTTAGATTAAAATCTCAACAGCGCTTAAATGTATCACTATTCAATTTAAACTAGGTATCCATAACCCTCATAAGTGACTCCTTACTTTTGTTAACCCATCATTAATTCACTGATTGACTGATCAATACACTGAGTTTCTTCAGTCATATAAGGCATGAAAGAAGGCCCTGTAGTGGAGGCTGTAAAGCTTGTAAAGCAGTTTGCAGAGCAAACATTCTTCTTATACGACATTCTTCTATACATCAAATTTGCAATCTAGATGCACAGAAAGGTACCAGCTGAGCCCTTAGTTATTTGTTTTAATTAATTAGTTAATAGTTGTGAGCTGGCACTGAGATCAGCTGATCTGCTAGGATTGTGCTGAGCTGGACTTGAATTGACACTATGCTTTTTTGGTGGTGTTATGGCCCTGGCTACGTTTCATCTTAAACCAATATGTTTAGTATGTCGGTGAACTGTTTTTGTGTGTTCTTTCCCTTTAAGGATCTGAGAGTTTCTGTAAGTCTGACTGGTTGAACCATACCTGGCTGGCTTCGACGTGTCAGCTGTTGACTGTTCCTCATGGCCAAATAACCTCACCGCTAATTGTGAATTGTGACTTGACTTCTGGTTTTAAGGGCCGGGGTGGGGACACCCTTTTAAAAATGT
The DNA here is from genome assembly GCF_007364275.1 of Archocentrus centrarchus. Lineage (NCBI taxonomy): Eukaryota > Metazoa > Chordata > Actinopteri > Cichliformes > Cichlidae > Archocentrus > Archocentrus centrarchus. Next base: position 36,550,498 of record NC_044355.1, on the reverse strand, counting down.
TGTTGCATTCCTTTACACCTAGACTGTGGTATAACAGAAATCTCTAAAATTAGAAACATCCGGTCTCTCTGATGCTGAAAAACTAGTTCATGCATTAATTCCTTCTAGGCTAGACTATTGTAATTCATACTGACAGGGACTAGAAAGAGAAAGCATATTTCTCCTATACTGGCTTCTCTTCATTTCCAGAACTGAATTTGAAATCCTTCTCCTCACATACAAAGTCTTGAGTAATCAGGACCCATCTTGTCTTAAAGAACCCATAGTACATATTACCTCAATAGAGCACTTCACTCTCAGACTGCTGGCTTACTTGTGGTTCCTAGGATACTTAAGAGTAGAATGGGAGGCAGAGCCTTCAGCTTTCAGGCCCCTCTTCTGTGGAACCAGCTCCCAGCTTGGATTCAGGAGACAGAATCCCTCTCTATTTTTAAGATTAGGCTTAAAACTTTCCTTTATGATAAAGCTTATAGTTAGGGCTGGATGAGGTGACCTTGAACCAACCAAGTTATGCTGCAGTAGACCTAGGTTGGCCTTCCCTTTACTTACCTCTTGTCACTCTCCGTGTTTCTACCCCACTTTGCATTTAATCATTAGTTATTATTAATCTCTGTCTCTCTTCGTCTTTTGTCCTGTCTCCTTCCCATCACCCCAAGTGGTTGCCCCTCCCTGAGGCTGTTTCTTCCAGATGTTTGAAAAGGGAGTTTTTTCCTTCCCACTGTTGCCAAATGATTGCTCATAATCTGATTGTTGGGGTTTTCTGTGCATTATTGTACGGTCTTTACCTTACAATATAAAGTGCCTTGAGGCAACTGTTATTGTGATTTGGCCCCTATATACAGTGGCTTGCCAAAGTATTCATACCCCTTGAACTTTTCCACATTACAACCGCAAACATAAATATATTTCACTGCAATTTAATGTGAAAGACCAACACAAAGTGGTTACAATTGTGCAGTGGAAAGAAAATTATACGTGATTCAAAACATTTTTTAAAAATAAAAAATTGAAAAGTGCGGTGTGCAAAAGTATTGAGCCCCCCTGAGTCAATACTTTGTGGAACCACCTTTTGCTGCAGTTACAGCTGCAGGTCTTTTAGGGTGTGTCTCCACCAGCTTTGCACATCTAGTGACTGAAATTTTTGCACATTCTTCTTTGTAAAACAGATCAAGCTCAGTCAGATTAGATGGAGAGCGTTTGTGAACAGCAGTTTTCAGATCTTGCCACAAATTCTCGATTGGGTTTAGGTTTGGACTTTGGCTGTTCTAACACATGAATATGTTTGGTTTGAAACCATTCCATTGTAGCCCTGCTTTATGTTTAGGGTTGTTGTCCTGCTGGAAGGTGAACCTCTGCCCCAGTCTCAAGTCTTTTGCAGACTCCAACAGGTTTTCTTCTGTATTTGGCTCCATCCATCTTCCCATCAACTCTGACTCTGTCCCTGCTGAAGAGAAGCAGCCCCAGAGCATGATGCTGCCACCACCATATTTGACAGTGGGGATGGTGTGTTCAGAGTGATGTGCAGTGTTAATTCTCTGCCACACATAGCGTTTTGCATTTTGGCCAAAAAGTTCAGTTTTGGTCTCATCTGACCAAAGCACCTTGTTCCACATGTTTGCTGTGTCTCCAACAGCTTCTGGCAAACTGCAAACAGGACTTTTTATGGTTTTCTTTAACAATGGCTTTCTTCTTGCCACTCTTCCATTAAGATCACATTTGTGCAGTGCACAACTAATAGTTGTCCTGTGGACAGATTCCCCCACCTGAGCTGTGGATCTCTGCATTTCCTCCAGAGTCACCATGGGCCTCTTGGCTGCATCTCTGATCAATGCTCTCCTTGTTCGGCCGGTCTTGGTAGGTTTACAGTTGTGCCATACTCTTTCCATTTCTGGATAATGGATTGAACAGCATTCCGTGAGATGTTCAAAGCTTGGGAAATCTTTTTATAGCCTAAGCCTGCTTTAAACTTCTCCAGAACCTTATTCCTGACCTGTCTGCTGTGTTCTTTGGACTTCATGATGCTGTTTACTCCCCAATATTCTCTTAACCAACCTCTGAGGCCGTCACGGAGCAGCTGTACTTGTACTGAGATTAGATGACACACAGGTGGACTCTTTTTAGTCATTAGCAGTCATCAGGCAACTTCTAAATACAACTGGTTGCACTCAGAGAAAAGGAGGCTGAATACTTTTGCACACCACACTTTTCAGTTTTTTATTTGTAAAAAATGTTTTGAATCATGTATAATTTTCTTTCCACTTCACAGTTGAATACTTTTGCAAGCCACTGTAAATAAAATTGAACTAATATATTTCACCAGTCCAGTCTTCCTTCAAAGAGCAGGTAAAGTCTGTATTAGGTTGGTTATCTCCCATGGTTATCTGAACCAGGAAATGGCTGTTTTTTTTTTTTTTAATCTTTGTGTTTTGCACTTTGTTTGCTTTGTTTACATTCACTTACTGGTTTAGTTTTAATTTTCTGAGCTTGAAAAAAAGGCAGCTGAACTTCTTTAGGATTCAGCCAAGATGCTTTTTCAGGTCTAAAACAAATGGTGGAGAGTCCCAGGTAATAAACCCCCAGTCGGAGCGGCCCCCTTTGAAGGCAGTCCACTATTGATCATATAATTCAATTCAGTTCAATTCAATTATATTTATATAGCGCCAAATCACAACAAACAGTCACCTCAAGGCACTTTGTATTGTAGGTAAAGACCCTACAATAATACAGAGAAAACCTACCAGTCAAAACGACCCCCTATGAGCAGCACTTGGTGACAGTGGGAAGGAAAAACAGGAAGAAACCTCCAGCAGAACCAGGCTCAGGGAGGGGGGGTCATCTGCCGTGACCGGTTGGGCTGAGGGGAGAGAAAAAAAGACATGCTGTGGAAGAGAGCCAGAGATTAACAATTAATGATTAAATGCAGAGTGGAGTATAAACAAAGTAAATAAGGTTATCACATGAGCCATCCCCCCATCATGTGAGCTATTGAGGTGGCAAGGTTTAAGTGGGGCTTGAAACACCTGGGAAGGGATCCAAGGACTGTATTGTTGGTGGCTGATAGCTGGTGTCTTATCCCACCACCTCTGTCCAATAATGGGCATTCACCTGTTGATGGTCTCTTTAATTCCTCTCTCAAAGCACCTGTCCTCTTGATCCAAAATGTGAATACTGGCATCTTTGATACTTTCTCCTTTATGTGCAGTTGTACAACTTACTCCCCTGTGCTGTGCCATGCATTTGTGAAGTGGTTGTTACCTTTTTCAAGTCTACAGCAAGGAGTGCTTAGGAGCGCGCTTTCTTGTGTTTGGGTGTTTTGTCCTTGGCATGAACCGGTTTTTATCAGATGGTGGTGCTAGGTCTGAAGCTCACCAAGATGTCGTGCTTGGAGAAAATTCTTCTGAGTTTCTGACAAACCAGCTACATAAGGGATGAGAATGTTGTTTAATTTTTAATTCTCTTTCTCCCACGTTGGTGCCTGGCCTTCTTTCCTGCGCATCTGCATTTGTCAGTTTCCCTCTGGAATTAATAAAGTGATCTATCTGTCTAGCTACACTCAAAAAAAAATATAATGGACTTACTTAAAAATGTTGTGTCAAGTGGTTCCACTTAACATTTTTAAGTAGGTGTTAAATAGCAAGTTTTTGTATGATTTACTCAAAAGACTTAAGTATACTGTACAAAAGGGACTTGACTAATTTAAACTTAATGTGGTTACTTTCATTTTATGTATGAAACCTATGTTAAATATATGTGACATAGTTGAGTTCAGAGAAGTAACTGGATACACATTAAAGCAATACAGGATTATTGAGTGAGAGCAACTTGATATAGTTAAGTTAGTCCTAAATGAGTTTCTTTTGTCAACTTAAAATCATGTTAAATAGAACAAGAACTGTTAACAGAGGGAGGGAAAACACTCAAAATAATAAAGCATAAAAATGCTTTGTATTCATAAACAAAGTACAATTACAAAGTTAAGCACCACAGTATTTTTTAAACTTTCAATAACCTTTCCAGAGCTCTTAGCTCCACACAAGCTTCAACTAGTTCAAATAGCAGCAGAATATCCAAACTATGATAAAGTGTCTTTGTAGGAGAAATGACTATCAGAACATCATGAAGTTGCCAGAATTTTTTACCCATTAGAGCTAAGTGGCTACAATGAGGTATCTTAATACAACAGAAAGTGCTGTAACAACAATCTGACACATGAGAAAAATTTTTAAAAAAGAATAAAACTCAAAACAATGTTTTGTCTGCTGCCCAACGTAAACTCTTAACAGAGTCGTATGGTCTCAGGTCAGTAGTTTGATACTACTACCTTAGGTTTCAATTTGAAACTTGCAACCTTTAAGGTAAAACAGTAACATAAGAAATAAAAAAGGCAACCAAAACAGACAACCAAAACTACTGCTCAAGTTAACAGGATAACAAAAACTTTTCAGCACACTGAACAGCCCCCCTAATGGTTTCATGCATTATTCCAGCAGTTTATTTTTGAGCACCTGGATTTTGTTTGAAAGTCTGTGTGTATCAAGTTCCATCAGGATCTTTTGGATGAATTCAAAAGTGTACCTGAGGTCAGTTGGAATGCTCAGGGTCAGGTCGTAGATGATCCTAAACAGTAAGGCACAAGAAGTGGCGACATCTTTGAGTTCATTAAGCACCTGCACACCTTCAACTATGATGCCAGCATCTCCTGGGGACTGATCAACATCTTCACCTGGGTGTTTAATCACATAGATGCCAATGACCATCTGATCCAAATCTGCCTGGGTTTCATCAGGGTTCTCACTCTAAAAACAGAAAAAAAATAGACAAGATTATTTAATAAAACCTCTCCCACTGAAAGCATATACACGCAGTGACAAAATTATTAGTACCCCTCCTTAATGACCAAAACGTCCACAATTTGAAATGGACAAAAGTAATAATAAATAAAAACTTATTGAAATTTAACCAATTAAAATCAGGCACTGCTTTTGAATTGTGGTTCAACAGAATCATTTAAAAACCACACTGGAGAAACAGGAACATCTAGAAAAGATTGAAACTAATTTGACCACAGGGACATGTTAAACTAAGGTGTGTCCTCTAATTAGCATTACAGGTGTCTTCAAGCTTGTAACCAGTCAGTCTGCCTATTTAAAGGGTGCCAAGTCGTCACTGTGCTGTTTGGTGACGTGGTGTGTGTGTACCACAATGAATATGGACCACAGGAAGTGAAGGAGAAAGTTGTCCCATGAGATTATAAAGAACATTATAGACAAGCATGTTAAAGGTAAAGACTATCAAACCATCATCAAGCAGCTTGATGCTCCTGTGACTACAGTTGCACAGATTATTCAGACGTTTAAGGTCCATGGGACTGTATGCAACCTCCCTGGCTGCAGGAAGAAAACTGATGACAAATTGAAGAGAAGGATAATAGGAATGGTGACCAAAGAACCCAGAAGAAGAGAGAAATGTGCTGCCTAGTGTCAGAAAGCTTGGTCTCAGTTGCAGGCCTTCCAACAGGATAATGACTCAAAACACACAGCTAAACACACCTAAGAATGGCTAAGAGCTAAACATTGGACTGTTCTGCACTGGCCTTCTATGAGCCCTGATCTAAATTCTACTGAACATCTGTAGAAGGAGCGGAAACATGGAGAAGGCACCCTTCAAACCTGAGACAACTGGAGCAGATTGACCACAAAGAGTGGTCCAGAATACCTGTGGACAGGTGCAGAAGTCTCATCAACAGTCAGAGAAGTCGTTTGATAGCAGTTACTGCCTCAAAAGGTTGAGCAACAAAATATTAAATTACAAATACCACAATTTTTGTCTAGTTTGTTTTTCATGAATATGCTTTATAAAATGATTTTGTTGAACCACAATTCAAAAGCACTGTCATTGGTTAATTTTCAGTAAAAATTTTAATTATTACTTTTGTCAGTTTCAAGTTATTTCAATGACTGCTTTTGTTCACTAATAGAGGATTGCCAACAATTTGTCCACGTGTGTAATTCACATGAAGCTTACACCATTTTTATATTCTTCTTGATAACTGACTCCAATAATAAATGAAGTCAGTCTCCCTGGTTCAACACCCTGCAACTACTTCCTTAGCACGTCAATGTTCTGAAGAGACCTGCTAATGAGCCATGATCCAGGTGTGTTGAACCAGGGAGAGAACTAAGACATGCAGGATACTTGAGGACTGACTTTGGACACCCCTGAGTTAACTAAACAAAAAACAAACAAACAAACAAAAAAGTTTTGGGGATAAATGTAAACACTATTAAGGAAAGAAAAAAAAACTTCATCAAAAGGTTCATCAAAGTTAGCAAATCATATATTGTCTGATATTTGTAGGCCCAATGAAAGTGAATGTGGTGGTAAAACTTAACAACTCTCCATTACAAAGGCATTGAATCTTGGTGAGTGAATTACAAAATTTGACACCTTGATGAGAACTTATTTAGTACAACCATGAATGAAAATTTCCCTTTTAAAACAACTGACACTTAGTCCATACTCTTTCACTAGCTTTTCAGGGTCTTCATTGAGATACAAACGTAGTACTTGGAGGCTGCAAGATCTCCTTGTTGCAATGGAGTCGTTCTGCAAAAACAAACAGGAAATATACTGCATAAACAAGTCACTGACATTTGGAACACGGAAAAGTCCCTAAAAGTGATCCCTGACAGATATATCAACTGGTGGCCAGCCAGCTTTAATGCAGAGGTCACTCATTCATTCATAAAATCCCATTTAGCTACAGGTGCACTTGTCAGTTAACAACAAGGGCAGGGATAAGTGTGAACACCCATTGATGGCTACAGTCTTATGTGACTTGTGTTAGTGTAAAGGTGGATGGTGGGGTGGCAGAATAATTATGCAAACTATCTGCAGCAACTTTAGTATGCAAGTAATTATACACAAATCTTGTCAAATGACAGCCATAAAGTTTTTGATTTCGTGTCCTACTGCTCCTCCTTTCTTGTGGAGAACTTTGGCCAATCTGTCAGAGTAGTGGACCAGCTGCGCCATAAACTAATGAGTGGGATGGTGGTAATACACGTGAACTCAGCACATATCTAGGTAAATATTTCAAAAAGACAAAAAAAGTGCAGAAAAAGGTTATCATACAGCTTAAAAGTCTTCCACAAGTAATATCACAAGGTTACCATATCAAATTTCAAAACATATTACATCTGTTTCATATTGCTAGATATATTTACCAACCCTAATGTAGTACAAATCTTCAGTGATTTTAATTTAGAATACCCAGTCTGTAGAATACCTATGTGTTGACTATCAGTGTATCAAAATTGGTTTAAAATAGAAAATTACATCTACCATATCAATACATCTACAAAACTTCTGAAATAATTTATGCTTGAACTAATTTGCTTAACAACTCTCACACTTTGTACATTTATAACCAATTAAAAAGCCCACATTATGATGACAGCTGATGCTATGCAAGTGATTGGACACAACTGACAATAAATGTAGCTTAAATAACACAGTTTTCAACACTTTGGTTAGAATGTGACATACTTAAATGATTATGAAGGGCATTCCAAGTTTTAAATACACAAGGGCAATCAGAATAAATGCATGGGTATGGGCGTCTGCTGCTGAAATTGCCATGAGCCAACCTGTAGTGTTTAGTACATGGACTCTTGTCGATGCAGTCATCCCACAGTTTTTACAAGACCACATTCATATCTGTTGGAAAAATAAAGTGACATTAGAGTAAAAACATTGAATGCAACATATCCATAAACTGACTCATTAATGGCACCAACAGAGCTAAAGTTAGCTAATGGCGCCAATGGAGCTAGGGGTGCCAACTTGTATTGGTCGCGTTTACGATACTGCTATCGGAATCGTCACAACTTTACACAAATACATACATAGTAATCCCTATTTGATAATCAGTCGCTTCAACGAGTTGGCTTTTCAACGTTTTTTTTTTTTTTTTGAAAACGTCCGGTAACAGAATTAGCAAAACAGAGTAAGAGTAACGAATTAGCATAGTTCCCCCCTTCACCTCAGCCTCCACCACAATTTAACGTATACAAAACACTTAAAACTATTTGCTATATGAAGTATTGGTAATGAAGAGATATTTACTTACCTTTACTCAAAGGATGACGTCGGATTTTGCAGAGCCGTGTATCTCCATTTGCATTGCGACAAGTGGGATAATCATGTGATTGTGAACAAGCGAGATTAAAGAGGATATATGGTGTCCCGAAATGGACAAACCACCCTATTAATGAAGTGCTTTTCGTTTTATGTAATTTTTACTTTACACAGTTGAGTTGGGAAAACTTAACATAGCCAAGTAAACCTGACATAGCACATTTTTACTTTCAAACAATACAACTAACTTAAGTTGATGTAAATAACTCATGGTCTCTGAGTAATCAAAACATAATACTATGTTTTATAGTGAACAATGGTCACATTTCCTTTTTTTGAGTCTATCTATCTATCTATCTATCTATCTATCTATCTATCTATCTATCTATCTATCTATCTATCTATCTATCTATCTATCTATCTATCTATCTATCTATCTATCTATCTATCTATCTATCTATCTATCTATCTTCACTGATTTGATGAATGCCCAGGTAGGATAACTGAGTTCTTTATGTGTGTGTTCTGTTTCTTTCCCTTCTGCCTTAGAAGGAATATTTTCCGGCAGGTGCTGCAGGGTCCTGATCACCCCAAGTCTGTGTTCCAGTGGGTGGTGGAAGTCAAAGAGTATGTACTGGTCTGTACGTGTGGGTTTCCGGTAAACTTAAATAATGAGGCTTCCATCGTCAGTGAGCACAGCACAGTCCACAGTTCTTGGGTCACATGATCTATGGTGGATTAATGGCCCTCAGGACCACCTCTGAAGGCGACAGCCCCACTGGGAGTTTATTACCTGGGACTCTCCACCAGTTGCTTTAGAACTGAACAAGCCTTTTGTATTAGAGCTTAAATGCTTTCACAAACCTAAAGAAGGCCAGATGCCTTCTTTATTAGAGGTTTTTGGCCATAGGGCCTTTTATTAACCGTGGACAGTGACAGGAAATTGGGAGGAGAGATACAGGGGAAGACACGTGGGAAATGGCGACAGGTCGGGACTCGAACCTGTGCCACCCTCACCGCTACGCGGCATATGTATGCAGTCGCCTGCTCAACCTCTGAGCCCCCCCCGGCACCCTTCTTTTTTAAAGTTCTGACCTAGATAACTGAGAACCTACACAGACATATTGGTTTTCATTATTTATTTTTTATTTTTACTCATTAAGAAGTTTTAAACACCAAAAAACATCTTGGTTGGCTTCAGGAAAATAAAATAAAAAATTGTTTGGCTTAAAATATGCACCTACACAACTTTGTCCTTCCTCATTGAAAAACAGTGCTTCTGAGTAAGCAACGTATTTAAATGTAACAAGCATCTGTATGATAAGTTGGGAGTGAGACTGAAACCAGTGAAATTTTTGAAGTCCTAGAAGTGAGAACAGGCCTGATAAAAATTCTATATATGATAAAAAGCATGTTGATTAGGCTTTTTGTACAGTCCTGATGTTTCAGAGAGTTGTAGTATGGCTATTGATCTGCTTATGCTCAAAGACATCTTTAGTTTTCTATCATCTTTGGGTTTCTACTTTGACTGGTATTTTAAAGCTTTCAGAGAGGAAACTACATCCCGAAGTTGTTGCTCATTTGCTCCATTTAAGAGAGAAGCAGTTTTTGCATTCTGAGTCTTTGGGACTACGTGTCCAGCCAGATCCTCAAGCTGATAAATGTGTTTTCTGATTGGAAGTTAGAATTATCTTTATCATTTGTCACTGCTTTGCAAAACTCAAAAAACAGTATGACAAATGAGCCATGTGAGCATTGTAAGATTTGCCAGTGCTCTGGTTTAGGCTACAGGAAACATATGTGTCCTTTTTGTGGTTATTGTTAAAAGAAATCTCGAGTATGAACAAGAAACTTATTCATTTTAATTTAAGCTGTGATGGAGCCATTACAAAGTTTGCTCTGACTTTGTGGTGGCAATAACAGCTGTGACTGTCTGAGTTTGTCCTCCAGTCTCCATCCACCTCATAATCTGTTGAATTTTAGACCATCAACATTCTACTAACATAACATTCTACAAATTCACAGTCCAGTCCCACACGTTCATACACTCTGTGATGACAACTGACATATTTATATGTGGCCATTTGGTAACTTGTTCACATGCCAAGGCATTTACTTATGTATGTAGTCAAAGGCCACCAAAGCCATCATAATGTGACACCACTGGATACTGAGCAAGGGTTGGTATGTCAGCAGTTGAAATGTGTTGCCCAGTCACACATTTAGAACATCTTTCTCTTATCCAACACGGGGTCGTGGGGGGACTTAAGACTAGACCCAGCTGTCATGGTGTGAGAGGCGAGGTACACCCTGAGCAGGACGCCTGTCTCTCACAGGGCTAACACAGAGAAACAGACCATCCGCACTCACATTTACACCTATGGGCAATGTAGAATCATCCTTTAACCTAACCCCACTAACTGCATGTCTTTGGACTGTGGGAGGAAGCTGGAGAGAACCCACCCAGCCACAGGGAGAACATGCAAACTCCACACAGAGGGGCCTCAGCCAGATGGTGCATTCAAAACCGGGACCTTCTTGCTGTGAGGCAACAGTGCTAACCTCTGTGCCACCGTGCTACCCAAATATCAGAATTTTGAAATTAAATATTTTTTGTGGAATACTGGTGAATTGGTTGTGACTCAAAACGAGAGAGTCCTGGGCGTGAATCTGCTGGTTGTCTGGGAACTTTCCAGATGGATCAATTTTTTACCTCACCCCCAGGGGGGAACAGGGTATTGTTTTTGGTATGTTTGTTTGTTTGTTAACAAAACTGTTAGCAAAACTACCTGTCTGATGCACTCAGATGCATATTAGCTCATTGCAGCATTTTGGCACCCAATGTGGTGTAAGTTGAAAGGGTTACAAGAAAGTTCAAAGAGCAGCAAGTGACTAAAATACAATGAGAATGCATCAAAAATAAATCAAATAATGAATAAAATCTGAAACAAGAAGATGAGGGGAAAGAACTACTGGTATTAAATAAGTTTATCACAACACTGTTTCATCATTAATGAGAAGATAGCTCTAAGGCCTTATAAGTTACATAAATTTAAAGCTAAAAGCAAACCTTCTTAGAATGAAAGCGGACCTGAATTTTACCCCCAATGGACATCATCGTGCTCACATTTTCTCTTTTTTGCTTTATGCTTTTTTATGCCCTATGTGTCTAAAAATATCGGAGAGAGTTCTGTTGCCTGTTGTAACTAGCACTTGGTCCAACAAAATAGACTCAATGGAAGTAATCAATTCAATGAACTAATTTAAGTTGACTGTATACAAAAATCTGCATTTATTACTTCATTTAGATTGCAGCAGGAAATTATACAGATCCAACTGCAACAGCTCCATCCATCATTTTTAAACATTTCCTTCAGAATGGAGGTAAAAACAATTTAAAACAACACACACACACACACACACACACACACACACACACGCACACAGACACACACACACACACACACACATTTATGATCCTTAAAGTAATAAACAAGTCAAGCAGTTTTTGGAGTGATTGATGGATATTATTTCAAAAATCAGCTGTAAGATTTGTGCAGCAAAAATCTTCACAGATAAATAATAATTTTACAAAAATTCTCATTTCTTAAATCATACCCAGCATGCTTTGCAGAAATATTCATATATATTCAGAGCCAAACTGTGATTAGGGAAAATGTGATCTGTCTATAAGAATAACCTGCAATTTGTAAACATCTGCTTAGACGCTGTGCTGCATTCACATCTATACTGCTGCTTGTGTAATTCCTCATTTATCAGGTTGAATAAAAAACATGATAATACAGCCTGACTGCCGCCATCTTTAGGAAGTTTAATCATTCATGGTAGGAAAATTGCTCCTTTATGTGCCATAAATATTGATTTATGCCTCATGCATATCTGGATGGGGCGCAGCTCACCAGGTCGCCCTCATTGTCCGCATTTCACCGCTTTGTTAGCCACTCCATCTCATTTCTTCTTGTGTGGTAACTTATCATTTTCGTTTTCTCTGGGATTACCTCGTCATATTTACAGCAGCTCTCCCACAATTCCTCACTTCATTTTCAGATGATAAAGATATCAGCTGACAATAAGACAGGTAATTCTGCCAGCTCCTGTGTGTGGATGTTTTCTGGTCACTTAACTATTTTCCATCCAAAATGAGATCACTATCTCTTTACTGGTCAAATAACTCTCCCTCTGAACCAGCACACACAGAAATGGGGGGTGACAAACACACAGGGGTGTATCAGCATCAGAACCTCCATCAAACTTGATGATTGTGGAGGTTTGTGTTTAAATTCTTTATGATTGAAGATTTAATGAACTCTTTAAAAAAAGCCACAAAACAACTCATTAATTCTAGATTCTAGAGTACTGACAGGGACTAGAAAGAGAGAGCAGATTTCTCCCAAATTGGCTTCTCTTCATTGGCTCCCTGTTAAATCTAGAATAGAATTTAAAATCCTTCTCCTCACATACAAGGCCTTGAATAATCAGGCTCAATCTTATCTCAAAGTCCTCATAGTACCATATCACCCCAATAGAGCACTTCTCTCTCAGACTGCTGGCTTACTTGTGGTTCCTCGGATACTTAAGAGTAGAATGGGAGGCAGAGCCTTCAGCTTTCAGGCCCCTCTTCTGTGGAACCAGCTCCCAGCTTGGATTCAGGAGACAGACACCCTCTCTATTTTTAAGATTAGGCTTAAAACTTTCCTTTATGATCAAGCTTATAGTTAGGCTGGATCAGGTGACCCTGAACCCCCCCTTAGTTACAATAGGCCTAGGCTGCTGGGGGGTTCCCGTGATGTACTGAGTGTTTCTTTTCATTCACTCTTTTCTTTTTCACTCTTTTAATCTGGCTCTCTTCCACAGTGTGTCTTTTGTCCTGTCTCTCTCCCCTCAGCTCCAACCGGTCACAGCAGATGACCCCCCCTCCCTGAGCCTGGTTCTTCTGGAGATTTCTTCCTGTTAAAAGGGACTTTTTCCTTCCCACTGTCACCAAGTACTTTCTCATAGAGGGTCATTTTGACTGTTGGGTTTTCTCTGTAATTATTGTAGGGTCTTTACCTTACAACAGCACTCCTGATATTGGTTCCCAAAAGTCAAGAGTGCTGCAGCCCTTAAAAACCAGAAAATCCCATAAGAGAGCTGTGCATAAATGAGTGCTCACAAATGCCAATGGACCAAAAGTCCTCCACAATGATGTGAGAGACTGATAAAGTCACACAAAAAAGGATTACTTCAAGTTATTGTTGCTAATGGTGGTTCTGCAAGCTGTTGAATCATAGGGTCTACTTAGTCCTGTGATTCCTTTTTTTTTTTTTTTCATGAGACTATGGTGACTACTTGACTTCCTCCCCTTCACCCGACAGTCCGTGAAATTCTTAGTCATCTCAACTGGGTGTCCGGTAAAGTTCATCTTGGAGGCCCACAGATTCTTCTCCTCTTTTGTTTTTATGACATCATTAACATTTTATGGGAGAAGTTTTTTTTGGGCTTGGTCAGTAATGTGTGTGTCCAGTGTTGTGGAAGGGAGGAACCTTCAGCTCTGCTTGGTGTGCAAATTTAGTAGAATATTGGCAGCACATAGTCTGAGGCCAGCTTGCATGTAGTCTGTGGAAGTGCAAGCTGAGAGGAGTAACTACAGAAGCCAGAGATGCATCCAGCTACCCCAGCTATGAGTACAATAGTTCCTGAGCAGCTGTACAAGGTGTTTGAGGCCCCAGAGAAGGAATCAAAATCTTCTTCTCTGCAGTGTTGTAGAGGGCAAACAAGTTAGCAGCTACAAGCAAGGCTGAAGAAAGGGCTCAGCGTTACCTGTAGGTCTTCCAGCTATGGTTATCAGCCACAGGTCTGGTCAGGTAATATTAAGAAACACTGTTTTTCAAATTCCCAGACTGATGGCCATTACTGAACTGTATAAAAAACAAACAAAAAAAACAGGAAGGTTTCATCTTTTCTTTTGCAGACAGAAATCAAATTGACCAATAGAGGTCCTTTTTTAACCTGATAGAATTAAATCCCCCTTTAACATAGCACAGTAAATTCAGTTTTAATATTTAATATAAAACAATCTCAAAAATCCTACAGTGCAACATCTATGAAAATAAAAAACTAAATAGACCACAGCATCCTGCTGGCCTAAGAAAGCAGTCTTTGATGATGGACTTCCCGTGGAGGGATCAAGAGCATGTCACCCTTATTTACCCACATACCTGAGAAGCTCCAGACAAGGAGGCAAAACCTTGTCCACTTACCAAGATGAATAGCAGCCTTTTTGACTGAGAGTAAGCAAATTTCTGAAAATGGTTTGGCTCTGTATTGTGTTTTATAGTATGATGGACCAGATATTCTAACATGTGACTGGTGCAGTGAATGTTGGACAGATAAGATATATCGTCTTCTGTATCGTCTCATCATAGCACCTGCACCATCAGTTACAAACCAAAAATATATGAGTGTAACATTTCTTCAGAGACGCTCTGACTTTGTAGCCAGTTTTCACTGACAGCAGCCCCAGATGTAAATTTGCATCCGTTACCTCCATAGGGAATTTTCATGGAAATTAACAGGTATGTGTTTGGCACTAAGAATTAATATTCCTAGGATATTTTTTATGAGGCTCCCATAAAAAGTTGATGATCTGTTACTCTAAATCATTTTCATTTAGCTAGTGGTAGCTGAAGTTCAGCTGTTAAATGTCAGCAGTTCAGAGGATAACCTCATTAGACAACTTAAGATATTGCACAAAGATCTCATCATGGCAAACAGATGCTAGAGCAATCTCAAATATGACACATATTTTTTTTATTTCCATAGACCTTAGCTTCAGGCCTGAAAAGTAGATTCAACATGAATGTGCCAAAAACCTGCAATCCTTGCCAGCACAAGACAACTGCTTTGCTTGCAATAAGAAGTATGGTGGGAAAGAAATCTGAGAAAATAAATGACCCTACAGCTCACGTGGTCTATGACCTCAGGAAAATCTTTCCCAATATGTTTATGGTCTCAAAGCTACTTTCAAGTCTTAGTGAAAACAGCAGAATGTCCATTTTGTAAACTGTGGGACAATTTAGTCCAAAATAGGGTGTTTTTACCTTTTTATTGACATACTACTATTATATGGATGTGATGGGTCCTGATGGGAAAAGGTACAGCTGACTGTGTCTGTGGAATTCCATATTTTGATGCCTCCAGTTTTGTTCTACACTATAGAAAATGATACAAATTAATAAAGAGACAAAAATCAGTATAAGTACCCAATAACCAAACTGAAAATATGACTCTAGGTCCATGTGAAAGTATGAAAAGAATGACCCATCACCCATCAGTATTTCTGACCCTCTACGCTCTAGCTTTCCATTCACCTTACTGATACGGTAGTGGGTACTGTTTATCTTGGCAAGAGAGCAAATTTCCAAAATGTCCAAGTGCTCTTTTAATCTCATGCATGAATACACACAAGATGGTTTTTAATTATAAATATCAAATGTTTAGAAATTCTATGAATTCCCACGCAGACAAATGCATCCCTGCTGCTGTTGTTAAAGTGAATCCACAGTGTGAATGTTGAATAAATAGGGATTCATGTCTGTAAAATCCTATAATGGTTTAGTGGAGACTAAATCAACTTTGCTAAATGCTGCACCTCACTTTCTTAATATCAGTGATTTATTATATGTAGCCAATCCACAGATGGTATATAAAAGATGGTACTGGCCTTCATGCTGTCACCCTTCAGTTTGTAACGGCCTGACCTGAAGACTCATTTTTTTGTTTGTTTCTTTGTATTTGGACAAGATAGTGGAGTTTTCAGCTAATGTTAGCTAACTTGTTTAGCATGGGGGCATCACACGAATACTTGCTAATCAGTGCTAAGTCATGGTAAATAAAATCATAATCACAATTGGAGCTCAGACTCATTTGACATTTTGTTAGCACAGTTGAGTGCTGAGGAAACCGTATTATTTGTCAGATAACTGGATTTAAAATCCTCCGAGGCACCAACTCACTTTTGGAGTGAATGGTCAGTTTTTGGCACTTCCATTTTGCTCTTACATGTCAGCCCTAGTGCTTGCCACATTTAGCTACTCTAGCTCCATTTAAAACAATTGTACACAGTATTGATCACTTTTGATCAATGCTTGTTCAGCATTTATCTGTTTTATAAGTCAGTGATATTGTTCTGTTTCATATTCCCTGTAATGGAATATTACCTGTTTTTACTCAGTTTTGTATAATCTTTCCCATTTCATTAATCAGATCACAGTATCATTAAGTCTTTTTTCTGTTTTTTTACCTTCTGTGTTCTGTTCAGTAGGATGCCCAACTGTTGAAATGAAATATGAAGTAAGGTTTATTTTTAAAGTTTGACCTTTTGTTAATATTATTGTTATTATAGAAAGGGTACTATTTAATCTGCTTCTGACTCATAAAAGTGTTCTGTGTTGTAGCCAGGAGTTCAGTGAGTGTGAATAATTTTAACAAACTGAAACTGTGGGAAACTAAAGTTTCTGTGAGCTTGACCCACAGGCCCCAGTAAGTGAGAGTACATTGCAGAAAAACATCCATTTAATGGTTTTACATTTGAAATAGAAGATATTATAGTGGAACAAGAGTATTTAATTAAAGGGAAAAGAGTAATTTAGAACATTTATACTTTTGCAATTGGAGTTTTCTGTTATCTGTATCAAGAAAATACTCACTGCTGCCCTGGCTTCATATTCTCTGTAATAGAATATTGCCTGCATTTATTTGATCAATTTTGCATTATTCTTCTGAACTTATATGCTTTGATCATTGATTGCTTGGTTCATTTTCATTGCTTTCATTTTAAGTTTGCATTACAGGTTTTGTAACCCCACTCCGCTTCATAGAGTTGTAAATGCTGACTCAGTAGGATGCCCAAACCATTTGCTGCAATCACTGTTGAAATGAACTTGCATTAATTTTAAAAGACAGGCTTATTTTTAATGTTTGACCTTTTGTTAATATTATGTGTGTGCGTAGGTGTGCGTGCCTGCGTGCACACATAAACACACGCACCTTTCGACTGATCATATGTTTAAACAGAGGTGCTGCATGGCAGAAGGCCCATCAGATCCTCTGCAGATCAGTGTGATGGAGGTGAATGTGGGAGCAAACCATCACTGAACTGCACCTGCTGTTTGGAGACAAACGACGCCCGAAGCTTCATGTTGTCTGTTACCGTCAGCTTTTCTCCCAGGTGACCTGCCTGCTGTAAACTTGCTGTCACGTTTATTTGCTCCTTTCAGTGACAGTAGCAGTGGCGAGGGAGTTTGTCCTGGACGGGGGGCAGCGAGCCAATGAGCCACAAAGAAGAGAATGATGGATTCCCGGCCTCGGCTCAAACGGGGGCCGCTGTCACGGAGCTTGCGTGGTCATTAGAGCGAGTTCCAAACACCGGCAGCATCAGGATGACAAATCGCAACAAAGTCCCAACACGCCAGAGCTCTCTCTCACTCTCTCCAAATCCACGACTGAACCAATGCGTGTTGGACAGTTTCTGCAGAACTATGATTAAGCTGTCACCGCGGGGAGGCCAGTTTGTCAGCTGTTGGGATTTTTGCAGCAATTTCTTTAGACAAGTCTGCCTTAATTGAGTATCCAGTCCCAGAGCACTCCTGGTTGGTTTCACCCCTGCCTGTTCCCTTGAGGCTAAACAAACGGTGGTGCTAGCCATCTCTGGGTTTCTACAACAATATCAGAATCTGGCTCACGACCAAAGCAGCAGCAACCACAGCAAGGCAGCAATGCTGTCAGTCTCGTTCACTCACAAAACGACCATCTGTAAGACTTTCTTGTTTGTGATTGTTATGGGAGTGGAACACAGGGCCTGTAGTAAACAGGACAGGTGCGGATAGCATTTGATTCACAGCAGTTCAGCACCACTGCTTTCAAAAACTTTCCTGCAGCGTTCTCACATACTTTTTGTCCCTGGAGGCCACCCCACCCCCCTCCTGCTGTTCAGTTGGATAAAGCGGAGGTGCCAGCTGATTGGCCAACCAGAACTCTCATACAAGTCAGTGTTCACCTGTATTCTACTCTAGCTGGCCAATTACCCACAAGTCTGTGGGGTCCTTCGTTACCCAGAGGCCCAAGGGCTTCTTGTGTGCCAATGTCCTAATGAGCGAGCAGAAAGATGTGTTCCTGCGATACTTCATCCTCAGAATGGGGAACTTTACTGAACACAGAAACTGAATCTGATCTGGCACAGACCAGCTGCATGCATCACTTAACTACAGAAGAATATATGTTACCTGCACTGTACTGTCCTCATCAGTGCTGTTACCTGGAGCTACTTTGTGTGTATCCTGCAGGCACAAACAACCCAAACCTGTTTTCAATGACAGTGTGACCCACACCTTTAACAAGAATTGTAAAAATTGTTGGATGGGGGAGCGTTGGGGAAGGTGTGTTCATGAGGGTGGGCATTTTTGAAATCTGAACTGATGAATACATTTTAAGTGCTTCTAAAATAAACCAAAGTTAGTACTGCTGCACATCTTTACTCAGTCTTACCCACGGAACTCAGCATGGCACATTTTTTCATACTTTCCAACAATGAAATGGGATCTTTTTTAGGAGAATAAAGTGCTACTCACGTAGAAAAGCTTTAAATTCTGTCTGCCTCATACAGGCAGATGTATTCATTTCAAAGAAATCACGTAAGTGATTTCCCACATATCAACACATCATCAAACTAAACTACATGGTGCATGATCTGAAAGTACATACAGAATTCTTCCTAAGACAGAATTGTAGAGCATCCTGTGAATATCAGAATGTAATCATTGTATGTATTACATGTACTACTATAACAGTACCGTCTGACTCTTCAAGACGGACACATGTAAAATACAAAAACTATTTATTAATGTGATATATTTAAGGGGAATCCTTTAATCCAGAGACATACATATACATATCTCATACACAATGTGCCCTTTGGCATATATGCCATAACAAAACAGGTGTTATGTCAATTGTGACAGGTCCCTCACTACCTCGTCACATATGGGCGCTTGTAAAGGAACTCTTGGTGTCACACTGTCACACTCTGGTGTGATTTTTCAGTATGCAGGGTTAAAGGTGTAAAGGTGCATGTTTTTTTTTTACTTTAGTAAAGTAAAAAGTTTGTGCAAATGAAACTTATCAGCAAAGTGAGTCATGAATAATTTTGTGCCTGGTAAATTTACAACTCGCTCCACCACAATTTCACTTAATGCAGATTGGTGCCTCCCTTTAAAAGAGGGTGCTATCTCTCAACATCCACTATTTCCCTGCAAAATGACACCTTGTGTCTTTTTCTGGGATGCTAGACGCATCTGACAAAATGAAGTATTTGACACACTGGGATGTAAATGTGTTGACACCTCCTAATGTAACCCTGAATTAATGTCGTTAGAGTTCCTGAGTTGGGAAGTTGTTTTGCAGCTGCTTTTAATTCAGAGTGTGAAAACAACATGGATGTTACAAGATGTCCTGCATTTTATCAGAGTGGATAGCGGTTTCTAGTGTATAGTTACTTTCCTTTGACTTATCAGGAGTCCATCAATCCTCTTCCATTTATCCAAGCGTAGTGGTGGGGCTGGGGCCTATCTCAGCTATCATACACTCAAACAAATTCTGCCAAAATGTTGACTTTAAGTAATTTGATTACATCTAAATTTTCCATGTAATTTTGCTACATATGTACAGTGTAAAATGTTCAATTAAATGGAATGTAGTCAAATAAAATTTGCTTTATTAGTACAGAATACATGCAGATTATACCCAGCATATTTTCCTTAATGATTAATTATTTGAATAAATA
This sequence comes from Archocentrus centrarchus, assembly GCF_007364275.1. Taxonomy (NCBI): domain Eukaryota; kingdom Metazoa; phylum Chordata; class Actinopteri; order Cichliformes; family Cichlidae; genus Archocentrus; species Archocentrus centrarchus. Next base: position 36,530,520 of record NC_044355.1, on the reverse strand, counting down.
AACTTTTGATTTTATATATTTCATTTGCATTTTATTCAAAATTATTGCTTCATGTTTATCTTCATGTTTTTTTGACTTCAGGGTTAGAGTCATGGTGCTGGTCTGTCTCTGGCTCCAGCCAGCCTGTAGATTTGAACCCAGGATCCTCTGGCAGTGAGATGACAGTGCTAATCACTGCACCACTGTTTTGCCCTAACCAAAACTTCATTCTTCCAAATTATTCTGACACCACTGGAATGCGCAATTAGCATAGGTACTGTAAATAGGTAGTTTTGCAAAACAACTTGAACACTGATTGTCACATCAAACTGTGAATTTCAGAGCAGTGACATAGCATTGACAATGAAGACTGTTTTATTTTTATTTTTATTTTTGCTCTGCACTATTTTGGGCAAGAATTCCATCCATCCATCACCTAGGTGGCATGTAGGAGGCATCCTAGTCGGATGCCTGAACCATTTCAACTGGATCCTTTCGATGTGGAGAAGTAGCAGGTCTACTCTGAGCCCCTCCTGAATGACCAAACTCTTCACCCCTTTGCTAAGGCTGAGTCACCCTGCACAGGAAGCTCATTTCCACCACTCGTATCTACAGTTTCATTCTTCTGGTCACTGCCCACAGCTCTTGGTCGTAATTCAATGTGTGTTCATAATTTGACCAGTAAAGTGACATTTTTGCTTTCAAGCAAGAAAGAGAGAGTGTATTTCTCCTATATTGACTTTTCTTCATTGGTTCCCTGTTAAATCTAGAATAGAATTTATAATTCTTCTTCTCATGTACAAAGTCTTGAATAATAAGGCCCCATCTTATCTTAAAGACCTCATAGTACCATATGACCCCAATACAGCACTTCACTGTCAGACTGCAGGCTTATTTGTGGTTCCTAGGATACTGAGTAGAATGTCTCTCTTCACAACAACAGATCTGTACAGCATCCACATCACTGTAGACTTTGCACCACTATCAATCTTCAACTTCACTTGTGAACAAGACCCTGAGATATTTGCTCCTTCACTTATGTTAAAGCAGCAAATGCATTTAGTACACTGAAATTTACAGTCTCTAAAATGTAAACTGGAATAATAATAATAAAATCTATATGTGAGAATGTGAGTTTGAAACAAATATCAAATAAATAGAAGAGATAAAAAGATAACTGCACCCACTTCATTCTCACTACTGAGGAAACAAACTGGATCAGTAATAAATTACAGAAAATCCTCCTTTGTGTTTGTTTGTTGTTTGTTTTGTTTTTTGTAAACTCAGCAGACTTTCTTAAAGTTAGGGAAAGATCTTTGTCTGAAACACGTGGACACATGAAGTCCACTGTGACTTGAGATAAAACAAAGGTTTTTCCCTTTAAATATAATCCAGCCTGTGAAGTACACCTAAAAATAGGTGGGGAAACAATTAAGCTGTATATTTCATGGAGACAGGGTTCGTTTGTAAAGCTGAAGAAGCCAGAGTTGGGTTTGTAGGGTGGAACGGTGAAAGATTGGAAAGCTTGTTCTTGCTATGCTCAGCAGCAGCGATAAAGTTTAAACAGAACAGATGCATGCTGGGAGAGTTTATCACAGCTGCAACTGCACCATCTGTGTCATCTCACCCTTCACAGGAGGTTTTCCATTATTTATCCTGATTTAAAGAGTTTCAGTGTAGAGCATCCCTGAACGCTGTGCTCCAAATCCTCTGCAGCAAACAGTTTTCCCTCTTTCCTCAGGTTTCTTGTCTTCTGTTTTCATCAGTTTCTGGAAATGTGTTTGGTTTCCCAAACGTGATATGTTCTATTAACATTAAAACTGAACTGTCTTCACTTTTAGCTGTTTTAATTTTGAGTACTTTTTACATATAAAACTTAGGATTATATAAGTGATGCAGTCACTTTTTAAGTTCAGCCTTTACTGGTCCAAATAAATAAGGGAAATATTGCAGCTTGGGGAAAAGATTCTTTGAACCCATCTATGTTTGCTGTGTCCAGTTCATTAAAAGCTGGACCCAAGATTTCGGCTGCTGATGCTCACATCAGAGAGAAACATGCTGCTCTGACCGATCCTCCAGCCACAGAATGGTGACCGCACTGACCTCAGCTCTTCCTCCTCGCCTCCGCATATGTGTCATTTGGTGTCGGCTGCCTGGCAAGGGAAGGAAAGAGTCAGCAGCAGGAGTGAATGAATGTGTTTTGGCACAGGTGGAGTCAATAGTCTTGATTTGACCCGATCAATCTTTGCATTCTTGCAGTCAAATTACCTCTGGGCAAATTAAGCTAGGAGGAGTTTCCCCCTCTGCAGATGGAAAAAAAATACTGGAAAAAGTGTTGAGGAAGCAGATAACTGAGGAAGAGAGAAGAGGAAGTGTGAGAGAGAGGAGAAAGTGGAGGGGAGGGGTGTGTTCAACGGATCCAAAGCTTTGACTCGCTCACATTATCACTACAGTACAAAGGGCCAAATATATTCAGTGGCTTTTCCATGGCACAAAGCTGATTAGCAGAAGGTAGCCCCCATTGTGAGGAAAATCACTTCCACGGCTGTAAAGCAAGTGATTTCATATCCTTTTTTTTATTTAAGATTACACAGCAAGTGCCTAATCAGCTGATCCTTAATCATCAGCATTGTGCCTCTTTGTGTTTCCCATAACCTCTCACCTCCCCCACCCCCACGCCTGCCTGGCTCTGCCGGATGACGACCGGGGTTATGAGAAACCACTGAGAGCTGAAGAAGGAAGAGAGAGAAAATGAGAATCTCTTCCAAGATAATCGCCTTAAACAGCCCGGGTCTGTCTCCATCTGCAGCAGCATTAGTTTCTTCATCTGTTCACTTATCATATTAGAGCTCGTAAAGGCCTGCAGGAGGAGGAAAGAGGGCTGATGATGTCACTTCTGGGGGTGGGGGTGGGGTAAGAGAAGTAAGGAATCAATTATCAGTTCCTGAAAAGGAAAAAAAGGAAACCTCCCACCAGTCAAAAGTTTGGACACACTCAGCTGAGTGTGTCCAAACTTTTGACTGGTACTGTGCACTGCACTGACGAAAGCAGGTGAATGCCTGAACATTAAACACATATGTGATAGAGCATTAATCTTCTACTGTAATAGGTTGTAAAATCTTTCATATAACCAGAAGAGTGGAGGCTGAGTGCAGGGATTTACGTTTATACTGCAGTTAGGGTATGAGTGAGGTTGACTTTAGGTATTTGCTTCACATCCATCCATCCATCCATCCATCCATCCATCCATTCGCTTCCACTCATCCTGTTCAGGGTCGCGGGGGGGCTGGAGCCTAACCCAGCTGTCAAAGGGCGAGAGGCCGGGTACACCCTGAACAGGTCGCCAGCCTGTCGCAGGGCCAACACAGAGAGACAGACAACCTTTCACACTCACATTCACACCTATGGGCAATTTAGGTGCCGTTTACACGAGGCCGTTTTCACTGGACACGGTGTCGTTTTGATGCGTTTCAGCCTTTCGTTTACACGATGGCGTTTTAGAAACGATCCGCTTTTACACGATGACGTGAAATGATAGAAACGATGACAACGATGTAGTTCCCATGCCAGGCCACAAGTTGGCGTTGGTTTTCTCTTTGCAAAGTTTGTTTATGCAAGATGCGCATGCGTGGAGTGACACAGTAGGTAGTGCGGCAAATTGTTCATTACTTACAAAACGGCCAATGTGAGAGGTTTTGTGTGGACTGACGATGAGGTTGGATCGCTGCTGCACACAACGCTGAATTACAAAATGGTAAAAACACAAGAAAGCATAAGAAGCACTCGTGAATCCACGAGTGCTGTTTATCAATTTGCGCGTGCGGGAAAAACTGTGGCCGTCGCAACCATAGTGCGCATGTGCGAGTCGAGCGTTTTCAAATCACCCCGGTTTTAAGTGTTTACACGAGAACGCAAGCCGGTGCGTTTCTGAAACGCTCCACTCTGGACCCCGTTTCTGAAACACATCGTTTTCACTCTGTTGTCCTGTAAACAGAAGGGCGAAACGCATCAAAACGACACCGTTTCAAAATGAAAACGGTCTCGTGTAAACGGCACCTTAGTGTAGCCAATTAACCTAACCCCAGTAAGTGCATGTCTTTGGAATGTGGGAGGAAACCGGAGTACCCGGAGGAAACCCACGCAAGCACGGGGAGAGCATGCAAACTCCACACAGAGAGAGGGAGAGGCCTGGGCCAAGGTGGAATCGAACCCAGACCTTCCAGATGTTATGTCCAGCACGGTGGCGCAATGGGTGGCACAGTTAGAATAACATCTGGAAGAAGAAAATTTGCTTCACAGATTACAGAAAAAAATGAGTGTTTCCCATATTTATGGCCTGCAAATGTTGCAGCTTTTAAGATTGGAGAGTGTGATTATATTTGCATTTAATTATATCACCCAAGAAGTGACACATCCAGACTTGTGTTCCTGCATTTGGATCGGTCCTTCCTATCAGCACTGATCAGAGCTTTAAGGAACATTACAAATGTTATGACGCTTGAGGTGAAGGGCTTTTTACAAGCCAGAAACAGAGCAACTCCAACATGATTTAACCCTTTATTTACCACGTGCCCACCGGTGTACTTTTTCACTAAAGAGGACAATAATTTACTAAATGAACATCATGTTTTATTTAGTAAGACTTACAGTCTTACTTTAGTAAGACCATAAACTATCAGGAAAGTGTTAACTGAGCTCAAAGATCACTGAAAAAGTGGGATGATTTTTCCATATACTTACATTCAGATTTTTTTTTTTTTTTGGGGGGGGGGGTTAAACCTGAGGAGTTGGCCCCTGCTGACCATTAGAAACAATGCAGGTTTAAGACATGTTTCACTTTTTAGATTACATCCATCTTCAAAAGGCTTGTTTCATTAAGGACATGGTTTTGCACACAGGCGTACTGCTTGCAGTTTTCTCTGAATGGGATATCTGTCAACTTATCTTTCACTTTTTAATAAGAATGTATATGCCTTCATTCTGGTTATATTTGACCTAAAAAAGTGTGTTCAGGTATACAAGACTTTGTAAAGTAGATTACATGGAGCCACTGAAGAGTGTAAATGGTGCCGTTGAAACATATAAAGACAGATGGTGATGCCCTTATTGGTCAAATGTATGTCATAAACAAATTTAAAAAATCAAGCTGCAAAATCTAGATTAACATTTATGCTTGGGTATTAAGAAGTTTTAATTAATAAATTCAAAGGGCATCACTTTCAGTTCAGTTTTTTTCGTCTGTCACCACATGAAAAGTGGGACATGGTCAATGCCAAAGGCTTCTAATGTGGATGGGAATTTGTTGTGGAACTCCAGGAAATATCTTGCCTTGGGGTAGCTGACATTATCTTTGTGAACGGCATATTTATATCCTGTTCATCGCTCTTGCAAATGTCTTTTTTTTTTTTGTCCCAGTGTAAAGAAATAACAGCTGCGGTACTCCAGCCTGTGAATGAGAAGCAAGGTTTACAGTAAAATGTCTTAAAATCCAGAAGAATTGTGGTCTCTATGCCATTTGTACAATGGTTACACTTAACTTGATGATAGGGGCATTCAGGTTTTAAACCCTGGATGTTTGGGAGGACACTTTAATTTTTGGTAGTTTAAAGAAAATCTGAATTAATGTATCATTGAAAGGGTAAATATACATATATATATATATATATATATATATATATATACATATATATATATATATATATATATATATATATATATATATATCATTTTGTAAGACCAACACAAAGTGGTTACAATTGTGAAGTGGAAAGAAAATTATACATGATTCAAAACATTTTTTACAAATAAAAAACTGAAAAGTGTGGTGTGCAAAAGTATTCAGCCCCTTTTCTCTGAGGGCAACCAGTTGCATTCAGAAGTTGCCTGATGATTGCTAATGACTAATAAGAGTCCGCCTGTGTGTGATCTAATCTCAGTACAAGTACAGCTGCTCTGTGATGGCCTCAGAGGTTGGTTTAGAGAGTATTGGGGAGTAAACAGCATCATGAAGTCCAAAGAACACAGCAGACAGGTCAGGAATAAGGTTGTGGAGAAGTTTAAAGCAGGCTTAGGCTATAAAAAGATTTCCCAAGCTTTGAACATCTCAAGGAGAACTGTTCAATCCATTATCCGGAAATGGAAAGAGTATGGCAAAACTGTAAACGTACCAAGACAAGGCCGTCCACCTAAACTTACAGGCCGAACAAGGAGAGCACTGATCAGAGATGCAGCCAAGAGGCCCATGGTGACTCTGGACAAAATGCAGAGATCCACAGCTCAGGTGGGGTAATCTGTCCACAGGACAACTATTAGTGGTGCACTGCACAAATGTGATCTTAATGGAAGAGTGGCAAGAAGAAAGCCATTGTTAAAGAAAACCATAAAAAGTCCCATTTGCAGTTTGCCAGAAGCTGTTGGAGACACAGCAAACATGTGGAACAAGGTGCTTTGGTCAGATGAGACCAAAACTGAACTTTTTGGCCAAAATGCAAAACACTATGTGTGACGGAGAATTAACACTGCACATCACTCTGAACACACCATCCCCACTGTCAAATATGGTGGTGGCAGCATCATGCTCTGGGGCTGCTTCTCTTCAGCAGGGACAGGGAAGTTGGTCAGAGTTGATGGGAAGATGGATGGAGCCAAATACAGAAGAAAACCTGTTGGAGTCTGCAAAAGACTTGAGACTGGGGCAAAGGTTCACCTTCCAGCAGGACAACGACCCTAAACATAAAGCAGGGCTACAATGGAATGGTTTCAAACCAAACATATTCATGTGTTAGAACGGCCCAGTCAAAGTCCAGACCTAAACCCAATCGAGAATTTGTGGCAAGATCTGAAAACTGCTGTTCACAAACGCTCTCCATCTAATCTGACTGAGCTTGAGCTGTTTTACAAAGAAGAATGTGCAAAAATTTCAGTCACTAGATGTTCAAAGCTGGTGGAGACATACCCTAAAAGACCTGCAGCTGTAACTGCAGCAAAAGGTGGTTCCACAAAGTATTGACTCAGGGGGGCTCAATACTTTTGCACACCACACTTTTAAGTTTTTTATTTGTAAAAAATGTTTTGAATCACGTATAATTTTCTTTCCACTTCACAATTGTAACCACTTTGTGTTGGTCTTTCACATTAAATTGCAGTGAAATATATTTATGTTTGTGGTTGTAATGTGACAAAATATGGAAAAGTTCAAGGGGTATGAATACTTTTGCAAGCCACTGTATAGGATAGAAGCAAAAATTAATGGTCGGACATCTTTGAGCAGTTTTGTAGGAATGGGGTCTAAATAAACATATTGATGGTTTGGAGGAAGTAACTATTGTAGATTACTCAGAAATATCAGAGAGAAATAGTCTAAATAAATATCAGTAGTGTTGAAAGTAGCCTATAATGATGCATCTGTGAGATGGTTATAAATATTTTTTTTTCTAATGTCTAAAATTTTATTTGTAAAGAAATCCATGAAGTCACTACTAGTTAAAGTGAAAGGAATACTCGGCTCTACAGAGCTCTGACTCTTTGTCAGCCTGGCTACAGTGCTGAAAACAAACCTGGGGTTGTTCCTGTTTTCTTCAATTAATGATGAGTAGTAAGATGTCCTAGCTTTACGGAGGCTTTTTAATAGAGCAAGAAACTCTTTTTCCAGGCTAAATGAGCATCTTCTAAATTAGAGAGACACAATGTCTCTCCAGCTTACAGGTTATCTGCTTCAAGCAGCATGTTTGTGAGTTATACCACGGAGTCAGGCACTTCAGATCTGAGACTTTCTTTTCAGAGGAGCCACAGTATAGTAGTAGTCATACACAGTGAGAATGCAAAGCTATAAACAAGAGAATAAACTAGGGATGCGCCGATCCGATATTCAGTATCGGTATTGGTCCGATACTGGCCTAAATTACTGGATCGGATATCGGAAAGAAATAAAAAAATTTAATCCGATACATTAAATAACGTTTCGCTCACATTAGCTGCATTACAGGGCTCAGTCGTCTTCTTCTTCTTGTGGGTTTGCGGTTGACCAAACCAGCTTAGAGCTGCATTACCGCCACCTACTGGAATGGAGTAGGGGATCAGGAGTTAGAAAACAACCCCCTCAGTTCTCCGTCGCTGCGACGGATTCCCTTTGACACTGAGCGATCATCGCTGACATGTTTTTCCGCCTCCACCGCTCTCTGCCTTGTTTGTGTGTTCTGCTCGCTGTGCTGAGAATCAGCTGTTATTTTTTTCTCTACTTCAGCTCCCGGACATACTGCTAGCGAGCGCAGCTATTAGCACTGGTGACCGTCCGGTACCGGAAGGACCCCTTCCCCGTCAAAACATTTTTGATACTTTAATCCCTGATTTGTGACTAAATATAGACCTGCTTGTAAGAATGCTTGAGAATGCTTGTAAATATAAAACATTACAAGATTGCGCTCACGCAGCCCCCAGTTTTTCACGTGAACACTGATGATGCAACAGCAGCAGTCAGCTGATTTACGTGCAGTCTGTCTGCACAAGCGGAAAGAGGCGGAGCCGGCGCGCTCAGATGGAGCAGAAGGAAATGTTTTTCTAGTGTCCAAAAGAAGCCTTTTCGTCCCTGTAACCTCCATTAAACCTTTACTGGGAAACAGCTGGAGGTCCTTCATCAACCACCTGATCAGTGAAAAGAAAAGAGAACTTTGTAGCTACTCCATCCACCCTGTTTGTTTCACACAGGGAAAAACTGCAGTACAGAAGTTAAAATATGCAGATGAACTGTTAATATGAAAAAAAGTATTTCTTATCCAGTTACTTGGGTAATCAATATAAATAGAATACACAATTGCTAAAATAATCGATAGTTGCTGCCCTAATGAAATTTGCAACATGCCATAAGCATCACTTTCTCACACAGAAGCAACAGGATTCAGGTGATAGTTATTGTTGTAAGTAAGTAAAGTTTATTTATATAGCGTTTTTCACAGACAGAAAAGCGCTGTACAAACACAATACCCCCCCCCCCCCAGAAAACAGTATGTTAAAAACATAATAACATTACCATATTAAAAGAAAAAGAATTAAAAATAAAGTCAGAAACCAGAAAGCCTGGTTAAACAGAAAAGTTTTCAACTATTTTTTAAATGACGCCACAGAGTCAGCTAAATGGAGCTGGAGTGGTGAACAGTTCCAGAGCTTTGGTGCCACTGCCTAAAAAGCTCTGCCCACCCTGGTCCTTAGTCTTGTATGTGGGACAACTAAAAGACTTTGATTTTGTTGTGTGAGAGACTGTTGACTTCTTTTTTTTTTCTTTTTTTTTTTTATGTTTGTAAATGCGTGGATCAATTTAAAATATCGGATTTATATCGGTATCGGCCGATATCCAAATGTAAAATATCGGTATCGGACATAAAAAAGTGGTATCGTGCCATCCCTAGAATAAACCTCTCTGGGAATAGAGTTTAGGTAGCTGCTCTCCACTGTGTTGGCACATGACATTGAAGAGCATAATAATTAGGAATTATATACTTATACTTAATTACAACACATTCAAAACGACTCCTACTGTAATAAAATATATTCCCCACTGCTGTGTAATTCATTATTGTAAATTTAAATGTTATTAAGAAATGGTCAGATAAAAGAGGGTTTTCAGGGAATACTGTTAAGTCTTCAGTTTCTATGCCATATGTCAGGACAAGATCCAGAGTATGATTAAAGTGGTGAGCGCATTAACATTTTGAGAGAAGCCAACTGAGTCAAATAATAGATCAGATGCGGTGTTGAGGCTGAGGTCTAATTACAGGTGTAGCTATTAAGTTGTTACATATACGTATTTAACTCATCACATAATATTAATAATAATACATTTTATTTATAGGTGCCTTTCAAGACACTCGAGACACCTTACAAGCAATCAAATATTAAAATCACAGAATGTGTAAAATAACAATTAGAAAATACCATAGAATAAAAGTCAACATATTATAGAATTAAAAAGTCAACAATACTCCAATGATATATACTGTAATAACTTCAGCAGTATGCTGATCTGGAGATGTTCTTGAGAGAAAAGCTGCCTTTAGAGAAGCATTGAACGAGATAAGGAAGGCAAAACAAATTATAAGGATAAAATTGAAGCACATTATACCAATTAAGACACTTTTAACTCCTTCTTCTACTGCTTTGAAAGGTCTGATGTCTCCGAAAATATTCTTATATCCAGTTCCTCCTAAAGAGATTGTGATACCTCAGGAAAGGGTCACAGCCTTAAGAGGGTTAAATTAAGAAAGACTGCTGGTCCTGATTTGTGGGTTCATTATTGTGCCGAGCAGCTTAGGAGGGCCTTCACAAGTATCTTGGGGTCTTGTTCAGCAGTGATGGGACAAGGGAGCAGTAGGCTGACAGACAGACTGGGGCTGAGTCTGCAGTGATGCAAACGCTGCACCAGTCCATCGTAGTAAAGAGCATCAACGCGAAGCTGTTGACTTACTGGTCAAAATACATCCCCACCTTCACCTACTATATGGTCATGAGCTTTGGCCTATTCCTTAGAGACAGGGTGAGGAGTGCAGCTCAGAGCTGCTCCTCCTCATCGAAAGGAGTCAGTTGAGGTGGTTTGGGCATCTGACTAGAATGCCTCCTGGGTGCCTCTTGGTTGACATGTTCCGGGCCAGGACATGCTGGAGAGATTATATCTCTTGGTTGACCTGGGAACACCTTGGGGTCCCCCCAGATGAAGTTACCCACATACATAGTCATACATAGTCCTAAAATCAAAAATCAAATCATCCGGCTAATTCCATACTGGTCACATTATCTGCTGTTTCAGTGTTTTATCTATTAAGGATAAACTCCCTCAGCAGCACTGTTAACACCTTCTCCAATATCAAGGGGGTTAGACAGAAAGATTTGTGTTCACTCTGGGGAAACCAGGCAGTAAACATTATCAACCATCGTGACCACGTGTTCTTATCTGGAAGTTGTTCTCGAGTTACAGATAGAACAAATGGACACTTCATTCCCTTGGATATTAGATCACTTATCTCACACATGGGTCTGTTAGATCAATTTTTATGATTTTTCAGTTTCATGTCCTTGTTATTCTGTTAATCAATTAATTAATTTTATTTTTTCTTTGACCTCATTGGTTGTGATCTGTGTCGAGACATGCAACAGTTTTTGTGATAAGTGTTTAAAGACCAGGTTGTGTGAGTTTGTTTGCAGCTTACCCACATAACCTACAGTGGCTTGCAAAAGTTTTCACACCCCTTGAACTTTTTCACATCTTCTCACCCTACAACCACAAACTTAAATGTACTTTTGTGAGATTTTAACTCATAAACCAACACAAAGTAGCGCATAATTGTGAAGTGGAATGAAAATGATAGATGATTTTTAAAATTGTAATCACATAAATATCCGAAAAGCTTGACGTGAAAGTATTCAGCCCCCTGTAGTGTGATACCACTAAATAAAATCCAGTGCAATCGGTTGCCTTCATTAGTCACTTAATTAGTTAACAGAGTCCAGCTGTGTGTAATTTAGTCTCAGTATAAATAGACTTCTGTGAAGGCCTCAGTGGTTTGTTAGAGAAAACTAGTGAAAAAACAGCATCATGAAGACCAAGGAACTGTGAATAAGTGTGAGGCAGGGTTAGGTTATTGTGACAGCCGTACCTGCTGTCACCCACATTAAAAGGGTTGGTAATTGGTGTATAGTTTTATTCTTAAAGTGTATTATATATTTGTGTCCATTAGATTTTCAGTTAATGCTTTAATTAGCCTGATTCTTAGTTGACTATTTGCATTTAGTTAACCTTAGGTGTCAGTTTGCTATTTTGTGGTCAATATGCAATGGATTCATTTCTCTTTTGTTGAGTTGTCAGTTTCTATGGAGCTGCTGCTGGAGGACCACGAGGAGCTCCAGCTGCCCTTCTCCTTATATGGCTGGCATAAACTCATTAGTGGCTTTTACCATATGTTTGTCAGAGGAGGGGGGAATTTGTTTGTTAATTAAGTTTTGTTTGTTAGTTTGTGTCGGTTTGTTAGATGTTTATCCCCTTGTGTTTGTCAGCAGTGGTCTGATGAGCCACTATTTAAGTTTGCCTCTTGTCTTGTTTGTGGGTTTTAGTTGTGTTTGAGTTCCTACCTGAGTTGAAGTTTGTTTTGCTGACTTTTGTTCTGGGCCCAGCTTATCATTGTTTGGAAACAATTTTTGTAATAAATTAAGAACTTTTCTGAAACCATTCAGTGGGTTCCTGGCTGGTTTGTGTAAATCCCTCACAGTTGGAATGTGACAGTCGTACCTGCTGTCACCCACATTAAAACTGATCAGGGTTGGTAATTGGTGTATAGTTTTATTCTTAAAGTGTATTTATATACATCCCAAGCTTTGAGCATCCCAAGGAGCACTGTTCAAGCCATCATCCAAAAATGGAAAGTATTCTACAACAGCAAACCTACCAATACATGTTCCGTCCACTTAAAGCAAGGAGCAAGGAGAGCAGTGGTCAGAGAAGCAGCCAAGAGGCCCACAGTCACACTGGAGGAGCTGCAGAAATCCACAGCTCAGGTGGGAGAATCTGTCCACAGGACAACTGTAAGTCATGCGCTCCGCAAATATGGCCTTTATGGAAGAGTGGCAAGAAAAAAAACATTGTTGAAAGAAATACACAAGTGCCGTTCACAGTTTGCTAGAAGCCATGTAGGGGACACAATAAACATGTGGAAGAATGTGCTCTGGGCAGATGAGACCAAAGTTGAACTTTTGGCCTAAATGCAAAGCGCTATGTGTGCTGTAGTAACACTGCTCATCATCCTGAACACACATCCCCACTGTGAAACACGGTGGCAGCATCATGGTGTGGGCATGCTTTTCTTCAGCAGGGACAGGGAAGCTGGTTAGAGTTGATGGGAAGACAGACAGAGCTAAATACAAGGCAAGAAAACCTGTTGAGGCTCCAAAAGACCTTCCAGCAAGACAATGGCCCTAAACATACAGCCAGAGCTACAGCGGGATGGTTTAGATCAACGAATATTCACGTTCAAAGTCCTGACCTAAATCCCATTGAGCATCTGTGGCAAGACATGAAAATTGCTGTTCACAGATGCTCTCCATCCAGTGTGGCTGAGCTTAAGCTATTTTGCAATGAGAAATGGGCAAAAATCTCACTCTAGATGTGTAAAGCTGGTGGAGACATACCCCAAAAGACTTGCAGCTGTGATTGCAGCTAAAGGTGGCTCTACAGCTGCTCATATGGGGGGTTGGATAGTTTTGCATATCATGCTTTTCAAAATTTTATTTGATTAAAATTTTGAAAACCAAGGAACCTTTTTCATTCCACTTCACTTTATGTGCTACTTTGTGTTGGTCTATGACTTAAAATCTCAATAAAATACATCTAAGTTTGTGGTTGTAGGGTGACAAAATGTGAAAAAGTTCAAGGGGTGTGGATACTTTCGCATAATCAAATAACCTTTTGGGGGGTTATAAAACTTATCTGAATCTGAATCTCAAGTATTGAGCATGGCTGTGCGCCACTGATTACAAACATTTCAGTTTATCTCTGGACAACCTTGAAGGTAATAAAAATATATCCCTCTTATATCTCCAAAGACTTCAGCACTCTGGAGGACAGTGCACAGGATCTGCATGGCTTACAAATTTATATAGACTAGTGATTCAAGCAAGTTGTCATGGAAACCAAGCAAGATGCCAACTCCCTCCAGTGACAAAGGCGTTCATCCACCAATCAAAGCCATCCTGAGGACTCCCCTGGAGCAGCCGCTACACATACCACTGACATGGTGGACATTTTGGAGTCTGTAGATAACAGACTGTCCGGTTTTGATGCACACTGTCCCTACTGGAAATCCTCCACAAAGAGTTTCAGGCTTTGTTTGATTCAATGGAGTGCAGCCAGAAAAAGGTGGAAACACTTGCTGCAGAAAATGTGGTCTGCAGAGATTCAGTAAAACCCCTCACAGAGGGAATGGAAAAAAAAAAAGAAAGAAACTATTATCAATCTCCAGACTTGCAGCATGAGACACAACTTTGTGTTTTCAGGTATGACCTTGGCCTCCAGCAATACTGTGAGGACTCCTGGAGTCATTTTTGACCAGGATATGTCCATCAATGCACATATTAATCAAATATGTAGAGCTGCTTTATAGCATTTTTCCAATATTTCTAATATTAGAAACATCATGTCTCAGAGTGATGCTGAAAAACTAGTTCATGCATTTATTACTTCTAGGGTGGACTATTGTAATTCATTATTTTCAGGCTGTCCTAAAAGCTCCCTGAAAAGCCTTCAGCTGATCCAAAATGCTGCAGCTAGAGTACTGACAGGGACTAGAAAGAGAGAGCAGATTTCTCCCATATTGGCTTCTCTTCATTGGCTCCCTGTTAAATCTAGAATAGAATTTAAAATTCTTCTCCTCACCTACAAGGTCTTGAATAATCAGGCCCATCTTATCTCAAAGACCTCATAGTACCATATCACCCCAACAGAGCTCTTCACTCTCAGACTGCTGGCTTACTTGTGGTTCCTCGGATACTTAAGAGTAGAATGGGAGGCAGAGCCTTCAGCTTTCAGGCGCCTCTTCTGTGGAACCAGCTCCCAGCTTGGATTCAGGAGACAGACACCCTCTCTATTTTTAAGATTAGGCTTAAAACTTTCCTTTTTGATCAAGCTTATAGTTAGGGCTGGATCAGGTGACCCTGAACTTCTTCACTCACCTCTTTTCACTCTGTTTATACCCCACTCTGTATTTAATCATTAGTAATTAATTAAAATCTCTGGCTCTCTTCCACAGTGTGTCTTTTGTCCTGTCTCCCTCCTGTCACCCCAACCAGTCGCAGCAGATGACCCCCCCTCCCTGAGCCTGGTTCTTCTGGAGGTCTCTTCTTGTTAAAAGGGAGTTTTTCCTTCCCACTGTTGCTTGCATATAGGGGGTCATTTGATGAAAAACATATTACAGGTTTTTTCATCTTTTGTCACTTCCATGCTTCTGTTTCAAACTAAAACTGAATGTCTCCTTTGGAGATGTGAAAAATTTCAGATCTAATATTTAATGCAGAAACACTGAAAATATTCAGATTAAAAATATAAAAAAAAAATATTAAAAAATATTATAAAATATCACACAGAAAGGAGAGATACAGAGAAATTTGTACCGACAGCCATCAGACTTTTCAATTCTCATACAAATAGCATTAAGAGGTTTAAGCAAAATGTCAAAAAAGTAACTTAAAGGGCCAAATTGTATGTTATTTTTTACATCCATTCATGGACCAGAAGGGGGCGGGCCCAGAAGTGGCCCCTGAGCCATAAATTTGGGCACCCCTGTTGTAAGACCCTACAATAAGTACAGAGAAAATCCAAAAGTCTAAATGACCCCCTATGAGCAGCACTTGGCGACAGTGGGAAGGAAAAACTCCCTTTTAACAGGAAGAAACCTCCAGCAGAACCAGGCTCAGGGAGGGGGGGTCATCTATTGTGATGGGTTGGTGCTGAGGGGAGGGAGACAGGACAAAAATACATTTAGGGGCATAAAAGTGTTACCATCAACTTTACATTTCAAGCCACTTCACACAGATCAAGCCTGCTCCCAAACAACATTTAAATAGAAGCCAGAGTTCAACACAAAAGGCATACAATCTGTCAGCACATCACTTCCTGCAGCTGCAGCATCAACGACCTCCGTAGCCACAGCAGGCTTTTATGTTAATGTTTTTTTTTTTTTAAGTTGTGTCACAAACAAAACATTAAAAGGAAAAAAGAAAAAAGAGAATGAAGCACTCATTCAACAGATCTTATTTTTATCCAGCGGGGCTTTAAGAGTTTCCAGCAGACGAGTTCTAAGGGTAAATGAGAGTGCGGCAGTAAAAATCAGTTTCTGCCGCTGCTGGAGAAGAGGGATTGAGGAGGCCACCAAGAAGGGGAGATAATGGAGAATTTATGTTCTCTCTGAGAGGCCCTCTTAGCTGGATTTAATTCTCTTAATAGTGGCAAGATCTCAGCCGGCAACACTCAGGCTCTAACCTGCCCCACAGTTTGAAAGCCGGACGTGGGGGTGGTAGTGGGGGGCAACAGATGCATAATGAATGAGTAAAGCCCTCTGGCTATGAAGAGACATAATTGCTCTCAACACCGTTAATGTTTCATGATTTTAATAGCTGCATTCAAGCGGTTTCACTCAGATACTCACCGAATGTGCTGATGTCACCAGGATGATGATGCGGGTGAAGAGGTGAGAAGTGAAAAGGCTTTACCTTTGAGTGGATGACACCTTACACAAGGTTACACAACACGCAGGCAGGACAGCAATTCATACAGATCAGAGACGGGGGATCTCCCACCAAAACAGGTTTTTATAAAATTTGACAAAAATATAATATATATAAATATGAATATACACCTTCCACCTTTTGTGAATGATTAACTTGGTGAAGTGGTGAAAGCGGGTAACTGAAAACCAATCAGCAGAATTTTATACTAGTTGACTATTCATCCATACTTTCTCATTTCATTCAAATAAAGCAGTAAAGAAGCATCTTTAAAGTCAAGATATGTTAATAAAAAGTGTGGCACAATTAAACCTGTAAAGCCTGAACCATGAAACAATTGCCAAAAATGTTTTTTTTCTTTAAATGGAGTGTATTAAAATATGTTTAAAAATGACTATCTCAAAAGGATTAGCATACATTCAAGATTTGCTAAATGTAGCCTCTAAACACTTTTAATGTTGTGACTTCCTGTATATGTCATCTAAAGTATGTGAAACCCACATTGCTGTTTTGTTGAGATGATTTTCCTGTATTTTTCCTCTGATCTGCATGTTAAGACTGACACTGTTAAATGTGGAAGATAAGTCATCCTCCTATGCATGTAGCTGAATGAAGATCCAGAGAAGCTGGTGAAGGCATACCTGGTATGCTAAATTACATAATTTACCTCTTGACCCAGGACAGTGGTAAGCACTGTTGCCTCAGAGGGCCCTGGGTTTAAATCCACCATCAGGCTGGATGGAGTTTGCATGTTCTCCCCATGGGTTCTCTCCAGGTACTCTGGATTCCTCTCACAGTCCAGAGACATGCAGTTAGTGGGGTTAGGTTGATTGTAAATTCTCCATGGGCAGGCAGACTTGCAACCTGTCCAGGCTGTAATCTGCCTCTTGCCTTATGGTAGCTGGAATAAGCTCCAGCCACCCATGACTCTGAGCTGAACCTCTTGACTATGGTGTAGATCCCAGGAATGACCCCTAGAGTGTTTTGATTGCTCTTGACGGAGTGGAAGTGATGGGTGAATTCGGCGGTATAGCTTTAGACAAGGTCACGTTACACAGTTTTGCTGTACCATGTACAGTGACAATAAAGGGCTATTCTGGTGGTCTCTGCAGTAAACCTGAGCTACCCTCAAGAGCTCTGCTACACATTTTGAGGTTCTGCAGAAGATTGCTATGGAATTGGATGCAAACAAACTATCCAAGATGCACAAGTACCAGTTCTCAAAGCACTGCTTTCTTTAAATCTCACTGCTCACCTGTCTCTCCCCTTTCAGACTCATTCACGTAACCCACCGCATCCCCATCGCCATCTCACCCAAGTCACTTAGTGCTCCATTGAATTCTGTATATCAATATAATTATGTTCAGTTCATCCTAATGGTCTCTCCTTATTGAACTGCATTCATTTTGCATTAAAAGCACCTTATGACTGCACTCTGTCATTGAAGAGTTTCCTAAAAGGACGACTGGTGGATCTGTCTGATGATTACTTTGTCTCGACCCTGTATGGATTAGAGAAAATCCTAAATAAATTTGAACTTGTGCACCCAAATTTGTGCTTTCTAAAGTCATTAAAAATGTATGCTGTACAATCAATCCGCCCTGGAAAACGAACAGTTCAAAGAAATCATTAAAAGCCCTGAATTGCCATGACATTCATGGCCACGATGAGTGCGTACCTCTGACCAGAATGGTAGCTCCTGAGACCGCTCAGGTAGGCAAACTCATAAATATTTTCTCCACTATGATAAAGGGTTGATTCATAGAAACAAAGTTCTTACATTTTTAATCATGTTTTTCATGGTAAAACTGCTGTGGCAGCAGAAAAATTCTAAAAAAAAAAAAAAAAATCTTTTTGGTTCAAAGCTTATAGAGAACTTTTTGTATATAATTTCCTTTAAAAGTATCCCATCTCTTCTTCTGCCCTCTTGGCTCTTTACTCATCTGCTTCATGCCCCACTTGACTCTGACGATATGAGATCTTAGTCCCTATGGCAACCAGCGGGACTCATAACCATCACGACATTCCTGTCTCTAATTCCTGCCCCTTTCATTTGCATAGAAATAACATTTTGGGATGAATGAGTGGTCCCCTCCAGTCTCAACCTGTGTCTGTCTGAGCACTTTGAGCATCTTATTTGTGTTCCTGCCTGCCTGTATCAGTGTGAACATTTGGCTCGTGATCAGAATGATAAAGCAGACGGTGTAGCCTGCCTGATCTGATCTTTCTGAGCTCTGGGCCTCATTTTAATATTGCCTTTGGCCATGTATTTTTATCACACTCATATTTTATCAAACAATCTTACCAACAAGCGGGTAATGACATAATTAACCTACAGGGGGGAGTGCCCTCATCAGCAGGACAGTGTATTTAATCGCGGAGGCTTCAAAGCAATGTCGGCCAGTGGAAGAGGTTGGAGAGAAGTGGGATGGCAGCCGGGCATCACCACCATGTCCTGAAAAAAGACAGCAGCAGTGAGTACAGAGATAATGAGGTTTTAATGACATTTACTTCCAGGTCCAACTAGTGCTGAGCTCTGTGTTTTACATTTAGGTCATGGCTACTTATACTATTAAAGATACTTGTTTTGTAGAAACTGAAGCCCTTTATTTTAATTGTGGCTTTCCACAAAATGGAAATCATTATTCTTTAGAAAAAGCAGGATTTTGAAAGCAAAAGGAACTTAAGATAATTTCGGATACTTGTAGGGTTTGTTTCTTTCCCTCTGTAATAAAAGCTCATCATTCAAATCCACACAAGCCACTGCTGCTGGATTTTTTGCCACACATACTGTAAGTGGTCATAATTTTTCCCCACTGTTCCCTTTGGTACTCTGCTAATGGACTACCTGAAGGGCTCCTGCACATTTTCCTGTTTAGCATCAGATTACTTGCACCAGAGCTAACTAAAAATCTAAATGAGCTTTATTTGTTGCCAGTGGACTTTCTGTACTAGGAGGGCTTTCATTTATTTTTTTGCAAAGGGGCTCAAAGGTGGTTATTACTTCATCCAAGGTACCTCACAAATCCTAGTTAGATTATACAAGCTTATTGGAGATCATTTTTGATCCCCAGAGGAAGAAATTTAATGACTCTGATGATTCCCTCACCCTCCCTTTAACTACAGCATTAAAATAAAAATTTATTCGTGTGCAAAAAAAAAAAAAAAAAAAAAAAAATCCTTTATCTTTAATATCTAAAACACAGGTCATGTCATGAAATTCCTGCTTATGTTTGAATGACCCTCAACCTTTCGTTCAAGTTATTTTGACCACTTACATACATTATTGTGAGGGATAGTTGACATCCACCAGGTCATTGGTGCCCCATTGTGGTTAAGGTGGGTTTTAGCAGTTTGGTTAACATCTGCCCCTTTTTATTGAATCTTTTCCTTTGTTGAACATCCAAATGGAAAATCTTTTAACAAAAAAGGTGTAATGCCAAAATATGAGACTTAATTTATAATGTAACATTTTCCAGTTTTGGATAATCTCTCTATTTAGCATATAGCTAAACAAAGGCCAGTCCTCACCTTAGATGGGTCGACAGGGACTGGGTGGATGTTAAATGGTAACAGGAAACGTCTACGATAAAACAAAGAGGTTTTTGCACTTATTTCTAAACTTGCAGAAACAGGGATTGCCACTTAGGGCCACCAGAAACAAAACACCTTCAAAAAGCCAGCAGCACGTAGCAGTGACGCTATGTTTTAGTTGACTGTGGATCGGATTAACAGGAGAGGAAACTATGGCGGGCTTGGTCATGGAGAGAAGGTCACAGATTTAGAAATAAATTCAAAGAAACTATAAAGATTTTGTTTTTGCCTTTTACAGTTTTTTTTTCAGCACCCATCAGAAATCAATCACTGTCATGCATACTACAACTTCATTGTAGGTTCCTAACTTAGGATCGTAACTTTAGCAAATTACTCCCAAATAAACTATCATTTTAATGACAAACTTTGTGTGGTTACCCTCTGGGCTGCAGTTTTACCATTTTCAATCTTTGGGTGTCTTTGTTTCTGCCCATCAGGAGCTACAGGTGCTGCACCTCAGTGACTAAATATTTTTTTTGTACCAAGAACAATACAACTGTAGCCCCAAATCCACTGCCACTTCTTCTGTGTAATGTCACTAACTTGTAACTAGTCATAAAGTGGTGGATTGCAGTGTGTAAATTAGCTTGATGCTACTAACCCTCCAAAACCTTTCATTTTTCTTGATGTCCATATTTGTAACAGTTTTGTACATTTACTTTACAGTGCATTTGGACCTCTAAATCACTAACAAGTGAATATTTTTTTTTTTTTTTTTTTTTTTTAAAATATTGTTTATGATTGTTAATAATAAAACATCAGCCTTATAAAGAACCAAATACCCCTCCAGAAGATCTTAATGTCTATTTGAGTCTGTCTTCATTAGGTTTTAAAGGCCCCAATATTCCTACTGACCCTCTTCTTCACTTACTACTCTGCTGCAGCTGAGACCATTTTGGCCAACCTTCAGAGCAGCAGTGGCAGATAGTAAGAAGGACCGCGTGCTCTGAAACCCTGCGGGATCACAGCGGCCAAACTTAGCCTGAGTGAAGACAGAGGCAAAGGAGAAAGAAGTCGACTATCTGGCTGCCTAAAAATGTATAATCTCATAAGAAGTCTGGTGCCTGCTGACTGGAGAGCACAGGGACACCAAATACAACTTTAAAAGCCTTTTTCTTTCTTTTGCACTCCACATCCCTTTATCACAGACAAGCCATGTGCTGCTGGCTGAAAGGCGAATGCCTGGCAGGAGACCCCAGTGGAATCATGGGAGGAAAAAGCGTGTGTGTGCATTTGTGCTCCACGTTTCTTTTCTTTCAGCATTTCTTTCAAATAAAACAATACTAAATATTTCATGTTATGATTTTCCTTTGGAATAATGTAGCTTTTGTTTTTACATGCTTTCCCCACCATCGTTAATATTAAACGGGGGCCTCAGCAAAAACGTCAAAATTGATGCAGTGTGTGGGCTGAGGGTATGTGGAGGAGCACGAGCAGTAATTCTGAGAGGGTCACATGTAAAACAAAGCAATGCATTCAAGAAACAAAACAAACAAGCAAAAATAACCGGTCATTTCTTAATACCATATGTTTAAATGACAGCAAAGAATACTACTGCATCTGGTAATCGAGGGAAAAGGCCTCACTGTTAACAGTGAATATTTATTTTAAGTGCATTTTTTGTGAATTCATAAAGTGCAAAACATAAAATCCTACAGTTCCTAAATCTACATGTAGAGATTCCAGCATCTATCCCACCCTGTAATATGAAGCAGTGTAACAGAGCAGTTAATATACTGATGAGTCAGTTCTGTTTAGGAACTGTTGTGTCACCATAACAGAGCTATGTAAATTATTATTATTACATCTCTGGGCTAGCGGTGAACAGATATCAGCTTAATTTATTTTAAAAACTGAAGAACTGAAGAAGCCTTTCGGATGAGAGGTGAAACATCTGCAAGAGACAAAAAGAAGTCCAGTTTCAAGCTCCAGAGATACTGTGACCTGGATGAATCTACACAGACTTATTTTCTGTTGTATATACACATTGTTCAACAGTGTGCTCACTGAACACAGCTGAAGTTTGAAATAATGACTATGAATCAAAAACTCTTCAGATTACTCTAAACACTCTGTTTTAGACTGTTTCTTCTACCCCTGGTTCTTTATGATGTCAGAATGATGCATTCACCTTATATATTCATCTAAGGCAGACAGCTGTGACTGTGATCGTAGCAGTCCAACCCACCTTCATTTACTTCGCTGTTCACAAGGTGCAGCCAATCAGGGGAAAGTTGCACTAAAAGGAGCAGAAAGAATGATAAAAATGAGGATAAGGTGAATCATGCAAAGTTACTCTGGTAACTGGAAGTGAGCAGAGTGGTTCTCTTGCTGATTTTCATTTGTAATATTTTATGATATGTTACAATTAGTCTTGCTGATAATCAGGTCTTAGTGGCCCACTGAGGTACTGCCAATAAAGCAAAAATAACAGCATAACCCTTTGCCTTGAAAACAGCTCAGTGGTCTACATTTTCCAAGAAATTCCATTATGTTATCCCAAAAATCTTGAAAAACTGGTCACAGATTTGAGATGGGGGATGCATAGTATCTGCTTAAACGACTCTCCGTGGATCTGGGATCTTTGTCCCGATGAGATATGAGCTCTGATAATGTTGCATCATAGCTAAGATGTTAAATATATAAAATCTTTGAACATAAATGTAATCCCAAAACATCACGCTTACATAACACAAAAAAGCATGAATATAAGCAGAGCTGAATGTAAACTGGCTCTGACTGTGTCTGTTGCTTTCAGGGTTTTTTTGTCACCTCAGCAAAACCCAAACCAGACCCACTTTATGGAAATGGTTTTTAGCTCGCTGTGCTCTGGCTACAGATGTGAACTGTCTTTATTCTGAATTATTATAAACCGAAACGCTTAGAGAGACATGCTTCAACATTAATTTTCTTTCTGCTGTGGGATGCTCTGCCTCGTGCCTTTGATGCTGTTCCCTTTCAACGTAAAACAAGACATGAATTTAACATCGCCACTGTTTATCTCGGCTAAGGCTCGCGCAGCTTTCAAATGCAGAAAATTTCCTGCGGCCATGTTGCTCAGAACAATTTAGCAGTTCAAAGTTGTTTTAATATGTCTCTGTGTGGTTCTTCTCAAAGAACTTCCCAACACTTTTCAAAGCCTAACAGTAGAATTAACATCAAACACCTCTGTGTTGCTCCATCTTTGAGGTTCCACAGCACTTGAAAGCAACTGTTTAACATTTTTTTATCAGTAATCTTTGAAGAAGCTGTGGAGATTTCTACGTACTGTACAAGCATGTGGTGTTTGGTTTGGTTGTGCTGTCTGTGATCCATCTCACTGCCTGGAGTCACACTGATCTCTGTTTGCTCACGCTCCTTTTTTTTTTCTTTTCCAGCCTTTCATCAGTTCTCCTGGACTCAGTGGTGAGTTTACACCACAGGGAGGAAGGTGATTCACCTCTGAGCGGGGAAAAAAAGAAAAGAGACTTCCCCTCAGCTTAAACAGGAACAACATGCGCTTTCATCCCTGCAAAATGTCTGCTGAAATATTAAAGGTGCTTTGAATGTGTTGTTTCCAATAAATAAGTCATCACTTAATTTGAAGACACAAGTTTGAGTGCTGCAAACAACAGCTACTCAAAAACACTGCATTTAAACGCCATCAGTATCATTTCTACCATATAACAGTGAACAGTTTTCTTTAATGTGTTTAGTCAATTAATCAACAAATGTGATCAAGAATATTGAGGAATATTGTTCTTTGCCCCTTATGCACCCTGTTGCTATAGTATGTTATTAATTAGGCCTAGTAACATGTTTAAAACTGCCCACTTTGCACATTATTAACCACCTTTTAATTGTTTGTTAACAGTAAATATCTGTGTCATGGTGGAAACACACCATGGATCAAGGTTCAAGCCACTAAAAAAACTGCCAGATACTGACACAGTCTGTCAGTGGCTCTGGGTCAGCTTACCTTCCAGACCTCTGTGTCTGTCAGCTCACTGCATACATGAGAACTAATTCAGTCAGGAGGGTAATAATAATAATAACAATAACAACAATAACAACAATAATAATAATAATAATAATAATAATAATAATAATAATAATAATAATAATAATAATAATAAAGACTTATTTCCATCTGCAGTAACTTGTATTTATCAGTCTGGCTCTGTTCTGGAATCTCCCACAGACAGGAAGAAACATGGACGTAGTTTCTGGATTGGAAAAATGAAGTCAGTGCAGAAGTGCCTGAAATCTGAGGGCCTCCCGATGGTGATAGCTGTAGTTGCAAAACAACTTCTGGTCCTATCAAAGTCTATGGGAAAAATATGGAAATATGGGAAAAAAAAAAATCGCCATCCATAACTTTCAGCTTATGTATCTAAAAATTTGATATTAATAATGCAAAATTTCCAGTTATTTCTGCCAATCAGGACGCTTCGTGTGTCATGAAGATGGGGCAGGTTGGACCCAAAAAGCAGATATGACAATTCTCCTTAACAAGGTTTATTTGTACAAACACAAAAACATAAGCGGGAGAGGAAACGAGGGGGAGCGCAGAATGTATGTCTGGCAATGCACGGAGACTCTGTGGAGAGGAAGAGACAACAGTGTTAAGCAGGGCCAAAAGCAGTATAGTGGAAGTGCTTTGAAAGGAGTGAATGGGCTTACTGGTGGATCTCAGACAGCGAGGCCTTGGGGGGAACTTGTCGGGGTTTGGGCTGGTGGCTGGGGTGAGAGTAGACTGGTGTGATTCGTGGGGCAAGTAGGTGGAGGCTGGAGAGGCAGTGGCTGAGTACACTGGCTCTGTGGCGAGGCTGAGTAGGTCTGTGATTCCAGTAAAGGAGCAAACTGATGAGCAGGAGAGATTAAGATTAGTGACAGGCAGATAAGAGTTATGTACAAAAGAGGAGCTAGCTGTGTTACCACTATGGAGGTTGTACAGTCTGGCGGCGAGTCAATGTCTCAGCCACTCCTAAATACTCCAGGCCTCAACTGATTAAACAGCCACAGGTGTGCTCCTTGGCAGCAGCCACAAAGCTGGAGATACAACCGCCTGCCCACAGAACCACCTGGAAACAGACCACACAGCCCGCCCGCCACGACACTGTGAAACAGGTCATTTGCTCGTTACCCAGAAGCAGATGACGCCAACACACGCACTCTCAGGAATCAGTGTTTTCATGTCGATCTGTTGGACAGCTGATGCCTTCAGCCTCCTGCTTCCGGTTAACAAGGAAATGACGAACTGTCACAGAGCTTCCTGATTGGCAGAACAAATTTGAAATTTCAAGTTATTTTTTCAAAATTTCAAGTTATGGATGGCGAATTTTTTTTTTTTTTTTTTTTTGTGGCGGAAACAAACTTCCATAAAAAAAGACTCTTTTTGACCTCTGTAAACACTTTGATGCTGAGTTCATTGTCTTGGTCACTCACTTTGGGTCACATTGGATAAAAAATAAAATTATTTTGTAAATCTTGGTCATACAATGTTTCCAAAAAAGAGTACTTTCTGCTCACTCACTGGCTAATGACTTGTCAGTCACAATCGATGGTTTCACAGATAGACCCTCAGCTTTTTTGCAACCAAGATCACGACGAGGGAAATGTTCATCTCAAGGCTTCAAAATGGGAGCTACGTCCATCTTACCATATATGGGATTTCCCCATCACTTTACACGTACTTGTTCAATGAGGACCAGCAACAAGAAGACCTGAACACATCACAATGCAGAATTCACTTCACTGCACTGAAGTCAGACCTAGCACGAGAGGAGGAGAAAGGGTGGAGATGGGTTGCAATGTTGTTTGCAGATGCAACAGCAACTGTAGGTATTCTAAAGAAACAACAAGTGATGTGATCAGTGATCTGTAGGGATTACTCTGAGTGTAAGTTGATGGCCTGCATGATATAATACTATGTTTCATTAAAAACACAGCACTACATCAAACTTTAAAACAGGACAGTGACTTCCTCATCCCTCCATGTGCTTCCGCTTATCCAAGAGATGGGATGGATCCTGAACAGGTTGGCAGTCTATCACAGGGATAGCATGGAGAGACGGCCAGCCATTCACTCTCTCACTCACACCTATGGCCAATTTAGAATCATCTGAGGCATGTCTTTGGACTGTGGGAGCAAGCCAGAGTGACCAAGCATGCAAACTCCACCCAGGAGATTCCTTCGTGTTGTGTGGTAACAGTGCCAATCACCACACCACCCTGCTGCCATCTCCATCAGTAGATATAAACTCTAAGACCTGCTGAGCTGCTGTAACACTCAGTGGAGAACAGGAGTTGTGTTGAGGATTAAGGATGAGAAAGTTGCTTCAGTGGTTAACTTAGCACCTGTTATAAGGATGCAATTTAGGGGATGTAGTGCGAGGACTTATCACCTCCTGTTTCTTATGTTAGAAGTCTGCAAGAGAGATTAGATATACAAAAAAAATCAACAAGGTCACAAGATCAGTAGGTTAATCTGTCAGCAAGGGGGGAAACACTTTTTAAGACCTGGCACAATACAAATATATAATTTTCAGAACTCCAGGGCTATTCTAAATTTATGACTTTCAGTGTCATACAAGACAGCCTCTTTATATAATCTACTCTCTGAGGCTGTGCATGCACAGTAATAAATATCAAGGGATGATTTCCTGGGATGTTTTGGTTTGAAATGTTAATGACCTGAAATTATTTTTGTACATCTTTTAAAAATACATGCTGCAGATTTTCTTTGAAGAACCAGATGGATTCAGAAATTCTGTGGACAGATTTCTTTGTAAGATTTCTTTATTTTGGAAGGACATTAAACCGCCCTCCCTCATGGTCACTTTATGAGTCCTAAATATAACACTGTGATAGTCAGAGGCTCCCCAGCAGATGACTGACAAAAGGTGACAGAGGTTGCAGGTAAGAATCCGCCTGGACATTTTATATGCTGGTCACCTGTCAATCAAAGTGATGTCATGTTGCACTGGACCTCAGTGTCCCCTGCCACCGTCAGATGGTGATGAGGGCAGGCCTGATCATAGCTGCTGCTGTTGTTGCTGAGTGGCTCCTGGAAACACTTTCCAGGAGCAACACTCTTCATTTAAAAAGTTGAAATATATTTAACCTCTGCTGCTCTGTGCCCAGAATGTGAAGCCATTTGGAGCTGCGATTGATTTAGAAATTATATTAAAGAGGAGTCTGAGACTTTCCCTGTAGATACATGACCCAAAGCAGCACAGCAGCCACAGAGTCACGACTGTCATCATATCAAAGGGAATCTTTATCTCACCCAGCTCCAGAAAGATCCATCATAGCTGCCTTCTTCTCTCACTGCAATAAATGTTCAAGAATTCAGAATTTCTAACTTGTCACACAACATGCCTGATTCAAGTCTGTTTAGTTGCATCACTAAATGCAGTGGTTCAGTATCAGAATAAACATCACCTCAAAAGAGAGTTGCTGTGTCTGATCTGGTCTGAGTCTGTCATGGTTGCAAGACAAAGGACATTCAAACACAAAGTGTGTGTGACAACAAGCAAAGAGGGCGATGACGAGCTGCACTGATCTGAATTTGTAAGACTTTTTATGCCATTTTTGTTCATGATAGTTACTTTTTGTTTTTTACATCTTAACTTAATGACATTAGAAGTAAAAATCTCTTTTTCAAGAACTTGTCCTGTTCAGAGTAACGCAAATCTGTTTACAACTGATTCTCAGAGGATATTGTGGGACTGGATTAATGTTCTAAGTGGTTCTAAGGAATGCTCTCCACAGGAGCTGGTACTTAATGATGCTATAGAAGATTTTGAAAAAAAAATCTTAAAGTGATCCCATATGCTGTGTATCGCGTACGGTTCAGTCACACTAGGGAAAACCATGTTTGGAGACCACGGTAGGGCCAGAATTATGGTAACAATGTGCAATCAAATTATGGTCTTGTTGCTTCAAAGACATGAACCAAGTGTGCAGCCACTTGCAGTCAGTTGCTGTCTATTGTTTCAAGAAAGCAATAAAACAGCAACAAAACGGAATCAGTCTGCTATCAGTTTGTGACTGAATTGGAGAGTGGATTTCTATAAGTACCTGGGTGTTCTGACAGGAAGGGTCAGAGCAGGCTCCACCTGCTGAGAAGGCTGAGGTCTTTTGGAGTGCAGGGGGCACTCCTGAAGACCTTCTATGACTCTGTAGTAGCATCAGCCATCTTCCATGCTGTAGTATGTTGGAGAAGCAGCTCATCTGCAGCTGAGAGGAAGCGGTTAGACAAGCTCATCAAGAAGGCCAGCTCTGTCCTAGGATGTCCTCTCGACCCAGTGCAGGTGGTGGGAGACAGAAGGACCCTGACCAAAATAACATCACTGATGGACAAGGTCTCCCACCCCATGCATGAAACTCTTACTGAACTGGAGAGCTCCTTCAGTGACTGCTGCACCCTAAATGCACAAAGGAGCGTTACCGCAGATCCTTCCTCCCAGCAGCTGTAAGACTGTATAACCATCACTGCTCCCAACAAAAATAGAACCAATAGCATGTATATATTGTATAGTAATACACGGTATATTGTTATTTCCTGTAGTTATAATCCTATACTGTATATATTATTTTATTAATAGTAGTAGTATTGTTAACCTTGTCCTGTTGTGTTTTGACATTTTTGCTGCTGTTAAACCTAAATTTCCCCTTTGCAGGACAATAAACGCTGTTTCTTCTTCTTCTTCTTCTTCTTTTTCTTCTTCTTCTTCTTGGTCAAGCTGGCAATTATATGCAGTCTGTTTGTGGTAACATGGCATTTAACTGTAATAGCAAAAATCACAAATCCATTGACGTACGTTGCAAATTTTTTGCTGTTTTCATCCAAAGAAATTGACATTAATCACTTATATTCACGGCTAAGCAAGAACATCATACAAACCACATACACATACATACACACATACATACAACCACACTGTGCAACAGCTTCATTCTGCAAGTCACCAGGCTCCTGAACTCCAGCCTGAACGATGGACTCGGACCCACACAAGCACACACAAACAACGGACTCTGACGCACACACACACACACACACACGAACGCACACACACACAAAATGGACTGACATACACACACGATGGACTCTGAAACACACATAAACATACTTTATAGACTTACACATGCACACACATATGATGGACTCTTGACTTAATGCACAGAGCTATCTTATTACACTACTGTGACTAAACAACTGCATCATTGCACAATATTGCAATTTGCACTTGCTCTGTTTCCACACTTTACTTTGCTGCTAGAATCTGTGCTGCTAAATATATATCAGTGTAGATCAGCCTTTGTCCTGTCTTCTTCCTTTATTACTTTTTAGAATAGGAACTTTTCTCTATTTATTGTATTGTGTATCTGCACTGTGTACTTTATCTGTCTTGCATTTTATATTCTATGTCTCTGGATGAGCATTATAAAACCTTTCAACTCAACTCAACTCAACTCAAAGATTTGAAACAGAAATTCCTCCTCAAATAGTGATGTATTTGCTGCCAGATGCCGGTTTAACTGCAAAATGCTAGCAGTTGAGTCAAGTCCCCTACTACAAAGACATGCATTACATTATTGATCAAGGTCAAAGAAATCTTTATTAGCCCCAGGGGGAGGAATAGTTTTGCAGCTAGCAGTGACATTAAAACAACAATAAAACACAGCTGCAATCTCACATATATATGAATTAAAAAAAAAAAAAAAGTTTTTGAACCTGTTGGTGCTTGACTGTGGCACCACATATCTGCAGCCTGAGGGAAGTAACCTGAAGTGGTCATGAACAGAGTGGCTGGAATCAGCGAAGATGGAGGGGGCATTTTTAAGATCCTGACTTTGTACACATCCCACAGGTTGTTCAGGGAAACCCCCACAATGTTGCTGCTGGAGACGATTTCTATTCCTCAAATATAAAAGGCCACACCAACATATAAAAAAAAAAAAAAGTCTGGCATTGGCACAGACCAGGGAACCTGTGCAATCAGCTTGTGATTGAAAGTGGTCAGTAGAGGTTTCCACAACAACTCACAATTGGCCAAAAGTGAAAAAAAAAAAAAAAAATCAATGCAGTCACCACAGACTTTTCCCAGTCACAAGGAGGTTACCATCCTGTCTTTACTCTAAAGTGACTGCGCTATTACCTGAGGTCATGCCTGTGAAGGTACTAGGTATTGTTTCTTCTGGCCAACCATAAGGCTGGAAGTACCATAATGTACTCTAGTATAATTACCACTGATGGCCTCTAGAATGTGCCTCCAAAAACATAACTGGCTCCAACTGAATTCTCTCCAGAAATACAAAAATCAGTTTTTTCAGTTGACGTGTGCCAACCAGGCTGTCTATTTGACTGGACATCTCAACAGATGATAACGCCATCCAGATATGTAATATGTGGTTCCAAAAAAGACACGGTGGTAGTGAAACACAGATGTTGAGACAACGCTTCTGAAGCTGCTCTTCTGAATTGTTGCAGCTTCTGTTTTCAAGGTCAACACAGAATTTTCTGAAGATATGACATATTTTATAAAGACCCTCATGGGATGCTGTCATTCACTATGTTGGTCAGTTAGAGCCAGTTAACTTAATTATTAAAAGCTAATGTTACCCCATCTGTACAACAGTTTTTTTTTTGTTTCCCCAGTAAAATAAGGGCTTTTTAAAGGGAGAATTTTTTTTTTCACTAATATTAATCATTTTTTTTTCTTCCAGGTTGAGGAATATTCTGGAGTTTTTTCTGACTTTTCTATCAGCATCTACTAGTCACTGGAGCTTGAGCTATATCACTGTCTTCATCATTCAGTGCTGGTTTGGGAATGTGTTCTTGTGCATTTGGGCAAATTCCTGTTTTGGCAAATTTTTTATTTTTTTTTTCTCTCTCTCTTTTGTTTTTTCCCTGTGACTGTGGGCATAAGAGTGTAAGTAGCATAAGAGTTAGTTTATTATGCTGACTTTTGTATGACCTTGACTGTTGTAGAGCTGCACTAAGTGGTCCTCCAGTCATTTATGTTGTTAATTATGTTTCCAACACACAAATATTTTTCTTTTTCAGGTAATTCATCCATAATCCTCTGTTTGCATCCCAATGGGTCAAGGAGCTTTGAGGCGCTATTATGTGTGATTGCATCTCCATCAGGGTCACCTTGCACTTGCATAAAAACAGCCTTTAATTGTTCTCTTCCACGAGTCTCCCATCATCTTTCCTTTTGTTTTCTTCCAAGGGATGTTGAGAGGAAGGCTGATGAGAATAATCTACATGCCAGAGAGAGAAAGAGAGAGAGACAAGAAAAGAGGGAAAGACGGCACTGCAAAACTTTGAGATGGGAGGTGATGATGCAAGTCAGTGGCAAGATGCCTAATACCCCCAGCTAACGATCCAGCAACTGGAATGCAAACCCTCAGTGAGTTCAGGTGGGGAGGTTCAGCTGGGGGAAGGGAGGAGAATTCTCCCCTTTCTTTTTTAACGGGGATGTCAGGGTGTCACTCTGCTCCAAGGCCTTTGGCGCCATTGTCACTTCCTCTTCCTGCAGAAATAGCTCAGCGGCAGCAAGTGAAGATCAAGGAAGGAGATTTAACATTCAGACAATGACTCTACTCTGAAAAGAATAGTTTTTAAAGAAATAAAATCTATACTTATAAATCAGATAGCTCAAACTTGTTACCTGGAAATAAAAATGGTTTGATCTCAAAGTGCTACAAAAATGTATGTAAACAGGAAGTAAAAACAATTTTAGAAAAAATATCCCAAGAATCCAAAATAAACCTGAACACTGTCAAGCAAACTAAAGGAGCAGGTCAAAGAGAAGATAAGCAGTTGTCCCACTTTTCATATATGACTTAACCTTTACCTTAATAAACCACTCTGTTTGACGTGGTGTCTGAAAGTCACTTAAAAACATGCATCACTGTACTCACATGTGAAAACCCTTAAAAAGAAAGGAGTCAACACGCTAGTCAGTCATATATGATACCAGACGATGGCTTCAAAGCAATGAAGAGGATTTTGGATCCCAGTGCTCTTGGGGTGGGGGGGGGGTCTGACCGTCAACTCCACTTTGGGTACAGGAAAAATAAGGGAAACCAGCAGCTCAACCCTAAATCATGCACCATCAAAAGAGATTTAAGCATGCAACTCCAGCCTTCAACGAGCATAAAATGTCTCACAAAGTTCCACATGAGGAAAAAAAAAACTGGGGGCTTCATGTATGAATGTATGAACAGACTGATCCTCCATTTCATCCATGGAGAAACAGCTCAGTAGCCCTCAGACACACCACCCTTCAATCAGCACCCCTTTAAAAAAAAGAAAGAAAAATGATTCAAGGATGAATAAATATTAGAATACCATAACATTATTAAAAAGGGTACATAACCAAGCTTCATGTGAGCTTTTGGCACAGTTTAAATCCAAGAGCAGAAAAACTGTGAAACTGTGTGTTTAGAGCAGTCTCAGCTTTTGGTTCACAGAGATTATTTGTACATATGACCTCATTATGTTAAACTTTGGACCATGGTTAATTATGAGCATACACCAGCTCATGCAACTTTCCCCAAAAGACTCTCCTTCAGTCACCCAAACTTTTTTGGAAGATCCTAACAATAACACAACCACCATCATCTGGTTTGTGATCATTTTTCAGTAAGGATTCTAATACCTTTTTTGACATTTTTAAGCCAATCCTGTATTTTATGTTTATATTCACAGCCTATGACACAGTATTGTACATTGCAATAAGCTGCTGTAACTCAGTGACCTGCACACACACACACACTAGTCGCCAATGCAAAGTGTCTGTAATGCAAAGTGTCTGTAGTCACTGCTTAATGGTGGACCATTAAAATGTCCAAAAATATAATCTTCCTTATTCAGTTTCATCAGGCATGACTTCCTTTTTTTCTGCTATTTTCTGTTTCTGTCATCAGAACACTCCAGTATCAAAGGCAGTGCCGCTGCACTGTGAACCTCCCACAGAGCGCTGCGCCATCGTGTTACTGTGACAGGAAGGCAACATAAACAAACGTCTTCATCATTCGGTGTGCATAAATTCAGATGAGACTTCAGTCTCAGAAGCACAAACATACTAAATATGTGTTTGGGAAAAGCGTTGCCAGTCTGTGGTTTGTCCAGAGAGAAAGTCAGGGGTTTTCTTTGTTTAGAGTCCTGTTTGGATCAGATGACAATTAAAAACAGTTGTAGCCTGCTAATTAATGCTTTTCACCTAAGAAGCCAAATTTAAAGTGGAACCAAAAAAAAATTTAAAGCAAGTAGTTGCTGAATAAAAGGAGTGAAGGACCTAAACAGAATCGACCAGCATCCAACAAAACTTAAGTTCTAAAAAACAGATTTTCTCCCCGTTGTACAGCTCAATTTCCTTCATCCTCATCTTTAATTATAGCCTCGGTCTGCAGTACCTGGTCTGGGCTGCTTCTTCTCCTCAGCGCACAATGAACACATAAAAACACAGGCGAGCTTGCCTTTTTATCTCCTGACACTTCAAAGGCAATCCATGCAAAATTTAGCATGCCTATTTTACCACCAGCGCAGGAGCTCATAGATTGTCCTCTCTGCATCAGAATGAAGACATCTCACTGGGGAGAGGTGGGCGGTGGGTGGAGGTGAGACAGGGAGACAGGTGGTTCTGCTGCACACACAAAACCAACTCAGACTTATTCTGTGGCTCCTTCAGCCTTCAGAGGCTCACAGCAACTCTTCAGGAAGACAATATATTGTAAAAAGATTCACATTTCCATGAAAATAGAGCTACAACCAACCAGAAAATGTACTTTTTAGTATATCATCTTTCCGAAGCTGTGACTCTGGCTTGTACAGATCTGTATATTTTGCTGTCAACAGTCTGTAGAGCCCTTAAATCTAAGCCTGAAAATAAGTTATTTTCTTGATAAGTTATAATAAAATAATGTCTCTTGAACAGCTGCAAATGTACAAAACTGGCTTACTACATATTAGATAGATCTCAGCTAATTAAGTTTTAGTTTAATTAAACTAACACTCAATGTCATAGACTAAAGCAAACATGAAAACACACAGTGATGCTGTGAGCACAGTGAGGAGCACATTAGCCATTTGATTAACTTGTAGTTCGAACACTGACAGGGATGAGCCAGAGCGAGACGCGGCCTCACGACGGAGCTTAACTTTACTCTTCCTGAATTTTTGGCCCAGGTGAACCAAATCAAGCCAATTGAAAATAAACCGAGTACTTATCCTTAAAAAATAAACTGGTGCTACGCAAAGGATATGTGACTAATTCCACAATATTTAGAGACAAAGTGGAGCATGTAATATTCTGAAACTGAACTGCTTATAAAAATTAAAGGAACACTTTTTAATCAGAGTATAACATCAAGTCAATTAAACTTTTGGGATATTAATCTGATCAAGTAATTCTTAGGATGTTGCCCCCATGACTCAGCCCCGAGTTAGTGGAAGAAAATGGATGGATGGATGGATGGATGGATGGATGGATGGATGGATGGATGGATGGATGGATAATGGATGGATGGATGGATGGATGGATGGATGGATGGATGGATGGATGGATAATGGATGGATGGATGGATGGATGGATGGATGGATGGATGGATGGATGGATGGATGGACGGACGGACGCACAAACTACACAGCAGCACCCTGACTGCCATTAGGTGCTATTAGGTGAAATCCTTGGACCCACTGTCAGACCCTACGCTGGTGCAGTGGGTCCTGGGTTCCGCCTGGTGCATGACAATGACTGGCCTCATGTGATGAGTATGCAGGCAGTTTCTGGAGGATGAAGGAATTGATACTGCTGACTGGCCCCCCACGCTCGCCTAAATGAATGAATGAATGAATGAAGGTTTTATTGCCATGTGGGTGAACAGGTTCACACATTGGAAATTGCAGTTAACAGACCACCCATCCAAGAATACAACAAACACAAACACAAACAGGGGGGGACAGGTGTCCGAGGTCATGCAGCTGACTTGCAGCGCTACCTTTAGCAGGAGGTACAGAAAGAGATACACTGGGATAGGTAGGTTAAAAAAAAATCGTCTCGTACTGTATTCATTATAAACACCATACAAGGTTCCAAAAAAATCACCTCAGCAAAAGCATATTTGCACATTTAAAGCCAGGACAGCAATATGGTGGGTAAGGTCAGGGTCAGGAGGGGATGCAGACGGAGACGAGAGGGTGGGGGCATTGTGGAGCCCAGATGCCAGCTCCTACCCAAAACAGTTCGCTGATAGTGGTGGAAGTTCATCAGCGACCGTGGTACACCAGATCCAGCTTCACAAATCACAGAGAGGGCTGAGGGGGGAGAGCGACCGTCACACATAGCCCTGGAGAGATATGATTGCCAGCCCAAGGCCGGTTAGGGAGCCGAATTCTGATAATGCAGATGTTGTTTTGGAACAGGCTGCTTGTTTTTTTCCAACAGCCTTCAGTCTCACTGGGGAACCCATTCAGTAATCCAATATTCCAAATTCATTAGTTACCATCCTCACCGTGCAGAACCGAACCTTATCTCCAGATCGAACCCCTCTCGCCTGCGAGCACGCTTTACGGCTCAGGTCCAACAGGCTTTGAGTCTGAGTTCGTACGGCCCTGCACAGCCCGTCCACCTGGGTCGGCAGCCTCTGCAGATGTCGAACTGCTGCCCAGATTTTCTTAATTTCCCGGTAAATCAGGTATTCCCCTAACCCAAACAAGAGAGATACCCCTACCAAATAGCCAAATATGTAGGCATCTTGCACGTCCTCGACCTCCAGGGCTGAGAAGCACACAGGTCTCCACAAGCTCCACGAATTGATGTATCATCTGTTGTATCCAACCGGGTCTGTTCCACTCGGACACGCAGGCTCCCCTTTCCCCGATCTCATAGTGGAAAAAAAATTCGATCAATGGTGTTTAGGGCCCAGTTTGCCAGATCCATGTTGCTCTCAATCTTATTCTTATTAGGACAGTGTGTGAGAGACGCTCTCACAGCAAGCAGCAAGCGGAGAGATGGGGAGGGCAGGGAGAGAGATAGAATGTGACCGTCTCCGTCAAGAGCAGGAAGAGAACACCAAAAGAACACCTCTGGGACATTATGTTTTAGTCTATCCAACACTGTGCAGGAGCTCAGTGATGCCGTGGTCCAGATCTGTGAGGAGATCCCCCAGGACACCAACTGTCATCTCACCAGGAGCCCCAATGTTGTCAGGCATGCAAACAAGCATGTGGCGTGCATATAAACTGCTGAGTACAATTTTGAGTTGCTGCAATGAAATTTCAGCAAACCAGACTAGCCAGTCGCATTATTTTTTTTTTCACTTTGAATTTTGGTGTTTCTTTGAATTCAGCCCTTGGTTGGTTGATGAACATCTTTTACATCAAACAATGTGGTATCCTTTCATTCCTAACACATTGCCCAGTCCATATCAGTATAGGTATGCAGCAGCCACCCCCACCCCCACTGATATCTGATGCTTTTTCAGACTGTTCCTTTAATTTTTTGAGCTGTGTACAAACCCAGTTTAGGCTTTAATCATAATGTGTCAGTTACTTATTGAGCTGGCAGCAGTGCAGCATTCTGTGTGGACACTGCAGATGTGTGAGTCACAGCAGGACAGCAAGTTAGCTGTCAGGGGGCCAGGCTCAGAGATGGCTTTTGGATTTTATCATTTTGTCATGCAAAGGGTAAAAATGTATTACTTAATTTCGATGTAGTTCAATAGCATTTCAGTGCAAACAAATCTGTGAACTTTCAAGGTTTTGTTAATCCTCCATGCAAAAGAAAAGCTGACAGAGTTGAGGCTCGATTTACTTCAAAGAGTGATCAAATCATACTGAAGTCAGTCTTTATGTAGACAGGTCAGGAGTCAGACTGCCTGCCTGAAGTGTTTTTGTTAGAGGAGCTCTTTGTCTCAGTCTTTCTGTGTGAAGCAGCAGGAGGTCAGGGGACAGCATTCAGAGGGCTTCAGAGAGGAGAATACAGAGTCTAATTTCACATAATATCCTACTGAAGGATAGCAGAGCTAATGGAGTTTCAGTGAAGCTGCGGAGGAGGAGGTGAAGTGCAGACGGCAGAGGATGTTCCCAAGGAAAAAGTTATCAGAGAGACTAAGCTTAGACAAGCAGATGCTTATTTATGTTCATTTAAGACCTTTCTTAAGTATAATTTCTCTACAAACTATCATCTACTTTTTAAAATTCAAAGACTGTGCATAAATAAAATAACATTTAACTAGAATCAAGAACAAATGGTTATTTACAGGAAGTTATTCAAATTATGAGGTACTTGTGTACAATACTAACTATTTTAAAGGAAGAAAAGAGAAATCTTGAGTATTCAGTCAACAACAGCCTAGGTCCAATCATCAACGGAAGGATAAGTTTAGTGTGACTTACTAACATATGGTTTGAAATGTAAGTCATAATGAGATAAGACATTAAAATGAGAAGACTGTTACATTGGGGGTTGCTGTGGCTCACGAGGAAGTGCAGGTCACCTACTAATTGGATGGTTGGCGGTTCAATTCCTGGCTGTGCTGGGCTGCATGCCAAGTATCCTTGGGCAAGATATTGAACCCCAAGTTGCTTTCCAATGCAGGTGTTGGAGTATGAATGTGTGTGAATGTTAGACAATAAAAAAGCACTTAGCTTAGATTCACGTGGAAGTGCTTGCATGAATGGGTAAATATAATCAGCGCTTTGAGTGATTAGTCAGAGTAGAAAAGCGCTATATAAAAACTAGTCCATTTACATGAGTGCTTGTTTAAGCATCTGCGGTTGTAGGGGGACTTTATAATTTTGATGTGGGGAGTCTGTATTCAATCATTTCTATAACTTTACAAAACAGACATGTTTGGATTGGTCAGCTGTAGGGGAGACAGGATGAAAGGACCTTTTTTTTTCCTATTTGTAACACTTAATGGAAATGCTGAGCATAACAATTTCTTGAAAAATGGTCTGAAAATGTGCAAACATATCCCCATTTTCAGGCCTTACCACATCTCCACCTTCATAGCAGCCACCGACTTTTCTCTCCAGCGTGCACTGTGGTCATTTGCACCCATGTAAACATCTCATACAAATTACATCTGACAGACCATTAACCAGCCTTAAGCATGCCTCAGGTTGTGTTTATGCACACATAGGAATAGCAGCTTTTATTCATATAAAGCTCTTCTTACAGATAAAACTCTGCTTTCAAGCCAATACAGAGCAAACAAAATACAAAAAAAAATAAATTGATTCTGACTCAAATTTATAAAAAAAGAAATTGTATATTTATTTTTACTTTAGATTTAATTGATAAAATGTTAGGAAAAAAATGATAAAAAAAGTGTCAATGGATGACCCTTAAACTTTATGCCCACCATTTTTCAAATCAAACTGACACTTTTGGTGAGGCAGACAGTAAACTATACTAAAACTTTTTAATCTGACCAAAGTGTGCGAGCAAAGAGTAATATTGGTCTCTTGGTAAAGGTGAGAGTTTGAAAGTGAATTTTGAATGTTGCTGGGAACCAGTGAAGAGACATACGTGGAGGTGAAAGATGAGACAGTCTGCTTGAACCAGTGAGTAGTCTTGCAAAAGCAGTCCAAATTAATTGAAAGCATCCCATCACCAACTTCCTGAGTCCAGAGAAAAGTGAATTACGGAGGCTGAAAAGCCTCTCTAGCAATGGATTTTTACTAACTAATTAACTTAGCATAAAAAGTAAGGAAACTTTTGTTTGACCGTTTATTTTTTTGTTGTAACAATGCTTCTTGCCAATGCATCTTACACTGTTAAAAAAGTGTTTATTTCCCCATAAATGGAAAATACATTTGTGGGTTGAGCAGCAAAGTTGAGTATGTGGTTTGCCATCTATCTATCCATCCATTTTCATCTGCTTATCTGGGACCAAGTCACGGGGTTAGCAGCCTACACAGAGAAACCCAGACCTCCCTCTCACCAGCCACCTTCTCCAGCATATCTGTGGAAACACTGAGGCAGGCCAGCTGAGAGATATAATCTTTCCAGCATGTCCTGGATCTACTTTTTGTACTTTTTTTTTCTGAGGTGAAAAAAAGAGGTTCTGCAAAGCTTGTGACAGGACAGGAACTAATCAAAAGGCACCAATTTCACACATTCCACCTGTAACTGGAATGTGAGAGATTATCAGCTGAAAATTGTCACTCAAATGCTGCATCTGTAAAAATAATAGCACTGTAAAAACAGCAGATGCCCAAGGCTGTGATCCACCTTCATAGTTATGTCTGTAACTTCTGTTCCCTGAAGGAGTGTAATGAGGGACAATAATTATACAGGTGCTGATTCATTCATTACACACAGACTGATATATTTCAAATGTTTATTTCTTTTAATTTTGATGATTTTAACTGACAACTAATGAAAAACCCCAAATTCAGTATTTCAGAAAATTAGAATATTGTGAAAAGGTTCAATATTGAAGACACCTGGTGCCACACTCTAATCAGCTAATTAACTCCTGCAAAGGCCTTTAAATGGTCTCTCAGTCTAGTTCTGTAGGCTACACGGTCATGGGGAAGACTGCTGACTTGACAGTTGTCCAAAAGACGACCTTTGACACTTTGCACAAGGAAGGCAAGACACAAAAGGTAATTGCTAAAGGGGCTGGCTGTTCACAGAGCTCTGTGTCCAAGCACATTAATAGAGAGGCGAAGGGAAGGAAAAGATGTGGTAGAAAAAAGTGTCCAACAATAGAGATAACTGCACCCTGGAGAGGATTGTGGAACAAAACCCATTCAAAAATGTGGGGAGATTCCCAAAGAGTGGACTGCAGCTGGAGTCAGTGCTTCAAGAACCACCACGCACAGACGTATGCAGACATGGGTTTCAGCTGTCGCAGTCCTCGTGTCGAGCCACTCTTGAACAAGAGATGGCGTCAGAAGCATCTCGTCTGGGCTAAAGACAAAAAGGACTGGACTGCTGCTGAGTGCTTCAAAGTTATGTTCTCTGAGCAAAGTCAATGTTGCATTTCCTTTGGAAATCAAGGTCCCAGAGTCTGGAGGAAGAGAGGAGAGGCACAGAATCCACGCTGGCTGAGGTCCAGTGTAAAGTTTCCACAGTCAGTGATGGTTTGGGGTGCCATGTCATCTGCTGGTGTTGGTCCACTGTGTTTTCTGAGGTCCAAGGTCAATGCAGCCATCTACCAGGAAGTTTAAGAGCACTTCATGCTTCCTGCTGCTGACCAACTTTATGGAGATGCAGATTTTATTTTCCAACGGGACTTGGCACCTGCACACAGTGCCAAAGCTACCAGTACCTGCTTTAAGGACCGTGGTATCCCTGTTCTTAATTGGCCAGCAAACTGGCCTGACCTTAACCCCATAGAAAATCTATGGGCTATTGTGAAGAGGAAGATGTGATACACCAGACCCAACAATTCAGAAGAGCTGAAGGCCACTATCAGAGCAACCTGGGCTCTCATAACACCTGAGCAGTGCCATGCAATGCAATGCAGCAATGCCACGCCGCATTGCTGCAGTAATCCAGGCAAAAGGAGCCCCAACTAAGTATTGAGTGCTGAACATGCTCATACTTTTCATGTTCATACTTTTCATGTTCATACTTTTCAGTTGGCCAGCATTTCTAAAAGTCCTGCTGAGGACTTTTTTCTCAAAGCCCAATATGACAAGCAGACATAACTGCCATATAAACCGTAATTGTAGAAAAGGAAAGACCTTCATCCAACAGCTCCTTCAGGAATGTCAAAACATCAGGAATAGAGCACTGTAATGGGAGAATGTGCTGGTTCTGGCACCATTGCTCACCATTTGTATGTATACAAGCCTCTGGTGGATGAAGCCCTGGCACTCTGGATTGTTGGTACATCACTCGGGCGCAAACCGTTAACTATCAAATTTGACCTCTCAACAGATAAGCATGCAGCTGACACAGATCTGGGTGCAAATGAATCACCTCTCCTCCCACCTTAAAGAGGAGGTTCCTGCAGAGAGGAAGCTGCCAGGCCCTCACTGCCAACACACTGATGATTTCTGCATACAACAACTTTGCTGGCCACCAGGAATCAGAGAATCAGAGAGAGATTTAGACAACACGCTCCCCTCGGCAGAGGTGTTCTTTGTGAAGTGAATAGCTGAAGGGAGAACTGAGGGATGACGGATATAGATCATCACGTGTCATCTGCCTTAAAAGTGTGAATGAGGTCTGTTCAGTCAGGACATGCGGGGCCATGATATCCCATACTATATGTGTTGTATTGAGTGACTTAACTGAAAGGGAACCCAGGGGTAATGGTGAAGTTCTGCTTCGTAGTGCAGGCCTCTGGAGCTACAACCAGAGAAAAAAAAAACATTCATTATCGACTACTGCAGTTTTGCAGCATATGAGTCTATATGGTGGTTTAATAATCAGAGAGAGGAGGACCCAAATACAAAATCCCAGGAAGTAGTTCAATCTTTCTTCTTTAACCCTCTGGAGCTGGCGCACCAGCAGCAGGACACTGCCTCGCCGAGTCTCTCTTTTAACTTGTATCAAAAATGTGTTCAAACTACCAGTTTTTAAATTGTGTTGATAAGCCAAGCAAAATCAGACTTCTGATACATCATTTACACCATATTTATTCCTGAAAATTGTCACATTTGATGTGTTTTTGGTGCAGGAAGAAACAGTTATTTTGTGTGTGTGATCTTGTGTCAAATGTGTTAGTACAGTATGCCAAAATAAAAAAAATAAATAAATAAATGTACAGTCACATGTGAGGTTGTGAGAAATGATACCAAACAAGGCAAGGTAACAGTTTTTAAGGTGAAAGATAAATCAAAGTAGTCAAAAATGGCCAGTAATTCCTTAGAACCTACAGGGTTAACCTGAGCTCATACACAGTTAGGCAGGCAAAGAGAAGGATCAGGCAAAAGGCAAAGTCCATGAAAGAAGATTATTAAATAAAACTTATCACACACACAAAAAAAAGAAACTACGAAAACACAAAAGAAAACAGCACCCAGCTATTTGGCTAAGCTGCTCAAACTTTATAACCCCAAGAGAGCACTGAGATCATCTAGCCAGATGCTCTTTAGTGCAACCGAGGTCTCATTTTAAACAGAGAGGGGATCGGGCTTTTTCAGTCGCAGCCCCTAGACTGTGGAATAATTTGCCACTTTATATTTGTACTGTTTATTATGTTTATGTTTTATTCTATTTTATACATCCACGGAAATTTCTTGCTTACTTTGTAGTTGATCTTGTAAAGCACTTTGGTCAACAACA
The DNA here is from genome assembly GCF_007364275.1 of Archocentrus centrarchus. Lineage (NCBI taxonomy): Eukaryota > Metazoa > Chordata > Actinopteri > Cichliformes > Cichlidae > Archocentrus > Archocentrus centrarchus. Next base: position 36,488,440 of record NC_044355.1, on the reverse strand, counting down.
TTGTTTTTAAATGTGCTCAAGAAATAAATTTGACATTAAATTGACAAAAGCACTGGGCAGCTTGACTAAAAGATGATCTGGGGACAGGCAAAGAGAAACAGGGAGATGTATCTAGTAAGAAGAGTAACTGATTAACTGGACTCAGGTGATACTGATGGGGCAGGGACAGAAAAACAGGAAGTGAAGCCAAAAAAGACCAGAAATGATAAAATAAAACAGGAAATGACTTGAAACAGAAACCATGAAAGATGTATGCCACGACTAGTGGACAGGTGGACTCAGAAGGCAGGAAAGATTATTTACAGAGCTCAGGGCAAACACAATATGCAACTATCTTCCAGTGGCACAGGAATCCTCACTCCAGTCCAGACAAAGGAATCATAACATCTCTCCTTAACCTCTCCTCTTAAACTCCAGGCAGTCTGGGCACAAAAAATCTAGTCTGGTAAGTGGAGCAAAACAACAGCAAACATAGCACAGGGGCCAGCAACACTAACTGTTATCCAGTCAACAACCCAGCAAAGACTAATCGCAGCATGCCAGCTTAAATAGTAACCTTGACAAGATCATCAGGAACAGGTGAGTCTCATGACTTCCAGAAGAGTGTGTGATCAGAGGGCGGAGACTCAAATTGGACCCCGCCCTTGAACCACCAGTCAGGAGACACAAACAGGAGAGGAGAGAGACGAGAGAGAGAGAAAAGCGAGAACTGTGGGCCATGACAATGTACTTCTGCATGGAAGTCATGCCTACAAAAGCAAATTATAAAAGTGATTCCCAAAAAAAAGCTGTTACTCTGTCTACAGATTCACCACTCAGTTTCTATGTTACCCCAGTGGAAGTAATGGTCTCAGCCTGGTAGCCCCTGTAAAGACTAGTAAAATCAGGAAAAACATCTGCTGAAGCAGTCAGCAGTGGAAAAAACTTCCCTGTTGTGTAAATTCACTAAATGCATCACCTGGATACTCATATGGTTCATTGTGTGATAGTTTATTCATGTGCATGGAAGATCATTTTCATGAAAATAATAATAATAAACAAGATCCAAACCCCAAACTGTCTGAATGTTCCAAACAGGAGCCTGTCAACAGGTAAATCTCTCTTCTGCAGCTTTACATATTCATAAGCACAGGCGAGTGTGCTGAAAGCGACGAGCAGCGATAATAAATTCAATAAAAAATATGGAGCTGCTCTGTACGTCACACTCTGTTTTCTCCTCATTCAGACTGTGGAGAGTCTCTCCGAGCTGAATTTCATCCTCCTGCTTGTTTACTTTATTACCTTGTTGCAAGTTTTTGAACAGCACTCCAAGCGATGGCTCGTCAGTTATGCATATTGCATATTAATACTTAATTTTATTTGATTTGCCTTTCCTTTGCTGTTAATCCATGCACAAACAAGCCATGGATCCGTCAGTGCGGAAGAAGAGCTCCAGTTCCAGCATCTATAGGAAACTGAAATCGCCCCAAAACCACTAAATCTCAGTAATTAACTCCTTCCTTCACGCTTGGTAGAGAGGGGTTTTTATTTTAATGATTTGATTCACTGATCCTTTAAATTTAGCCCCACAGGAAAAGATGCAAATAAAACTCCATCTTCATTTATTGTCTTTGTGCCCTTTTATGCTGCATATTGGATCAGGCAATAAAAGCCTCATTGAATTTATGAAACACAAAAGCCAAATAACACCCTGGGCTGATTCGGTCACTTGGCTGATGTTTTCAACAACAAGCATCTCCAGATGACTTCCTGTCATTTGACATGCATTAAACTGACATGTGTTTGGCAGCACGTCCTGACATCAAGATGTAACTTCAAAGGATGAAATTGTAGTTTAAAACTGATTACTCACGCAGGAAATGACAGGGAGAACATATGACTTTTTTTTGTAGAGATAACACATGGAAACACCTACAGTACGCTGATCCACCTGATCAATATCCAGTTGAACTGTATCGCTGACGCCATGGATAAGGCATCAAACGAGGTTCCTGCCTCCACCTCAGCTCGGTTTATCGGAGGCAGCGTTCATCCTCTGCCGCTGATGGTTGTCATTCATCAGATACAGCAGAGTATGAATATGAATGTGGAATATTTGACTGCCTCAACATTAACACGCTGAAGTCGACTGCACACGTTAATGTGAAGTGAGAGGGGATTCGGGCAGATCCTCCAGCTGAGCTGCTCTGAAAGATTAAAAGCAAGCAGGAAGTCAGTGATGTCAAATTAAAACCGTCACCGCTGATGGGACTTTTTATTTTTAAAGAAAATTAAGCCATTTCTGAGAGTTCTGCACTTTAGTGGAGTTTAAAGCTTCTGCTACTTCACTTGAGTGCTCCCATTAACTTAACTACACTGTTGTACTCACTTATCTGACACACACTCACCAGTAAAAATCTTTTCTATAAGCCCCCAAATCAATATTGTTTCACTTCAGCAATGCTGTTTCATTTATGTACAGTGCTGTGAAAGTATTTGCCCCCTTCCTGATTTATTTATTTATTTATTTTTGCATATTTGTCAGACTTACATGTTTCAAATCAAACACATTTTTAATTTTAGAGGAAGATAGCCAGAGTAAATACACAATGCAGATTCCATTTATTAAGGGAAAGAAGCTCTCCAAACCTACCACAACCTGTGTGAAAAAGCACCCTAAACCTAATAACCCTCCCTTGGCATCAAGAATTGGAATCAAGCATTTGTGATAACTGTTAATAGGTCTTTCACATCACAGTGAAGGAATTTTGGCCCACTCTCCTCTGCAGAACAGTTTAATTCAGCCATATTTAAGGTTTTAGAGTATGAATGGACTGTTTGCACTGATAAACAGTTTGACTATATTCTCACATCGTAAGAGAGTTTGTTCACTAAGTGTTCAAGTTAAAAATGTCAGATCCACATTGAACAAAGTTTCAGTAATGCCAGCTAACATCAGCTAACAGCAGTAAAAACAGAAGTGCTTACTGACAGAAAAGTCCTGGAAATCCTCAACAGCTCACCTCAGTATCGCTGTCAGTGGTCAGAGGTGAGCTTCACTGACTCATCAACTCGAATTGGACTCTTTCCACAAAGTTATACAGTCTCCTCCAGAGTAAACAGATACGGATGCTCTGCTCAGCATGAAGAGATAAACAGTAGACTGACAGCCTGCACGCACTGAATAAATGCCGGCCAGAGTGTCTGAGGTGACTCTGGAGTAAAAAATGTAAAATTTCACAAAATATTGAACGATCACATATCCATTTATCCCTGATTTATTGCTAAGTGTTGATATTATTAAATATAGCGTGTACAAACATGTTTTAATAGAGAAACAGTAGTTTCATTAGGGTGGCCTTTAGGGTGTACAGAGGGTAACTGAGGCAAGTGAGGCCTGCAGTTCTTTAGATGTTTTTCTGGGTTCTTCTGTGACCTGGATGAATCATCAATGCGCTCTTGGAGTCATTTTAGTAGGCCAGCCACTCTTGGAAAGGCTCGCCACTGTTCCAAGTTGTCTCCATTTGTGGGGAATGCTCTTACCACAGTTCAGTGGAGACCCAAAGACGTAGAAACAGCTTTTTAAACCTCTCCAGACTGATAGATTTCTTTAGATCGCTGCACGATGTGTTGCTTGTTGAGATTTGCTTCAATTTCACTTTGTCAGACAGGTTCTATTAAAGTGAGTTCTTGATGCAGGGGGTCTGGCAGTAATCAGGTCCGGGTGTGGCAGTGACACTGAACTCAGCTTTCTGAAAAATGTTCTTAATTAATTCACAATTTAACAACTGGGGCAATAACTTTTTTTCACACAGGACCAGGTAGGTTTGGATAGCTTTGTTACTTTAACACACGAAATCATTTTTTTGAAAACTACATTTTGTACTTACTCAGGTTATCTTTGTCTGATATTAAAATTAGTTGATGACCTGAAACATGTAAGTGTGACAAATATGCAAAAAACTAAGAAAGCAGGAAGGGGACAAATACTTCTGCACAGCACTGTCACTTTCTGAGATCTGAATTAAGACTTTGTTGTGTCCTTGTTCTGATTTTCTGTCCTTGTGGTTTCTCTTTACTATGATTTACACAGCATTGTTTCCCTTGTGTCTTTAAATGCTGTTTTCCTTCCTTCCTTCATTTTATACCCTTCTCTCTCACTCTACATATCCTAGCTGCTGCCTCTTTCCCTTACTGCCTCATTTCTGTCCTTTTCTATAATCCCTCATTTCTTTGTTCCTCTTTTCTACTTTTGTCATCTTTTAATCAGCTTATTTCTTTCACTATTTCATTTTTTTATCCTCTCTGTTTCATACCGTAATTCCTCTTTTTCTTCTTCTCTTACTTCTTTGCTTTCATGTGCTTCCACTTCTGCTTTCCTTTTCTCTTCTCGTCTTCCCTTCCTTACTGACCCTCCTGAAACCTCCAACCTCTGCTTCTTTCTTTTGGTCCAACACAATCTCATTGCACTTTGTGAAATAAATCAATTGAAAATTATTCTATTGATGTTTGTTCCTGGACACAAATGATTCTCTTTTTTGTGTTCATGCAGAGAAATGATTTGTATCAATGTGTAAAATGTAAATTCTTTCCTGTTTTAAAAACCTGAATTTAATAATATAATTTATTATTATTATTATTATTATTATTATTATTATTATTATTATTATTATTATTATTATTATTATTATAGTAATAATAATATTTTATTTTAGACCACTTTCAAAACAGTCAAACTTACACAACAGTAAAAAACATTTAGAATAAACAAAAATACTTATATGTCAATAAAACAAGTTTACAATATGTAAAATTATTAAGAACAGGGGATTGATGTGATGGGTGGACACTCTGTGTGACACTCTGTGTGACACTCTGTGTGACACTCTGTGTATAAGTGAGTGAACCTGTTTAAAGAGGTGTGTTTTGAGACAGGATTTGAAAATGGAGAGTCAGTGTTAGGAATTTAAGCTGGGAGGGAATTCCAGAGGCGAGAAGCCGAGCAAGTGACTCCTCTCTAAATGAATATAATTTTTAATTCAAATGAACTCATCTCTGATATTTTCTGTGTGTGATTTTACACACTTCACCCCACTGAAGGCATTTACCACTGAATGATATTGTAAGGAAAGGAAATTGGGTTATGGTTTTTCAGGAGGGATGCTTCTTGCTGTGTGTGTGTGTGTGTGTGTGTGTGTGTGTGTGTGTGTGTGTGTGTGGTACTATCCTACTTTACCTCCCCTAATTGCAATTACCAGCAGTGGCCCGGGCTATTATCATTTTGACAGTTTACAGAAGTTTCTTTATTACAGAGCTGAAAGCGTCTAAGTGGGTTAGGTGTCTTGAGCTTTTGCGTCGGTGCTCTTGACAGACTCCCTCTTCTTGCTTCTTAATTGCTTGCACCTCGGCAGGTCGGAGGCGAGGTGCGAGTGCTTCTCCCTACCAGCGTCCCACCAAGGACTAATCTTGCACCAGTTAATGAAGCTCAAAAAACAAATCCAACAAAAAATTAACTCCTGTCACAGGAGGAGGGGGATATATGGAAGCCCAGACAAGCTGTCAGAATTACATTAGAGACTGAATAACTAACTGTAACACTGAGTCACAAAATGCACGCTGAAATTTACAGCACCACCATGTTTCTTAAAACATATATACTGTGGGTATTTTAGATTATATATGCAGTACTAGTCCAAAGTTTGGACTGGTACTATATATATATATATATATATATATATATATATATATATATATATATATATATATATATATATATATATATATATATATATATATATATATGAGAATTCATAATTACTAAATGACTACATGGGATTCACCAGGGAGACAAACTAAAATCATCCAAATACAAATATGTAAAGAAAGAGAAAAAACATCCATATTTTAATTATGAAATTTAAAAAAAAGAATGACATAAGATTTGTAGTTTTCCTATTCAAAACAGCAACATGAGTCACTTTGTGGGACAGTTGGAACTTTTTCTTCCCTGTAAATGTTTAATACAAACATCTTGTGGTGTCTCAACTGAATAAACATCATAGATTAGTTTCAGATTTTACCAGGAGTGCCACAGTAATTACAGTCCAGTTACTTAAAGGTATAATGACAATCTAAAGGTCATAAGGAGGATTATTTAATTTAGCAGCGCTGCTTCATGACAGCATGAGGTGCAAAACTGTGCACAGCTCTGTTTCTGTTTAACTTTGTGTAAAATAGATTTTTAATCTTCAAGGAAACAAAGTGGTATTCTACCCCAGTTATTTCTCTTGTCTGAGTTAAGGTCTGTACACACAAGTAGCTGGAAATATTTCTGAAAGCATGAAGCAAATGCAGAAATGCTGAAAATGCTGGTCTGTTAATGTCTACGTGCAAATGAATCAGTCTCCATAGCATTGCATGTTAAAATATCCAAATTCACAGCAGAAATAAACAGTCACAATTATTTCAAAGGTTCTTCAGTGATCTGGTATATATAGAAAGCAAAAATCAAACACATTTTTTTTCTTTCTGCACTCCTGCTAAAGTCAACTGATTTCAGTTCAATGCAAGTCTCTTTGAGCTGGATTTCAGCTTTGCTTTGTGTTCTCAACTTTGCATTCAGCCAGCCAGCCATTCTCTTCCACTTATACTTTTCAGGGTCAGGGGGTGGAGCTGGAGTCTATCCCAGCTGACATAGGGTGAGAGGCAGGGTACACCCTGTACAGGTCACCAGCCTGTTGCAGGGCCAACACAGAGAGACAGACACACTCACATTCACACGTAACCCCACTAACTGCATGTCTTTGGACTCTGGGAGGAATCTGGAGTGCCCACTTTGTATTCATATGTAAAAAATAAAAGATCATATGTGTGTCGGTCTTAGGATAGGGTTTTGTTTTGGCGTGTGGACCTGTAGGCTAAGGTTTGTAGTGTTAATGTGTTTCAGGTCATTTTATAGAGTAATGCAAAAGTAATGTAACAAATAGTGTAATGAATTACTTTCTCCAGCAAATATTTAAGCAATGCATTGGTGGCTAAATCCACCACTTATGAACTCTGATCATAACATGGAGAGTACAGTAAGAGTACAAATTGTATCCTGTATGAATACGATTGGCTGTGCGCAGTCTATGACACACCCACCTAAAATGTCAGTTGATTTTATCTTTCTGCACTCACTTCTTATCCACAGGTGTCTGACAATGCAATTACCAAAAGTGCACTTGTTGACTTGCAAAAATATGGAGCCTTAGGCTTTCAGCACTATTCGCCTTTCACAAGCAGGTATTTCTAAAAAATGTCTCATTTTTATGGCCTTTCTTTGCTTCTGTGGAGATGAAGTATGTCAGCAGCTGGCACTCTTTGATGGACATTTGGAGTGCCACATTCCTGTGATTGCTGCAGCTGTAGAGGGTACTCACACCCCCTCCAGCAGGTATGTGTGTGTGCCTGTGCACGTGCTCGGGGTCAGCAGTGGTTTATGGAATAATCTGTTAGACATAAATTAATTGTCAGAACTGTCAGCCGCTGGAGCAGCAGCTCTCGAACAGGCAGCTCTGGAAAAAGATTTGAAAGATGATTTGAATATTTCTCTGTCCTTCCCCTGGTGTCACATTTGATTTGACAGAACTTAATGGCTGCCAACATTGGAAATTCACCAGAGCTGGAATTAATGTTGGAATGGAAATCTCCTCTGCTGCTTTGCCTTTTTCTTTTTTCTATTTTTTTTTTTTTTTGCGTCTTATAAAAAAGGATCAAGAACTTTTGCCTTGTTAATACTTTCTTTTGTGTCTTTGATATTTTGTTAAGTCTCAGTGCCGATACTTCAGTTTTCTTCACCCAAGAGAAAATGGAGGGTAGTGGATGTATGTGTGTGTGTGTGCCACTGTATTACACATGCCATTGTTTCAGATTCACCTCTCCACCTGCGAAAAGAAGCCTCTTCCTCCCCGTACCTCCATTTTTAATCACGTTTCTCAAAATTAAGGCGGTAGTTCTGTAGCTCCACAGGTACGGCGCAGAGTTACAGTCTTCTGCAGGACGCTGTCCAAAACATACAAGCAGCAGTGGAAAATAACATTTACTCTGACAAATAAAATGACCGATGAGCATATCAAATACAATCCTTAATATAACTGAGTATCTGTAATTCTGCATATTGATATTTTTGTGATTTCAACAAGGAAACTTGGTGCAGGTGAGAATAAGAAAGTAAAAACAACATAACTGCATACACCTACTAAAAAAGACAGGGTTGATATTCTCTTTAAGATTGTTGTAAAAGCAAATAACTTTTTTAAAATTTTTAAATTGCTTTTCTCTGTATGACTGCATTGAGCTTGATTTGATTCAAGTGCGGACACGTTGTCATCCAGTTGTGATGCTGTGCTGTCATTCTGTGAGTCATTATAGTCCCTCTAATGTCCCGATCGTTATGTAAAGACACCCAAACATTATGAAAATAACTGCCCTCTCTGCTTACTGAACTACGAGTCTCTCCGGCCCAGTCCCAGAAGCTGAAATCATAGATTCCCACACTTTAAGTCACGCTCCCACCCCATGGCTTTGAGGGTGTAGGGCTGTTCCACTGTCAAGCTGTCAGGTGCATGAGGGCTCACTTGAAGATATTCTGAGCCCTTTATGCACACTGAGAGTGCCTTCCTGCAGCCTGCGCCTAAGGGAATTACCCTCAGATCAAAAAGGGTTACCAAGGGATGACCAATAGCATTACAAAAAAAACAAAGATAAACATACAAGCATGGAAGAAGTGACCGCCACTAATGTTATGAGGAAATATTAGCATGAAATATATAGAGGTTTATCATTTCCTTTAATTCTTGTTTTCCTTTCATTGATAATTTGACTTGTACCTCTTGTTCACTCTGTAAGACGAGTCCATGGAAGACATCTAAATCAGGGAGCTGGTCCCTTAAGTTTCTCAGCATTGAAGGAAAAAAGTTAAAAAATACTATCGTGTGAAATGTGGTTTTGCATCCATTTCCTTTGGCATTTGGCATAATTTAAGTCTTTAAGGATTTAGTGCTCAGGTCTTAGGCTGGACACTGGGAATGGGCCTCTGACGTCTGGAGCTCCTCCAGGAAACACAGTTCTGTTGTTAGTGATCGCAGAGCTATAGTCCATCAAGGCCCTCACAGCGTTTCCAGCAATGCTTCTCCAAGTTTAATGTTTGCACCTATAGCCTTTAGCCTAAATGCTCAACAATAACCAAGCTGCAAGTAGAAATGAGGAGCACATGAACTCTGGTCTGTGCATCTCAAACAGTCCTGCAGTATTTTAAGAAAAATGATGCTAAAAAAATAATAAAGTCAACCCAAGCATGGAGCAGTCATTGTCTCCTTTGAACTGCTGCTGGCTTTGGTGAGCATTAGTTTAGTGTTAGCCACCCCTTTGTAAAAGTGTAGCTACAAATTGCAACTGTAGCTTTGAACTCCAGTTCAGTTTAATGCCACACCTTGGTCCATCAGTTTTACATAAACTGATCAGGAGTCTGTCTGTCTGCACATTGTAAATCGCACTTTGCTAGTTGTGGCCGAGCCTACTCAGCCTGAGAAAGAGTTTTATAATGGCACAGAGCGCCCCTTCAAGTGCAGCGCCCCTTATTATCTAACTGCAGGTTTTACCCTGCATAACATTTCAGCTTATAACAATGCAAGCCATTATTCTCCTCAAACTCAAGAAACATTTTTACTAGAGCAATGTCAACTCAGTTTCTGGCTTTCTTTGAAATGAAAGTGAGGCTGTTCTTCAAACACTGCACCATGATTGGGTAGGTTTGTTTACTGGTTGTCTACGCTTCCTCTTATTTTTGGATATATTTCCACTGGATGCAGAAAAGAAAGAGGGGAGAATGAGGGAGATTGGTTTCAGAGCAGTAATCTGGTTTGGAAGTCACGCCTGGCCTATACACTCCCAGTAAATTTCCTGCTGTAAATGGGGGCTAATGGGGGAAAGGTCTGTGTAATTCTCTCTCCATTAGCTGCTCCGCCTGGCCTAATTGTCCAACCGAGCCTGAACAATTTTGTTAGATGTTGCCCGGGTAATTATGGCTGCTTTGGCTAAAAATAACAGCCTGAATCCAGAGTCAGACAGCAGATTTCTTCTTTGTCTTCAAATTCAACCATCTCCCTTTTCCACCCACCAGCAACCAGCTCCACACCACTGGGACAGACTGAGCTGTAAATAAAATGAATGTGGAGGCGACCGTCAGGGCTGAGGGGATCAGACCACAGGCAGTTTGTTCCTCCACGGACACGTCTTTGCTACTTCTTGTGATGAGCCAGAGGACACTGACAAGGGATGAAACTGATAATCCAGCTGGAACTGCCACCAAGCAGCAGTTTTCATCTCAAAAGTGATGAAACTTTGCAGTGATGATGGTGCCTTTTTAAAACAAGAACCCACCTAATCACCATTCAAATACAAAAACAAAAACAAAAGGCACTTCTGACATCCCAATGAAATCCACATCCCTCTGAATTCCACATCAAATCCTGGTCATACAAGTCATACTGGTTACAGTAACTGCAACAAGCTGCATTTTATTTCCAGCCCTGGACCTTCATTTTGTCAGATTTCTGTCCTCTCATCTTGTCTGTCAATAATATAAAAATATCAGAAGGTACTAATCTTTAAAAAGTGATTTTCAGTGGATCTAACAAAATAAAAATAGCAATAAAGGCTAATCAGACTTTTAGATGAAGCAATTTAAAAGGAGAGAAACACACGACAGAAAGCGCACAATAAGAAGATGGAGCTTTACCACTCATCGCTATTGTTTAATCTTTGGTTTTTATTCTACTCCTGAACTCCCACCTTGGTCTTAATTCTCCTGTTTTCTTTCCTTCTGGGGCTGACTGAAACAATAATTCGCGCTGGGAATCTGACAGGACATGTTTGTTTGTTTGTGCAGGTTCAGATGCTTCAGGTGAGGTTTGCATTTTTTCAAGTGTTTGTATTTTAGACTCACTGCCATCGTATGTGCTGATGGGACATTTAAAAAAGTTTCAGAGAGCAGCTTTCTTTCAAAGTCTGTGACTGTGAAGAAAGTGTTTTTTTAAATGAAGACTCATGTTTTAATGTTCCCTCCATTTCTCCTTCCGGACAGATTTACCTCCAGCTTCGTGAGCCCAGCCTCTGTATTTATCTCAGCAGCCCTTTTTTGCTGGCCTGGCACTTGTGTTTATGTAGTGCTGTGATTGTTGATTTATACTTTGACAGCGTGGATCTGCGTATTTTGCTGATATGTGTTTTTTTATTTGTGTGTGCGTGCACGCAGCTGATTGTCTGTGTGTGTGTGTTTCTCTCTGCCTGTGTGTGTATGTGCATTGCTAACAGAAGCTATTGACTTGTTGTAAAGCCGCGGTCCTTGAGAGTATTTATGAGCGGAGAAGCGGAGCAGCTCGGTGGCATTTTCCTGTCGCTGAAGCAGAACGACTCTCTCGACTCTCCCTCTCTGCAATGACAGCCTCTGCTGAGCAAAGAGACATGTTTCCCAGAGTCTACAGTATTTCCTCCCATCTTTTAATCCCATCCACAGCTATCTGACAAATCCATATGGAAACTTATTGATGACAAGAATTGAATGACAACCAAGTTGCACTGCAATTAACCTGGAAGGGAGGGGCACATGAACTCAACCTGTATCTCAAACTGTATTAAGAAAATTGACAGATTATCTTTACAAATAATATCAAATAATAAATCGTCAAATAATAAAAAGATCTACTGTCATTCAAATATATAGATAGATATACATTATCAAGTTAATGTTGGTTAAGCTATTTAAAAGAGAATTTTTGCTGACCCAAATGATTCACATAGAAATCAGTCTGCAGCCTGATAGAGGAAACCAAAGGACTCAGGGAAGGTCTCATTTTATTTAAGTTCTATTTTCATCCATTCAAACACAGGTAATAAAGTGTTTATTACATGAAAAAAGGCTATCTGACACACATTTAAAAGCAAGCTAATGTGCAACGCAACTACATCTTTGCTTTGTGCCATTACATTTTTTGATTTACTGACGATTAGACTCAATACTGTTTGACATATAGAAGTTAGTGTCATGAGTCATGTGGGCTAGTGAAATAATTTGGCTAAGCTTAGCCACCTTGTAATTTACATACACTTCACAAATTTGGTGATGAGTGAGCGAGTGGAGTAAATTTGAAAATGTCTAGCTACTACAACAGATTAGCCTCAGGATTTTGGATAAATTGGCCGACTTAAAGTATTTTATCTGAGATAGTTTGGAATTCATCCACGTCAGCAGGATCGTTAGAAGACAAACACATCTGGGTTGGATTCGATACCACAAATCAAATGATTTCTCTATGAATCAAATGCCATACTGTTGCCAACTGTAGGTTTGCCCACACAGGCTTCAGTAGATCAAACTGTCTTCTTCTGGCTAATTTTAACCAACATTTGCTTACCTGCTAACATTAGCTTACCTGCTAATGTGGACAAATTACAAATTACCCAGCTTAATAGCTGATTAACCATAGCTTGCTTGCTAACATTGTCAATAGCAAAATATGAAATCTTACTAAAATCTAGCATTTTTTTTCTCACACTTGATGCTGGGAGTAGAAGCAAGACGCTGAGATACTGAGCTAAGGTACTTAGAAGTACTTAGCAGCACTTAGCAGTGAACACTGGCATCATATCTGTGGGTTTTTTTTGCTGGCAAAATTCTTCACACAGAAATCAATCACCTGGCTGCTAGAGGCAACCAAGTGAGATGTTTTTTTATTTATTTGTTTGTTTTTTTATTAGGCATTGGCAATGAGAATTTATTAGATGAAAAGGGGATAGGTGATGCATGTTAAAGGCATAACAGATTTGAGACTATAAATCTGCAAGGAAACTTTTATATGTAGACCATCTTGTAATATCCTCTGTTGTCAAATGTACTTTTGAATCAGCTTAAATTTTTTAGTGACAGCTTGGTTTTAGTTATATAATTTGGAAGTTGAGCTCTCATTGAGGTGCATAAGTTTTGTCCTCTATGAACCTCCATACCTTTCCTAATGCTGCGTGTTGATGACGGATCCAGACATGACCTGCAACAGATGCACAGCTTAATTCCCTGTGCACACTCTAATGGAGACAAATGGATGAGTCAGGAAGCGACAGAAGGTGTCACACATCTATATTCATCTAAATTTTCTGAAAATTGTGTCTTTATAGCAGTTGTGCATTGATGTCGACAAATAGCTGATACCTGCTGCTGCTCTGCCAGAAGGCCTGAACAAAGGGCTTCTCTGTTTTTTTCTGACACCGTTTATATGGATGTCAAATTTATCCTGAGTTAGATGCTATCAGTCTGTCCCATGATTATAACATTTGCACAGAGGGATATTCAGCTGCTCTGCACTCAATGATTCAAGCCAGACACAGAGAGTAGCTGGTGGAAAAAAGACAGATGATTTCTTTCAGGAGCTAATACAGCTCAAAATTAGTGCCAAACAGGAAGAGAGACAGTAGAGAACTTTATTTGTATAACACTTTTCAAAACGCAGAGTTACAAAGTGCTTCACAGTCTGAATAAAAGCCACGCATAAGTATATTACAAACATACAGACACAAACAGATACATAATCAGTCATGTGGTCAGACATTCATTTGAACACACACACTTTCATACACGCAAACAGCTTCAAATTATAGCCTCAAAATAAAGGGGACATTTTTAAAGGAAAGCTAAACTATAAAAAATGTGTTTTCATCAGTTATTTAAAACAAATCACAGACTGATGAGGAAGGCTGTTCCAAAGTTTGGGCGCCACAACCTCAAAATCATGATCGCCTCTAGTTTTAAAGTTCGAGTGTGGAACAGTTAGGGCACTCTCCTTAGAGGGTCGGCGAGGCCAGCTGCAGTGATAATGTCTCAGCAGCTCTGATATATAAGCAGGGGCCTGTCCACGTAGAGCTTTATATGCTAAAAGGATTTTAAAGTGGATTCTGAATTTCACTAGAAGCCAGTGAAGGGATGCAAGAACAGGGGAGACATGTGAACGCCAGTTAGTTTTAGTTAGCAGCCCTGCTGCTGCTCTTTGCAACTTGTTCCTTTCAAAATGGAGGAGCAGTGGCTCTACTTTGAATTCTACCCACAACTTACTGTAGTTCCTCACCCTTCTGATAAAGCTCAGTACCACAACTTATACCTACAGTCTTATTGTGTTGGTTACTGCCCACTGCCCACAGCTCATGGCGATAGGTGAAGAGAGGAGCATTGATTAACCTGTAATTCAACAGCTTCACCTTCATGCTCAATTCTCCTCTGCATGAATCGCCACCGTATCATTTCCAGGGGGGTCTGAGTACCCGAGTGATCCTGGGGGCTATGTTAGTCTCTCAGAAGCGAACTGGTTCTGAGGTGAGGGTTTGGACCAATCACAATTCTAATGACTGAGGAGCACAAAAAAGGGACCACAACATGCATGGGACAGGGTCCCCCTCTGGAACCAGGCCTCAAGGGCCCTTTTTCCATCGATGGGGTGCTGGTGCTGGTGCTGGTGCCGTGCCAGTATTTGAACCATTCAGGGTTTTTTACACCGTGAATGCACCGTGAGTGCTCGGCCGAAAAATGGGTTCAACTCGGGCCGTGCAAGCTAGCTGGTCTCGAACCAAGAATGTGCAACAAAAGCGGCAGAAGGGCGTGACTCTGCCATCTCAACATAAAGTTTTCTACCGCTATTTCACTGCATGGTGTGTATTACATGAGAAAAGTGATGCGATTTTCACGGCTGTGAATTAGGTTGGGGCCTACGGCTGAACTTGCTGCTTTGTATCAGTTCATACAACAGATAAAAGGAAATGTAGCCAGTTAGGCCTTAGCATCAGGGACCCAGCCTCTGGTGAGCCCACCACCTCCAGGAGAAACTGTTGGGTTCTGGTCTTTTTGTGGATCAGGACGACAAGTGCAGTCCAACTATTTATAAATTCTTAATTTTGAGACATTTTCAAAATAATTTTAAAGTTGGTAAGTTTGTTAGTTATTACATATTCTCTTTTTTATATTTGACAAGATGTCCCTAAACCAGACCATATTTTAGAAACTCTAATATCTGACCTCAGCCCAGGTCTTTTTAAACACACCAGCATTTCTTTCACATTAATTAGTTTGCAGTAGGTAGAAGACTAATTACCTGAGCTCTATTTAATGACACTGTCTGAACTTTAGCTGTTGAATTCTAAATGAGAATTGGCTCTCATACACACAAACAACAATAAAAGGTATTTAACAGTAATTGTCTGGCAGCAACAAAAGAGGATGACATTTCGGAGAATGGCGTTGCCGCTAATTGAGCTCAGTCTTACCTGAAGATTTATGAAGAAGCTGAAGAGTGAGTCGTCCTCAGTTCTGCAAGGACACCCTGCACCTGAAAGTAGGAAAGAAGATGAGGCAGACGGCTTTTTAACAGGCACACTCCCAAACACACACACAAAAGTTGTTTTTTATCTGCTGGTAAATACGGTTTGGGTGGGTTTTGGGAAGACTTTTATCCCAATTGGATTCCTTTCAGAAAAAAAAAGAAACAAACATGATTCTTATTACAGGTTAAAAAAATAAGCCATTTTCCTCACTTTCTACTGCTTTAGAAACTTGCAATTCACAGCTTCACTCATATTTTAACCTTTTAATCCTTGAAACTGTAAAAATTCTTTAAGGTGCTGTGAAAAAAAAAGTGGCCCTTTTTTGAGTATAATGAGGTCAAATTTAAGTCAGCAGCTGTAATTCTGGATAAATGTATGGATAAACGTATGGCTGCAACGATTCAAACTCGAATAACTTGATTATAAAAGATCCTTGATGCAGATTGTTTGCTTCGATGCTTCATTAATCCACGACTCTGTAATGGTCTGTTGTTGCCAGCTAAGTAGTTTAATGTGGAGCAGGAGTCTGCACACATGGCAGACAGTTAAAAGGCGGAGTCATTACTGAGACGGTGAACTCAGGTGTCGTGAAAACAGCATCACTTGTTTCTGTAATCACCATTAAAACCTTTATTGGGAGAAAGCTGGCAGTTTAATTGATAGAGTAATCAATAGAATATCTGATTATTAAAATAACTGATACCTACAGCAGTAGTATTGTCTGTAAACAACATTAAAAAAAAACCCTCAAAACTCAAACGATGGCATAGATGAGGAAAAAAACTATTTTGGGAAGGTGAAATCCATCTGTGGCTCTGAGTTCAGACTCTGCTTGCCTGCGTCTGTTCAACAGATGGGTCAAATCCAGTGTCATTTATACACTGTTTGCCCAGTTGACTTACTAAGCTTCCTGCAAACACTCATGGTGTGGCTGCATGTTTTCAGCTGAGCGGGGATTTTAGAGACAGATGCCACTAATAGCTGCAGTTCATAAAGACAGTTGGTATCACCTTTTTCCTTCAACTCATCACAAAAAGTGAGATAGGCTGATCAAGTTATGGACGAAGAGCTGGAGAGTTCACTCTGCTGTTACAAACCCTGGTGCAACATAAAAACATGAGACTCCCCTCATCCCAAGAACCACCAGTAACATGATTTTTAGCCCTTACAGATTAATTTGATTTCAGCATGAGCTACTGACAAAATCAAAGAAAAGCAGCTAATGCAGTACAACCAATTCAAATAAAAAGAACAAACAAACCAGCGATTAACTGCAATACAGGAAAGAAAGGATTCAACAAAACTGATATCATTGGAGCTAGTTGGGTTAGTGGCAGTGGCACAGTGGGTAGGCGTTTGCCTTGCAGCCGGAGGGTTGCTGGTTTGAGCCCCTGTTCCTGTGCTGCGTTGTGTCCCTGGGCAAGACACTTAAACCACATTGCCTAATGGTAGCGCCGGTCTCTGGCTGCATGACCGCAGATGCTCGTCTCTGGATGAGTGATCTGGAACGAACATTTCGTTGTGTGCCTTCTGCGCACAATGACAATGAGTTGAATCTAACATCATAACCTATAAACATACTGTGTGGCTTTTTGGCTCGCTCAAGGTAGACAAAGGAGAGGCCACAGAAGCTGGTGGGAGTACATATAAAAGAGCCGTGGTGACATCACCCACTGCTTTCTGGACACTGCATTTTAAGACCTCAGTGGTAACAATGTTAACTACCTTGGTACTCTGCCTTCCTGTCCACATATGCTCATTTCTTGCTCCAAAAGAGCAGCATGCCCACAATGCTTATGCTAAAATATTTAGTTCACAATGTGTATGATTTTAATGCACAGACACAGATACCCACCATCCAAACTTCTTGGATAGGTTGCACCACACAGCTGGTCACATTATTTATGAGATGATTCCATTAAAAAATGCACCGACAGCACAGACACAGTGAAGAGGTTGGCTTTGGCACACAGTCATAGGTTAAATCAGAGCCAAACCTCTAACTCCAGTATCCATGAAACTATCAAAAGGACATGTTTAAATTTTTTGATTAATTAATTTGGTACCAGGCTGTAAAGTTGCTTTTTAAAGCTATTAATTTGGTTTTTTTAACATGGCTCTGTGTCGCAGATCTAAAAAAATGGAAGCTGTAGAAAATAACTTTTTTATTGATTCAAGTATGATTACATTGTCCTGCAGATAGACAGCAGCCATCAAAGCTCTTCTTTACTGCACTTAAAGACAAACAGAATAAATGAAGGAGAATAAATCAGAAATCGAGGACACCTTTGCAGCCGCAGCCCTTAAACAAAACTTCATCGCATTCAATTGGGAATCGTAACATTGCAGAAATGTCCTTTCCCAGGTTTTATGGCTTTCCTGCTTTACGGCTGCTGTACTGTCCCCACAGGAATGGTTTGGAGAAATTAAATTGTGCTGCTGCTGGAAGCTTCTGGTAAGAACCTGTACATACTAAAGAGACAAAAGGGAGGAAGTTTTTTTTTTTTTTTTATTTAAGAGTGCTGATTTGGTCTTAGGCTGGAAACAACTCATTAAAACTTTCAGTATAATTTAGAAATAAAGGAAAAATATTTAGATTCAGGTTCAGCTTTTCCTCACACCCCTGAACACAAAACACATAAAACAAACAAACAAATAATCATGGCACTATTTGATCGATCAGTTCACTACACAGTAACTTAAATCTGATCACACTGAGGGGTGTTTACTGTAGCAATCAGTATCAGGCTTCCAGAGGCCACATCGTCATCTTCATATATGGGATCAGGCCAAATCTGTCACCACATTGGCAGTTCATTACCTCCCCCTCCCCCTCTCCCAGTCCGTCACAGCGAGGCAGCCTTTAGCTTTCATTATGCCACCCATTGATCTGCAAAACCAAGATGGAGCGGCGCTCTAATGGGTGACAACTGGCAGCATGTCGGCCTGTCCGTCTTCCTCTGCCAACATCATCCACGTCTCCACCTCTGCCACCCAGAAAGAGACGATTAATGGAGGGGACGATAGAGGCGTGGAATGGAGGAGGAAAAATAGGATGACAGCACAGAGGAGAAAAAAAGGAATGGGGGGGTGGAGGGTGTCACATCAAGTTTTATTTTTAATCCTAAATCAAAAAGAAAATAAGTTAGGGACAAAAGAGAAAGTAGCAAAATAACAAAGCCCTTACAAAGTTTTGGTGTTACCTGCTCTCAGTGGATTATTGGTTTTCAGAATTACCCTGCTTTCTTTAGGATTAAACAGTGCCTGTGAACAGTGGACTCGTGGTAGAAACACTGACTTGGATTTATTAGAATTACCAAGGTGTAAAATCTGACAGCTTTTACAGTTAAACAAACTCTCCGTGAAATCTGGCTTTTTGGGGGAGGACCTTAAAGTCCAAAATCATTACTTAATTGTGTCCAATGTTGTGTCTTTTTGATGTTTGAATATACGTTGTTCTGCACATTAAAGATGGAAATGAGAGCGTGTTGAAAGTCTCAATCTCTTCAGATTGAGAATAATTTATTAATCCAAGGAAGCACTGCCAGGTTAGAGGAACCTGTGCTGGTGGCACGCTGCAGGAACACTCTGGTCTCTTTCACTCCCAGTTTTTCCATCCACACAAATTTCACAGTTAACACAACTTTGTAAGTTGTATATATTTCAATAGGAAGCATAGTTTGTGTCCAGAAAAAGCTTGAACTTGTGTGGTAACAACAAAACACGAGTATTGAAAGAAGTGCCAACCCTTGAAGCAAACTTTGATCTTTTTCTAAATCTGACAATAGTTTTTATATCCAAACACAAACCAAGCAGATTTTTAAGAGAAATAATCATCCATTTTAAATTAATGACTGATTAAAAATGATACAAAATAAGCATGAAAATCTGTGATTTATATGACTTGAACTTGTGTCTCTGGTGCTCCAGCACCAACCCCTTCAACCCACATATGTGGATGTTTTGGGTATTTAAGAGTGGAAAATGTTAATTTCACGTACACAGACAAGAGTCAGTACATATGAGACCAGACAGGTGAAAAAGTCATGTTTAGAAATGTGGAAAAAAAGGGTTAAAGGGTTAAACCGATTAAAGGTTGGGACTATTTCAAGAACTGCCATCAGATTGCATTAACTCAGCATATGGACACAAAACTAATCCAAACAAAATGCAAAGTGCAAAGATCCCAAACTTCCACATGTGAATTTTGTCCCTCCTTCATACAGGACTGTTTGCTCTGATACTGCAGCAGTAGGTGTGTCACAGCAGGACACCAAAGGACACGAATGTGGATATCTTACAGCATTTAACTGCATTCTGAGAGCTGCTGGGGTCTCAGCTTGCCTGTAGTAAGTGTGATGTAGAAACTTGAAGCCTGTGTTTGTTCAGTGAAGTATATCACTTAATAATCCACGGTTAAACTTTTGTACACCTCTAAAAGCTTGAATGAAAACTATTTGCATATTCCGTAGTCCGTATTTTTTTATTTTTTTTTGGTCCGGAGTGACATGACATGTCAAAAAAAAAAAAAAAAGACGCAAATGACTTTCAAAGCGGAGTATTTTTATATGTCTCAGTATAGTTGGAGGGATTAATAGCCACAAAGGGCCATCATCAGTGTTATGACTGATGAAAGAACATTTATCATTTCTTCTTCAGCTGGAGTTCGCTGAGATTCAACATCCGTGAAAGCTGCACCCTTCTCCCCTTTATGTACTGGACTCGTCGACTGGGAGCCTGCATCTGCACAGTATGATAAGCATGTGCGCTTATTTACATCTAGGGCACATCCTGCAAGCATTCTATATTAGAAAGGTACAAACTACAAACATTCATAATCATTTCATTCAGATCCAACGACAAGGTAGAATTTGAGAGGAAACGGCATAGCTGAAACTGAAGCTAAAGATGTAAACACAGAGACAAAATAAAGCAGACTGATCTGCGAAGCATCCAGCCTTACGAGCTTCAGTTTTTATTGAATTTCACTCACCGATTTTTCCCAGATTAGCTCGGAGACATCTGGCTAACATTACTGCAGCTACACCTGAAACTGGATTACTGCATCCTGCTTGTGCACCGCCTGCCATCTTAAATTCACTCTGCTCTTACTTTAGAAACAAAGAAGCTTCATATTAAAGATTTCTGTGTATCAGTGGATCACACCTGTCTGTATTAAAGTGAAATTTCTTTGCTTCCTTAATATCTATGTATTTTCATCCTCCCCAGATCTGATCCAGTTTCCTGTCTTCCTGTCTTTTTGTCTTCTTTCTCAGTGCCTCCCTTATACCTCCTTTTAACAAGGGAGTGAAAGCAGGAATTTGAGGCGACTTTTTCTATTCTTTGCATTTACCTTTCCTCACCTCAGACTCTCCTGTGGTAAATTTCACACCTCCCCACACCTTGATGGATGCCCATCCTTTGCCCCTTCATATTCGCCATCCTCTCCTCTTCCTCTGCCGTCTGGTTTGAAGCCCCAGAGATGAGGTTGATCCCACTGGGATGTTTAAAATGAATATTAAAGTCAAGTCTTATCGGGTCAAACTGGACAGGTTTGGCTGTGTTTCAGTTTGAATATTGTTGCATTCACAGGAAATGACAAGAAATGACAGCACAATATAGATTCAGAAGATAAAATTAGAAGTCAGAGCTCTCTGCCAGTGACCATTGATGGCCTGCCAGTTATAAATGAGCTGCTGCTGAAAAACATTTCATTTGTTTTTTTCATGTTTAGATTAAATACTCCTATAGTCCACACTGGATTTGTACTGTACAATAGTGCTTTGTGTTTAAACTGAACAGAACAAATAAGCTGAAGGGGACCTATTCTGCTGATTTATAGCTCCACAGCTTAATCATTGCTCTCTACTAGAGAAGCTTTGCATGATTAAAATTCAAAATAATTCTTCTTTTATGCATTTTGAGCAATCCCAAGCATAAGCCTGTGGATTACTTTGCTTATGTTTATCATATTATTTGAAACTGTGCCATGTTTAACATTAATATCCACCACTGGAAATGCATATATGGCAAAAATGTATAATATGTCCACCTTTAACATTTATCATACCTACAGCACAAGTCTTTATTCTGTCAAAGATCATATTAAGTGACCATTACATTCTGTATTCAGGCTTTGAAAGCTTTTGATTGATAATGTTTAATCCAATTTAGCTGCCATTTAGTGTCAAAATTATCTGAACTTCATTTGAGTCTTCTGTTCAACTTTAATGAAAAAGTGAAAATTGAGGCAACTGAAGGGCAAACACAGATCTTCAAACATCAACAGCGAGGAAGGAGACAAAAGCAACAGCGAAAGAAGACTAATTAAGAGAAGCTATCAGTCAGTGGTCCAAACGGAGACTGAGCTCACGTCTAGTTTTTGCCAGTCGCAGCACTGAACACCGGCTCAGTCTCTCGCCCGCTTCAGTTTTGGACGTTTTGCCAAACAAAAAAAAAAAAAAAAAAATCAAATTCTGCCTATAACATAATTCAGTTGATCTGTGATGATCTGATGTTCTTTGGACAGTTTACTAATGAGGAAGCATTTTTACTGTGAATAAAGTGGCAGTGTGAACAGAAAATGTGAATCTTTCTACAGGAAAAAGCTCCAGTCGACGTCCCTGGAAAGTACCACTCGGCCACATAAAGATAGCATTGAATTCACCAAAGATTAACAAAGGCTCGGCTCTGTGCACAGCACCACCAGAGACTCCGTTCTGTATAGAAAAGCTAAAACGGGATAGGAGAAAAACAGAAAGCCTAGAGCAGTTATCAGTTTCAGAGTTTGAAAGGAAGTTGGCAGCAGACTTCTTGCTGGAGTTTTCTCTGCTGGTTTTCTCCACAACGCACCTGGCTAACGTCCATTCAGGTCCATCTTTAACCCTCTGAAGGCTTCTCAGTTCCCGCATGTAGGACTGTGGGGCGTGACTTCACTGTCGACCTGTTTCTGTGTAATAATCATTAACAATAAGCTCTGGTACAAAATGCTGTTTTAGGAGTGAATTTGGCTCAAAATTTTCAGTCTTCTCAAGAAACTGATAATGGCTGTCATAAAATACTGATATGAAAGTACAAAGTTGAGATATATTTTGAAGACAAAAAAAAAAAATCTGTTGCTATTTTTAATCATAACCTTTATCAGCTTAAAGTTTATCCAGATGTTGTAATGATGTAATAACATTGAATTATAGCCTAGTGCTAGCAAAGTTAGAAATATGTATTCATAAACTGTATGAGTATGAGTGCAAGGTATAGACAGAGATCCCTGAAGAACTGAGCTATCATGCTAATCAAATCCGAGAATTTCACTCACCAAACCGTCTGTTAGTAAAAATGAACCACACAGCAAGAAATATGAAACTCTATTAAAAATGCTCCAGACCGCATCCACATTGGACATTTTGAGAAACTCACTTTTGGACCCTCCAGTGGACATTAGAGGAACTTTTTTTTTTTTTTATTAGGGAAACTTCTAGCCGTAGAAGTTGCCACTGAGTTGTCACATGGGGCACACAACTCCAGAAATAGCAAAGAAGCCTGTTGCAAATGGGGAAGTGTGCTGTTTAATGTGTGGTTCATATTGTGAAAAACATATTTTAACCAAAACCTTTTTGTTTTGTTTTTTTTTTTTCCCTCGTAGTTCTGCTGCCTAACCAGCAAAACAGAAAGGGAAGTAGTGAATAAAAACTGTTATAACAAAGTAACCACAGGAGGAAGTTACAGTGGGAAACAGGCTCCTTGTTTCAAGGAAAAATAAATAAATAAATCTTCATAAGCTCCCAGGGTATAATTTACTCATTACTCCCCAATTTCTATGTTTCATATGTGTGGTAGTTGAACTTGAAGTCTAGATGCCAAGCTGACTGAAATTTAGTCAACTCATGTTTGAAATGACTGATGTATTACAGATGCAGAATCCATATAATCTCAGTCACCTTCAGAGTTATTATCCAAAGCGTCTTTGTGGTGCTGAATGTTTTCTAAACTAAATATTTCATTCAGGGTCTCATTATGGTTTTCACAATTGTATTTAACTTTGGGCTCAGAGCTTCCTTTGATGAATGTCTCTATGTGGAGGAGAAGCCAACGGCTGGCACAATGAGTCCATCCATTCTGGAGATTTTTCCTTTTTTTTGGCTTCCTCCACCACTGCTGCTGTTAATTCCTGAGATCTGTCCTTTTCTCTGACATTTGCACAAATGCTAAAGGGCCCAGGCTGTTTGCCTTCCTCCATGATGGAAGACGAGGAGTTGGCTCAGCGGCAGCCGCAGAGAGCTCGACATATGAATTTAGCCAGGTTTCCTTCCACATGCAAGAGGCCTGGGGATGAAATCCATCTCTCTGTGATGAGACAATGATTTGCTGAGCTCCATTGTGGCTGCAGAGAAGCAGCAGAGGAGCAAATTTGCATGTAAATGCACGAGGAAATGATTCTGCAGTAACAGCGTGGCAATGTGTCCCTTCTTTACCTGCTGTGTTTGCTCTGGTGTCACAAAACAAACCATCTCACAACACAGATCCTGCTGTAGAGTAAAATGCATCTGAGATATGGGTTGTAAGTCAAGTGGTGCTCATGTGCACTAACAAAAGGAAGGGAGCGATTACTATTGCTATTTGTTTAATTTTCTTTAAATTAATTAAGGAAAAAAGTTTTCAGCCTGGGTTTGAATTTTGCAGCTCAACATTGTGTGTCTCCACCTGCTTCACAACCGGTCTTGAAATGAACTGCATAGTATCCTGCTGTAAAAGATTATGTTGTTACTGGGTCATAACTGACCCACCACCAACCACTCCAACATTGTGCATGTGCACTATGTAGTTTATACGTAATGGAACTCTGGAAGCAATGGAGATTATAGTGATTACCTGTGACAGATTTGTTTTATTACACAAGATCCAAAATACTACCAACACCCCAGGGATAGAAGAAAACCCCACTGCACAGAATAAGTTCACCCACAAACACAAACACCAGATTATCAAAATTATATTAAAGATGAAAACAAAAACAAAGCTAATCAATAAGAGGAATATATTCAAAAGGATGACAGTGGACAAAACCCACAGGGCACAAGGATGGTCTTTGGGTGAAATATGGAACACACTTTGAGCTTGTATCCATTTAGTGCTAATACAACCTACTATCAAGCTCCCCTTCAAGTTGGGGTCCTTGTGCATCTCTGGACCTCTTCCAGCACTCCTGCTGTTTAAAATCACTCTCTGATGGGCCCAGTTTGACTACTTGCACCTTGATGTCTGTAGAGAGACGATATATCCTGTCAAATTCCAGATTTTCATTTAATTTTCATGGCCTATGTCCACTGATGTATATTACTAACAGCCAGAGCAATTGTAAGGAGGTTTTCAATGCAGCACTATATGCCTTTTTGGGACAATTTTACCTAGTGACCACATACACAATTTTCCCTAGGGACTGGTGGTTGCCAGGAGATCACTGAGATCTGGGTGATTGAAGCTTAGCAATCGATTTTAAAACAACAGCAAACAAGCTCCAGTGGGCAGTCGCAACTAGTTGGAGAATACTCATTTTCCTCTAACAACTGGTAGTTGAACAGTGGTTGTCATCCAGTCTCTCGGCCTGTGACTGGGGCCTTATTTAGCTGATTGCCATAATATTAAGTGATTAGTAAGTGATGTCCTTGACTACATTGACTACTGTAGGCTTTTCAGTCACAATTCTTGCTGAAGCATCAAACTGAAAATGTGACGTGTGAAGTATTACCTCTTGGCTATACTGAACGCATAATACATGCAGACTATTTGCAGAGCAGATGCTGCTACTTTGCACTTTCAATGTAATCAGTCAAAGTGGCTGTACAAGGCACAAGAGCAGCTCTGAAGTGGTGCTTATGTGGTGTGGGGATCCACTCAGCAAACACAAAAACAGACTGATCTTCTGTTGTTTTTGTTTTGCTTTGTTTTGGTGTCTTTTTATACATAAACTACGAGCATAAACTACGAGTACACAGGAAATGACTGTAGTATCTGCATTTATTTTACCACTGCCATCTGGGAGTTGCTTATTTTTGACAGACCACTGTAGTCCATGGGTAATTTTCTTACCCATGTTACAATCTCTTATTTCTTATAATCTCTATTCACAGAGCCGGTGTCTGTCCAAAACAGTAAAATCCCAAAAAGAAACATTATCACCTTGCTTGGACTTTTATATGTTTTAGTGGCAACACCTGCTGTATATATTCTGCATAGGTGTGAATCACATTACACTGCTCTGCAAATGGTCCGCATACAGCACATATTCAGTGTAGCCACAAGGCCAGGGACTGTATTAGGCTTAACCACACAGATGCACACACTGTTTGCCGCTGATTATGAGCTCTTCCACATTTTCCCACATTATATAGAGTCTGCTGCAAGTTGATAGCTTACAGAGAGAGCAAACTTCCTCTTTTGTCTCCCTCTAGCAGCCATAAATGGTGTGCTCACCTCTCTGAGCTGCTGAGAAGGTCACAGTTTCACAGGCCTCTGTGTCAATGTTTAATTGCGCCACAATTACACGCATCAAGCCAAGCAGCTCCATCAAGGACTGCTCCGTGATAATCATTGCTTTCATCTAGACAAATACTGGATCTGTGTGAACTGTGAGGATGCTGCACTATTAACAGTGAAGCAGAAGAAAGCAGCAGGGGAGAAAAAAAGATGATGGTGTTTGAGAGGAGGGTAAAGAAGACAGCAGAAAGAAAAATCCTTTGACATGTCCCTAAAATGTCTCAGAGCGCCTCAGAGTTGGTAATTACCCACATTTTCCATATTCACTTCTGTATTAATTCACCTTAATGCCAAAATATTACAGCCTTAATCTCGTGCAAATACCTACCTGTCATAGTAGGCTTGCGTGTGATTATGACAATAAGAAGAAAGGAGAGAGGTGTGAGCAGAGGGAATGGAAGAGGCAGAAGCACAGCTGCCATGTTGATTAAGGAAGCTGCGGCTGAGAAGAGATGGGGGGCCGTGGCGAGGCTCAGCACAGGTGTGAATCCTAACAGAACTTCGTGTGGATCTTGTGGAACAGCACTGTGAAAAACCCTGAAGTGCTGATGAAGATGAGATATTTTTATAGCAGCCCAGAAAATGGCACTTCCTGAGCTTCTTATGTTAAAAAGGAAAAGTTATTGGGTGCTGTATGGTCCAAATACTGCAAAGTTGAGAGGGGTTAGTCCAAACAGTAAGGTCTTTTGATTTATCTGAAAAGTGGGGCAAATGTTTTGGGCCTGTTCATGAATCTGGCATTCAAGCTGTAAAACCATCACTCAAATAGGATACAAGTTCACTGCTCCCTCCTTGATGCAATATTGTGGATGCTGACTGCATGATGCTTCCACCCCACCAACACAAGTTATCGTTACAAATTTTGACAAAAGCCCGACAACATGCTGTGTGACTGTCAGGAGTAACCACATGATTTCAGGCTGCAAAAATAAGCTACATTTTCATCCTTTTCATCTCTCGCTTTTTTTCAACATTTAAACTTCAAAATGCTCAAAACATGCTCGCAGAGGTGAGGCAAGCCAAAATGTCGATTTTGTGTTTCAAGTTCACTTTTGTGAATATTAGTATTGGTTAAAATGGTGACATTATTCTTAATCGATGTAATAGCAACCTTCCACTGCCTGAAAATACGAAAAAAACAAAAAAAAGCAAAATCATGTTCAAGGTGTTTGTCTTTTTTTATATTTTCATGGGCAGAGCCCAGAACTTAATGACTGTTCCTTGTTCACCTACCAATCAAAACATTAAAATCCTAAAATTGTGAGGGTCCCCTATGTGCAGCCAAAACAGTTGTCAAACCGTGGCTGTAACATTTCTGGGGATTTCCTGGCACCAAGACATTGGTAGCAGATCTTTTGTGTTTGATGAGTGTGGCTGATTCTGCCCAACATCAATCATTCACTTGAGGCCGCTGATGGACCTTTGATCTTTGAGAGCCAGATCCCTGAGCATGCATACTGACTCACATCAAAACATGCAATATCTTACCTGTTGCTGCTTTCACTATAGTAATGTCAAATGTCTAAAATGTCTAGAATTCTAAGATGTCTACTGGCTGATGGAGCTTATTTCTGACAACAGTTTGGTTACTATCATGTTGTTTCGTGGTCATTTCTGACATTAAACTCTCTAATGGCAGCCAGCCTCTATGCACTGTACAGAAGAAATAGCATAGAAGTAAAACAAACCCAGCAGTGCTCTAACAGTAGTCCTAATAAATTCATGTCATCAGAGAACTGACCGGGATAAGTGAAATCACAGCAGGTGAGAAGCTGCGATCACGCCTGCATGCCCGTCTTTCAGGTGCTGGATCGATCTGATTGATGAGCCGGGATGACTGTTTGCCTGCTGCGTGATGGGGCCAAACCAGTGGTTTGATTAACCAGCAGAATGGAGGACGGCCAATCCTGGCACTCCTCTCCAGCAGCAGTTAAAGACCTCTTATAGATTTTCCTGGAGCGTCTTTACTCTTCAATCACAGAACTACTTCATCAAGAAGCATCAATCAGCATCCAGCAGAGCGGCCAATAATTACAGGGGGCCACTTCCAGGCACTGATTTCTCCCCGAGCCAGCGTCATAGTCTGTGCTTCAAGTCGCCAAACCCCAGCCAGTGACCATTTGATCCCCTAGAGGTAGCCCAGCCTCAAAGAGAAGGTACACTTCAGCCACTCATGAGCCAGGTGGCTTTTTTTTTTTTAATTTA
The DNA here is from genome assembly GCF_007364275.1 of Archocentrus centrarchus. Lineage (NCBI taxonomy): Eukaryota > Metazoa > Chordata > Actinopteri > Cichliformes > Cichlidae > Archocentrus > Archocentrus centrarchus. Next base: position 36,460,321 of record NC_044355.1, on the reverse strand, counting down.
GGTTACTCTGAGCACAGTGGAATGAAATCAGGATCCTGAGAGACAAAAAGTCTGATGGATGTCACTGAAGTGGTTAGAAATAATTCAAAGTGCAAGTCAAAGGTCAGTCAAACTCATCTGCCTGAGTGCCTCAGAAGGCCGTGCTCACACAATGGACATTATAGTGATAGTAATCCTCAAATCCCTAAATTTAAACAGTAATTCCAGTCTATTCAATTTAGGTGTTGCTCATGTTTAACATTGCTCCCACAGTGGCATTACTAAAGAAAAGTATCTAGCAGTCAAACTAACAGGCAGCTTGAAAATGAGCCTGTAGTTTAGCCAGAGTGTCTAAAGCACTATATTTGGATGTCAAGCTGAAAGTGAGTGCAGCTAAAATGGCTATAATAATCTGTCAGGTTTTAAAGCCTTCGAACAATATGTTCCAGATCTCCAGCCTCACAATCCAGCAATACTGGGATATGCATATGTGGGATAGTAAGTAAGTAATTTTAAAAATGCTTTATTTAGAAGTGCTGCATTTAAAAGGTGATTAAACACACAAATATTAGCAAAATGCCGTAGATTGATTTTTCTTACTTACTTTACATCAATGTCCATTTCTAAAGTGCCATACAATCAAGATAGTAAAAACCAGCAATCGGAATAAAATATAATAAAATGGTGAAAATACACTTAATAGGAATACAAAAGCAGATCATAACAGAAAGCCTTGTTGGATAAAAGTTTTTAAAGCACTTTTTAAAGGAGTCAGTTCAAAGAGTCAGCTAAATGAGGTTGGAGTGGCAAACTGTTCCTTGCTGCCAAAGACTGAAAGGCTCTGTTCCCCCAGTCCTCAGTATCACACGAGGAAGAACCAGCAGATTCCAAGCCTGTGAATGAAAGCAGTGAGTGTTAGAGGAGACCTTGCTCACACCTAACAGAGAAAGTCCTGTCAAACAAACATGAGGAAAACCAGTCTAATGCTGAGCCAGAGTGCCAGCCAAAATCTTAAGCCTGTTAAGCAACATACTATGGTCAGTGGTATCAAGTGAGATCAAGAAAAAATAATTCTAGGCAGAATATTGCGTAATCAACTCTTTGGACCTTCAGTTGATATTTAAATTAAACTATGTTAGAAGTTTAGGAAAAGTCACTTTTAGTGGAACTAAAGGTTTTTCTAAATGGCAGCAAACCAGATAAGCGAACCATTGGTTTCACATTTGTGGAACTGTATCTAGTCAACTTAGTACAGTACTTCCACCTTTCCTGTCAGAATGAGGCAAAACATATGAGGCATTACAAAAAGCTCTTGACTGCCTGAACACTGAATACTTTAATGTTTGCACCCTACCCTGAAGAAGGCAGATGATGGAACTGGTATCTCAGTTATCAGTCTGGATATGATATCTCTGAAATAAACCTCATCTCATCTCATCTCATCTCATCTCATCTCATCTCATCTCATCTCATCTCATCTCATCTTAGCATGACCAGGCCTTAGCTGGCATAAAAATTATAGACCATTTATAAAAGGCTGACCTAGCCAGAGAGACCATATTTGAAGTCATCAGCAACTAGCTAGCTTGATTAACAAAGTTTATCCATAGACTATATGGGCACATTACATAAATACCTGTTAAATATCACTAAGTAACTATCCATCCATCTATCTTCTTCCACTTATCTTTTTCAGGGAGTGCTGGTGTAATGTTTGTGTGTGTGTGTGTGTGTGTGTGTGTGTGTGTGTGTGTGTGTGTGTGTGTGTGTGTGTGTGTGTGTGTGTGTGTGTGTGTGCATTTGCTGAGTCAGCAGGTCATATAACAGTGAGGCCCACTCCCAGAGCAAATGTGGTTTGCCAGAGTACCTGACAGAAAGGCAATTAATCTTAAAAACAAAAACAAAAACAAGCAAGCATCCTAAGTTCCAGGAATTCTGGGTAACGAGTATGTGGTACATTTTAACTAGCAGCAGCAGCAAATTGTGCAACAGAACCAAGTGTCCAGATGGAGGAATGGATGTCAGATGGACATTTTGCTGGGCAGCTTGAAATAGCAGAAACAAGCAAAGCCAGGTGACCAAGCTTGGAGGATTTTTTTGCCCCTGCTTAATCAGAACCACGCTGTGGGAATTGAATTAACACCTGACTGAGATCCAACAGATGTGGTCTGATGACAATGTTTTGTGTCAATTTACACCTGCATTAACATGTTTTACAGATACAGGTGTAAATGTGGGTCAAAGGATCATGAGACCTAAAGCTGCAGAAGGTGAAACTACAGCACCACTTCATGTCATATTATATTCATGGACAGGTTACAATGGCATATGGCTTTGGCATACATATCTGAATCTTGTGTATTAGTAGCATAAATTTGCAATAAATCCAGCACCGTTGTACCGTTGTCATCTTTCAATACACAAGCCAAGAGTACCACATCTATTACAAAGTCTGTAGGCATTACAGTTGCTTAAAAAAATGAAAAATAAAAGAAACATCTTCATAATATCATGTTTCATCTCCAAGATGAAGCATCAGAAATGTCAGAGGTTGTTTTAGAGATTTAGGGATGCACCAATTTAATCCTTGGATTGGATATCAGTCTGATCTTTTCATTATGCAGGAAGTTGTGACAATGCTGCTTCCCCATCAGGTTCTCTCACGCTTGTTACATTCAGTTTAACCCTTTTTATGAAGCAAACACTTGTTTTGTGCACGTACACAACATAAGTTATTTTCAGTTCAAATAATATTTAACTTCACTTGTCCTTTGACATCTCTGCTCTGCATGTGGAGGTGTACACACATTGAAGAAGTGCAGGCCCATGTCTCCTCTTTGGTCTGCCCCAAGCTGGGCCCCACAGGCTACGGCCCAGCCACCGGGCTTCCTCCCTCAAACACCCTACCCAGGCCTGGTTCCAGGCTGGAGCCCCAGTAACTCTATCCCAGATAAGGCAAACTATTCCTATGATCCTTTTCGTCATAAAGGCTGTCTGAATTGCTCTTCACCTGGCCTTTCACCCATCACCAATTTGCCTTGGGAGACCCTACCGGAGGGGAAAAAACCTCTGGACAACATAACCTCTAAGTTCACTGGGAGACACAAACCGCTCTACCACAGTAAGGTGGCGATTTGAGGAGGGGATTTGTTGCTCATCAACAAGACCCTGACATACATAGCCCTTTGAGACCTATAAAGGAACAGGTCCGCCAGACCATATCATATCACACGTACTACGTGCTGTAGTACGTGTAGAATATTTCAACTCACTATACATCAATAGAACCTTCAAAACCCTAATTATCATAATATGTATGAAGGTAATCCATAGTAACTACATAAGGTAGCTAAAGAGTGCACAAACCCACAAAGAAATTGAAAACCATTTTCTGTATCTACATATTATGCTAGATACAGAAATGCCATAGCTGTACATGTTAATGCACACGATAAAGCGCATGGACTACGTTTTGTTGTTCGCGTTTCCTACTCGATTTTTGTGAACCCGTTAGAGGAAGGATACAGTGCTCTTGGACACGTTGAATGCATTATATGTAAGTGTAAACCCTGGTTTTATATGCAAAAAGACTTCTTGCTCTATTGTATGTGGTTGCAATTTTACCGGCATTTCAAAGCAGTTGGCAGTCGAGAGCTCTGGCACTCCGGCAGTTCACAAGCATTCCTCCACTTGGGGCAGCAACTCGTCCCTGACCTGGAGTAGGCACTCCACCCTTTTCCAGCTGAAGACCATGGCCTCAGATTTAGAGGTGCTGATTCCCATACCCACTGCTTCACACTCAGCTGCGAACCACTCTAGCATTAGCTGGAGGCCACCACCAGATGAAGTCAACAGGACCACACCATCTGCAAAAAGGAGAGATGAGACTCTGTCCATAACTTTTTTTTTTTAATGAATCAGTGACAAAGGCCAGCCCTGGTAGGGTCCAGGGTAGTCCAGGGAGTCCTCTCCTTCACTTGTTCATGAGTGAAGGGAGAGGAAAGCAGGAGATTGACAGATGGATGGGTGCTGCAGCTGCAGTGATGTGGATGCTGCACTGGTCCATCATACTGAAGACAGATCTGAGCGTAAAAGCAAAGCTTTTGATTTACCAGTTGATCTATGTCTGTACCCTTACCTATGGTCACATGCTTTGGGTAGTGACCTCCATAACAAGACTGAGGATATAAGCAATGGAAATGCACTTCCTCCAAACGGTGGCTGGTCTCTCCCTTAGAAATATAGTAAAGAGTGCAGTCATTTGAAAGGGGCTTAGACTAGAGCCTCTACTTCTTCATGTCGAAAGGAGCCCGTTGAAGTGGTTAAGGCATCTGAATAGGAATCTCCTGGGTACCTCTTGGGTGAGGTGTTCTAGGCATGTTCTACCGGGAGGAGGTCCCAGGGCAGACCCAGGACCCGCTGCAGAGATTACATCTCTCAGCCAACCTGGGAACTCCTCGGTGTTTGCTTGGATAAGCTAGGTTGAGGGAGGTCTTGGTTTCTCTGCTCAGGTCGCTGCCCCTGCTACCTGGCCCAAGATAAGTGGAAGAAAATGGATAGATGGACAAATGCAAAAGCATTCATTTGTTTTATTTTTAGGTCCAGTTTTCTGGACGTGTGCTCAAAACCTGTGCTGCATTCTGATGGAAAACTACTTTGCACAGCACAGATCTTTGAGGAATTTCTAACCATTCCATTTCCACATGCTGGCATAAAACCTCAGACACACACACACACATACAGAGAGACTCAGAGCGAGTCAGATGGTGACAGTAATGAGGGCCTTGGGCTGCAGTGCAGGTGATGTGGCGTCACATCCAGCCACAGAAAACACGCATCGGCTTAGATTCACCCCAACAGAGTCTCCTTCCACTTCAACCAGCCACTTATTCCTGTTTCATAAGACGAGGAAAGAGGATGACACTTCAGAGAGCATTCATCCCCCTTCTCTCTTTCTTTCATGCACAAAGAAATCAAGAGGGGAGAGGAGGAGGAGAGATCTTCGTCTTCTAACTTATTCTGATGGCGTATCTTCTCCCCATCAGTCACGCATGGCTGCTAATCCTCTGCTATGCTTCTACAGAAAAGGAAAGAAATTGGGGGGGGGGGGGGGGGGGGGGGGGGTCAAAAAGATGTGGCGGAGTATATTTGCATTCAGGAGGAAAGTTATAGAACGAGGGATGAATCCTCGATGGGAGAAGCCATTATCAGCTCACAGGTTATTCAGATAGACTGAGTGAAAAAGAGGCGAGAAAGAAATGTACCTGCTGCTCTCAGGTTACGTTAAGCTCAAAAGGTGAGCAGTCATCTCGGCCCATTAGAGAAGAGAGAGCAACGCCTTTTTATTCTTTAAGATGACAGAGTCACGAGCTGCTCTCAGATCAGAGTCTGTCAGGAGGCAATGGTGACAACGATCAGCAAAAGTGGCGATAACGGCGGGATTTAAAGAGCAGGTCAGGCCACTTTAAAATTCCAGCCTCAGAACATGAGCTGTCAGTTGTCTGACGGTCTGATTGTCTTAAGAATAATCACTTCCAGGTCTGCTGCTTAATGGCATTGCCTGTTCCAACATTGCCACCTTAAAGGCTGATGTGCACTTACTTCATTCTGATTTCTTCTTTCAGAGAAGAGTATTTGCACCAAAAGGGGGAAAAAAGACAAAAGACAAGACAAATGTAAACCCATCAAACAAGAATTAATTATGTATAATTAGTAAATGCTTATAGCTACGATCCTCTTGTTGGACTTTGATTTTGAAGCTTTAGCGTTAATGTTTTAGAGCTGGAATTGACCATATTTTGAGGGAAGAGGGTGGAGTGGTATTTTATCAGCTGATGTTAGCTAGCCTGATTAGCAGCCTGCATACCTAAGACACACTTTAAAATTAGATGTGATAATGAGGGGTGGCATATCCTGGCTAATCCTTGTATCTGACACATATTGAACAAAATTTATAAAACAGACCTTGTGTTTTACTGAGTATGACCTGAAATGAGTGACTGAGACCATACACTTAACAGCAAAGTGCACACACAGGTTCGAACATAGAGCTACTACAACTCAGGCTCTTTGCAACCACAGCCATTGACCCCTGGTGACCTTCAGAATTCGCTTCACTTTTCAGACCAAGAAACTAAATCCATGGGATCGTCTATGGGATTGCCTTTAGAGCTAGCTTCAAGAGGACACTAGAGGAAATGGTTTTTTTTTGTTTTTTTAAAAATTTGGTTTAGTTTTTTTTTTACAGTTGAGTATTAGCTTCATTTCCAGATCCAGAGATCACTTGCTGGTCAGCATCAACTTTCTTACACAAACAGATTTATTTTTATGTTTGCAGTAAGTTTGAATTAAACCACAAACTGTTGTCAGGTGAATTGATTTCTTTCTCCCTTGCTTTGAACATACTATTATGTTTGGTGTAACACCTGTCTAGATGCTTCTACTGCACTTATGGTAAAACACGTGTCGACTCCATTATTTTCATTTTATTTCATCTGTGTCTTGTCAGCTCCACTCCACATGTGATGTGCACCAGGGGAAAAGTAAAAAGAGGTGTACTCAGAGGAGGAAATGAGAAACTAGTGAGACTAATTGACAGTATGGAGCAGCATAGCTCACTCTGACTTCATAACATATATATATATATATATATATATATATATATATATATATATATATATATAAACACACAACTGGATGGCATAGTGGCAACATTACCAAGGGCAAGGGGCAACAGATTAGATCCGAGATTGGGTACCAAGCCCCAATAACAAGCAGTACACTGAATACCAGAGCAGCTGACCTGAAAGATAAGATCATCGCTAAGAAGGAAAACTGGACCCTTTGATGCCGACTGCCAAGAATACTTTAAGTACCCTATGAAAGTGTACTAGAAGATGCAAATGCAACACTACGGACAATCCCTACCACGACTATTACTGAAACCAATCAGTTGATGTATACCACAGCGACAGGGATCCTTGAGATGCTTAGCTATAAGATGAACAGCCTCAAGAAGCAAGACCCTACATGGAAAAGACTGCTAGAAACTAAGATCAAAGCAGCACAGAGGGAAGTTAGCCAATTATCAGAGTTGAAGAAAGGTGTGATGAAGAATGGAGAGAAATAGGAGCCAGGAAAATAAACCAGATGTTCTGCACCGAATCATCCAAGGTGTACTCTCAATGGCAGGGGAACAATATGAGAACAGCACCCCACCAAGGCTAGAGACGAAGCAATACTGGAAGAGCATATGAGAGAAGGATACAACACACAACACCAACACTCAGTGGCTAGCAGACCACAGCAACCTCCCTGAACAGGGACCTTACTTGAGATCCAGTAACCATCACAGTGGGACATCTAGAAAAGTGTCTCACATATGAAGAGCTGGACAGCACCAGGCCCTGACATGATACACACCTACTGGCTAAAGAAGCTAACTGCATTCCACGAGCTCTTGACAGCACAAATGAATCAGCTGCTAGAGGCTAAGACACATCCGGAATGACTGACTGAATGCTGAAGGGTCCTGATCCCCAAGGACCCCCAGAAGGGACAGTCCCATCCAACTACTGGCCCATAACCTACCTCAGTACAACATGGAAACTCCTGTCAGGCATCATAGCAGCTAAGATGAGCAGGCATATGGCACCATACATGAGTGGGGCCCTGAAATGAATTGGCAGAGATGCCAGGGGAGCAAAACACCAGCTACTGGCAGATAGAGCAGTAAGTCAAGACTGTAAGACCTGACTGAACAACCTGTGCACTGCTTGGATTGAAAGTCTATGACTCGATGCCGCACACATGGATTCTGGAATGCCTAGAATTGTACAAGATCAACAGGACCCTAAGAGCCTTCACCAAGAACTCGATGGGTATGTGGAGAACAACACTAGAGGCCAACTTCAAGCCAATTTCACAAGTCAACGTCAAGTGCATGATTTACCAAGGAGATGCTCTGTCCCCATTGTTGTTCTGCATAGGCCTGAATCCCTTAAGCCAGATCATCAACAAGAGGCTATGGATACTGACTATGAAATGGAGCAGTTATCAGCCACCTCCTCAACATGGAGGAAATCAAGCTGCACATCAGAAGAAATATCGATTCACTGATCCACACCACCAGGATCTACAGCAATGATATCGGAATGCCATTCAGACTGGAGAAGTGTAGTTGGATGGTAACTAAGAGAGGAAAAGTAGTCAGAACTGAGGGGATTGCACTACCAGAAGGCAACATTGCAGACACTGAAGCCAGATACAAGTACCTTGGGATCCCACAGGCAAATGGGAATCATGGAAGGACAGGCCTCTGCATGGCATGTACCACTGGCAGATCATAGATGTGGCTGATATAGAAAAATCCTACCAATGGCTGGACAAATCTGGACTGACAGACAGCACAGAGGCACTAATCATGGCAGCACAGGAACAAGCTCTGAGGACAAGATTGATAGAGGCTGGGGTCTGCCACACCAGGCAAGACCCCAGGTGCAGACTGTACAGAGATGCCCCTGAGACAACCCAGCACATAACAGCAGGGTGCCAAATGCTAGCAGGCAGGGCATACATGGAACGCCATAACCAAGTGCTTGGCATAGTATACAGGAACATCTGTGCCGAGTATGACCTGGAAGTCCCAAGGTCAAAATGGAATACGCCCCCAAGGGTGGTTGAGAACAACAGAGCTAAGATCCTGTGGTGTTTCTAGATACAGACAGAAGAAATTGTGATGGCTAACCAACCGGACATCGACAAGCAACAGAAGAAGGCCGTAGTGATAGACGTTGCAATACTAAGTGATGGCAACAACAAGAAGAAGGAACACGAGAAGCTTGATAAATACCAAGGGGCCAGAGAGGAGCTGGGAAGGATGTGGTGATGAAGATGATGAAGATGAAGGTAACAGTGGTCCCCGTGGTAATCGGAACACTCGGGGCAGTGACCCCCAAAGTGGGAGAATGGCTCCAGCAGGTTCCTGGAATGACCTCCGACATCTCTGTTCAGAAGAGCACAGTCCTGGGAACATCTAAGATACTGCGCAAGACCCTCGAGCTCCCAGGCCTGTGGTAGAGGACCCGAGCTCGGAGGGCAAAAGAGAGCTGGGATCTTGATTTTTATTACTTGATTTTTTCAAACTTGATTTTTATCTTGATTTTTATTTAAAAAATGGTATGGAGAGGGCTGTAGCAAGTGAGACTTTCAAGAAAATTTAATTCATATTCTGTGACTAACATGCCTTCTTTTTAGTTGTATGTTTTGTCTGGTAAAGTTTTCAGCAGCATCTTTTTTTCTGTATGGGATCAATAGATAGAATAGAATAGAATCGAATAGAATAGAACAGATAGAATGCCTTTATTGTCATTATACAGGATGTACAATGAGATTGGAGGGCCACTCCTGTTCAGTGCCATGCAACAGAAAATCAAACTCTCTAAAATAAAAATAAAAATATTATAATCTAGTATAATCAAGAAATATACAGAAAATAAACAATGTATAAAATATACAAAAAATAAAATGTATAAAAATATATACATAATATATACAAAATATATACATCTGGTCAGATGCTTTTAACCACACTTTGATCAGAAACTATTTTTCTCACCTGTGCTCTAGATTTTGAAATAAAGTAGTCCTCTTCAGCTCCATGAAAGTGTCTCTCCAAAGCACTATCCTCGCCAAGTAACACCCACCTCTGAGAGATTAGATTCCTGAACTATTTTAATCCTGTTTGCATATTTTATTTCACTGTAAAACAGCTTTGTTTTTTGTGATACAGTACCATGAAAAAAATACTTGCCCCTTCCTGATTTTTTTTTTATTTTATTGCAAGTGTGTCAAAAATGTTTTATTGATTTTATTTATTGAGGGGGGGCAAGTTATCCAAACCTATCTGTGAAAATGCAATTGTCCACTTGTTAAATCATCAATTAAGTGTGAGTAACCATTTTTTGAAAAGCTTCAAGTTCAATTTCACTAGAGGAGAAGGTCTAATATCATGTATTTATTTTACCAAATCAGATCAAAATTTCAGTCAAAGAAATCAACAAAGGGGGCAAATACATTTTTCAAGACACTGTATGTTCAAAATACTGCTTCAGTTCTGTTTCCAAAAACCTCTCCCACCACTAACAGTTACAACACATAAAGTGACTAAATTCCCCTGATTAAACTAAAGAAAGAAAATAGCTTTGTGAGACTGTGTGTTGTTACAGGTGTGTAAAGTGTGTGTCACATATCTAAAAACCAGACTGAAGGGACACCCGTGTTTTCTACTGGATATGGACTTGTGTCGATGGCAATATTTTACCCTGAGATTGTCGTCATCAGGAAGCTATTCTTACAAATTGAAATAATAAAAGCTGAATGAACCCCGCGTTTATTTAAACCAAGAAATGGAATGAGGCTTGTTTTAAGGGTGCAGGATGCCAAATAAACCCTGCCAAGTCTCCTGTGTGACAGTGGGGAAAAATGGATGTCAGTACAGGTCATGGTGATGAAATTGCAAATAATTGCTTGAATGTGAGCTGATAGAGACATTTTCTTCTCCATCATCAGCTCAGATACAACATTTCTCTCCCTTTTTCCTCTCAAATGAAAATCGCCGCAGATTGTTTCCTAACGAGACCGAGTGAGTGAGACAAGACATCTGGGTCCATCTGATGGTTTTGTCTGTCAGTTGCCATGGCAACCATGATAAGCCCCGCTTCCTCTTGACCACCGAGCCGCTTAGGAGCACCTCCATCATTATCCCAAGGTGTTTTTCAATGAGGAGGATATTGTGAAGGTATGGTGGCTGACTGCCTCCCATCATTTTCTTGCATGTATACACTGTGTGGGCACACAGAGAATGAATGGACCTCAATGAGGCTGACATAGATGCTCAGAATATCAAGTAGTTTCACAGTTTCACAGCTATCCAGGTACCTTTAAAGTTATAAGGGTAACTGCAGTAATTCAAGCTCTCAGTTTCTGCTATGAATCCATCTTTCATCTGATTTCATGAAAATAAGGCACATTAAGAGCTGACTGCAGGTTTGGACATCCAGATTATGATTATATAATTTTTAAAGTAAAATGAAACAAAAACTTCCAAAAGATGATGGAAAGAAACCCAAAACACTATGAGGGTTCCTGGATTAACAGTTGGTTGTGTATGTTTCCTGAATATTCCAGGTCCTGGAAATATATGCACTACCAACCCAAAGCCCAAAAGTTTGAAATGAAGAACTACTGCCGAGTTATTTTTTCTAATGTCCTGTAATTCCCATTTTACATTACAAATGAACCTCACACCTATGATTCCATTTGATTTAAACATTGGGCATATTTTCCTTTTTAAAGACTTTCACACCTTTAGCATCTGTTACGTGGCTTGTGCAATACTGTTGCAGTTTTTACCCAAATTATGATCAGTTATGCTGGATATATAAACATCTCATTAAATCTATACTGTAGGTACATCATAATTGCAAACCCTTCTGTGACTTATACTATAACCCTAGAAATGTGGCTACACATCACGTCGACACAAGCAAAGACTGACTGGCGCGTTCATTTCCTTGTAATGATTTCCAGCTTCTTCTGCCACCATTTTTCAAATCAACTGGGAGAAAATGGACTTACTTGAAGACGGAAACAAATGGTAGTTTAGCAGCAAAATTGGAGAGCAATGCCGGTACACCACACACAAATATAAATACATGCCAAGAGTAGACTTTACAGAGATTCAACGCAGAAGGGTAAGTAATACAAATACACTTTAAATTTTCTCAAGGGTATTATAGTCTTTCAACTGTGGTTGAAAATATCTATTCTTAATTACAATTTGTTCATATTTTTTCACGATTATTCATTTTCATTACAATCTTCTCATTTGCCACCTTCAGGAGCAGTTTACCCACAGACCCACAGGCTCTGTCATGCAGTTAACAGTCGTTTGTCCTTTGGATTGCACTGATGACAGCCCATAGCCAAAGTGTGTTTCTTGCCCATCAATATAAAAAAGAAGTATACTTTGTTAGTGCATTTTTTTTTTTTTTTTATTATGTAAACTGACCCCAGGAAGAATTGCTGATGCAGCATGCTGCTGACGCTAATGGGGATCTCAATAAACATAACCATAACCATAAACATAAACATGAACTTAGTAAATGCCAGTTTTCTGATATTTTTTTAATTTTAAACCTAATGCATGTTTAGGATTTCGGCATACTCTTATGCTGTATTACATAATCCCAGACACAAAAAGAGGAGCTTACATACAAGAGAGTGAAGAAGGATGGGTGGTGGTGCTATGAAGACTACCAATTGTAAACTGCATCTTGTCATCAAGATGCAGTTTACATTTGCAGCTCTTGGCCACCGGTTGACAAAGAAGATTTAGGAAGATTCTGATGAAAGAGCTGGCTGGAGAGGGAAAGGTGGAGTTAGTACTGCTTCCCACCACAGCACCCTGTGCAAAACTTGCATTCCCATCAACTCAAAGCAAACTGCCCATCAGAGAGTGTCCAAGAGGAACACCTCAGGATACCATTGTACTGCAAAAAGTGTGGTGTGCTTTGTTTCACTTCAACAAGTAAATGATTTCAGGAGTAACATGAAGATGTAGACTGTAAATGCTAAAACAACAGGAGTTATGGCGGGCGATGTGGCAGGCAAAATTTGGACCTAAATACATCACTTGGCAGACGGATGCTAACATGAAGAGGTGTTATTATTTAAATCGCAGACTTCATACAAACAAGCTCCAAGGGGCTGAATCTGAACAGGTAATCCAGAAACCAAGAAACTGCAGGCAAAAAACAGGATCAGACAGACAGACCATTACAAGGGGAGCTGCTAATAACAACACAGCAAAGAACTGGGCCCTATTCCAGGAAGCAGGTTCAACAGACTCAGAGTTGATCAACTGTGAGATCAGCAACTCTGAGTTTTTGTCTTTACATACATATAGTTCAGTCTTAAAATCACTTTAAGACAAATGATTGATCATTGATCAGTGTGTTCTGTGTCTAAAGCTTCATACAGATCAGTGTGATGTAACAATGATGCTACAGTAACTACAGTAAATGTTTCAGAGGAACTGACTGTCTGACACCTGCACTCATTATAAATCTGCGAGATCATCACTGTCTCAGTCCTTAAAGCCTGTTGACGAGTGAACGACTGTAAAAGCTTCATTTATGTACAAAAATAACGAACTAACGTCTAACTGGGATTTCAGTAAAAACTTAAATGTCTGCAGATGAATTCACTCCTCTGATCACTCTGAAAGCGACTTTATGATTGAGGAAATGAATCGGTGTGTCAGATAGGTGGTCAGGTAACTGACTCAGAGTTGATGTTATCGCTCTTTCTGGAACAGTTTTCGTCATTTTAGAGTTTAGAGTTTTTAGCTAAACCTGCTTTCTGGAATAAGGCCCTGATGAAAACACAGACAATATACACCCAAGGGATACTGAGAGGAGAGTGGAAACAGCTGGGGAGAACACGGGGACAAAATCACACTAACAAGACCAGGGGAAGTACAACTGAACACGTCGCACATGAGACAAGACACTATCAACATACGACAGGAAGTGTCAAAAACAGAGACCAAGACTAAGACATGTGAACTTGACACAAAGACTGGGAGGTAAACAAACACAGAGAGGCAGGCACACAGAAGAACATCAAATAAGAACAAACTACAACCAAGAACATTGATTCAGATAACCAACTAAAGAGGCCTGAAAATCTCAATCCAGGAAACACTGCAAAAAGGCACATAACTGAAAACTGCAAACCCATAATGACCTAAAAACAAACAGAGAAGGAGGAGTCAAAACATAAAACGCTGGGTCAGCATCCCAGGACCATGTCACAACCAGTTACAGTATGTACCGATTTCTATTTTCTCCATTTTTGAAGCTTATTACCAACACTGAACACACACACACACACACACACACTGCAAGATGCCCTTTATCTTTATTTTGTACAGTTCCATATAAATGGATTTTTTTTACTTCTGCATATTGTGCATTCGCATTTTTACTTAATAACTTATTTTTTATTTGAGTGTGCACAGTTGACCACTGAGTTTTCTGCTGTATGTTGTTAATACTAGTTATGAGATACAAACCTCCAAAAGAAACAAAAAAACAATAATCCTCTTGGAAACAGAGGTACAAGAAGATACAATTGAGTTAATTGATTTTACACAATGGTAGAAGCCAGTGATGCTGTATACATCTTCCTGTAATAGAAATCAGTCTCCTTCAAAAGTAAAAACAAACAAACAAAAAAATATTATTTGGCACACTTGAGGCACTTTAGCTATCCAAATGGTCAAATGTATCTTGTCTGACACCCTTATTAAAAATATTTGTAAAATCCATGTGCGTTGTTATATTTCTGTCTGATTTGGTACAGTTTTAATCAAGGAGCTGCTGAAACTTCAGTGGCATTCTGCATGTAATCATTTCTATCATGGTGTTATCCACTGTGTAATCTAAAAATGTTTTAGGCAAGGGTATAAATGATAAAAAATTGTAACAGTTATGATGAAACCGGTTATATTCAGAGGTCTACAAATTTTTATCTCATTAATCAAGAATCAAGAATCAAGAATGCCTTTATTAGTCCCACAAATGGGGAAATTGCAGTTAACAGAACATCCATCCAAAACAAGCATAAACATAACACAGACAGGGGGGACAGATGTCTGAGGTCATGCAGCCGTTTCTCAACGGCGCTACCTTTAGCAGAGAGACAGAAAGAGATACATTGGGATAGTTAGGTTCAAAAAATCATCTCATACTGTGTTCATAAAGAACACCTTACGAGGTTCCAAAAAACACCTCAGCAAAAAGCATATTGCACATATAAAGCCGGGATAGCAGTATGGTGGGTAGGGTCAGGGTCAGGAGGGGATGCAGACGGAGATGAGAGGGTGGGGGGTGGGGGGGCATTGTGGAGCCCAGATGCCAGCTCCTAGCCAAAACAGTTCGCTGATAGTGATGGAAGTTCATCAGCGGCCTTGGTACACCAGATCCAGCTTCACAAATCACAGAGAGGGCTGAGGGGGAGGGCGGCCATCACGCATAGCTCTGGAGAGATATGATTGCCAGCCAAGGCCGGTTAGGGAGCCGAATTCTGATAATGCAGATGTTGATTTGGAACAGGCTGCTTTTTTTTTTTTTTCAACAGCCTTCAGTCTCACTGGGAAACCATTCAATAAATCCAATAATCCAAATTCATTAGTTACCGTCCTCACTGTGCAGAACCGTACCTTATCTCCAGATCGAACCCCTCTCACCTGCTACTCCCCAAGTCTACGGCTCAGGTTCATCAGGCTTTGAGTCTGAGTCTGTACGGTTCTGGTCAGCCCGTCCACCTGGGTCGGCAGCCTCTGCAGATGTCGAACTGCCGTCCAGGTTTTCTTGATTTCTCGGTAAATCAGGTATCCTCCGAGCCCAAACAGAAAAGATACCGCTACCAGATAGCCAAATATGTAAGCGTCTTCCACGTCTTCCACCTCGAGGGCCGAGAAGCACACAGGTCTCCACGAGCTCCAAGAATCGATGACGTATCCAACCGGGTCTGTTCCACTCGGACACGCAGGCTCCCCTTTCCCAGGTCTCATAGTGGAAAAAATTCGATCAATGGTCGTGAAGGCCCAGTTTGCCAAATCCATATTGCTCTCAATCTTATTCTTATTCGAACAGTGTGCAAGAGACGCTCTCACAGCAAGGAGCAAGCAGGAAAGACAGGGAGGGCAGGGAGAGAGATAGAATCCGACCGTCCCCGTCAGAGGCTGGAGCAAGAATAATTTTGGCTATAGATGAATGTGATCATGCAAAATGTGTGTGCTCGGACTCAAAGCAAAAGCAAATCAAGAGTTCCCCAAATCAGCACCTGACCACATCCCTGCCTGAGCCAATCACAGCTGTTCCCAGCACCATGCAACATGACGTTTCCTGGTTGAATCACATTATGTACAAGAACAGGTAAACAGCAAGAGTCAAATGTCTGCCACAGCAGAAGGTGAAGAGTTCGTTTCTCAAAGTGGATCCATTGTTTGGAAATACTTCAGATCCAGCTCAACTAATGTTAGCCAAAAACAACTGCAACAAGTGCTGTAGAGGCTGTAGTACAAAGCAACACAACTTAACTCATTCAGCCTCCTGAAAACACACCTTAACTGCAGCATAAGTGCATGAAGGCCAAGAAAAAAACAATGCGAGTTGCCCAACTTCAACTCAAAGGTCCATAAAAGTCAGCCTGTGCAGTCTGCACGTCCATTCAACTCACAAAGACCCACTGAAATTACAAATTTGAGTTTATTTCATTTGGCCAAAGACATCTTGTCCACAGTGAGTGACAAAGGCTTCAGGAAAATGTCCAACTTAGTGGACAAAAGATGTTTCACCCTCTTTTTCTAAAGTGCCTGTATGCAAAACATTGCAGGGGAAAAACGAGGGGTCTCACAGCTGTAAAGTACTTTGCTACGAGTTTTATTCACATCCATCATGCAGGTACAATGAATGGAGTAAGGGATTTTATAGTTTGCTTCTAGGAAATACATTTAGGGTTTATTCACCTGGCCTATTTTTCAGCACACATTAATTTATAAATGTTGATGGATGCAGATTTGTGCAGGTGTGAAGATATGAAAGCAGTATTCTGTGTACATCTGTAATCACCCTGGTAGTATGCATTGTAGTTTACTGGGGTTTTTATCTCTGTGCACTGTTTTATATAGGAGTGTGACCTCTACCTTGGAGGATCTTTGAGAGTCTGTCTGCAGAACTCCACCAGGTGGGTTGAACCCATGGGGTGGTGCAACAACAACAGTTTTATCACTAAAAACTAATGAATAATTGTAACAAATAATCATGATCTCAATATTGATCAAAATAATCATGATTATCAATTTCACCATCGTGCAGCCCTAATATGTTTAAATTTCTTACTAAATGACTCAACTGCAGCTCAGAGTAATCCCCTCAGGTTTTTTTTATATATATTTTTATATATAAAATATATATAAAACTAACTGGACAGGAAAGCCGTAGTGATACCAAAAAACTAACATCAAGAAGCTTGGGAAACACCAGGGGCTGAGAGAAGAGCTAGAGAGGATGCAGAAGGTGAAGATAACAGTGGTCCCCGTGGTAATCGGAATAGTCGGAGAAGAGAAGAGACCCCAAAACTGGAAGAGTGGCTCCATCAGATTCCGAGATGCCGAGAAGAGTGCAGTGCTGGGAACAGCTGAGATATCGCACAGGACCCTCAAGCTCCCAGAGGACAAAAACTGCCCACAGGGCGAGTGGGGATTATTATTTTATATATATATATATATATATATATATATATATATATATATATATATATATATATATATATATATATATATATATATATATATATATATATATATATATATAAGAATGAGTGAGAGGAAGATGTCTATGCCAGAAACACATGTCATAAGCCTGGGTGCAGAATCCTTATGTACATTTTAAATCTAACTTACATTTAGTGTTAGTGTTAGATTTCTTTTGATTTGGGGTTCCATGTAATGTTTAAAGTTTGAGCTCCATATGGCAGATATAATTGACACACACTATTTTGGTATTTCATCCTTTTGCTGTTGCTGGTCAGCTCTTCTCTTACCTCAGCTGTGCTCCTTGCTCTCATTTTTCTGCTGCTATACTTACTGCTGTTTAAGTTGTTCATGGCAAAGCTTCCACCAAACAAGGTTATCATTACAGTTTACTGCTGATCTGTAATTCATCTAATTAATATTTCATATGCCCATATTTTGTACACAGTTAAATAATCATGTGTTATTGATGTATAGCCTACATATGTTAACACTACTTAAGGGTTTATAAACCATAAATCTCCTGACATTTTCCTTTTTGTCTGAGCTTTCTCAGAGACCTATTGTTCCTTCCCTCCACGGTTCCTCCAGTGTTTATTTTATTTCCATATTTACAGATTTTATTTCCATGTTTTTAAAAAAAGCCCACCGTGAGTGGTGGTATTGATATCTCCATTGCAGGTATTACAGCGTGTAAATACTTAGGTTTTGTCTGGGGGATTTTTACCCTTTACTTCCTTCAAAAGGTTTTCAAGGTCTGTTAGACTGCTCATGAGTACTACATAAACAAACAGATGTTAATAAGAGTTTTGTTGGCCATCAGTTAGGTGTTTAATCCCTGACATTTCAGAAAGTTTGAGGTTAGACAAACTCAGCCACAATGGTGGTATACATTGGTTTTGGACTCTTGAACCCTTGTGCCATCCTGGCTGGCTGCTCCTTTTTTTCTTCTTCTTCTGGAGTAAGAAGTGACCATATTTAGATGAGAGGGTGCAGTGAAAAGTTAGCAAACTAACACCAGTACATTCATTGTAAACTGTATGGCTGCAAGGTACAGACATGTTTCTGACTTCTCCAACACCATCAGGCCAGCTCTGCTGAGTGATAAACTGACAGCAATGCAGGTGGACAGGTGACTACCTGACTATCAGACCTCAGTGTGTGGCTGCAGCACTCTGTCGGACATTATGGTCAGCAACACAGAAGCAATGCAGGGGACTGTCCCATGTCCCACTCTTCACTCTATTTAACCACAGACTTCAGCTACTGCACAGAGACCCTAACCCCTCCACCTTCATAAGTTTTCTGATGACTCTGCAATAATGGAATGTATCAGAGAGTGATGAGTAAGAGTACAGGACTGTGGCGGGCCGCTTTCTTACATGATGCAAACAAAAACCTCTGCGGTTCAAACAAGGACAAAGGAGCTGTTTGTAGGCATGAGGATCAGAACAGCAGTGACCCCTGTTCCCATCCTGTGGGGTCAATGTGGAGACAGGATTACAAATACCACTTGACAATAAAAATGGACTTCATTAAAAAAAAATAAAGATGCCCTCTACAAGAAGGGCCTAAGCCATCTCGATTTTTAAGAGACAACTAAGATCTTTAAGCATCTGCCAGATCATGCTCAGGGTGTTACTTATGTGTGGTGGCCAGGGCCATCCTCTATGCTGTGGTGTGCTGGGGCAGCAGACTGAAGGTAGCGTATGCCAACAGACTCAAATTAATCCGCAAAGCCAGTAACGTTATGGGTGTGGAGCTTGACTCTGTGACAGCGATGTCGGAAAGGAGAATGCTGTCGATACTGGACAATCCTTCACACCCTCATTCTGAACAGCCACGTTCAGCAAAAGACTGATTCTACCACAGGAAACCATTCCCACACTTTACAACTGCTCCTTACGACACCTGGACTTTTCACCTGTAATATCTTGTTTATATTGTACATGGTATTGTTTTAACTTTGGAATATTTAACTTAACTCTGACACACTGTTCATATTTTGTGGCTTCACAGTATGGTTGAGTTTTGACCCAAGCCAAGAATTCCCTCATAAATGTCTATGCCAAATTTTGAACTACAGATCAATACAGAATGTATAAACAGGCAGGTATTAATAAATTGATGATTAATCCTCAGTATTTCAGAGGGAGAGTATATTTTTTTAGGTTTTATAATGCTTATAATACTCATCACAGAGTATTGTGCTATTTTATTTACTACATGAAAATATAACAGCCGTAATGATTGATATATTTTATTGAAAGTGAAAATGGAAAGAATTTCACAGCTTTATCATTAAAAAGAAAAACTTCATAACTACAATCTATAGTTATCAATATTAACTCAACATCAATTAATGCAGAAACTAGTGTGTGCATTGGGTGCTGTGGTAGGAAACCTTGATGTGTGGGAATTGCACGTGTTTCCTGACACTCAGTGAAATGGCAGGTCAGGTGTCTCTGTAATCTTATGATCCACCCCCACCCCAGTTAACATCATTAGTTTTACTTATATTTATATAGAGGGTTTACATTTTCTATCTTTCATATATATATTTTAATTGAGCATCTATAACAAAACAACTCCCCCCTTGGAATTAATAAAGTATTCCAATTCTGAAACAAACAAACAAACAAACAAAAAGCCCTGTGGTTACACATTCATCCATTCATCCTCTTCCACTTACACTTTTCAGGGTCAGGGGGTGGAGCTAGAGTGTATCCCAGCTGTCATAGGGTGAGAGGCAGGGTACACCCTGCACAGGTCGCCAGCCTGTCGTAGGGCCAGACAACCATTCACACCTATGGGCAGCCTAGAATCACCATGCTGCCTCGTAGTTACAGATACGCTGGATATTTAAAAACATAGAAGAAAAAAATTCTCGCAAGTCAAATGTTCATCAAATGTTATTAACTTTCAACAATAATAATAATAATAATAATAATAATAATAATAATAATAATAATAATAATAATAATAATAATAATAATAATAATAATAATAACACAGTGGTGTGGTGGTTAGCACTGCTGCCTCACAGCACGAAGGTCCTAGGTTCAATTCCACCTTGATCGGGGTTTGCATGTTCTCCCCGTGTCTGTGTGGGTTTTTCTCCGTGTACTCTGGTTTCCCCCCACAGTCCACAGACATGCAGTTACTGGGGTTAGGTTAACTCTAAATTGCC
Organism: Archocentrus centrarchus; assembly: GCF_007364275.1. Lineage (NCBI taxonomy): Eukaryota > Metazoa > Chordata > Actinopteri > Cichliformes > Cichlidae > Archocentrus > Archocentrus centrarchus. Next base: position 36,439,769 of record NC_044355.1, on the reverse strand, counting down.
CATAGATGTGAATGGTTGTCTGTCTCTCTGTGTTAGCCCTGTGACAGGCTGGCGACCCGTACGTGGTGTACTGTCCATTTCGCCCTGTGACAGCTGGGACAGGCTCCAGCCCCCTCACGACCCTGAACAGGAAAAGTGGATGGATGAATGAATAATAATAATAATAATTACACTGACCAAAAGCAGGTCAGAGTACCGAGGTACAAAAAAGGTTAGATTGATACTGCACGTCTTAGATTAAACATTGAATCCTGCTCTTCACATTGTTCATTTCTGTTTGCAGAAAGAAGCCAGTGGATCATTTAAAGGAAGTTTTCTGTCTCATTTCCCTAAATTGTTCCGTTTATTCATAACTCCGCTGGAGTTTCACATCGTCACATTTTAACTAGCAGATTGTGAGTTATAAATTTTAATTTTCTTTCACAGTTTTACAAGGTTTCATTAATATTTTATAACAACCATAAAGATCAAAACTTTAATATGATTTTATTTGTATTCATGCCCATCATTGCCCTGTTTTCTTCCCCTTGCGTTCTCTTCTCCATAATCCATACTCCTCCTCACTGCTGCTTTTAACAAACCAATTTCCCCTCTGGGTTCAATAAAAATACAACTGCCTGAAATAGGTAGAGGAAAAAAATGACAATTTTTACTGGAGGCAAATAGAAGAAAAAGATATTTTAATCAGGATTTACATCTAAAATACAGCTTCAGAAAAGCCAGGGCCAATCAGAAAGCAGATCATGTTTCCAATCAGAAATGAAGCTTTAAAGCTGTTTCACACAACTAGAAAGTCAAATAGATGTTTGTTACATGCGCCACATTTTTTTATTCAAATGTGCATCAATTCAATCAACAATTACTCCTTAAGCTTTACACTGTGAGCATCATTAAAAACATCACTGAAGCTAGATGAAAGCTGTTTTTACTTATTTTTCTGCAACAACCAACTCACCTTTCCAAACCTGATTGTTACCGAGTTTAAGTGTGGAGATATCAGTTTATGAAATACTCTTGTCAATAACTGTGTAGGATGACCCCTGTTGATCTGTTTCCCCCTGTACAACATGTAGTTAAGGTTTCCTCTTCTTCACTTTCCTTTAAATTGGAGGGTTTTTTCCAGCGTTTGTAACATGTTAAACTCTTACTGTAGCTCGTTTCTGTGTAGGAAACAATGACCCATATGATTAAACAATGAAAGACTGAGACCTGAGTCAAGTAGTAGTTCACACTAATGCTTCCTGTTTGAGGGCCTCACAGCATCTTTTGTTGTGTAAAATGAAAATATTCAGGCTGAAATTGACTTTAGTTCAGCTCAATTGCCAGTATGGCAACCTAACTTTGTTGTAAGATTAAAAATCTCCATAGAGCTGCAGAGTTCACCACACAGCTATAACATAACATAATGAGTTGACAAATGCTGGTAATTTTGGTGGTTTGAGTCAAAATTGAGTTTACAGTAATATATTCTGCTTCTAAACAAGAGCTCGTTGCCTTCTCATGTCCAGTTGGTATTCAGGGTCACCGTACAAAAGATTGATACTTTTTAATAATTTGAAGGTCTTTTGTTATTTCAGCTGCCATTGAGTTGTAGAGCTGTTTCATTGCCATAAAAATGAAGTTCATGCAGCACTGAACTTCACTTTTTCAAAGAATAATGAAGGATTGTTTTACCTCTGCTTGTTCATGTGACTTGCATTAGCAAGAAAGACATTCATATACAACCTTGGTTTTCATAACCCTGTAAATAACAGTTCATCTTAATTTTCTTCTGTATTCGCTGAATATATTTGAATGTATACTGTTCAAAACAAAGGAAACAAAGGAACACTTTTCAATCAGAGTATAGCATCAAGTCATTTAAACTTCTGGAATATTGATCTGATCAGTTGTTAATCAATTTCCGCAGCTTTGGTGTTAATGAAAATAACAGGTGCACTACAGGGCAACAATGAGACAACCCCCAAAACAGGAAGGGTTTTACAGGTGGAAAACACTGACATTTTTTCACAGAACAGCCACTCTACATTTCATAGAATAGGATGCGTTGCTCTAGATCAGTGGTTCTCAAAGTCAAGAGTGCTGCAGCCCATTTAAAAACCAGTATTGTAATGTATCAACACAATATAAAGATTTAACTGAGCTCGACCTAAAATATCGGCAGCAGTAAATGCAACATACATCAGTGCAGTAGTAGTATCAAACCACAGACATATGTAACAGTAACTTTGAAGGGTTTCATTTCCTGCAGAAACGTTCTTTACTTTTGATACGTTTGTGTGGTTTTGAATGCAGGCCTTGACTCTGCTCAGTCCTGATATGACCCATAGCTAAATGTGGTTTTAAAGTAATTTAAGAGGAAGTAAGTTCTAACTGGGCTTTACAGCATTATAGAATTGTATGTTTAACCCCAGTCTGTTTCTGTTCCTAAAAACCATCACCCTCAAACAGAAAGCAGGGAGCAGACAAAATGTCTGTTGCTCTCGAACTCTAATTGGTCCTCAAAGATTAAAAAAAAAAAAAAAAATACAGCCTCTCCATCTCTGTGTGTCCTGCCTGACCTCAAGCACTCTCTTGTCTCCTATTAGTTTTAATTGACTCTGTCTCCCTTCATGTGTCGACCTCCAGTCCCCTCCTCTTCCTCTGACAGTGGCTGTCTGCAGATCGCCTTGGTGAGGACTGTTGCGCCATCCATCAGGGGCAAGAGAGCGGCAGCAGGAAGTTATGTCAGGAAGTTGGTAGTTTAGCGAGGTGGATGGAAGGTGACTCGTCAGGCTCAGCAGCTAGTTGAGTCCGGCGGCTGTCAGGATGCCTGACCTCCTCCTGCTCTCAACATGACAGAGAGGATGGCTGAGTGTCAGCTTAACTGCTCAGCCTGTCATGTCTGTCACGCCCGACGATACAGGAAGTCATGTTTTCTGAGCGTGCTTGAAGCAGTTGAAGCTTTTTTTTTTTTTTATCCTTTCATCCTGGATTCAACTTTTTCCTTTCCCATACGGTGCCACGGACCTCAGAGCAGCTTGCTGTCACAGGATGAAGCTTCCTGGCAGGTTTCTCTGCAGCTCGTAAAGGTTTTATAGGAAGTAGATGAGTTTGGACAGAAGGAGATGAGCCAAAGAGCATGTGTCTTTTTTTCTTAACACTGTGTGCAATCTGTCAGTAAATCTAACATGACCATCACTGTCACAACCACTCCTTACCAAAGTTCACAGAAATTTAAGCTTAATTTAACTGTAGACAGAATTTTTTAGTGTTAATCAGTGCAGATATGCAGTAATTACATTACACCTGGAAATGTAGGAAATCAAAAGTCACACCTCAAAGGTCCTCAGCTCTATCGTTAACCTGCTCAGGGAAATGGAGCGTTGACCCCATTGACTGCACCAACACTATGCCCAGAAACCAGCCAGAACCCTGTTGTTTGATGAAACTGAATCTGTTGTCTTCTTGTTGCTCATTGTCAGTTTCTCTCAGATGTGTATGAATGACACAATTTTGCCTTCTGTGTTCATGTCCTCTGGCCTTTTTTTCCCAGTTTGTTCATGGTGAAGCGGAAGTATAAAGTTCAGGCTTTATATTTATCTTAAAGTGGACCCACTCTGCTTTTTGTTATTTTCTGTTATATAGATCTTGTTTCAGTCAGAGGTGGATTCTCATATTAAACTTGGGCAAAGTTTCAAATAATGAGGTCAATATATGTAGAAGCAATCTTGTACATACTGTAAAGCTCAAACTTCAGGCTGCTGGTTTCAAACCTTTCTGGACTGGAAACTGAACCCAAACACTGAGCAAGAAAACCTTTATATGAGCATTATTGCATTGATGACTTGCGTGTGCATGTCTCATACTCTTAGCTCACGTTTACTCTGCATTTTGATTCTCACTGCAGTTAATAGCTGTAGTATTGTTAGTATTGTTGGTACAATTCTATGATTTGCATTTCTTCATTCATTTTCATTTGAGACAGTTATACCCAGAATTTGTCTTTTTTCCCCAGCAGCACTTCACAGAAGTGTTGCCATATATTTTGGCTCTCAGCAATTCAGAACGAGTCCTCCTTCCATTATTATGTGTAATGGAGTTTTAATGATGCTATTGGTGAGGTTGGAGGAGAGCAGAATTAAGTGCACACCTGAGGTGTATTGAGTGCTGGTTTACATAATGTATACGAAGGAGGCTTTAACTTCTTAATGAAGAAACATCCATTCATACTGGTGGCATTGTAAAAACTCCCATTAGAAAGTCAATTTCCCACCCTGTTCTGAAACATTAGCCAGAAACTGAAGGAGTTAACATATGCTGAGATTTTAATGTTTTCTGCCCCTGCAGAGAAAATAGGAGATCAGCAAGAAGGAAAGATTCTTCCACAAATCATAGCTTCATTTCAACTATTCGCCCAAATATCTCTCTTAACAACTCGTTTAGAATACCAGCTCCTGAAATCTTATTTTCTTGAAACAAAAAAGCAACCAGGGCTCAGAAAACAGCACCTATTAAAAAGTCAGACTTATGAAATATCTAGTCACCGCTTTTCCATTAAGTCAAACATAACTGAAGTAAATAGGTGCAGAGGGGAGAGCTGCTAAAGAAAAGTATTTTTATCAAAGTAATATTTCACCCTTTTCTCCTCTCACTGACCTCCTGTCACATGATATGCAGCAGTGGTTTTCAAACTCTGTGTCCAAGGCACACCAAGCCAGAATTCAAGGCACACCTATTTTCATATTTGTACAAAATAGTCATCTGACTGCAGTCCCTGGTGCCAGATTGACTTGGTGGGTGAGCAGGTGTCCAAATGCTGCATAGCTAAAGTGCAGCAGTCTGGTTTCAAATCTGATCTGTGGCCCTTTGCTGCATGTCTTCCCGTTATATCTCTCCCCATTTTCCTGTTTATCTTCACTGCTCCACTATCCAAGAAAAGCAAAAATATGAAATAATAAAAAAAAAACAAGAAAAAACACTGCAGTCCTCTAGTGGCTGGTTCCAAAAGTGAATCACTCCCCAAAGACTCTCATATTAAAATGTCCAACTAAAATAAACATGTTTGCACTCTGAGTCCAAACATGGTTTTGGCCAAGTGGATAACTCATCCAGCTAGAGTCAGGGACGTGGCTCTTGGAGACAGAGGCTCACAGCAGAGATAGAGCAAAACCGTCAAAAGGGCCGAGTGTCATTATGCAAAGAAATGCCGCAGCCATTTCATGGACTGAAGTCACAGTGCATGTGCCCAGGAATACAATTCATTACGGACTACATGCCAGCACCTCAGGCCTGGAGCAGTGATGCCTCCTTGCCAGATGCACTGAATGACTTTTGTGTATGCTTTAGAACCTGTGAGGAAAACTACCCCTCCTCTGATCAGAGCTGATGTTAGTAATCTGCAGAAAGCTGCTAAAGCAGATAACATGCCTGGTTGGGTGCTGTGGGAATGTGCTAACCAGCCGTCAGCCGACATCCCTGAGCACAACAGTAGTTCCTACCCACCTTAAAACCAGAAGAATCCTCCCAGTGCCCTGTGACATGAGTCCATGAAATGGCTGTGGCGTGTCTTTGCATAATCACAGGTGGTGGCAGTGATGCACATGAAGTCCCATCTCCTGGAACAATTAGACCCATTACACAGGGTGCCATCCTCTTTACCCTTTCTCACTTGAACTGGTGTAGGCAGAGAGTATGTAAAGAGCAGGTACACCAGAACGCTGTGCATGGACTTCAGCTCAGCATTCAACACAATCATCCCACACAGATTTTTGGGAAGCTGAGCTTACCAAACACCTCCTTTTGTAACTGGATAATTGTTCTCACTGGCAGACCTCAGTCAGCACAGGCATCAACAGCTCCAGGATCATCACCGCTGTTTCACAAGGTAGTGTGCTCAGGCCACTGCTGCTCACTGTTTACACCGCTCAAACCACATCATCAAGTTTACAGATGACAGTGGTGGGACACAACAGAGATTACTTCAGGAGGAACTCTACCACTCCAGTGGCTCTGCTATCAAACTCATCAGCAGAGTGAAGTTTCTGAGTGCACACATGGCAGACAGCCTGAAGGCCGCCCTTCACCATCCTATTCTTACCACTTTACTTGAGAACAGTTGAGAGTACCTTCTGCTTAGTGTGGGAACAAAACTGATCAACAAAACTTGATCTGAAGTCCCTCCAGCACACTGTAAGGACAGCAGAGAAGATCATTGTCCTTAAATGGCAGATGCGTCTGTGTGATACACCTGTACATCTTTTCTATGTTCAATTTCAATTTCAGTTTATTCACTCAATTAAACCATTTCAACACTTGCTATACATGAGTGAAAAGGGAGCAGGAAGAAGAAAAATTATTGTGTAGCTTGCTATCATTAGCTGATAACTTGGCATGAATCCTCCCATTCAAATATGGTCCCTTCCAGCTCTAGCAATTCATACCTTTTTGGTACAACATGTTGCAAACTTGACTTAAAATAAATTAAACCAGTGTGTTTTTGTGAGTCCACCTTTATTACATGGACTAGTTCTTTTATAGTGCTTTTCTACTCTGAGCAGTCAAAGGGCTTATACAACATGCATTGAGTGCTGGTTTACATAATGTATACCCATTTACCCATTCATGCAAGCACTTCCATCTGAATCTAAGCTAAGTGCTTTTACTGTCTAACATTCACACACATTATACTCTAACGCTTGCATCAGAGAGCAAGTTGGGGTTCACTATCTTTCCCTAGTTTGGCATGCAGCCCAGAGCAGCCAGGAATCTAACTGCCAACCTTCGGATTAGTAGGTGACCTGCTCTCCCTCCCTCCCTTCATACTAGGCGCACTGCCTCACAGTGAGGGGCCTGGCCTCGACCCCTGCTGGACTTGCTCCTTTTAGGGGACACTCCCTCTTTTTGTGTAACGGAGGAGTAGCCGCTCTTTCAGTATTATGTCTCATCAAAGACTGGAGCACAGCTTGTTTTGTGACAACTAGAGAAAATAACCCCTTTTAATCATCTGAATATTATAATGAAATCAAATACTTTGGGTTGGGTGGTTTATTTTTGTCCATACCACATTTCTCCCTTACACTTTTCCCTCAAACTTTTAATGGCATCCAGCCATTATGATACTATCAGTCTTTATGTGGCAATTAGACATTGCATCTAGGAAGGTTGTATCTGTATAGGAGTCAGAGTTCAGTAAAGTCCATGAAGACATGTCACTGCTAATCACAGTGAACCACAGTGGCATGTACAGTATCTCCCCTTCGTGCCATATGCTTGCAGTAGATGTCATTGTGCACAATAACAATCCACTGCCCTTTCCATCGTTATGATGTGTATCTGCATCTTTACTGAGTAAGGTATTTTCACATAGACATAGCTGAATAACACAGAGTGCAGTATACATAATAGGTTACCATGTCATTTTTTTTTCCTTTTTTTTTACAAGACAATATTGCTATTGTTATCCACCCTTACAAAGCAGAAATATGTTTCTAACAAACAGTAATGGAAATCTGGAACTTTGCTTTTATTGTTTGTTTGTTTTTTCTTTATAACAACTTGACTGTAATATTTAACTTGTGATTCTGCCTGAGCTACTTATTCCTGTACTATAGTAGGCTGTCCTAACTCTTGGTGAGTTAACATTAATTTTTGCTTACACATGCTCGAAGGATACTTTTTCATGCTGGCAGGTGACAGTTCAGCACCCTCTTGGTCACTGCTTTCAGTATCAGATTGAGGAGAGTGTTGAGCATCTTTATTGTTCTCCACTGTTGTTGTATCCTCCTCCTGTTGTTCACTCTGGTACTCATCAATGAGATCCTCTACTACTGCTGCTGCTCCTCTCTCTGAGTTAACTTCCGATGCCTCTGTCCACCAAAGCTGCTCTCCTTGTTCTCTCAGTTCTATTGGTAGTCCTGTCGTTCCTCTACATCGATCCTCATCCTCTGAACTGGAACTCTTTTTGTGCCTCTCTTAGAGCATTTTTGGAATTTCCACCGCTGGCATCCCCATTTCCTCACTTTGTTCAGCTACAGAGGTCAAAATAGTCAGAGGACAGAGCCAGGGCTCACCTTCGTGCAGCTGAACAGACAGAGCCTGAGTCACGTTGTTTCAGACCTCCGGTGTCACTGCTTCAGTGCAGGTTTGTATGTACTGCTCCATATCCAAGAGCATGCGTTAGAGACCATGAGCATCCCTGTTAGTTCTGCCAGGTTGATACTTAATGGAGAACTGGAAGTCAGCAAGTTCAGCTACGCACCTGTGGGTAGTGGCATTCAGCTTGGCCATTGTAAGCACATACGTGAGAGGCTTATTGTCAGTGTAGACAATGAATGCTGGTGAATAGTAGAGATAACCTCTGAACCTCTCGTAGATGACCCACTTCAGGGTGAGAAACTCTAACTTCCCTGAATGAAGGTGGTAGGTTTTCTCTGGGGCAATCAGAGTCCTAGACCCATATACAATTACCACCAGCTTTCCATTTTTTCTCTGGTATAGTATGTAAAGTATGAGATGAATCCCAACACCTTCCTCACTTCCCCAATGGTGATAGGGTTCCTTTGTTTCTTTGTCTGCCGGGTCCATACTGTAGTGTGGCCATCTTTAGTGACCAACCTCCCCAAGAATCTCACCTGGTTTTTGAAGAGCTTGCATTTTCTAGTGTCAGTTCCACCCCATGGCTCTGGTAATGCTGCAGGATCTGCCTCAGATCACCTAAATGGTCCTTAAATGTTTCTGAATGCACCAGGTTGTCATCCAAATATGGGAGACATATTTAATCTCACAGCCCCACCAGACATTCCTCCATGGACCTCTGAAACTCTGCTGATAACCCAAAATGATAAATGCCGTGAGAGGGGGGCTGGACTCTTCCAGAAAGCCCTGGTGGTAAGCCTTCCCTTGGTCTAAAACAGAAAACCAGGTGTTTCCTTTCAGGGTGTTGAGCATGTCCTGTATGCGTGGTGTGGGATGGGATGGCGGTCAGGAATCAATTTCATGTTTAGTTCCTCATAGATGCAGCACAAACAGAGGCTGCCATATTTTTTCCGCACACACACGATTGGGCTGGAGTAAGAAGATCTTGATTTTTTATCCACGCTCAATTCAACAAATCCTCAAAGTACTCTTTAATTTCTTTATGAAGTGGTTTTGGAAATGATGCATATGTTTCCCTTACAGGTGCAGGGCTGCTAAGGCAGATCCTTAGTTGCAGTGTAGGTATGGCATCCACATCCTTTTCATCACGAGCGAAGGCAGTATTCTCCTCCCTTAACAGCTGTCTGACCTTCTTCTGCTGCGCGGGTGGAAGGTGGTCGAGTGGGACCTGCTGGTCCCATACTTACAACTATTTTTTCAGTGGGTGGTTTTGTTGTTTCAACGTGTTTTATCTCCACTGGTCTTGTGTTAGCTGGGTAAATAGTTCGAATCCTCTGAGTTTGTCCTAGCACAGTTCTTGGGAGCAGCATGATCTCATGAGCTGAGTTATTAGTGACTGGGAGAGTGATGCTCGACCAGGTACCCTGCTGTAAATGGGCTACACTCTCTTGCACCTCCAGTCCCTCTGGCAGCTGTGGATAAGGACTTGGCTCAAATGGGACATCCTGGCATTCTGGAAGGGGGCCTGCTCTTACTCTACACTTGACAACCCATGTCTGGCCTGCTGAAATGCTAATCAATTCCCTCCCAGTTTTTAGTGTGCCCATCATGCCTACTCTTCATTACCCATAAGAAAACTTCAGCTTTCTTACAGAGAATGCCATGCTAACAGCATCCGCCACAGTACAAGGTGGCTCTATTCCCTTCTCTAACATGTATTCCATTACGTTGAAGCCAGTGATTGGCTCCTTTGCGACCCCATCTTCATTAACCAGTAATACTGGCACTAGAAGTTCTAACTGTGCAGCCTCTTCTGTGGATAACCTGAATTTAATTTCAAACCACAAAGCAAATGGGATTGGTGTCTGATTTACTGCCCTTCCATCTAGTATACCAGGCCCAAAGATCTCAGTCAACTCCTGGGATGTCCAGTTGTGTCCATTTTTCATTTATGAGACAAACCTGTGATCCCATATCCCAAAGCACCGTGGTTTTCATTCCATCCAATAGGCATGTAATGATGTGCTTCTTCCCAATCAAGTTCAGTTCCGTTAATTTCAGCTATTTCTCCTTTTGGTTGATTGATAATGTCGAGAAGCTCTGTTTCCATGTGAGTCACTGTTGGTGGCTGGCTGCCTCATTTGTCTTTGCAATCAAAACATCATCAGTGACAGTTGGATCATCACGGTAGCTTTTGATCTGGTATTTTACATTGTCACTAATCAAACCCATAGCAATGGCTTGCAGGAACTTTTTCTGTATAAGTGCAATGCGGTACTGCGCATCTGTACCAGGCTCCCTAGCTGCCACCAGGAGTCTTTCTCGAACAGGAAGTTCTGTGGGGACTCTTTACTTTCCTGGGTGTTATTTATGAGCCAGATATTTATGGGGCGGCTGTAGCTCAGTAGGTAGAGCAGGTCACCTACTGATCGGAAGGTCAGTGGTTTGGTTCCTGGCTACTCCAGGCTACATGGCAATGTATCCTTGGGCAAGATACTTAACCCCAAGTTGCTCTCCGACGCAACTGTCGGAGTATGAATGTGTGTGAATGTTAGATAATTAAAGCACTTAGCTTAATTAATCGTGGAAGTGCATGGGTAAATATAAACATGTTGTGTAAGAGCTTTGAGTGCTCATACTGAGTAGAAAAGCGCTATATAAGAACTAGTCCATTTACCAATGATAGAGGTCCATGGAGCTATCCTCCTTGTAGTGTCTTTTCAATATGATTGGAAGCTGTGAGAGGATCAGGTTTGTTTTAAGCTCCAACATATCCCCAAGACTTAGACCTGGACTCTAGCTACCACTTCAGTAACTTCAGCTTCACTGTGATTTCTTTTGAGTCCCATTTCAATTTGGTGAATTAGGTTAGAGTACGAAAGTTTGTATTTCTGACCCCGTTCCCTAATCTGACCGCTAATCAGACCTGCATATAGTCAGTTCCAGGGGTTGGGTTGCTGGCGAAGCAGTTATCGATGCTGGCAGAGGGGATAACTGGGGCCTAGATGCTGACCGGGTCCTTGGGAAGACATTTTGTCTGTCAGCCTCGCTATTTCTTCCGCCCACCCTTTTACAGAGGTTTGAAAACTTAGCTGTAGTCCTGCATATTGTTCTTGTAGGCTGGCCAATGCAACTGCATCCATACTGGCACACTCTTCGCCATCTTGTGTAGGTTTATCTCTTTCTTTCACTCCTTTTGCACAATTCATCTGTCCAGAAATGCGTCTGCTACCTCCTCTTCCTTTTCCTTTTAGGTTCTAAACAAACTTCTCGTAGCTGGTCCGACCTTAAATGCAGCAGGGACTCACTTAATTGATCTTCCAACTGGTCCAACTCCATACTGTGTCCCCTGATTCTGCAATCTCACACTGCCTCTGAGTAGCACCACTGATCCCACTGCTGCCACAAAATTTTGTTGCACACTTAAATTAAAATAAATTAAGACCAGTGTGTTTTTGTGAGTCCGCCTTTACTAAATAGTCTGCTGCCCTGCAAATATACAGACATATTACATTGTTACAAGTTTGGCACAGAGTCTCCAGACTCATACTAGGTGCACTACCTTACAATGACTGGCCTGACCTCTTTATCCTTGCTAGACTTGCTCATTGTAGGGGATACTCCCTCTTGTTGTATAACGGAGGAATGGCCGCTCTTCAGCTGGAGCATAGCTTGTTTTGTGAGAACTAAAGAAAATAAATGAAAAAAGAGGAGGGCCGCACACCAAAAAGCTCCTTGAGAAATTTTAATCCATCAACGTTTAAAACAGTGACGTTTCGGGCTGGAATGCCCTTCTTCACTTCATTGAGTTTTGCTTGGATCCAGCACCCTGGTTCATTTTTGGATGTGCGTGTTTCTCTTTTATTAACTAAAGAAAATAACACATTTTAACCATCTGAACATTATAATGAAATCAAATATTTTGGGTTGGGTGGCTTATTTTTGTCCATACCACACTTCTCCCTTACAAATATACATTAAGGTTTGTGAAATAAGTATACCTATACTTACCTCACTACACCATTTACACAGAGCATCATCCACATTAAAAACCTCAACATTATTCAGGACTTATCATCCCAGACAGCCTCAATTTTCTTCATCAACTGGGATTTTATTACCATATCAGACTTCAGGATGTCCCTACTGTGTTCTCTTCCCACTGAGAATTATTTTATTCTACTTTTGGGTTTGTTTATCCAACATATTGCTGAAAAATCTGCATAATGGCTCTGCATAAAACCAGAAAAGTATTGCATTATGCTTAAACAGTTGCATGACTGCATTAATGTAACCTAAATCACAGCTCTTCCTGGTGGTTTACTACAATAGTTGTACGGTACTCAATTGTAATTGCGTTCTATGTGTACCTGTGCTGTGAAAGGCTTAAGATTTAGACAGGCTTTTTTGCATCACATGACCAAAAATACACAATTTCAAATGCAGCTTTTAACCAACATCAAGTTTCCTCTTGCCCTGATTACCTAGTATGTATATTTAAGCCCTCAGTTTTTCTCTGTTCTTCGTCATCATCGGTGTTTCCCTCCTCAGCTGTGTAGTCCCTGTTTAGTGTTTTGTCCCCCTTAGTTTCTCCCAGGTGTATTTCTGCATTCATTTCTGCCTTGGTTGAGATTTAATTGTTTGCTTACTGCAACTTGCGAGCCTCCAGCAAATAAAAGCTGTTAGAGTTAAGCTCCAGTTTCACGCGTCCTGTATTTGGGTCTTACCCTTCCCACCACACAGCCTAACTGTGACATCTTTGTGTCTTTTTCCAGATAGAGGCACTCCTGGCCTGCGTACTATAGTTTGTGCAGTTGTTAGTCCATCAGAAAACTGTGGAGACCAGCAAAGCTCTAACATACAAAGAGCTGAACCGAGACCAATTGTCAAAAACAATGAAAAGTATCGACTGAAGCCACTGTCTTTATGTCTCATGCTATTTTTTATCCTGGAGAAGTTCATGAGCACACCCTTCCCTGTTCCAGTTCACTTGTCAACCAATCAGCATTCGACCAACGAACAGCACCATCCATGTTGCACAATGTGCATTTGGGATTTTGGAGGACTGTATGGGAGCACGTTTGCATTGGTTGAAAACCCTCTCTGTAGGAAAATGCCTCTACAAATAGACATGATCACAGTACTGTAAATGAAGCATTTGACTAAACTACACTGAGGCTCTGGGGATGATAGCTGACTGGTTTTGTTTCTATGTGACACTTACCTCAAGTCTGTTGATATTCAAAATTTAATATATTTGTAATAAAAAAAATTAATAAGACATAAGAAATAAGACTGAGTGAGCACCAAATGTGGATTAGTCCATCACTGAAAATAATCCAACAAATCCTTCTGTTTCAGTAACATGACCAGTCATTGTTGAATCTTTTAAAAACCATGGGGAGCCGACACTTGCTGAGCGCCATTCTTCTGTTTCACCAAACTGCTGCCATTTATTTGTCTCTTGATAGAGGCAAAAATTGCCAAAAAAACTTAACAGATCAGATGTTTGATTAATAAATTGCTCATTTGGGGGCTTTAAATAAACAGTTGAAATATGGAATAATTATTTTCTTTCTTTTTTTTTTCTTTTTTAACTGAATTTTCATTTCTGTTAGTAGAAAAAGAAGACACTGAAGATCCCCACAGCTCACATTCAAAAGATTGGCAGTGACCTAATCCAGAGTTTGAATACGTTATGGGCTGTACTGTTAACAGCTGCAGCAGGGAAGGCTAAACGCAAGAATGAGGCTTCAACATTTCTCCTGTTAGTGATTACATTCTTTCTAAATCACGAATGTCTGAGCAAACTGTGCCAGTGAAAGTGAGCTCAAAATACAAATGAAAAAATATCTCAAGCTACAGGTGTAGCCTAAACTTAAGATCTCGTAGATGAGTCCATCTGGAGCAGCCACACCTGGCACCAATCAGGGTTTTGAATACAAAGAAAATGAAAAATGTCACGTTAAAATAAAAAAGACTTTTGTCTGTCTCGACAAACATTTCATTTGTTGAGAGCAACAAAAGCCACAAATCACATTTTCAGTCTGTTTATAGAAAGATGAATTAAAGAAATGTTAAGAAGTTAAAAATCACAAATACACAAATGAGCAAATTGTTTTGTATATGAAAATGTTTAACAGTTGCATTAATTGATTTTAGCAGTCAATTATAGCCAGAAGTGATAAGAGCTAAATGAACTTGAATGAGGAAGAAAAAGTAGAAATGTATTTAAAATGAAAAAGAACGGCCCAAAGAAGCCAAGAAAAAGGCTTTAAGATGCAGTAATATCAGTAAGGATAAAATACATTGTTAGATACAAATTGGTGCATATAATATATACGGCATAAAAATGTCAAGTCCATCCTAAAAGAGAGGAGTAGGGGTGAGCAAGTTGTAGTCATAATGGAAAGTTCTGCAAGTTTTCACTGTATTACATTATAGCAATTTCAGAGGCTACTGTGTGCAATATACTGGATAACATTCGGTACAGTATATTAATTTAACAAGATGAATACAGAGACATCTGTAAAGATATGGAGAATTTTTTTAAAATCATATCTGATCCTACATTAGACTAGTTCAGTTGGTACAGCCTCCAGGGGCAGAAATGTCACTGTTTCCATCAAAGCTGTGCTGGTTCTGGTGCAACTCCACTTCTGCCCTGATTAATTTTGCGAACCAGCCCACATTTCAGACATCTGAGTGCCTTTTTCATTAGTGTGACATACACAGTCCTCAACAAAAACAAGTGGTATAAACTGACATGTTTCACTGGCACTTAAATAAATTGTTAAAATAAATTGTTTTCTGTAAAATACTTTGTAACTCCTGTCTGAAAAGTTTTAGTGCTTACTTGCTCTTATGCTGCTCATCAGATCACTGAGGGAGTGGGAATCATTTCCATGATAGTTTAAATAAAGGTCTTCTCTTTACCATCACCGCCTCCAGAGGAATGGGTTAAAAGCACATGAAAAGCCACAGTGAGACCACACACTCATTCACAGAGTCATCACTCAATCTGAAAACAGAGACACGCACCATCAACATGCTTTATCTATTCATACAGTTTATTATACAGTATGTCCGCTTTTCCGAAGGTGGGTTGAGGTGGCAGCAGGTGAAGCAGGGTTTTCCATGTACCCTTCTCTCCAGCCACACCTTCCAGTTCCTCCTGCAGGATCCCGAGCCATTCCCAGGCCAAATGAGATATATAATCTCTTTACTGGATTCTAGATCTACCCTGGGGTCTCTTCCCAATTGGCGTGCCCAGAACACCTCCAAAGGGAGGCAGCCAGGAAGCATCCTAACCAGGTACCTGAAGCACCTCAACTGACCATTGTAAATCAGCGACTTTAGGCGACTGTTTGTTGTGATTTGGCGCTATATAAATAAAATTGAATTGAACTGAATTGAATTGAACTGAACTGAACTGAACTGAACTGAATTGAATTGAATTGAATTGAATTGAATTGAATTGAATTGATGGCTTTCCTGTTCAGGGAAAAAAAGGTCCACTACATTAAGTCCCGGTATCCTAATTAAGAGACGATTTCACTGTATTAAATAGTGTCTGCTCAAATAATATTATTGCAGGCTATATGACAAAATTGGGACATAGAATATAGATGTGTTGAAAGTCAATTTTTGGCAGTGAATAAGTTGTTCTTCTCTGAATAAAAACTCTAGTCTTGGAAGGACATAAATCTCAGTGTGATTGATGAAACATCAAGGGGATAAATCCGTCACCGTTATCATTACCAACATGTCAGCTCGACTTTGAACACAACGCCGAGCAACCTGCCAAGGAGAAATGCTAATTATACTAATTACAAAACATAGATGTTATCCTCTGTGTGATGTGAACCACAAATGGATGTGGATGGAAGTGCCATTTTGGCATCAATAATTGCGTGTTACCATTTTACTGCTAATGAGTGCATTAAATGGGAACTCTTTGAAGCTTCCTGGCTGTTTTGCCACGCTGAGGTCTCTTCCATAAAACCCATTAGCTTCTGTGTGATAGTGGACTGGGATCTCACGCTAAAATCAGCCACTGCTTTCTCACGTTGACCCTGAACGCAGCCTGAGAGTGTTGAGGGCTTCAGATGAGGACAGTCGCTGAGCAGTAATTACATGACAACCTTTAAATAACTGCCGCCTATAGCTGTCATTTCACAATGTGTCTGTACCAGTTTGTCTGGCAGAATGTGGCCACGAGTGAGGGTGGCGTGAACAGAGCACAGCAGCAATTCATCACTGCAGTTTGGCAGGAAAAAATACTCCATTAAGGCTGGAGAGTCTATTTTCTATATCTGCAGTGAGGTGGAAATAATTTTTCTGCAAATTTTGTAATTTTCATGATATAGTGACTAACAAGAGAAGCACATTGTTAAATATCTTGTTAATTAGCTAATGTGGCCTCTTTTTACAAGTTATTAAGAAAATATTCAGTTCGGATGTGCTAACACTATAAAAATTATTTTGGAGTGCAAACCAGGCTTACAATAGTTTTGGATTTTACATTATAGTTTAGTTACTTTTGCTAGTGGTTTAGCTAGTTTTTATTAACTTTTATATTTGGTTTAATGCTTAGTTTTACTTTAGTTTTCATTAGTTTTAGTTTTTCATACTTTATCAGGTGCAAGATTTAAGGTGCAAGACTAATTATTGTATAATAAGACCTCAATAAATTATACCATTAAAAAAAATGTATCAACAAACAACTGTGGCCATTACAACATATTGAAAACAGAATTTGCTGAAGTTGCTGTGGCGAGTGCCAGTAGAAGAAGGAGACAGAAGCTACGTTGACACTGCACACCTTAATGCTCAATTCTGATTTTTTGTCAAATCTGATTTTTTTCTGCGTGGTCGTTCATATTTCCAAATATATGCAACTTCTATGTGATCTCCTGTGTGAACTGCAAACAACCTAAAAGTGTCCCGCATGCACATCAGAGGACGCAATAATGTGACATGTAGCGAGCATGCTCAGTGTTTGCAGAAGTACAGGTGCTGGTCAGAAACTTAGAATATCATGAAAAAGTTGATTTATTTCAGTAATTCCATTCAAAAAGTGAAACTTGTATATTATATTCATTCATTACACACAGATTGATATATTTCAAATGTTTATTTCTTTTAATTTTGATGATTATAATTGACAGGTAATGAAAAAACCCAAATTCAGTATCTCAGAAAATTAGAATATTGTGAAAAAGTTCAATATTGAAGACACCTGGTGCCACACTCTAATCAGCTAATTAACTCAAAACACCTGCAAAGGCCTTTAAATGGTCTCTCAGTCTAGTTCTGTAGGCTACACAATCATGGGGAAGACTGCTAACTTGACAGTTGTCCAAAAGACGACCTTTGACACTTTGCACAAGGAGGGTGAGACACAAAGGTCATTGTTAAAGAGGCTGGCTGTTCACAGAGCTTTGTGTCCAAGCACATTAATAGAGAGGCGAAGGGAAGGAAAAGATGTGGTAGAAAAAAGTGTCCAACAATAGAGATAACTGCACCCTGGAGAGGATTGTGTAACAAAACCCATTCAAAAATGTGGAGGAGATTCACAAAGAGTGGACTGCAGCTGGAGTCAGTGCTTCAAGAACCACCACACACAGACGTATGCAGACATGGGTTTCAGCTGTCACAGTCCTCGTGTCGAGCCGCTCTTGAACCAGAGATGGCGTCAGAAGCGTCTCGCCTGGACTAAAGACAAAAAGGACTGGACTGCTGCTGAGTGCTCCAAAGTTATGTTCTCTGATCAAAGTCAATGTTGCATTTCCTTTGGAAATCAAGGTCCCAGAGTCTGGAGGAAGAGAGGAGAGGCACAGAATCCACGCTGGCTGAGATCCAGTGTAAAGTTTCCACAGTCAGTGATGGTTTGGGGTGCCATGTCATCTGCTGGTGTTGGTCCACTGTGTTTTCTGAGGTCCAAGGTCAACGTGGCCGTCTACCAGGAAGTTTTAGAGCACTTCATGCTTCCTGCTGCTGACCAACTTTATGGAGATGCAGAATTCATTTTCCAACAGGACTTAGCACCTGCACACAGTGCCAAAGCTACCAGTACCTGCTTTAAGGACCATGGTATCCCTGTTCTTCATTGGCCAGCAAACTGGCCTGACCTTAACCCCATAGAAAATCTATGGGCTATTGTGAAGAGGAAGATGTGATACACCAGAGCCAACAATTCAGAAGAGCTGAAGGCCACTATCAGAGCAACCTGGGCTCTCATAACCCCTGAGCAGTGCCACAGACTGATCGACTCCATGCCACGCCCCTTTGCTGCAGTAATCCAGACAAAAGGAGCCCCAACTAAGTATTGAGTGCTGAACATGCTCATACTTTTCATGTTCATACTTTTCAGTTGGCCAACATTCCTAAAAATCGTTTTTTTGTATTGGTCTTAATTAATATTCTAATTTTCTGAGATACTGAATTTGGGGTTTTCATTAGTTGTCAGTTATAATCATCAAAATTAAAACAAACATTTGAAATATATCAGTCTGTGTGTAATGAATGAATATAATATACAAGTTTCACTTTTTGAATGGAATTACTGAAATAAATCAACTTTTTCATGATATTCTAATTTTATGACGAGCACCTGTAAACATGGATCAGGATGCAGAATAGTGATGTTTGTTGAATGTCAGTGACGTACAGGTCAGATGAATGCGACATGGCCGTACAGACACAGGTCACATTTGAAAAGATCAGATACATGTTGGATTTAGGTCCACACATCCAAGTGGGCTGGGTCGCATTTGTAAGCATCGCCAAGTGTTGGCCACACTGTCATGAAAAGATCAGATAGACGTTGCATAAGGGCAAAAATATTGGATTTGGGTCACGTCAGGCCGCAGTATGAACATAGCAAGAGATTGTGAGCTAACTTTACAATTCATGTGCCCCACCCAATGGTCAATTAAAGCAATTGCAACTTTATTAACATAAAGAAAAGACACACCCACAAATAGCGACAGTGGCCCGATGCCATTAGCTGCCACATCCACCTCAGTCATGTTTGCCCATTACATGTTTAATTCACATCACAAACTAATAATAACTGTGAGTGACCAACAAAACATAACTGGAATAACTGATAACACTGTAACACATAAACACCAGCATGAACACTCCCTTGAGTCTTTGCTCTGGTGGCACCTCTCCATTGACTGACACTATATTATGGAGTCCTGCGGTGAAACCAGCCTCCGAACAGTGAAGTCAATCACTCTGAACTAACTACTCTGACACAAATAAAGACTAATTCATCTTCCCGACCTTCTGCTTGTCCACTGCCTGCTCATCACTCTATTTTTGCATTTGTCCTTCTTGGCCCTCTTGTTTTTTTTTTTGTTTTGTTTTTTCTGTAATAATAAAAATAATAATAACACTTTTTTTTTATAAAGCAGTTTACAAAAGTTGGATTTAGCTCTTTTGTTTTGCTTTACCTTTTAACCATAAAATTTTATTGTATGCAGTAAAACATGGATCTATAATTTTAGTATACAATTTTACTGTTAAAAGAAAATGAAGTTGATCAGTGTCTAACACACTGTCTTATTTTACTTTGTTAAGTTTTGTCTTAAAGATTCCCATTAATAATTCTTAAATTTATAAAAATCACTGATATAAAATACTTTTTTTTTTTTTATTCAGAAACCTGCAGATGTTATATGTCAGGATCTGGTTATTGTAACATTTATCATCACAGTCACATCAGTACATGTAAAAAAAAAAAAAAATGTTTGTTGTTAATTATTGTTTCATTTATTTCAGTTACCGAAAATGCTTTTTCAATTTCAGTTTTTGTTACTTCGTTAGTTTTCATTAACGATAATAACCTTGGTGCAAACATACCTGATCTAAATGTGTCCAAGCTCGCCTTCAGGGTTGTTCCCTCGTGCATGTCAGAACCGCTTCCAGCGTGGCTGCTGTTTTTAGATCGCTCCCTGGTTATCCTGTTCTGACCACCTGCAGGTCTGCATGTCACCGTGGGCCTCAAACCAAACATCATCTGTGTCAAATAGACTCAGCCTTCATGTAGAGGATCATCACTGGTGATGAGACCTGGATCTCCAGCTTAAGCTGTAGAGACCCAACATAAGTTTTAATTGGGAGAGCCTGCAGTGTCCAAGCCAGAGGTCTCAGCTGTTCTGAGGCATCTGAGGAAGAACAAATTGAAGCTAACACTAGAAAACAGTACATTTTGACTATGGATGTAATTCAATTCAATTCAATTTTATTTATATAGCGCCAAATCACAACAAACTGTCGCCTCAAGGCGCTTTGTATTGTGGGTAAAGACCCTACAATAATACAATAATGTAAATGATCAGGTCTGCAAAAATCCACCAGTTTTACAACTTATATATTTATACTGGTGTGTACATCATCCTGGTGTGTTAGTGATTAGTACTGTTGCCTCACAGCGAGAGGGTTCTGGGTATGAACCAGAGCAGGGCATTTTTGAAGAGAGTGTTCATGTTTTCCACTGCAAAAGCTCCTGCTTCTCCTGCCATCAAAAAGCTTTGGTTAAGGCTGCCAACCCTACCTGCCTAACCCCAGGTGCTGAAGAGCTTCTTAATCTCAGGAGTTTCACTTTCTGATAAAATAAAGGTTAAAAAACATCATCCTTCCCTATTAAATCCCTACTGAATAAACTGAAAAACAAAATAAACTGAAGCAACCTTCACTCACCACCTTCCTGACTCACAGGACTTAAGTTTGGCAACTTGTGAATTCATTTTCTTCCCCAAAATGAAATTCAGTGCTGTCTTTGGAGGAGACAGAGCATCTCCACAAGTGTTCATATCATTAAAAAGCTTAAATCAAGGACATTTTTATAGCTGTACTTGTTTAACCTAACAGTGGCAAGGAGATAAAAACCTGGTGAATATAACTTTGCACTCCATGTAAAAATCAAATCCTGAATTTAATTAGACTCAACCAGGACCAGTGACCTAACCCTGAGGAGACCTCCATCTCTGCCAGACTGAACTTCTTAACTGTGATTGGTGGTCAGGCAATGACAACACCCCTGTTGTCATCCTTGCTGCTGATCAATGCTACAATTCCAGGCCAAATGACCTCAGTGAGGACTGCCGTGTGAGGGCATAAGTCAGCCAGTCTTTGTGGAGCTGGCACTCTAAAGTGGCTGTTTTCACCTCGTCGCAAAAGCAGCAGCAGCTGCCGCTGCCGCTCTCCTCTGGCTTTGACGTGGGCTGATTGGTGTGTCATTGAGCAGCCAGCTTTATTCGACTGTCCATCAAAGCTGAAAGCTGAAGGGACCCTGTCTCTCTGGTTAAACCCGGACCCCCAGGGCCCCCAAGTGCAAGGTCACTTGGCAAGTGATGTGCTGGTGACCTTGGTGGGATGGGGTATAATATGAATACAATCATGCTGAGTAGTGAAATAATGGTGCCGTAAATTCAATAAACAACCCGGTGGACCTGACATCACCTTCCTTTCATGACATCTTTTTCTGACAGGACAAAGTAATACAGCGCTCCCCAGAGAGTCCCTGAAAACAGTCAATTTCTCCGTACTAAATGTCAAGGCAGTCGTGCGTGGAAATATGAAAATGGAAGAGTGCAGGAGGAGGCACTTAATGGTGAGGAGAGGACAGCAGCACCTGCTATCAGCAGGAATCCGGCTCTCTACCTGTCTGAGCATCTGAACTCTGGAGGAAAAATACAGTTAACCAGAGGGAGAGTGGGGGATGAACCGCGGTGGAGAGAAAGACAAAAAAAAAAACCACTGAAAAAAAACAATGAATCTGGGAGCATTTTTAAACTTTTTTTTAAACTTTCATTTGAGCTACAGATCAAAGAAAATAATTTAATGTTTCTACTTTAAGAAAAAAAATCAGTGGGCTCTCTGTTTACAGAGCACTTACTGAAGATTTTCTTTGGCATCGGACTCTCAACTCACCGCACAGACACTTGATCAGGACCCCTAGTCAGATTTAAATACACACCCCAACAACTGAAAAAACACCATAGCTGATGTTATGAATGCAGTAAGAAAAAATAAGTATGCTTATATAGATTTTTATTGAAAAACTGAGTTGCATGTGTGCTGCCACACAGTTGAAAGTCTCATGCCTCAGTGCAGCACAATCGGCTCAGATGTTTCAAGGATCAGCTGTTGATGGGAGGGCTTTTTGGGCTTTTTGAGGGGAGGGTTCAACTTTGCCATTACAGAGTTTGCCATTAGATTTCACCTCTTATTAGTAAAACTAAACAGCAAAAGAAAACAAAGTAAATGGAAGCTCTCGATGGTTACAATCCCTCATGCCTCAGTGATCCTTGAGTGGACTTTTCAGGGCTGAGGTCCTAATGCAAAACTTCTGGAACTGAAAAGCAGTTAGATTCTCAATCACAGCACTGGAGCTGGTGCTGACAGAGGAGCCAGTTTCAGTACCAGGTGTTAATACAATAGCACTGGACTGCATTCATGAAAGTATTGGTTTACAAGTTGGCCAAACTTCCATCCCAACCATCCATTTTCTTCCACTTATCCTGAGACTAATTCATTCTGAACAAAGGATTATAATCCCAAGTCAAGTTTGTCTAAAAGTTTAAAGCTGACCTAATCTGCTCATTTCCAGCTCCATAATTTTTAGTCTTGGACTCTACTAAAGTAGCTTTGCATGATTCACAGTTCAAAAAAATCCTTTTTTATCTTCTGCTGTGCCTTGGTGCAGCACCTCAGTTCTCCCTGACTGAAGGGGAGTGAAGAAGAGGCACTGGGGACATCAGACACCCTACTTCCTACATTCTGATCAATTATGTGCACTATTTTCTATCTTGTTTTGGTGGTGGTGGTTTATCACAAAGATTCAGTGGCGGTGGTATGAAATTATCATTCACATTCATATTTTGAGAATAAAAGGGTCAGTTGTTGACTGTATAGTGTTTTTTCCTCTTTTTGTATGGGGGCAAATGCATATGTTCAAAAAATATAGAGCTATGGTGATCGTTTTATGAGTTCTGTATGTGGATGTCAGGTTTCAGGACTGAACTGGATCAACAACCTGACCTTCTGTTGTATAGGAGGGCTGTTTTCTCCACATCCTGCTCTTATGCATACAACCTAGTTATAAAAATAGGATAACTGCTTAACTAACAAAGTTAATATAACACACTGACATATAGATAGTATCTGCAGTATTATTAAAACTTAGATGGGCATGGAATTTGAAGCTACGAAAATCCAGAAATTAGTTCTTTACCTCTGTAAACTGTATCCACTTTATCATTTTTTATTCATTTTTCCATACAATGAAAATACAGTTAAGCATTTTTATCCTCCATTGTGTTGCTGTTGAGTTTCCCTCCTCCTGCAGGTGAGCAGGGTCCTCAGCCTGGCCATAAACCTCTCAGCGGCTGCTCACAGAAAGCCATTCTGCTTTGATGGACGTCGCGTCTGATGAAGGTAAAGCTGCTCTGATGCCCTGAAAGGACACTTCTATCATGATTACATTTACATTTAAAGGGTCACTTCACCCAAATCAGACAGTCTCTATTTTACTGTGTACCCATAGTCATTGCTATTCATACAGATGGTTTGAGTTTGATGCGCTGATACGATTAAACTCCAGTAAAATGAAGGTGAATAGACTATTACAATGAAGCTGCTAAAGTGACATTTTAAGTAGTTAACAGCATTATGTTGTTTTCACTGGGTTTCACCATCATCACTGAAACATTTTGGCATTTCTCTTAAATTGTTTTAACCTTAAACTGTTTAGATCATCCCATCTTTTTTAAAAATTGTATAAACTTGAGGCCTCACAGAAAATCTTTTAAAGAAACTTTATTAACACTGCACCCAAAGGCTGACAAGGTGTGAACTGTGTTTCACAGTGCAATGTCTTTCAGTTTTTCCATCAGAGCCAGGTATCTGTTCCTGTCTCTGTGCACCTTCAAATATTAAACTGATTTCAACCTAAATTGAGGCAACAGTAACACATAAAACACCACTGGTGCATCCATCATCATTGCTTATCATGAAAGACAAAAATCATATAATTAGTGCATCATTTATTGTTCTACACTCAGGGCTTGAAGTGGGCCAGAATGATCCAGAGCAACGTTTTGGTGCAGATGTCCATAAATCGCCATCACAGTACTTCAGCATGTAAGCGAGTGCTACAGAAGATGAGAGAGCACAAAGGGAGTAACATTTTTAAGTGGCAGGTATTTTCAAACACAATGTTTGTACCAGCTTAACAAATCAACAAACACACTTTTTGTGCAGCCTGCCAGTTAAAGGTAAATGAACTAGTTCTAATATAGTGCTTTTCTACTCTGTCTGAGCACTCATACAACATGTTTTACATTTACCCATTCACTTCCATGAGAAACTAAGCTTAGTGCTTACTGTCTGCCATTCACACTCCAACATTTACGTCAGAGAGTAACTCGGGGTTCAGTATCTTGCCCAAGGATACTGTGGCATGCAGTCCGGAGCAGACAGGAATCGAACCGCCGACCTTCCGAGCAGTAGGTGACTTGCTTTACCTCCTGAGCTACATTCACCCCATAGAGGGTGGAAAGGTACTGTACAGCTGCTGTATTTGCCAGCAAGAGAAATGAATGTTACTCAGATTTAGTAAAGCCACGACAGAAAGAAGAGAAATAATTTTTAAAGGTGGAAAATCTTTCATAAACCATGCATGTAATGTCCTCATTTGTTATAGCTTTTTTTAGAACTGATATTGTATCTGTACACAATGTGTTGCTGAAGTTATGTTTTTGTGAAATAGTACTGTGTCATTCAAAAGTTGCATGAAAAGACAACTTAGGTTGCAGCACTGTGGTAAAGTTTAGAGTAATGCACTATGTTGGACTGGTGCAGAGAAGCTGTGGTGTTCATGGTCAGGGTAATGGGGTAACAGACATCAACTGAAATTTAGGCTGATGGGTTACTCACTGAATTCCACCTTTATGCTAGTTTTATACTGTCTGGGGCTGTGAAAGCTCGCGTAACATCAGTTTATATCTTGTTGAATTTAGTTGGAAAGAGAAAGAGCAGCAGCTCTGCTCAGCTAATCACAGTGTGTACACAAAGAAAATCTACAGGATAGAAAATACTGTGAGTTCTTTCTAAGTGAGTCTTTTTCCCCTAAGCTGTACCAATACAACCAATCAGGTTTCCCCACCTGCTGTACCCCACTTTAACCCCTGACTTTATCCATTTTTGTGTTTAGCTGTGGAGGCAGAGTGACACATTTACAGTGCAGGCAACAGCAAATAGAGCTAGTGTTTTTTTTTTTTTTTATTCCCTTTGATTTTCCCTGCTTGTGTTGCACATAACAGATGTTCAAGCTGAGGGAATTCATTAGAATTTAAGTTGATATACAGTTTCTATTCCCTTAATATTATTTTATTATTATTATATTAACAATGAAGTTCTGTTACCTTTGAATAAAATAGCTGTTGAATCAATACTTCAAGTTTTTGAAGTATGTTTTTTGCTTAAGTGTCTATATTTCTACTTAACTAAAGAATGGTAAATGGACCAGTTCTCATATAGTGCTTTTCTACTCTACTTTGAGCACTCAGGGCACTTTATACAACACGCCTCATCCACCCATTCACACAAGAACTTCTTTCTATGCCTAAGTGCTTCCTATCTAACATTCACGCTTCACTGAACACATCGGAGAGCAACATAGGTTTCAATATCTTGCCCAAGGATACTTTGGCAGGCAGACTGAACCACCAGGGATTGAACCACCAACCAAGACAAGTAAAAGACACAGTTGTAATCCTGTTCATTTTACTAACTTGAATGTCTTATATGTAAATTTGTATGACTTGCTGTAAAGGTTTCTCTTTATTAGTGAACTTACAGTGAAGGGGAGGAGAGCAGTAATGTAGAACATGAGCACGAGTTCAGCTGAGCAGCTGACCTTGTTAACCTCTCCTCCGACTGTATGTTTTGACATGTCTGCTGTATGTTTGCATGTATCTGTGATGGGGAGGATTTTTTTAGGGCATTCCCAGTATTCTCTGGTTTCTCATCGCTGCATTAATCCTCATGTTTTCTTTTGTAGAGCTGCAGGCGGACTCTTGCAGCCCCTCTGCCCCCACCCCCACCCCCACCCCAGGGGATGCTCCTCCGCTACGTCCAGACTTGTCAGAGCAGATTCTCGTCAAATTACCGATGTCCTGCATCGGGGTAATTGCTTGCCAAACCCACTCCACTGATGCAAATTTAAGGGGTCGCCTGTGATGGAGATAATGCCAAATTGGTTTTGAGATTTTGAGATGTCTACTCAGCATGGGTAGATAGATATGTGAGACCTTAAATGAAAAAAAAAAAAGGAAGAGATGAAATAAGGCTGTGTGTGGGGAATGCTGATTTGGCATTACTCGACATTGGAGAAGACTGATAGATTTCTCCTGCCTGCAGCTTGCTTCTCACACAGAAAATAATTGTAAAGTATATCTGGAAGGCTCATAGTGCTGCATAACAGACTCGTACACTGCGGTCATAACACCTCCTCTCTTGTCCCGTAATGTCCAATTGCCTCAGCTAAGTAGCCATTAATTGTGGTGGGGCTGATGGCCGGGGTCCAGCTAGGCTGTGGCGTGACCCGACTGTTAATGAGGCAGAGAAAGCGGCTCAAACTGGCATCTCAGTCTCAGTGGATGGCTGAGCTTCCCCGGGCCTCTGTGATGCTGATGCCACCTGATGGGAGAGGCTCTCTGGTGCCAGTGAAGCACTCGGTTGGCTCAGCCATGAGGACATATCAAACTCTGCAGCTCATTCCATGAGGATTAAACTCTGGAGACTAACAGAGTTTAGCTGAGAGTCCTCTGGGGAAGAACCCTCACATGTCTGCTAGTGGAGGGGTTTTAAAATCAGACTGGGGTAAGTTGGTGGTAGTAGTGGATTTGGAAGTAAAGAGGGGGAAGAGGCTGTTCATGAGTAAAATGGTAACGATAATTAAAGAGTGGTAATTAATGGAGTTAGGAGGAAAGCACCCTCCAGGGACTGTAAAGAGCAGGAGGCCCAAAGGCGAACACTGACTGAACCATTTAAGCAACAGCGCATCAAGTGACATCAACAAGGCTGAGCAGAACAACTTCACACAGGCTACTATCTGAGGTTTTGCATGTATAAAATTGGCTGTAAATCCTAAACAACTGAGACTCTGCACTTCAATCACATCTTCAGGGTTCGAGGTTCAACACTTTATTGCCATGTCGACATTATCGATAGGAATTTGTTTCAGTAAGGTCTCACACACTGACAAGAAACATTCAGTGTGATACAATAGAATAAATGAATATCTGACTAAAAACAATAGAATAATACATAGGCAATAGAATAATGCATTGACTGATTGTTGGATTTAAAATCCACTTTGATGGTGTGCAGAGGCAAGACTATAAAAAATGTGTCCTTGTACAAAAACTCGTGGACTTAACTGTAAAAATACCTTAACAGATGTATAAACACTCTTCCCATTCACTGTGCTACATTTAGCTTTAGCATTCTCAAATTCTTCTTATTTTATGGTGAAAGGCTTCAGCTAACATTTAATATTTAAGGCTACAGTCACACAGGCCTGGAGATGGCTCGAACCCCCTCACATTTCCCGAACAGCTGGCAACTGGTTGCTAGGGGTTACTGGAGGCTGCTGGGTGTTGCTATGTGGAATATGTGAAAAGAGGTTGTTACACCAGAAACCTGTGATTGCTTTGGTTGCAAGCAGATTGCTGCAGTTGCCTTTAGTTTACATGGAAGACACCAACTTGTCTGTGCACACATGCCAACTAATATGTAGCTGAATCTTAGCTAGATAAACATGTTCACTTATGACCCTCCTCTCACTTTTAGGACAAATGTTACTATTTTAGCACAGGCTGAGCAAAAATTCATTCATTCATCCAAAAATCCTATCCCATCATGTAGCAATTACTGGAGCATTTGTTGTTTTTCATTTTAATATAGAAACTGATAGAAATACTTTAGAAAGAACAGAAAGACTCTCTTTCTCTCTTATTTTTACTGTTTTGTTATAATTAATATAAAGATGTAGAAGTGCTGCATGTCAGATTCCAGTTAGCTAGCTTATAATTAACTTCTCGCATTTGTTATGTAACATTCTCAGGTGTCTGATACTGTGAAATGAAAATGCTACTGTTGCTGTGACAGTATAACAAAAAGTGAACTAAATGTTTGCAATTGTGGATCTGCAAGAAGAAAGGGAAGCCAGTGTAAACACCTAAAGGTCACTAGCCCCCCACAATAAGTGAGATTTTTAGCTAATTAAACAAAACACCAGTATGGTCCTTTATTTGCAGCTGTATTCCCTAATTATCTAATGACTGGGCCTGCAAATGAGAGGAAAGGTGAGATCCTCAGCTCTATCACACCTCTCATGCCACCACCAGTCAAAGGCCAGTGAGCTCTGGATGTTTGCGTGAGGCAACATTTCAGAGGCTAATGAAATATTTTGTCATCCAGTGTCGTCCCCCTGGCCTTCCCTTCATACCTTTGTCACTTCGCTTCCTTATCCTTCACTGCGAATGCTCAACGTCGTCACTGTGGGACCTAACAAGCCTGGCAAATAATTAAAATTCAACCAAATGATGAAATAGTTGCAACAAAGCGTCCTTGAAGGGTCGGCAGGGCCAATTCTGAAAGCAGCAAGGAGAGAGGAAAAAAAGAAAACGTCTCTTTTTTTTTTTTTTCACAGAGAATAATGCTGCTCCCAGCTTAAGGGCCTCTTAAATTGGAAAGGCACTGGCCTATAGAGACATGTACCTGTCAAACAAATACCACACGCCTCTGATTCTCTCTCTGCGCTTTCTCTCCAGCTTCATTTTAAACTCTCAGATGGTATTCAAGTCAGACGTGGGGTGCCGTGGAGATTGTTGGGTTTGAGAACAGAGACGGGGATTCGCCTCTTAGAGGTATCACAGCGACGCTGCTGTCGGAGGAATTAAGAGGTGAGCTCAGCGGCCCTCCAGTGATCCGCTGAGAAGATGTTTCTCACGGCCCGGAGGAAGCCTGTCAAGGCGAAACATATGATGGCAGCGTGGCACGGTAAAAGTGTGACAATGAACATGTTAGAGTCTGAAAGAAGAAGTTAAAGAACTGGGTGATTTTTTTAAGCTAGATTATTCATAGTAAAGCTCAAGAGAGAGCACATGCCTATATTCAGTTTACATTAATATCTCAGAGATTTGTATGATAAGCAAAAAAAAAAATAAATAAACAGTAATCCTCCAAAATAGCTTCTTTTGCATTGATAAAAGCCTTGCACACTCTTCATTCTCTCAGTCTACATCATGAGGTCGACATCAGGAGCTTTTCTAACAGTAGTGTAGGAGCATTTGTTGGCTGTTTTAATCCTAAAGCACCTCAGCTGGCTTTAGGTGGGTAAATGGGGAGGTCAGGTCATGTAACACGCACTGTATTCAATTCAGTTCAAATCCATTTTATTTATATAGCGCCAAACCACAACAAACAGTCACCTCGAGGTGCTTTATAATGTAAAGTAAAGACCCTACAATAATACAGAGAAAACCACAACAGTCAAAACGACCCCCTATGAGCAGCACTTGGTGACAGTGGGAAAGAAAATCTCCCTTTTAACAGGAAGAAACCTCCATCAGAACCAGGCTCAGGGAGGAAGGGGGTGTCACCTGCTGTGAGGGGAGAGACAGAGATTAATAATAACTAATGCTGAGTGGAGTATAAACAGTGTAAAAAGAGATGAAGAAGAAGAAACACTCACTGTATCATGGGAACTCCCCAGCAGCCTAGGCCTATAGCAACATATCTAAGGGAGGGTTCAGGGTCACCTGATCCAGCCCTAACTATAAGCTTGATCATAAAGGAAAGTTTTAAGCCTAATCTTAAAAATAAGATTAGGAGGATACGAGGAGGAGATTAAAAAAAAAAAAATTTCCTGATGATAAAAATATAATTCTCCTCCTCAGTCAAACAGCCCTCACAAAGCTTGAAACTATTTGGGCTCTAGACTATATATAACAGATATATGTAGAAATCATTACATCACCCACTAGTTAAAGAAGTCTTTGGTTTAAGCCTCGATGTGTGTGTTTTGACCACCAGGGCTGGATCTGACTGAGAAACCGAGGGACACAGCATGCTCGTTGGGTAGCAACTGGTCAGTCATAGAGTAAAGCTTACCCTGCTTCATTCTCTATTTTGATCTACTGCATATAATAATAACATTCTGTTAAATAAGATGTGAAACAAGCAATTAGGAGCAATAGATTGTTATGAAAGAGTTTAAGGTCACAGATTAAGTGAGCATTGTAGAGTCACTTTCTCAAATGTTTTCTCATGCAATTGGACGTCTTTTACAGACAGAGTAGCTGTCCACTGATAGCTATTAGAAATAATGCAGCTTTAAGGCAACATGTGTTTTAGACCCATGAGGCTTCATCCGTCACTTTGATTACTTATGGCTTTTAAAAAAAAAAAAACGATTGCTATTTTTAATGTATGATCTCAAACTTCATAATTGTTGTTATGGAGTAAGCTACAGAAACCGAAACCGTTTTTGTACCAGTTTTTAAACATTATTTTTGTTCTAAAGACGAATATGTTAACAGGACAGTCTGGATGGACTGACTCAGTTTTGGGACCTCTAGTGGACCTTAGAGAAACTGCAGATTCTGGCAGTCTGCAGGTGAGAGTCATTCCAGGTGAGCTGGTTAAGATACAACCAGATACTCTAGGAAATTACTCAAGCCTTCAAGTCTTCTATATTTTTATTGTTGCCTGTTACAATATTAAGTTTCTGTTTGATGTTTCATAATCCATATGCATTGTCCTTTCTCCTCTCATCTCTTCATTCCTCCCTCTGCTGGCTGTCAGTCTGACCGAGCATCACAGTTTAAACTGGCTTCCTTCCCTGTGTCAGGGGAATTGATCTGCTTGGTCCCCTGACACTCCCTGTTAGCATTGATTAACCAGTGAGTCACGCTACGTCTGCAAAGACAACGTTTGAAGCGTTCATTTTTTCCCTTAATTATTTAGAGTCACAGCGAGATGCACGCTCATCCCGACCTCATACATCATGCAAAATACTCCGACTGACAGCCACACTGCTTTCAGGCATTTTTCCTGTAAACCGGGAGTGTTTGTTTTAGTCGTGAGCTCTGGGGCAGGAGGTGCAGTTAGCGTATGCTGTGATGGGAAGCTGAGAGCTGAATTACCACTAATGGCTGCGGCTGAGCGGAATGAGGGATGATTTTATGGATGAAGTCATGTATTTTTCCTCAGATTTAAAGGTCTCTCTGAGAGGCCCGTTAGCGTTCACGGCTGCATTCACTGGGCTGTTGTGCTCCCCTCGTCCAGCTCTGGCTCAGTCTATTTGTGTGGTGATAAAACAGCAGAGTGATTAAAATGAGAACAAGAATGCTGCAGTAGAGAATGTTTATATGACCATAGAGTATGTCACAGGAACAGAGATTTATTAATGACTCAGCTTCACCAATACATTGTTACAGACAGACTAAAAGGATGCCACTTACTGGAATGCACATATTTTAGTTTTCTAAAAATAAAAAGGGTTGGGACTCGAAGAGTTTGTCCTGCATTTGAGTCGTTTTGTCAGGATCAGCTTTACGCTGTCGCACAGGCTCAGCTCATTAGTCAAATCTGTAATTTGTCAGGATCAACGGTACTTACCATGACAACATTTGCATTTTAATGTTGCCTGCACACATGCAAACAGTTTCACGTGAGTCTGATTATGTCAGTCGGATGTGCTAATAAAACTGATGGCTGTGAATTTTTCAAGGTTTTAGTGGAGAATTTGAAGATTTTAACTGCATAATGATAAACTGCAGGAGACAAAGAAGCCATAAAATATATGAAAATATACAAGAAGATCTGAAAGAACAATGCTAATATCACCATCTTTGTATGCAGGTGTTAGTTTGGCAGCCGGAGAAGGAAAGAATGAGATTCTTCCCTCTGTAAATCAAAGGGAAACACATAAAGTAGAATAGCTTGGCAAAATAAATATAACATAACGAAACAAAATAGCTCAACAATGTAAAAGGAAGCGACACAGTTAAACAGAAAGCAGAGAAAAATGAAATAAAATAGCTCAATGAATAAAAATCTGAATATAATACAATGAGTTCAGTCTAATAAATAAATATAGGTATTGTGTGATGAGGTAGTGAAGAGTTTCTGTGTGTGTCTTTATGGCGAGGGAGCGCAAAGATGCTCCAGAAAGTGCTGCAGAGGGAGGTCAGGATTATCCATTTGTTATCCATAGTGAAAGTCATTTGGATGACCTCAGTCTCTGCTGATGGAGGAATCCAAAGAGAGGACTGATTCAGACCGGATTCAAATAGCAACAAATGGCATTTCAATAGTCAGGCCACAGAAAGATTTCTTCGGAGCAACATTTCATGGATTTGCGTTGCCAAACCGTGTAATCCTTCCACATTCATTCTTACTGCTCATTTTATGAGATTCGTTCCAGGTAAAGGTACAATAGTCTGGAAAGTCAAAAGTCAAAAGGAATGATTTCATAACCTTTCTCAGCCTGATGAGCAGAAAAAACTCTTTTTGTGAGGTCCTCAGAAAACTTGTTAAGCGAATACTTTCATAGATCCCTGATATTTAAAATTTAAACAGTGCAACTTCTCACACCTGAGTCTCTTCCTACTAACTAAAAACAGCTGACTCGTCTTTAAATTACCTGCTAATCGTAGAAGGAAGGATTAGCTTACTTACTTTAACCACTTACAATCATGTTATATTGGATTGTTTTCCTCTATAAATAACCAAGCAAGTAATATTTTTGTCCTAGTGGTTTAACTGGGTTCTCTTTAGGTATTCACACAAAAACATAGAAATTCTTAAGATTTCACAAACTTTGGAGCACCTCGTATCTGAAAACTCTCCATGACCCTTTTGTTGTTTGTTGCTGAAATATTTCTAAGAAACTGTCCTGAGTTGCCAGAGGCCTCTTGTTGCCTCTTGTCTCAGAGCCTCTTCCTGCTTCCAGCAGCATCTTAGAGAGCACAGTCAAACTTTCATGTGAAGCCTCGGGGACGGAGCCAGAGTACGAGCCGCCCTTCCTCTTTTAATTGGCGCCTCTATCTGCTTGTTAGTTCACAACACTTTAATTTGACAGCAGCGTTAAGGATCGGCCCCTCTGTACTAGAGGAAAACTTGATAATGCTGTCAGTAACTAATTAGCGGTTATGGCATCTGTCAGGAAATTGTGTGTAGGGGCAATTAAAAATGATGCACTATTAGTTTTCACCAACCTCACTGACCCAGTTAGCGTGGGCAGTCGGGGTGGGTGGGGCCAAGCGTGCATGCAGAGGAGCTCTTGGAGGTTATTTCTGGAACAATCATTTTCTGGACTGTTTTGACTTAACGTTTGATGTTTTTATTTCCTCGTACTCCATATCATTTACCGAGGATTCAGGCAGCACGCTCTCATCAGAGGCCGACCTTCAGTATACCATGTGCTGTCAGAAGCTTTGGTTCTGCTGACTCTGCGAGCTGCTCCCAGGGCCTACAGAAATAATAAATGTCAGAGTTTTAATGTTTCTGTCTGCATGCTACTGAAAACAGGAAGTCAGTGCAACAAAGAACAGTGGAATCCAACATCTAGTTTTCAAATCTGAAGTACAGGTGAAAACAAAAGCTGCCAAAATGGATCACCAGCACAAGGATGGAGATGCAATATTTGCACCTTCTATCCAGCAGGTTAATAATCTATAGCAAGTGGCCTCAAAATTGAAATGGATTGTTCTTTCCTCAAGTGTAACCATCAGAACAACACAAAGAAAAACTGGACCACTCAGAATGATTGACATAAATTAAGATTTTTAAATGAGTTCTACTGGAACGTTTGTGTGGAAAATGGGATTTAGTCATTCTAAGAATCTCCTGAGATATTCATAGATCTCACCTTTGTTGTGTACAGCAGTGTCCCCAGTTGAGGATTCCCAATGATTTTTTTTTTTATTATTACTCTTCAGCATTACAATCAGACTTTAAGCTCTACTGCTTATCCTCAAGGGATGAAGCAGCTGGATGTTACGTTTCCTCTGCTGCTGCCATCAATTTCAGCTTAATAACTGAAGCTCTCTAAATGCTGTTGTATAAATAGTGCACATGCATTTTAGTACAATGTTAAATACAGTGACAGTATTGGATATTTCACTTTGATGATCCTGATGTTCATCACCATCATCAGGCCAAAACTGTGATGTGTTCAAAACTTTGTTTTCTTACCAGACACCTGCAAAAATTATGGCATACCCAGGAGCTAACAACATTTACAACAATGCTAACAAGATCACAGGTGAGTTAACGTTTGCCTGTTGCATGCTACTGTATAACTAATACAGGTATGCAAAACAGACTGTATATTATGCATGCTACCATATACTCTGGCATAAAATGTTTGTGCGCTAAAGACTCAGAATATTTCAAATCTAACAAAACAGCATCTATGCCTTGTGACATGTTGTTAGCTCATCTTTTTATTGCACTGATGAAGTTTACACATTCATTTCACCTGGACCTAGCATCATAACTGCCATTTTTTTTTCTTTGGAAAAAGCTCCACTAGCATCAAACTCACCTCAATCAACCAATTAACACTTCAGCACAGTCCAGGACACGGTCTTGTTGCCTCTGGCTCAAAGCCCCTTTTGAAGTACACTGAGTTTCTTTCAGGAGGTACCTTTGATTTCCCAGTGCTTCTTTAGCTTGTGTCACCATGTTGGCATTAGCCAACTTCTACAAACAGATGACGCACGCAGGCTGAGGGCCGCTGAGGTCATAAAATGGGGAGCTTTCCAATATTACTGATGGGTGGTGAGTCCTGTGCCTTGGTGATCAGTTGTAGTTTGCGCCACATAAGAAAGTGACCCATCTCCTTGCTGTCAGTTTGAGCCTTTGGTGTGTCACGTTCTCATGATTTGTCCATCTGGCAACTGTGGGGGGATTAGTGTGTTTAGAGAACTGATAAAGTGGAGTGATAAAATATTATTTTTCTGTACATTATCCCACGGTACACCTGGATTTATCTCACAGCACACCATTTGGGAACCACTTGTCATGGTCCATGTACTCAGTGTCTTGTGTTCTGGCTCTCATGGCTCTGTTTTGTTGTGTTTCCAAGTTTGATTATTTAGATTCTTAGTTTGTTTAGTGTTCTGTATTTTGTTATTTAGGGTTTTTTATATTGCATTCCTGGTTCCCTTTGTTCCTGCCCCCCCTGCGTCTCTGTGTTCTAGTGATGTCCCTCTGTCATGTCCCTTCGCCTCGAGCGTTTTTGTTTTGAGTTTATTCCCAGTGTAGTGACTAGTCTGTGTCTCTGTCCCGTGCCGGCTCGTTTCCTGTTTTACTTTGTCAGTCTTAGTCTCGTCTGCCTTATATTTAGTTTACTTCCTGATCTTGGCACGTTTGTGCCTATTCCCAGCTGTGTCTCCACCTGTTCCTTATCCTTTCGTCATCCTGTGTGTGTATTTAAGTCCTCAGTCTGTGTCGGTTCTTTGTTACTACATTGTGTGTCACCCTGTTTCATAGTTTATGTTTAGTTCTGGCGACCGTCCAGTCCCAGTTTAATTGTTTATTATTTCCTGCCACTCTCCAATAAACCAACCTTTAAGTTCATTCCTTCCTCGTGGGTCCTGCATTCTGGGTCCAAGCTTGTCTGTCACACAGCTCACCATGACACCACTGCTGCATATAGTTTGTATGATAAATATAAACTGTGTGTAGCGGATGCCAAAACTCCATCCATCCATCCATCCATTCGCTTCCGCTTATCCTGGTCAGGGTCGCGGGGGGGCTGGAGCCTATCCCAGCTGTCATAGGGCGAGAGGCAGGGTACACCCTGAACAGGTCGCCAGCCTGTCACAGGGCCATGCCAAAAACTCCTCCACACTATTACTTTTTGTTATGATATTAATCACCATGGAAAAAAATAACTGGTTTAGTGGCAATTTATAGATCTGATTACAAGTTTTGAGCTGCCCATCGGTTTCTCGTGGGGGAACTCTTGTTGATAAATGCAACATGATGAAATCCAAATTCATACCGACTGAAAAATCTGAGAATTTAAACTCCAGGATGAGCAAAATTTAAACCTGTAGTAAATGGATGTTATTGATATGGGACTTCCCACCTTTACTCTATTAAACACCATTTGAAAACCTGCGGTTGTCACTTAATATTATCTATGAGAACGTGGAGAGGAGCTGAATTCCTAAAGTAACACCTCCCACTTCACAACTCCATCAAAACCCAGAGTTTGTCTCAAGTTTTATTTCCTGGTGTGTAGGGAGTATTATCACCTCACAGAGCTGCCAGTGTAGCTGCAAAAATTAAGCTCTGATATTTAATCATTAAAAACAATTAAAAGAAGAATGAATTGCCTTCGCAGCACGGTGGCGCAGTGGTTAGCACTGCTGCCTCACAGTTAGAATACCATCTGGAAGGCCTGGGTTCGATTCCACCTTGGCCCAGGCCTCTCCCTCTCTCTGTGTGGAGTTTGCATGTTCTCCCCGTGCTTGCGTGGGTTTCCTCCGGGTACTCCGGTTTCCTCCCTCATTCCAAAGACATGCACTTACTGGGGTTAGGTTAATTGGCTATTCTAAATTGCCCATAGGTGTGAATGTGTGTGTGAAAGGTTGTTTGTCTCTCTGTGTTGGCCCTGTGACAGGCTGGCGACCTGTTCAGGGTGTACCCTGCCTCTCGCCCTATGACAGCTGGGATAGGCTCCAGCCCCCCCGCGACCCTGAACAGGATAAGCGGAAGCGAATGGATGGATGGATGGATGAATTGCCTTCCTAAAAGCTCGTCATAGCTGTATGACTCTTGTTTTCCTGTCAGTGTTTAGTCATGTGATTCCTTCTCTGGTGACAGCCATCTTTCCTCAACCACTACTCCCTTCACTCGCTCACGCTTTTGTTTGTTTGTTTGCTAATTACTTTTTTGACACCTGTGCCAACTCTACACTGGTGTGAAAAAAACAGCTCTGTACACGCTCGACACTCAGCTGCACCCAGACACACACACCCTACCTTTCATTTGCTCTGTATCTTTAATACACAGACACACACGCAGACAGATCCCCTTGTGTGCAATTACCTCTTCTTTACCTGCACGCCTTCAAAAACAGCTAGCGTGCAGAGTGAGGCAAACAGTAAACAAAACACACACAAACACGCATATATATGTATATATATATATATATATATATATATATATATATATATATATATGTATATATATAGTTAAATCCCTCAGCTGTTGGGTGGCATGGTGTTGGTATTGTTGGAGATGTACAGTCTGTAGGTTTCTCAAGCGCAGTGACCCATCCATCCATAAAGCAACCCATCATAACACATGCCAACTTATCACAACGCAGCCACACTGCTGTCAATAAAACTGGTGCGTGTGAGAAACTTCAGACAAGTGGCATCACATGACACATCAGGTGCCTCCCCGCTGAGCCTGGCTGTGACAGATGGGTACAACATGTGTTTTTAGAAGCAGAAGAAAGCTAAAAAGCAAAGAAAAAAAATTCCCTGCTGATTGTTTTCAGGCAGCAGCGTCCCTGGCGGGCTCCTCCCCTTCCTTCTCTTCTCTCCTCCTGCATCCAGCTGAGTGATGAGCTCACCAGCATCGCAGATGGAGTCGTGCATGAGAGCATGTTATAGGGAAGATGTGGTGATCTGAGGAGGGACTGTGCTTGTGCAACTACTTGACTTGATTCAACTGCCTCTCTGTAAAATGGTGCCTTCAGGGACCACCAGCCCTGCTGGGTATGATAATTCATAATCATCCAGGTCTCTCAGCAGCAGCATAATATCTTGGGATTGGTGGTGGCAAGTGTTGTAGCAGCAGTTAGTACTGAGAACTAGAATGTGACACTTGCTTTTGACAGCTATGCAGAGCTGTAGCTACGCTGCAAAATAAGATTCTTTTGTCATAATGAAAAACTGAATATAAGACTAAAACACTAAATTAAAACTGAGTGTTGCAGCAGAGCTGGGACTCTGATCTCAAACCTCATTAACCAGGTTAGCAAATATTCTCCACTTACTAAAATGAACTATTTTACATTTATGCTTTGGTTCACTTTTAAATCCAGTTTCATCACAGCTTCATTCAGACTGAACCACAGCAGTAAACATGTCACAGCTGGTTTCAACGAAACAAGATGGCGACAAACAGTTGTCGACAGATCTGACTGAGAAACTGAGGGTGACTGCACACTCATGTGGTAGAGAGCTGTCAGTCACAAAGCGAAGCATTTCCTTTATCATCCTTTTTTTACCTTAAAAAGGACAATTCACAAAATGAGCATCATGTTTTATTCAATAAGACCTGAGAATAGTACCTGAGACCATAAAATCATCAGGAATGTGACGAGGTCACACATCAAGAGTGCAGCAGACTCTTTTTCTTTACAATCTGACTTTGGAGCAGGTGCCCGCTGCTCCACTGCTCATGTTGTGGACATTTCTGTGCTGAGCTGAGCTGCTGAACTCGAGGCGTCCTTTTGTCTGAGTTCTAGGATACACTTCACAACATTGTTAGCCAAATTATGAGGCTCATCTTGTCGTTTTAGTAACACTGGTCAGCAGCTGTCACTGACTGTTACCATGGAAACATGTGCCTTAGTGGTTAACATTTTACATTAAAAATAAACTCCTTTCAGACATCCAGTCATTACCGTTAATCTGAAAGTGTTGGCTTTGTTGTGTGTTCAGAAAGAATGCAGGTTTCAAATGTTTTAACAGTGACTTTACTTTATGAAACTGCATTCATCTTACATATAAAGTCTGTGGTTCAAGGAGATCATGTTTCATTAGTGAGCTGAGCAACTCAAAATTCACGAGAACACACAAAGGAAGTGGAATCGTGTGAACACCTTTATGTTTGTGTGAGACTGTGTCTTTGGGGTGCTCATTCAACACAAAGGCAACACTTTCAAGTGCCGTCAGGTTAACGGTAATGACTGAATATCCGAAAGCAGTTTATTTTTAATGTAAAATGTTAACTACTAAGGCACATGTTTCCATGCTAACAGTCGGTGGCAGCTGCTGACCAGTGCTACGCAAATGACAAAACAAGTCTCATAATTTGGCTAACAATGTTGTGAAGGATATCCTAGAACTCAGACAAGCTAAAGGACGCACTGAGTTCAGCAGCTTTGCACAGAAATGTCCACAACATGAATGTCGTTACAGTTGTGGATATTCATGTGGCCAAAGTTTCAAATGATGAGGTGAAAAGCCCTGGCTTCACAGCGCTGTAAATGCTCAGTTTCAGATTTTTTTTGTTTACTCTTGGCTCAGTATGAACTCATTTTAAGCATATCCCTAATATGGTTATCTCAGGCACACAGCCTCACCCACCAGCTCTTGAAAACCTGAGTGAGAATAGCGGGCGGTGGCTGCATCAGAGGGATCATCTCAGACCAGCTTCTGATGTAGCAGCAAACGTTTTCTTTTCTGAGGTCAGCGGTTGCCGTCGAGACTAAACAACGATATGCAAATGTGGCCTAGCAACAGAAAGATTCAAATAAAGATCAGCTTCACTGACAATGTGACCCTTCAGAGATTCAATGGGGGAACAGAGGCGACTCTTTGCTGTAGCGACTGTGGCTGATAACCTCCAGGCCATGACAGGAAGCTTTTTTTCCAGGAACAGAAAACGAGGACTGACTATAGAAGGAAAAAAAAAAAAAAAAAAAAAAGCCTGGCTGACCAAGATGAAGTTGCCTGGGGACAGAGTGGAAGAGAAAGACAGATGAAGGGAGGGCAAGTGAGATACATTTATATTATGTGATTAAAGGGAAGAGGAGTCTGGTCATCCGGCGACAGACACAGTGATGTAGTGGGAGTTGAGCAGCAGCTCTATACTCTCTAATTGACCCCAGTTAGGATCCACACACCCTTTCCCTGGCTCACAAAGAGGGCCTAATTGCTGCAGCTGATTGGGTCCTGATAGAATTACGTCTGTCAGTAAAGGTCATTAGGCTCAGATTCATCTTCCATCTCGGGGATGAGCAAAGCCGCCCTCCTTATTCCACAGGCTGTCTTAACGAGCTCACCGTGGGCTCTTTTATCAGGGAGAAAATCCCAGATAAAGCAAGAAGCCGTCCAGCTAATGTGTGTCTGTGTGTGTGTGTCGTGGATTGTTGTCTGCCTGTGATCTCAGATACAGGGATCAATATTTGTGAGTGTGAACAACTTTCTTTCCCCCGAGTTGGATTGATACTTAGCGGAGACGGCTGAAGCTTCCTGCGACTGCTCTGCAGGCAGGGAACAGGAAGTGGACCTCTCAAACAACAAGCGTCTCACCTGACCTCCTGTGTTTCTTCTTCTGTGAACAATAAGAGTGAAGCAGATATGTGCTGTGTGAGCACAAGCAGAGCAAAAGCAAGCTTCAGTTAATATGAACTTTAGGAGTGAAATTTTGGCCTTTAAGGCTTTACTGTGTAAAATGATGACCGAGTAATTGTGATGTTCTTATTTTGAGAACAGCATTCAAAGTAACAAAAATCATTGTTGCTTGTCGATTTGAAAATACAACAGTGCAAAGATTTGAGGATTTTTAAACCTTCAAGTCGACCCATTCTGCTTTTCTTTGTGGAAAATGTCTTGTCTGTATTCTGGCCGTTTGTTACTGTTTGTTACTTTCCCACAGTGTGAGGCTCTAGTCTGCATCACTGCGGTCCAGTAAATTTACTGTGCACCTTCTGTGAGCCGATTGCCTGTGTGCTTTAAATCTAAGTGCTTTTCTGTCACTCTGCCTTTCAGACTCTCGTTTGTGTGGCCCACTTCCTCCCCTTCTCCACCTCATCCTCGTCACTCAGAAATCTTCATTCAAGCCTCCGCCTGCTTCATCTCCACCAGCATCTTCCCCAAATGGAATGCAAGACTCAAGCTCAGAAAGACCTGCCTGAAGATGTCACTGAGCCATGCTGGTGGACAACTCTGCTAATGTATAAAGAGTATTCAGTTTTAAGCATTTTCAATCAAAGACTTTATGGTTGAAAAAAAAAAGAAATAGTTGGATACAGGATGAAAGTTTCCCAGTGCACTGATTTAAAGACTAAAACTAAAAAGATTTTTTCCACTGCAGTCTTTCTACTGTAGTTAATGTTTGTAATCGTGCACAAATACACACAGTTCCCATCTCATGATCACTATCAGATACTCCTGAGAAGACAGAAGCTGGTAACAGGATGTCTGAAAACCCGTTGATCCCTCACAGCTCCGAACAACGTCGGACAATCTGCCCGAGTTTGTGTGAAGTGGGGAGAAGAGAAAACCCACACACAGAAAAGGAGTAAGAGAAATACAGTGTACGATGGATTTAGTTCTCAGCAGGAGCAGTGGAACATTGATGATGTCCGCCGTCTTTGGCGTGTCCGATTTTCAGGATTTACTGTGTGAAAATCCAAGAGAGAGAGAGACATGATGAGTCAACAACAGCTTGAGGTCCATGACTTCAAAACTGAGCTGTCAGAGCTACTAGGACTAAACTTCTTTACTTCTGCATTTGACAACAGCTTCAGCAAACTGCAAATAACTAATTTAGAGGATGAGCAGGTCCTATATCTGGCCCAATATGACTCAAAATGTTTTCGGACTTACTGGAAAAGTCTGAATCACAAAGTGAAACCAAAAGCCCCGGAATCTGTTTCAAAAAAATCAGCCACTCAACAAACCACAAGAACCACCTGCAGATTCCTGTCATTTGTTATAGCAGGATGTGTAAATGTGACATTAACAGTGTTGGGAAAAATATTTGCAAATGAAATTAAAATTTAAAAAAGTGCATGCAATTGTAACCAGTTACAGAGAAAAAAGTAATTAAATTACAGTTTCTGATTAAAATGTTGGTCAGTACAATGATTCATGGAATATAACATTCATTCTGTTGCTTCCCATGCATTCAGCTCGCAGGAATGTGTTTTTCTGTCAAAGCAAGCCATCAAAACATAAGCAAGACCATGAAGAAAATGAGTGTTTACTTTGCTTAGAGCTGTCTCCACATCTAAATGTATAAACAGGCTCCCTTGTTTGAAGTTGCCCCACCTCTCATCTGCCAGTCACATTGCTCTCTGCAACCTGCCATGTGACCAGCTGACCCCAGCGGTGAAATCACTTTTCAACACTGAAATAATCGATGTCAAACCTGAGGAAACATCTACAGGTAAGTTCATTAAAATGAAATCAGTCACTTTAAATAAAGCACCCTCTGCTCCAAAATCTTATATATGTGTGTGTCTAGGACTTAATTTAAGAGAAATTAAGTAGCTTACTGAACGGACACTGAGTAAAGTATATTGAACTAAATTAATTGTTAAGTAACTAACAAGTTTGACAATAATCAGTGCTGAGTGCTGCTTACATGTTCAGCTTTTCTGCACTGCTTAAAAATATTAAAAAAGTGACTGAATTTGATAAGTTATCATATTACATTTTAAAAGGCCAGCTTGGCATCAGACCCTTTAGTTTCTCAGCTATACCCCTTTGGCCCATCATGGCATTTATAAAGCACAAAAATAATCACTGCAAACTGGGCTGCTCTTAGTCACATTTGGTGAACATTCAGTCCAAAGTGGCCCTCTTTTCTGGACCACACATAACCCAAATCTAGCCATGAGAATAACACTGAAAAGACAATTTTGCCGGAAGTTTCAATTCAATTCAATTCAATTCAATTCAATTTTATTTATATAGCGCCAAATCACAACAAACTGTCGCCTCAAGGCGCTTTGTATTGTGGGTAAAGACCCTACAATAATACAGAGAAAACCCAACAGTCAAAACGACCCCCTATGAGCAAGCACTTGGTGACAGTGGAAAGGAAAAACTCCCTTTTAACAGGAAGAAACCTCCAGCAGAACCAGGCTCAGGGAGGGGGGGTCATCTGCCGCGACCGGTTGGGCTGAGGGGAGAGAAAGACATGCTGTGGAAGAGAGCCAGAGATTAATATCAATTAATGATTAAATGCAGAGTGGAGTATAAACAAAGTAAATAAGGTGAATGAGAAGAAACAGTGCATTATGTGAACCCCCCAGCAGACTAGGCCTATAGCAGCATAACTAAGGGATGGTTCAGGGTCACCTGATCCAGCCCTAACTATAAGCTTTATCATAAAGGAAAGTTTTAAGCCTAATCTTAAAAATAGAGAGGGTGTCTGTCTCCCGAATCCAAGCTGGAAGCTGGTTCCACAGAAGAGGCGCCTGAAAGCTGAAGGCTCTGCCTCCCATTCTACTCTTAAGTATCCTAGGAACCACAAGTAAGCCAGCAGTCTGAGAGCGAAGTGCTCTGTCGGGGTGATATGGTACTATGAGTTCTTTGAGATAAGATGGGGCCTGATTATTCAAGACCTTGTATGTGAGGAGAAGAATTTTAAATTCTATTCTAGATTTAACAGGGAGCCAATGAAGAGAAGCCAATATGGGAGAAATATGCTCTCTCTTTCTAGTCCCTGTCAGTACTCTAGCTGCAGCATTTTGGATCAGCTGAAGGCTTTTCAGGGAGCTTTTAAGACAGCCTGATAATAATGAATTACAATAATCCAGCCTAGAAGTAATAAATGCATGAATGAGCTTTTCAGCATCACTCTGAGAAAGGATGTTTCTAATTTTAGAAATATTGCGCAAATGCAAAAAAGCGGTCCTACATATTTGTTTAATATGTGCATTGAAGGACATATCCTGGTCAAAAATGACTCCAAGATTTCTCACAGTGTTACTGGAGGCCAAAGTAATGCCATCCAGAGTAAGTATCTGGTTAGACACCATGTTTCTAAGATTTGTGGGGCCGAGAACAAGAATTTCAGTTTTATCTGAATTTAGAAGCAGGAAATTAGAGGTCATCCAGGCCTTAATATCTTTAAGACATTCCTGCAGTTTAACTAATTGATGTGTGTCATCTGGCTTCATTGATAGGTAAAGCTGAGTATCATCTGCATAACAATGAAAATTGATGCAGTGCTTTCTAATAATACTGCCTAAGGGAAGCATGTATAATGTAAATAAAATTGGTCCTAGCACAGAACCCTGTGGAACTCCATAATTAACCTTAGTGTGTGAAGAAGACTCCCCATTTACATGAACAAATTGGAGTCTATGAGATAAATATGATTCAAACCACTGCAGTGCAGTACCTTTAATACCTATAGTATGCTCTAATCTCTGTAATAAAATGTTATGGTCAACAGTATCAAAGCTGCACTGAGGTCCAACAGGACAAGAACAGAGATGAGTCCACTGTCAGAGGCTGTAAGAAGATCATTTGTAACCTTCACTAATGCTGTTTCTGTACTGTGATGAATTCTGAAACCTGACTGAAACTCTTCAAATAAACCGTTCCTCTGCAGATGATCAGTTAGCTGTTTTACAACTACTCTTTCAAGAATCTGTGAGAGAAAAGGAAGGTTGGAG
Source organism: Archocentrus centrarchus (assembly GCF_007364275.1). Taxonomy (NCBI): domain Eukaryota; kingdom Metazoa; phylum Chordata; class Actinopteri; order Cichliformes; family Cichlidae; genus Archocentrus; species Archocentrus centrarchus. The sequence continues at coordinate 36,395,212 of NC_044355.1, read as the reverse complement.
ATTGGCCTATAATTAGCTAAGACAGCTGGGTCAAGTGATGGCTTTTTAAGCAGAGGTTTAATTACAGCCACCTTGAAGGCCTGTGGTACATAGCCAACTAATAAAGACAGATTGATCATTTTTAAGATTGAAGCATCAATAATTGGAAAGACTTCTTTGAACAGTCTAGTAGGAATGGGATCTAACAAACATGTTGCTGGTTTGGAGGAAGTAACTATTGAAGTTAACTCTGAAAGATCAACTGGAGCAAAAGAGTCTAAACAAATACCAGCAGTGCTGAAAGCAGCCGAACATGAAGAATAATCTTTGAGATGGTTATGAATAATTTTTTCTCGAATGTCTAAAATTTTATTTGTAAAGAAATCCATGAAGTCACTACTAGTTAACGTGAAAGGAATACTCGGCTCTACAGAGCTCTGACTCTTTGTCAGCCTGGCTACAGTGCTGAAAAGAAACCTGGGGTTGTTCTTATTTTCTTCAATTAATGATGAATAGTAAGATGTCCTAGCTTTACGGAGGGCTTTTTTATAGAGCAACAAACTCTTTTTCCAGGCTAAATGAGCATCTTCTAATTTAGTGAGACGCCATTCCCTCTCCAGCTTTCGGGTTATCTGCTTTAAGCTGTGCGTTTGTGAATTATACCACGGAGTCAGGCACTTCTGATTTGAAGCTTTCCTTTTCAGAGGAGCCACAGTATCCAAAGTTATACGCAGTGAGGATGTAAAACTATTGACGAGATAATCAACCTCACTGGGAGCAGAGTTTAGGTAGCTGCTCTGCACTGTGTTGGCACTGAAGAGCATAACAATGAAGGAATTAGATCCTTAAACTTAGTTACAGCACTTTCAGAAAGACTTCTACTGTAATTAAACTTATTCCCCACTGCTGTGTAATCCATTAAAGTAAATGTAAATGTTACTAAGAAATGATCAGACAGGAGGGGGCTTTCAGGGAATACTGTTAAGTCTTCAGTTTCTATGCCATATGTCAGGACAAGATCCAGAGTATGATTAAAGTGGTGGGTGGGCTCCTTTACATTTTGAGAGAAGCCAATTGAATCTAACAATAGATTAAATGCAGTGTTGAGGCTGTCATTCTCAGCATCTACATGGATGTTAAAATCACCCACTATAATTATTTTATCTGAACTGAGCACTAAATCAGATAAAAAGTCTGAGAAATCAGACAGAAACTCTGAGTAAGGACCAGGTGGACGATAGATAATAACAAATAAAACAGGTTTTTGATTTTCCCAATTAGGATGGACAAGACTAAGAGTCAGGCTTTCAAAAGAATGAAAACTTTGTCTGGGTCTGTGATTAATTAACAAGCTGGAATTGAAGATTGCAGCTAATCCTCCTCCTCGACCTGTGCTTCGAGCATTCTGACAGTTACTGTGACTCGGGGGTGTTGATTCATTTAAACTAACATATTCATCCTGCTGTAACCAGGTTTCTGTAAGGCAGAATAAATCAATACGTTGATCAATTATTAAATCATTTACTAATAGGGACTTGGAAGAGAGAGACCTAATGTTTAACAATCCACATTTAATTGGATGTCAACAACTTTGAAATATGAAAAGACCGTTGTTTCACTTTTCACACAAATCTGAAAAGCCGTTGAGACATCTAGCAAAATTTCATTCATTCAGCATCCTCGAATCCACATGTCTCCAGAAATAAAACATCCATCCAACCACCCAGTTTCTTCACCACGTACAGTATGCATTTCAGGACCATCTTGTGAGAGGGAGGCTGTAGATTTAATGTTTTGTTTTCCAAAAGTTAAAGAACCCAAGCTAGGATTAACAGAAGTCGCTTAAACTATGGTGACAGTGGTGTCTGTACACTTTAGTGGAAATCATCAGCATTATTTCAGCTTCTACACCCCTTATGCAATCAGTTTAGGTTTTAGTTAAGTAATTGCCTATATGATATGTTCTGCATTGTACATAGATTAACACAAAGGAGGAAACAAATTTTGCCAATGATTTTAATTAGTTGTTGTGCACCGTGGAAACTTAATTTCCTTCTCATTAAGAAGTAGTTTTTATTTCTGCAGTCTATGATGTATCTTGTTTTTGTTTCTGAGGCTAATGTGAGCAGAGATGGCCGCTGCCGTTCTCCGTGTGTGCTGCTGCAGAGAGAACGGAGGCCTGAGCTGCCGGCTGCTCGTTGCTCTTCAGTACATTAAAGCCCTTTTGCTGTCCATTAGTGCACCTCTGTCATGTTTAAGAGCTGGAGGTGGGAGTTGCGCATTAACTGAAAGCTAAAACGAATGATATAGATGTGCAGAATTTAACCCCTGACCTGTGCTAGGGCGCCCACGCTGCCCAGCAGAGCCGATGCCCTCCGCTAACACTCGGGGAGGAACATGGAGTAATCAAAACAAATGAGTCAGTGAGTGGAGAGGAAACCGGCGCCGTGAGCAGATTTCTAATGACGACTAATATTAGCATAACCTAATATGCTTGTTGATCAAGGGTAAACTTTTGGGGGAGGACATGTTAGGTGCAGAATAAACAAAAGCAGCTGCTGCCAAGGCTCCAGCAGCCTTCAGAGGGAGGAGGAAGACGCCGAGGCCATTCTTAATGTGGGCTGAGCCTGCTGCATGGATATGAGGCAATCTGTCGGCTCCACACATGCTTAACAACTTCAGTTTTATTTCAGCAGTTCTCAGAGGCTCCAATTAAATTCATGCGGAAAGGGAGCAGTTTGAAAAATTGCATTAATATATATATATATATTCCTTTTACCATAAAACATTTCTTTTGTTTCTTTTCTCCTTCCTGTTTTGCTAATTGCACAAACCTCTTCTGTGCTTTAGTTACAAGGCCGCAGCTGCAGACCTGCCGTGCACGTCGTGTAAATATTATATGAAGGCTTAAGTAACAATTGTTGTTCTCTTCCCATCAACTATTTATGCTCGCTAAGTTAGGTGCACTGGGGGAGACGAGTGCGGGAGGAAGCCTCGCTGGTAACCTGTTTGCGATCCATTTTGGGGAAAGTAAAAGCAAACCCTAAAAAAAATGAAAAGCTCATTTGAACAAGTTAATTCTGTCTCATATTCAGCCTTCAAAATGGATTCTTCATGGCAGCATTAAACCCTCCAGTGGTTTCAACTTCACAAATTCATGCTGCGTAGCCTGAAGATCCCAAAGTTTCCAAAGATGGCAAATATGTCGGGATGAAGTTCAAGAAAATATGTTTAAAATTATGTGAAAGACACCCAAAATATTTCAAGTCAGTGGCATGGAGAAAAATGTGGGCATGAGGTTTGAACACCTTCTACAAAGAGCTGTAACATCATCATTAAACACAGTGGATACGGGGATCCGTCAAATTCCTGTAAAGGAAGAGAGCCTGGAAATAAGAGGAGAAGAAGTGTGGACACAGGTGACTGCATCTTTGGTCTGGTTGTCTTTAAGGCCAAATCAAACTACAAGGTGCAAAAACACGGGGTGTCAGTACAGAAAGTGGGCATCAGGCACAGCCACTGGTTTTAGTCCCATGAACAGAGCTTTATCTTGGATGCTTCAAGACATCATTGCATTATGAGTGAAGGGCAGAGCTGAGAAACTGAGGGAAACTGTATGCTCATATGGTTCTAACCTGGCAATCACACAGTAAAACATCTAAAAAATGAATATTTTAAAAAAGACCATAAAATCTGATGCACTGAGCATTTTTTCTAAAAAAAAAAAAAAGATATCGTGTGGTGTCATCTTTGAATATGTTTTCTGATTGGGTCTGCCAATGCACAAAAAATTCTAGCTGCTTGTGTCTCTGTGTTAGAAAAAGCACAGTAAGAAGAACTTGTTCTGATTGGCTGCCCCTCACAAACAGAAAGTATGAACAGGAGAGGTGACAAAGAGCAGAGATGACAATAAAGGACAGCCCCTCTCTATGACATCATAAAGATACAAGTGTAGAAAAAAAAGGTCTAAAGTAATGTGAAACCCAGTCCTTTGGTCTATTTGTACACACACTGACCTCATTATTTAAAAAAAAAACAATAAACTGGATATTTAACTCCATTCAGTTCTTCTTGTTCTTTTTAATATTATTTCATTGTTACCAGTGTAAACGCAAAGAGTGAAAGCAGAGGCACCATTAGTCTCTCTCAGTGTAACACACATACTCATACACATGAAAATACCAACTCCGAAATCTCACTGAACCACAGTGGAGCCTCGGAAAGTCTAATAAGTCAAACTGCAGGCTGAGCAGGCAGTGCATGAATACCAAATGCAGTCTAATTGATTACCTAATTTATGCAATAACCAGTATTTTTTTAATTATAGTTATTTATTGCCCAAATGTTTACGGGGCTTGGCTGATTCATGGGCATCGCGTCGAGCCACGGGTCAGACTCAGTGGACCCTGTTTATAAAGCTGACAGCAAAATTATCACAGCTCCACTTCATCATCGCTGCTGCTAAAGCTGGAAACTAAAAACCAGCTTGCAGGCTCAGGAAAGAGCAGAGCACCATCCACAATCTGAATGTAATTATCACTAAATCACGTAACATTTGCTCTTATGTAATATCCTCAGTATGATCAGCAGCAAGAGCTCCTTAGCTTGTGTTATTGCACGTTTCAGCCCTACAGACAATTCTTTCCATGAACGCGCTGCATTTTCCAAGAAAAACTACAAACATGTTTTTGGTTTGATCTCATTTTAGTTAACTCTAAATTTCTACCTGTGGACATTTAAAACTTGCTGCAGATGGCTGAGGCAGCAGAGTGAATTTGGCTTGGTTTATTTTTATCACAGTGACCTTATCACTGTGGTAATCCAGCTGAAGTGTGAATCATTTTGAAAAGCTCCAGCACCCACTGACAGGTGCAAAGATGACAAAGTGATTCTGTACAATCTTCCTGTTCTGAAAATATTTTTCATTTTTTATTAAACGATAAGATTAGGGTGGTTAATCAGCATGCTCTCTAGCACGTTTTTGGTCTTGTTGCCTTGTTTTTCTCCACCCAGAAAACCTTTTTTTTCACGGGTCACACAGCTCTTATATTTGGGATGTATCTTGTTTTAAGACCTAACGGAATTTTTGGTTATTTCTGTTTCTAAAATGAAAGAACCAGGGTACACTGTCTACCATAGAAATATAAGCTAGAATAACCACAAGATAAGCTGACTTCTGAGAATTCTCTTGTGGGTTTAGTTTTATGACAATAGAGCTTTTGAATGCATCAAAGAAAATACAAAATGAAACCCAAGTAAGAAGGTCAGATATGCAGTCTTAATCTAGGATATTTACAGTATATTTTACACTCGCCGTTCAACCTCCATCCATCCATGTTCTTCCAATATCCTGAGTCAGGCTAACAGGGTATATGGGGTATGCTCATGTACCCTTTCATTATGATTTTACAGTTGTTTGTATGAAAATACATTTTTTATGCATTTACAAATGAGCTTACATGTGTTTAAGTATCTCAGTTGTGTTGTGAGTCATGAGGAAGACTAAATTAACTGAAATTAACTGAAAGCACACCTTTGGGTCATCTTTGTGCTTCTTGGTTTCATGACACACCAAATGTTCTCAGTTGGTGAAAGGTGTGGACTGCAGGCAGGCCAGTTCAACACCTGGGCTCTTCTACTACAAAGCATGCTGTTGGAATAGATGCAGCATGCGGTTTAGCATCGTCCTGCTGAAATATGAAGGCCTGCCCTGAAAAAGACTGCATGGGTGCACATGCTGCTCTTAAACCTGTATATACCTTTAAGCACTGATGGTGCCTTTTCAGATGTGCCAGGTGTCAGTTCCATAGGTGCTGATGCACCCCCATACCATCAGAGATGCAGGCTTTTGAACTGAGTGCTGGATGGCCCTCTCACTCTTTAATCCAGAGGATGCAGTGTCCATGTTTTCCAAAAATAATTTTAAATATTGATTTGTGTGACCTCAGCACAGTTTTCCACTTTAGTCCATTTTAAATGAGCTTTGGCTCAGAGAACACAGCAGAGTTTCTGGATCATGTTCACATGTTTCTCCTTGTTTGCACGATGGAGCTTTAACCTGCATCTGTGGATGACACGGTGAGCTGTGTTCACAGACTGATTTCTCACGTGTTCCTGAGTCCATGCAGTGATTTCCATGACAGAATCATGTCTGTTTTTAATGCTGCCTGAGGGTTTCACAGGCATCCAGTACAGGTTTTCAGCCTTGTCCCTGCACACATAGATTTCTCCAGATTCCCTGAATCTCTGCCCTCAGCCCCAACCGGTCGCAGCAGATGACTGCCCCTCCCTGAGCCTGGCACTGTCAGAGGTTTCTTCCTGTTAAAAGGGAATTTTTCCTTCCCACTGTTGCCAGGTGCTTGCTCATAGGGGGTTGTTATGATTGTTGGATTTTCTCTGTAATTATTGTAAGGCAGGGATCCTCAAATCCAGGCCTCGAGGGCCGGTGTCCTGCAACTTTTAGATGCGTCTGTGCTTCAACACACCTGAGTCAAATATAGAAGTCATTAGCAGGACTCTGGAGAACGTGACTGCATACTGAGGAGGTAATTCAGCCATTTGATTCAGGTGTGTTGGATCAGGGACACATCTAAAACCTGCAGGACACCGGCCCTCGAGGCCTGGATTTGAGGATCCCTGTTGTAGGTTCTTTACGTACAATATAAAGCGCCTTGAGGCAACTGTTTGCTGTTATTTGGCACTTTATAAATACAACTGAATTGTAAATGATGAGATATTCAAAGTCTTCACAATTTTACAGTGAGGAACATTATTCTAACATTGCTCCACAATTTGTATGTGCAGTTTTTTGGAGATTTTTTGGTGAACCTCTGCCCATCATTACATCTTCACTTCTAAGAAACTCTGCCTCTCTAAAATGTTCTTTTTATACCCAGTCATGTTACTGACCTGTAGCTAATCAGCTTCATTAGCTGGGTTATATTTTCTGTGTTCCACTGTGAATAAAATATGGGTATAAGAGATTTGCAAATCCTTGCATTCTATTTATTTATTTTACAATTTATCAAGCATCCCAACATTTTTGGAATTAGGGTTGTACTCAAAATTCAGATAATCCACTATTACACAGTGAAAATGTGCACGTTTGGAATCCAGAGGGAAAGAGGGAATCATTTTGCCACTCACACCAGACACCCAAGTCACACATTTTCAAACTTCATTTGTTTTGTATTATTATTATTACTGTGATTAAGTTTAAAAAAAAAATACTGTACAAAATGGTTTCCACTTCTTCTAAAGCTCTTCATTTTCTTGGTTTTCTCTGTCACCATGTTGACATCTCTGTGCTTTGTCTGATAAAAATACATGCAGCAGCCACAGAACATAATGTTTATTACTTACAAAGTTGTGCTGGCATGAAAAAAAAAACTGTAAATCTGCTACAAATAAAGAAATCCTCTTGATTTTGTTCATTAAACAGCTACAGGAAAACAGGAAGGGATTTTTGTCTTTTAACAAGAATTAATGAAGGTGTAACAGAACCTACAAAAAGGCAGAGAGTGTAAACACGAGTGTTTTAACAGTGTGCAGTTACAACAGTTGTTTTCTTTGTCGACAAAGTCAGATACAGAAACAAATAGTGACGTGTGGCCTCAGAGGTGGGGGATGTTTACTTCAGCCAAACTGACTGGCGGGGGAGCTGGGTAATAACTGCCTGGTGTCACAGCATGCTGCCAAATGCTGTAAATGCAGAACTCTTGTACCAGCCTTAAACATGGAGCGATGCCGGCGAGTGACAGCAAGGCACTGGATGAGGTAGAGATTGACTCAACATGACAGGAAGTTATCTAAATCCCGCAAGGACTTGTGGATAATGTGATGGATTTCTTAAAGGCACAATGAATGAAAACTTAAAGAAAAAAAAAAAAGATGTCACTGCACTGCTGCCATTGTTCAATTTTGAGAAAAATCTCAAGGATATGAGGACCTGGAGACTCTGGTGACCTCTGACCTCCTACTGAGAAGAAAAAAAATGATTTGGAGTTCAGCTACAGCTGCCACTTTCAATTTGAAGCCTCCTTTCTCTTTCCCTCTGCCTTCGCAGAATGCTGTTCTGCATGTTGATGCAGCTGCCAGCGCTGAGGCCTCCCTATGAGCTTCTCCATTTATGTGTCCTTTTCTTCCTTAATGTCAGTCTGTAACTGTTTTTATAAGAGCAGCTGCAGCTGATCAGAGCTGACAGACTGCTTGATTTAATGAACAGCTTTTGGTATCCAGCCTTTGATTAAAATCAAAATCAGGAAAGTAAGCACATTTAAAGTCCAACTAAAATTACAAAAGTCATCCCTTTTTAAGTCATAAATCATGTCAAAGTGATTCTCCAATGTATTATTAAATCTTTAAAATACTGAAATTGGAAAAAAAAATAATCATCAGAAACCTCCCTTCAGCTTCTGAGTGAGTGGGCAGGAGGAGCACATACTTGCATTCAGAGTCCAGCCATAGCCTTTTATAAGATTCAAAAAGATTCATAAATTCCCCCACAAGTAACTAATGACGTGGGTGCTCAGCAACCTTGCTTTTAGGAATATAATCAGAATACAACCAGCTGAGTCGAGCCCACATTTGGAACGAAACAGATGAGTTGCACTCATAGGTGTAGACTAACTCAGATTGATTGCAACATGTTAGCAATCTGTCTGCATCTGTAAATTAGATGGAAAACCTTTTCCAACCTGTCTGAGAATTGAAGTCAGACGAGTCAGACCACAACTGTTTGGGGACAGGCTGCCTCCCACCAGGTGACCTCTGCTATCACCATGCACGAGGTTAAGGGTGCTGCACGCTCAACTAGGGATTTGTGTCAGTGTGAAGGACTGTAGCCTGAGGTTTATACTGTTTACTGATAATTATGGGACATGTTACTGAGTAATGTAAAAGTAACATAACAAGTAAACAAGTAATGCAATGGATTACTTATTCTGGAAAGTACTTTCAAAAGTAAAGAAGTAACAAGTAACATGCAATATATATATATATATATATATATATATATATATATATATATATATACATCTCTCTGTCAAGATTTAGACCTTTGTTATAATAGACAGTATTTATTAGAAACCCTTTGGTAATTTATGCTTGTTCGGTCAGTCATATTTTGTATTCAGCTGTCAAACAATCAGATCAGATTTCTCCTCTTAGTGACTTTCACTTTGTAATTAGTATAGCCTTAGATCTGCTGATCATCGTCTCTCACTAATGGGCTGGCATCGAGTTCAGACCTGGATGACCACATAATTCAAAGAAGCTCCATGCGGTTCGTGCCATCTTTTACTTTTGATCACTGGGCGCTGCATACAGAAGTGTGCACTCTCTCTTTTGCCAGTTTGACTGTGAACCAACACGATTCCATTTCAAACAAACGAATGAGCGAGAAGAACTGGAGACCACTCAAAATAGGAGAAAATAAAAAGGTAAATTGCATTCTGGGTAGGTTCCTGTTGGCGGAGGGATCTGACCTACATCTCCCTCCATCAGCATCAGAAAATAGGTGCAATTTTGGTGTTCTGACTTGTTTTGATGAATGAAGAAACAATAATAATGAAACAAAAAAGAGCTGGAGGTGTGTGCCAGCTTTAGTTTGCCTTCTGTTGTCCTCAGAGGACTGAGCGACATCAATTAACTCCCAAACAGTTGTAATCAGGGGACCTGTAAGATACCACGCAAATTAAATTAAACCGTCCCTAACCATATGCCAATATGTGTCGTCCTCAAAGCCTGTCTTCAATGCAGCAAGAGCCAATGACTCAATGAAAGAAAAACAAAAAAACAGATAAATAACTCAATTACAAGCACACAAGAAAAAGAAAAAAAATCATCTTTGAATCCTGTCTCAGGGAGTTCGATTTTAAACCAAAAACCCAAGACTGCTATCCGCTCATGAACTGATTGACAGGTTGTTTAATGTAGAGGGATGTCAGACTGAATTCTGCTTTAGGCTCCAGAAAGTCTCAGTGTGGCCCGATGGAGAACTAAATTAGTGAAATAAAAGCGAGGACTCATCCTGTTCCTGATTGCTCTGGTTTATCTGTGTGTGTGAGAGCCGCACTGATGACAGGACGAGTCAAAGGGCAATGAAGAAAATGTGCCTGACAAACAGTGACCCTGAAAGCAGGATGATGTCACTCAGGCAGCCCACCTGCCATGAAGTCAAATAGCCGCTGCGATCAAAGCTGAAGCCGATGACCTTAATTGTATCTACCTCCTCGCTGCACTGCCTGCACTCTTATATGCTCTTATAAGAGGAGAGAGAGTAAATATGTTTTGTGCATGAAGCAGATGAGGTCGTGTCAGATCATGTCACGACTTGACAGCGTTTTCTTCACCTCTGAGCTTTATTCTAATATCTAGTCTAAGTCATTTGGGAGGATGTGTCTGTGAGAGCTGGGACTTTTCACACCTCCTTCTAATTTTTGTGACAAATTGCTGTGAACATTGTAGGTGTTCAAACTTTTTTGCACTGCAGAGCTTTTGTATTGAAAAAAGGGAGTATGTAACGCTTAAGGACATATTTATTTTTCCAAATTCCAAAATACATGTCATGTTACATATTGAATATAAAACATATGAGCAAAGCTACACCGCAGCTTCCAGACTAGACAGATACTCCAGGCATCCAGGATACTCCAGTGCAGAGAAAGGAGGATGACAACAAACCAGGACAGTCATCCTCTCCATCTTTTGGACTCTGGAAGGAAGCCGATGAGAACCCATGCAGACACAGGGACAGCATGCAGGCTCCACACAGAAAGGACCCAGACTGGATACAGATCCAGGACCTTCTTGCTTTATTCACCACCGCATCACCTGAGCTTCTCGTTTAATGATGTTTATTTATTAAAAAGATCTTGTTGCTTCAGTCGCCGGGGTTAAAGGTATGCAGTTAACTCAGATAACTAAGATGGTTTTCAAGATAAACAAAATGACATAAAATATTCAACAGCTACAATCAAAGCATAAGAGGTGAATCAAATACAATACTGTGCAAAAGTCAACGAAGAATATTTACCAAAGAACCAATTTTAAATTGAATCTTTAGACACTTTGTTTCTAGCAGCATGTCACAAAAACAATTTTTTGTTCCACTTTTTTAGTTGAATTCTACAAAAAATGCCAAAGATAACACAATTTGATAGACATAATACAGTATTTTTACACCAACAAGGCAAACTTGGCATATCAGCATGTATGTGCGTGCACTGTGTCCCAACAGCTTTAAATATATATATATATATATATATATATATATATATATATATAAAAACAAAAAAAATGTCTAAAAACATCTAGAGCAGATGATACATCAGACTCTTCAGTGGATCTGTTCACTGAAGCCTGATCAGAAATGGTCTCAGTGGAAGGGTGGCTGCCATCTTAAGGAAGAGAAACAGGAAGAAAGGGCTGAGGTCTGCCACATTACGCAAGAGCAGGACTGAAAATCATTGGCAACAGGTCTGATGGAGGGATGAATCCAAATGTTTGGCTTTCAGTCTCCTTAGAATTGTACAAACTCTGTTTTTGCCTTAAATAAGATAAGATAAGATAAGATAGTGTTTATTTGTCACATGCACAGTTATACACAGTACAATGCACAGTGAAATGTATTTTGTACCTGCAACCTTATATACACACACATATAAATAAGAAGAATAAAAATAAAAAAAAGTAATTCACACTATACACTATACTCTATATACTATACACACTTTTTAAATTATAATATTTACACTGTGCAATAATGGTCCAGTTAGGACCAAATACTATCCATCCATCCATTTTCTTCCCCTTATCCCGGGCCGGGTCGTGCGGGCAGCAGCCTAAGCAGAGAAGCACAGATCTCCTTCTCCCCAGCCACCTCCTTCAGCTCTTCTGGGGGGACCCCATGGCATTCCCAGGCCAGCCGTGAGATATAATCACACTCAGCTCCCTCTTTACCACGATACTATATTTCCATTTATCTTTGCACATGCTTCAGTAAATCACTGCAACCATTTCCCATTTTGCCAGCAAAATATGGAGAAATGAGTAGTGGCTCGAGACTGAAAACCTCTGAGCTGGGTCAGCACGGATCTCTGCCAGCCAGGGCACATCAAAAGAGGGCAGTTCACTCCAAATTATTGTAAATAACCAAAAAGTATCCACGTATACAAACAAAATTCAAATTACACCACTGTTTTTTATTATACTCTGAATCTGACTTTCCCAGGTTAGGACTAGAAATAATCTCTGCTTACAAAAAATGAATTTGAAAACATAAGCTGCGTGCTTAGCTGGTGTCACCTTTATGTTCCACATAGCTATATTAGTCGAGTATAACATTAAACAATACAATAATAACCGGATATCCAGGAAGCCAAGTTCAAACCCATCATTATGTCCTAGAGTCCTTGACATTTGTCATCTTATTTTTCTCACTAACTTTGGAGGCAGAGAAATAAAGGCTTCGGCTAATAGCCCTTACAGGGATAGACTTGCTTATTTGCTAATGGCTTCTTCTTCCTGTGGGCCATTAGATAAGCAGCAGCAGCCACCGCTCTTAAAACCAGTGTGATGTCAACCCCAGTGATCACTATCGGGCCCGCTAATGGTCTCTGAAAGGGAGAAAACACATTCAATCACATTTACTCACAATGAGAAATATGACGACGTGTTCTGCTAGCCCGAGCGGATCCACTGTTCGTTACACCGTGTCACAGCGCTTTGATTTTGTGTTCGATAAACTGTTAGTTATTGTGCTGCCCTGTGTTTTTCCAGGATGTGGGGGGCGATCGCCTTTAATCATTAGCACAGGAAAGTCCAGGCTGTATTGATTCAGACTGAGCGCTCAAGCCCATCACAGCAGCTCATCATTAAAAGACACTTTACAAAGACAAACCACTAACTGGACATCAGGACTTCACACAGATCCACAGGTGCCGCTGCTGGACCAAGACACTGAATATATATATAGCCTTTGCATATGGCTATTAGAGGTGGACAGTGAGGAAAATATAAACAAATGAGAAACAAGGTGACTCCACAGAGAGTAAAGACTGAATAGTGTGAAAAAGAATTTGACCTGTGCTTTAAACTAATCCCAGCAGCCTTAATTATGCAGCAGTTCAGTCACATGCACTATCCTAAAATCATGCATGTCAAAATATTTTCTAGATAAATGAAATCTGGGCTCCGGGCTCTATTTCTTTTTTTTTTTTAGAGGGATTCTGTTTAGACCAAAGCTGAGACACAAACCTCGTGTCAGATTTGACACCAAAAGCACAAACGCAGTCAAGAGGTCCACTTCAGTGACTCATACGAGTGGAGGTGAAGCTCATAATAACCTGTGTCAGCAAACCTGTCAAGCCAAGCGGACTAACCTTTAACAATATCCAGATGGATAAGTAAAAACAAAGAAACAAAAAAACAGAAATAGTATGCTGTAAAGGAGGAAACTGTCCATAGAGACCAAATCTGTGTTTTGTATCAGAGTGTTAACGTGCTGTGAACTTGGCCATTGTAACACGGGAGTCTGTGTGGACTGAGTCACTGCTGGAGCCTCCTGTGGACATTAGTGGAACTGCAGTTTTTCCATCTTACATGTCTGCTTTATTTATCAGTCTTGATGTAGGATTGGGGGATTCGCCTCACACACCCCAAATCTTCGGATCAGCCTGACCTGCTTACTTGCTATCATTTTAATTTTTCTTTCTATTGTTGTGCAGAGGCGCTTTTACTGTCTTACACCCAGCTCCATGAGTCATTCTGTGCATGACGTACAGGCTAAATCGTTTAATTTGATTGTTAATGTCATTTGTTGGACTTATCTCTGGAGCCTGAAACAAACAAACAAAAAAAAAAGCAGACTGCACTTCTTTAAGTTTCTTGGAAACCTCTCATCTATCTCATCTATCTACACTGTGAACTTTTCAGTTTTAATAACTGCTATTTGCTGTTATTGGAGTGTCCTTGCGTGATCCCCAGCCTCTCTCTGACAGACTAACTGTTTCTCCTGTGCAAACCTCTGTGACAGAAGTGCTTACTTGCAGTTTGCCTTCAGTTGTCAGGCGGCGATTCGGCTTTCTTTGTGCTCAGTCACTGCAGTCATTTAGCAGCGCAGCATTCACCCGACAGCTTCTCACATCCGGACTCACGGCCTGTCGTTAGCTCCTCTGCATATCAGAGCCATGTAATGGCATTGCAAAAAGCCTAATTAGATCTAAATTAGCGTCACTTTCTTGACTCAACATTAGGGATAGAGGATGAGGGACTAATTACACTGCTATTAATGCAGAGAGAGGTTAATGACAGGGGAGTTTGTCACCAAAAGTGAATGAGGAGAGACGTGATCAGCTCAGCTCTTTCAGCCGCCAAATCTAGACCCTCCTTTTATTTTTGCTGATTTAAGCTGTTTTGGCAGTTTGTGGGCCGGCTGCACTTTCACTTTGTTCATGATCAATGTACACTTTATATGTGGTAAACAAATAATAACTCAGGTTTACAGGCTGTCGACTGCTCGGTAGATTAAAGCATAACTGTAGTGAGCCTTGTGTGAAAGCAATGTATGTTCAACTGTAATTATGTGTGCAACGAATCATCACAGGTGTCAGTCTGAACTTTAGATTACAGCCATGCACAGGTGGGGTCATTAGCAGGATCACAACACTCTGTTGTACTGTATGACACAGGAGCTTAATCCATGGAAGGTAACAGCAACGTCTCTTCATCAGAACCAGGCTCAGTTACAGTGTAGAAAATCTCCATGCAAAGCATGCATACTGAATCTAAAAAGGTGCATTTACTCAGTCCATGTTCAGTTGGGAGTAATAAGATCTTGACAAATGCTAGGAAAATACTAATATCCCCTTTCTAGTAGAAAGAGTTTTAAAGTTTGTCCTGAGAGAAGCACTACAAAACTGTCAGAGGACCACACAGGTGTTCCTAATAAATGGCTTGGCGATTGTATCTTTAACAAGCATTAAAGGCTGCAGAGACCAGCAGCTCAGTCACTGTCTAGAGAGCAGAAAAGAAGAGAAAGCATCCTGGTTTTAATCTGTTTTGTGGAGGGTTCTGGTTGCTGATTTGTACTCTCAGATTCTCCAATTAGCCAATGAGTTGTTGGGCAGACACCCACAGGTGGAGGCCAATTACTGCTGGCAGTCGGAAAGTGAAGAAAAGTGGGGGGAGAAGTGAGTGAATAGATTCAAAAATACACAACATCCCTATTTTGTTGTCCTTTGAACATTTTATATCATTAAACATTTGATCAAAGAATTAATAAACAGGATTATAAATCTGAGCAGGCAGCCTTTAGCACTTTACAGTTTTCAAAAGAGAAGAAAATTAATTGAGGTCTAATATGAAACCATCCCCGCCTCAACACAAAGTGGAAGATTTTTCATAAATGCTATTATTTTCCTCTTTGTTGTTGTTCTGTTGCATTTCATTGCTTTATGTAAAGCTCTTTGCAGAATTTTGCATGGACCTGCTCTGCTTTGTCTAGAGATGAATCAGCCTGAAGAAACATTCAGTGTTTCAGTGAAAGAGTTTGATTCGTGGCCTCGTGTTATTGTGTTGAGCTTCAATGGAAGTCTGATTTTATTTTTTTTTAATCAAATCAGGAAGCGAAACTTGCAAGGTTAAAAATGTCATTCGTGAGAATGTGTTACTTTTGCATGTTTTTTGATGTGGGAAAAACCAGAGCTTGGTCCACATTGCCGGCAATAAGTTGGACTAGTTTTCTGTGGGTGTTGGACTCTGCCAGGGCTGGCTGTTGTCAGTGATTCTCTTCCTAATTTTTATGGACAGAATTTCTAGGCATAGTCAAGTGGCTTGACTGGCATGGGAAAGCTTCAGTGTTCCCCCAGATAAGCTGAAGGAGGTGGCTGGGGAGAGGGGGATTTGGGTTTCTCTGCTTGGGCTGCTGCCCCAGCAACCTGGCCCTGGATAGATGGATGGATTAATGGATAGATGGGTGGAAAAAACAGAGCTTTTTGAGAAAACCTGCACAGACACTGGGAGAAGATTCAAACTCCGCACAGACCCCAGGACCCTCGTGAAGGAGCAGTGCTAACCACTGCAGGGCTACATACCGAGTAAAGAACTGAATTTAAGTTTAGGCTAAAGGCATAGCCCACCCATTTGCACTGGTGTTAATAAAGCTCTTCTCTGCATTACAAGAATTGCGATTTCCAACTGAGTCAGTAAACTACGCATTGATGTAGTATACTACATCCACCATGTACTGAATTGTGTAGTATCTAAATTAGGGATGCGCTGATCCGATATTCAGTATCGGTATCGGTCTGATACTGGCCTAAATTAATGCATCGGATATCGGAAAGAAATAAAAAATGCAGTCCGATCCGATCTGACCCACATTAGTGGAATTACAGTTCTCCGTCATCTTCTTCTTCTTGTGGGTTTGCGGTTGACCAAACCAGCTTAGAGCTGCATTACCGCCATCTACCAGAATGGAGTGGGGATCAGGAAATAACTCCCTCAGTTCTCCGTTGCTGCGACGGATTCCCTTTGACACTGAGTGGATCATCGCTGTCATGTTTTTCCACGGCTCCACTGCTCTCTGCGTGTTTGTGTGTTGTGCTCGCTGTGCTGAGAATTTCAGCTGTTATTTTTTTCTCTACTTCAGCTCCCGGACATACTGCTAGCGAGCGCAGCTATTAGCACTAGTGACCGTCCGGTACCGGAAGGACCCCTTCCCTGTCAAAATATTTTTGATACTTTATTCCCTGATTAGTGACTAAATATAGACCTGCAGTAGAAACGTATTTAGGAGAATGCGTGTGAATATAAAGCATTACAAGATTAAGCTCACGCAGCCCCCAGTTTGTCAACTGATAACACAACAACAGCAATCAGCTGTTTTACGTGCAGTCTGTCTGCACAAGCGCAAAGAGGCGAAATGTTTTTCTAGTGTCCAGATGAAGCTTTTCCCCCTGTAACCTCCATTAAACCTTTATTGAGAAACAGCTGGAGGTCCTTCATCAACCACCTGATCAGTAAGTGAAGAAAAGAGAACTTTGTAGCTGCTTCATCCACCTTGTTTGTTTCACACAGGGAAAAATGGCAGTATGGAAGTTAAAATATGCAGATGAACTGTCAATACAAAAAAAGTATTTCTTATCCAGTTACTCGGATAATGGATGGAATAATCGATAGAATACTCGATTGCTAAAATAATCAATAGTTGCAGCCCTAATGAAATTTGCAACATACCATAAGCCAAAGCATCACCTTCTCACATAGGAGCAACAGCATTCAGGTGATAGTATGATTGTTGTAAGTAAGTAAAGTTTATTTATTTAGTGCTTTACACAGACAAAAAGTCACAAAGTGCTGTACAGTAATTAAAACACAATATCAAAAAGAAAAAAAAAACAGATAAAACACCATGTTAAAAACATAACATTACCATATTAAAAGAAAAAGAATAAAAAAAAAAGTCAACAGAAAGTATAGTTAAACAGAAAAGTTTTCAACTGTTTTTTAAAAGATGCCACAGAGTCAGCTAAAAGGTTCCAGACCTTTGGTGCCACTGCCTGAAAAGCTCTGCCCCCCTAGTCCTTAGTCTTGTATGTGGGACAACTAAAAGATTTCGATTTTGTTCTGTGAGAGACTGTTGACTCATGTCAAATTGATCCAGGCATTTAAAAACAATTTTTAAAAATAATACAAAAAAGATCAGATTTGTATCGGTATCGGCAGATATCCAAATGTAAAATATCGGTATCAGTATCGGACATAAAAAAGTGGTATCGTGCCATCCCTAATCTAAATGTTGTAGTTGTAGTATATTTTTATTATGTTACATTGTTAGGCTTTCTTTGTTTTAGTTTTGCTGTCTAGGTTATTTTCATGATTATAGTGTGATTATATTCCTTGTTTCAGTTTATCTCCGCCTTTCGTGGGTTCCACCTGGAAACAATTCACAACAGCTTCCACTGGGATCTGTGCTCAAATCGCTTTATAATACACATAAAAATGTTTTTCAATGTACTGCATTTTCATCTGTATAACTGTTAAATAAGCCTTGTCAGAGCAGCATGTGTATTTCTATTTTAGGCATGTGATGCACTAAGCAGCAGAAAATGAGAGGACGAGTGAGGCTTAAACGTATGATTGTGAGTAGCTGACTGGTGGGGGTTGAGGCCTGGGAGCCAACGACACTCAGCCAGCAAAGCTGCTCAGCATTTCCCTCTTTTCAATGACTTTTAATGTGACTCCATAGAGAGAGACAAAATCTGGAGCTAAACACTGAAGACAAAGTATGCAAATGAGTAATTAGTTCAATAACGGTTTCCCAAAACATCAGCCCTTAAGCAACTGCTCTGCATCTATTATAACAATTACCGTACGCAGCACGGCATGATGGATCTGCCCCCTTGCTGCTACTGCTGTCGCCACCATCCTCAAACCGCAGCGTACGACTGAGCAAACAGTGTGCTAATAGGAGACAAAAAAGGGAGGTAAAAAAAGTGGAGAAAACACATTCAGCCCAGCGTGACGATCAGCTCATCCTGCTGACAAAGAGACAAAGCGAAAAAAAACTCCATCTGTGGGAGGAAGTACTGCCTTGTCGACCTTGACAGAGATAGAAATATAAATTTGACTCTCAATTAATGGCCTAGTCCTTCACTTCCCCACAGAACCACATTAGAGATCCCATTACTCTAAAAAACCAAAAAATCATGTATCCTGTGAAAGAGGAATCCAATATCATCACTTACAAATCAGTATTTGCAGTACTATGTTAAATACTGGGAATCTTCTGAAGCTGCTCCAACTTATTTTAAAGAATAGCCGAAGTATTGGTGGTGAAATTAACTGTCTTCTCAATTCTGGTGATATCAGTTTCAGTTCAGACTGATCGCCAGTGACCCGTTTAAGCCAGTTCAAAGTGGTTTTGTGCTGTAAAAAGATTTAAGTGGTTAAACTTTCCTCAGTATGAGCATACAACATGTGAGATTCTCCACATTTCAGTTGTCTGGTTCATTTTACAGAAATTGTGAGCAGCAGAGTGCACTTCATTCAGATTTATCAAAGCAAAAGAAACAGAGGCAAAGCCCACCTTTAAAGCATCGATCGAGCAAGAACGGGAAGGCTGTTCCAGACATGAAAACGTGCGCAGCAAGTGGAAGACCACATAACTTGTCTTGTGTCTTCTGAGAGCCATTGAGAACAAGCAGTTATTAACGTTCATCACATCCAGAAGTATGACTGCAGTCAGTCATTTTGCCTTATGACAGCAAGCATGAGTAGTTTGGTCTGATTTCAGGCAAGCTGTATGAGCTTATGGTGATAGTGCATAATTACTAATTCAGAATTATTTTGAATGATGGGAAGCAGGTTTTTAGTAATTAAAATGCTTCATTTTGTTTTTCAATGTCAAAGCAGTGACATTGAAAAACAAAATGTTTTCAATGTCACTGCTTGTCAGATGGAGGCACAGTGTGCCTCTGGCACAGTTGGGAGGCAAGATTCAGAGCACTTTTGCCTGTCAGGTCTGGTGTAGTTGGGTCATACCATTGAAAGCTAACTGAATAAAAAAAAAATGAAAAGAAAAAATAATAAGTAAATAATAACAACAAGTGGAGCTGACAATATAGCTCCTCCTGGCACAGCAAAGCTGTTTGGCACAACAGAGCATGCAAATAATAACTTTGCCTGCTTAAGCTGCCAGACAGGACAGGTTAAAAAAAAAAAGAGAGAGACACCACAAAGTGTCATAATGTCATAAAAGGTTTTTCATAGAGGTCTAAAATTTCAGACACATGTGGATGACAAGATAAAGAGAGAGATTTGCATAATTTTGGAATAAAGCATTAAAGCATGCTGTAGTTATTGTGAGTTGAACAAAGTGTTTTTGTGTTTTTGTCATTGTCTGTAATTAGAGTGACATTTGAACTAATTTAGTTTGTGTTTTAGCCCCATGATAAACATGTACATTACAGAAACAGGGAGTTGCTGGGCTTCAAATGAATGTTGATACTTTCAAACGAACATTTGTGGTTGGTATGAGGTTAAATTTGTGACTGCTGGAAACTTTCACACAGGCTACAATTTATGTGCTAATATTTTGTATTGTAAAGTAGCCAGTAACTGTAAGAATCAGACAGGTCACTGTTAGAAAGAAGGAGAAAAATGTCTTAGCTTAAACATTCCTGCTCACATTTAGTTATATTCTTTACTGTATAAAGAAAAGCACAATAATGCAGCTTCAGTTAGCTGCAGGATGGTTGCTGTGCGTTTCCATGGCTACAGAGCATCTCTCTCTCTCTCTCTAAGCTGGCATACGCTAACGACACAGTTGATTTGTTGCTGGTCTCGGCAACCTTGTAAGGTGACGATGAGGCGCAGGCCCCGTGTACGCGGCGGCGGCTGGACTGCTGGTGATAATTAGTCTCTGTAGTGGCGCCGCTCTGACTGGGTGCACATGTTCCAGCTGTCACAGGTGTATTCTGGGAGATGCGGTTTGGTGACAGCCATGACAGCACCATCTGGACCTGTCCGCATCGCGGGACGCAGAGTCTACAGTGACAAGCTGCAAGCAGCGCTGGGAGACTATGAGATGAGCATACACGTGCTTACGAGGGACTGTGTGTGTGTGTGTGTGTGTGTGTGTGTGTGTGTGTGTGTTCCCTTGTCTGAATATTGAGCATGTTAGCGGGAGTGCATGTTGCATGGTGTGTGAGCAAATGCAGATCTTTTTTTTTTTTAAACACAAATTCAAGTGTGTGAGTGTGAGTGTGTGTGTGAGATTCTGAGCATATCATGTGGCTTTAACTTATGAATTCATGTTGCTTCAGTATACAGGTGTGTGTGTGTGTGTGTGTGTGTGTGTGTGTGTGTGTGTGTGTGTGTGTGCGCTGTAGGTGGAAAGCTTAGTCTTGGATCTGTGTATCATCCTCTGTGTCTATATCTGGCAGTCCAGCAGGAATTCATGCTGCTTTCAGACACGTGTTTACAGGATTCATACATGTGTGTTTGTGCGCGTGTGTGATCATACTGGGCTGTGAAAACGTGCTGTTGTGTGTTCGCTTTTCAGCCTTTAAATGATAATATGTCTATTAGCAAACTGCTTTATTTTAAGTGTTCCTCTGTTGATTCTATATCCAGCAGTCCAGCCCAGGACATTCATGACCACATGTGCACAAGTAGTTACAATAGTACCCCTGTATTACCAAAATGATATATTAAATATAGACTGCCATAGACTGTATATAAAAGATAAAAGATGTTTTTCTACTGCTCTTAAATTCCTGTGGACCACATGTCTAAGAAGGATGCAGCCACCATGATGTCACCCACTGCTTTCTGGGTGCATTTTAAGCCTCAATGTTAGAGGTCTTGCTGCCACCATTTTTTTAAATTTTTATTTGTATTTATTTATTTATTTGGAGCCAGAAGTGACCATATTTGGACCAGAGGGTGGAGACCTAAGTTATCAGCTAGTACTCACTAGCTTGGTTAGCAAGCTGCATGCAAAGAATGTATGGTTGCATCACACAGGCACAGATACCTCTTAATTCATCCAAATGAAATCCTGTAATTTCACTCACTCACTCACTCAAATTGAAGTAGCGACTGCTTGTACAGATTTTAACCACAAACGAGTTTTGATCTTTGTCTGATAATTCCATTTTTTTTTAAATGGAACAACTCCACAATCATAATTAAGAGGTCCAGTTCAGTGACTCATATTAGTGGAGGTGAGGACAAACAGACAGACAGCAGTTGTTACAGCTGTTTATGCAGCATGAAGCTGTCAATCAAAGTGGCCACGCCCCAAACTTAAAACAAAATTGCACTGATATACCAAATTCTTCCAGTGGCTTCTTTGCAAAGCTCGACAGTTCCCACCAACTTTATCTATGAGTTCCAATACTCTCAAAAAAAACAAGAACGTGCCAGTGGGCTTTGTTCACACGATCACTGCAAATCACCAGCTTGAAAGTTATCGCTGTCCATGTTGATGGAATCACACCAGCAGTTTTCTGACCTCTTCCAGCTGTTTGTAAGTTCTGCAGCATGAATGCCTCCTGAGTCATAATGTAAGCCTAAATCTGCAACATGGCTCATCACTTATGTGAACCTCTAACTTTTCTCAAGGACCACCATCAGGACAACATCTGCAGTGATACAAGAAATATATACACAGCATATGGTAAGATACAAATTAAATGTAGTTAACACTATGAAATTACTCCAATTAGTATCTGAAGCCACTCCTTCAGATTGTATGAATGTGAGTGAGAGTCGGCTTCAGATGCTTGTCAGTCTGAGCTCAAAGCCTTTGTTCCTGCACGAACATGATGGACGTGACGCTGCTTGCTAGCTTGTGTGTGTGTGTGTGTGTGTGTGTGTGCGCGCGCACGCGTGTGTTTGGGAGAGATGAAACAGCAGAGTAGATGAAACACTGTCTGTGCATGTATATGCGCACACACGCGCGTGTGTGTGTGTGTGTGAGATGGGGGGTAGTGTGGTGGAGTGAGGTGTTGCCCGTTATACTGAGCCTCCCCCTGGGCTGGTAGCTCTGGAAGCTCTCTGGAAGCTCACTTCACTCAGATACATGCAGATCAAACGCTGCATTGATCTCTGAGCTTCATAATACACACTCTCACACACACACACACACACACACACACACACACACACACACACACACACACTCTAGCTCCAACACTAGTTCTACCAACTCCCCCGTCCTTTCCACCAGGAGCTGTGTGAAATATGAAACACATGTTAATTATGATCACGCCAAATGTCAGTTACCGCTCACTGTTAAACCTTTTTTCCTTCCATCCAGGGAAAGTAAAAAGAGCTCTGCAGCTTATTTCAAGATCACGGTTGACAGGTATATATTTGTGCCAAGGTTGTTAATTTAGAGTTTCTTGACAATAGAGGGCAGAAAAGCTTCACAATGTGACTGATATCACCTGACAGAGTCATGGCCAATGCATCAGCTCACTGTGACTCCCGCGGCAGCACGAACATACCTCTGAAGCAGCATGTCCTCCTGAATCACAGTCCAGTATCCCCTCTACTTTTAGCACTGGTTTGATCTCCACCAACTCTTCAGCTATTAAGATAATCCACTTTCCTCACCTCTCACTCTTTCTGCCAGTGGTTTGGTACATTCATTTTATATCACAACAGCAACTTCCAGGACCCTCTTAAGATGCTATCATTGTTGTTTCGCCAGCCGAGAGAATGGAAAGGATATTAACTGAAAGGATATTAATGATGGGAAATTTGGGTTCCCGTGACACTGACCCTCACCAAATGCAAAACTAGTGAAAAAACAGTCAGAAAAGATGAGGAGGGGGAAATGTGAGTGGCCTCCACCTGTAAAACCATTCCTGTTTGGGGGGGTTGTTTCATTGTTGCCCCTCTAGTGCACCTGTTGTTAATTTCATTAACACCAGTGCAGCTCAAACTTGATTAATGACCCCCTCTGCTACTTAACTGACCAGATCAATATCCCAGAAGTTTAATTGACTTGATGCTAAAGTCTGATTAAAAAGTGTTCCTTTAATTGTTTTGAGCAGTATATTTACTGATTGTATTACTGCTTGTTTTTTATTTTTTTAAATATCTTTTGCATTGAGAACTTCTGCTATTTAAGCATCAAATAAAGCATTGTTTCCTTGTTTTTTTGCAGAAACTTCATAAAAGGTTTATACCAACATTCTTGTGTGTAATTACTAACCAGCCCTCATAATCACATTGGCGACAGTTTTTAACACATCGTGTTTGCCACTGACAAAATGATTTACAGGTTTCATTTGCCAGGATTCATGGTAACATGAGAGAGAGATAAAAGCTCACCTCCGGGGGATTTAATTGTCTCCAGAGACACATGGAAGCAGCACCCAAACCAACACATGCTGATCTGTATGCCATTAGTAGTGTGTCAGTTTCTGCAGCTTTCATCTGCAGTCCAGTAATCTACAGCAGAGATAGACAACAAATGCAAAATGTTTTCTCTCATTTCATTCAAATACTTTGCTTATGCATAACAATAGTGTGAAGAGCCCTTGATTTAATTAACATCCCCTTGGCTGCAGTAAACAGAAGCTTAACGTCAGCGACAGGCAAACAGCAGGATCAGTTTGATCCACAGCAAAGTGACAGAGCTAGCTTCAGTCCAGCGCACACTCTGCTCTGTATTCCTGCTGCACACGTGGACTCACAGCCGCTGTGTTCGAATTAAGTCACTCCCAACACTTTGGTCCACAGCATGAAAGATTCTGTGAATATTCATGATCCTCAGAGGGTGAATTGGAATAATTTTGGGTGACCCTGCGTGACCTTTCTTTCGACATGAGAACAAGGTCTTCACTCTCACTCTGGATTTAGTTTCACGGACAAACTGTGCAAAAGTATTTGGACAGTATTTGGACAAGCAGGGACCACAGTTTCTATGGGTGCTGCCATTACCCCCACTGCCACAGTCCAACCCCTAATTTCAGGAATTGGGGTTTAAAAAAAAAAAAAAAAACACAAAAAGTTGCTCATGACGGGGTTAGAGCTAATATGATTCGTATAAATAAACAGAACAGTACAAACAAAATGAACCAGAACCTGCTGCCAGTGGTCCACATCAAACAGCCACTGTGACGGGCACTGTGTCAGACCCAAATCTGGATCCCCAAACATGTGAAACTGTTTGTCTTTTACTATAAATCTAATACTTTCAATATCTTTTCAACAGATGAAATTCAGACATGGCCTGAGACTGATGGCAGGTGTTACAGTCAAAATGGGAAAGCAGTCTCTGCAGGGAGCTGGCTTTATGAATGCTGAACTGACATATAAAGAAGGCTCTTCTTTGTAGATCAGCAGTACACGGCCTGGTAACTTTACTCATTACAATATTAAAGCAAAGTTGTTGTTTGTTTTTTAATGGAATAACATTTTATTCTTACTCATCACATTTCCATGAAACTTTTAGGGACAGCCCCCAGGAGATGAACTTTGTCCCCTTTGGACATCTCCCTCTTTCATATAATGCCACATTTAGAAATTGCATAGACATTTACACCAGGGGAACTGGACTGTGTGTCCTTAAGAAACAGGAAAGCCCTGACACAGGACCTGACAGATACATCTGGACCTTCTGCTGATCCAGCCACTGTTCACGGAAGCCTCATCAGAGATGGTCTCAGTGGAAGGGCGGCTATCAGGAAGCCATTCATAAGAAAGGAAAGCGGGGAGGAAAGGCTGAGGTATGCCACATTACACAAAAACTGGACTGAGAAATCTGTGGCAACAGCTCTGATGGAGTGAGGAATCCAAATTTGAAACTTTAAATTATGAACACAGAAAAGTATCATCCGATTTTGATCCACCATGCAGTACCATGTGGAAAGCACCAGATTTTTAGTGTCCTTATATTCAGCCACTGAAAATCAAATGCATACCTAGATAGAAAAACACAAATACAAATACAAATGCAATACCGTACATAAATCCAAAGAAGAGCTTTGACTGTCCTTCAGGAAGCCTGGAGAACTCAGAGTTCAGGCTGTGTTGAAGAATAAAGGTGGTCAAACCAAATATTGACTTTCAAGCTCATTAGAATTGTACAGACTCTATTTTTTCCTTATTTACTGTATTTTATGTTTGTTTGGACAATAAATCACTGCACCTATTTCCCATTTTCCTAGCAAAATATGAAGAAATGAGAGTTGGCCCAGAACTTCCACAATCCTGTGCACATTCCACACATGCATACATATATTTGTAGGTTTTTGTAGGTTTTAACTTATGTCGCTGATTTTATACACATTTGTATATATGCATTATATGTTTTTTAAATTAATTATGAAAGAAATATATTGTGTATATATAATTTGCCCATGTAAATGTTATTTTATATCCACATTGGAATACACAATAAAATATATAAAGTCGCAGAAAAGTTTTCCATAACACTCAAACATTCTGTTTCTTCCATACTTCATGACAAGTCTTCAAACTCAAACTTTATTGATAAATTGGCTGTAAGTTGTAAGCACTACAGCCTGCACTGAGGGATTATCAAAGACAGAGACGGAGACTGTCTGCATCACTGCACAGTAAGATGTATTTTCATTTCAAACTAGATTTCCAATCAGAGCCATCTCCCTGTTGAAGCCTCTTTTCTGTGTACTTGGACTCATTTTGAAGAGCTCGGCTGCTCTCATGTGAAACCCCACCGCACGCTGCTGAAGGATGACACGCTCGTCTGGCTGACGACACACCTCACGGAACCTGCACGTCTCTGCAGACCTGACTGGAAGAAGTTGACAAAGGTCAGCAGTCCAGAAAACATGATGTTTTGTGTGGCTGCTGCTGATTTCTCAGCATTGCTTTATGTGTTGTTTTGTTTGTTTGTTTTTTTCCCCCTACACAGTGTCAACAGGAACCAGCCCTCTCTCCCCCTAATTGCCAAAATGTGACCATACCCCCTCTCAAATCACACTGTCAAGTCTCAGACTCCCCCCTGATTTTCCCGCCAGGCTCCCTGCTCTGGTGGTGTCATTCCTCCTTCTCTTCTCTTTGATGAAGAGGAACTGGATAAGCAATCAGGGCACCAGACATAGAACCCCCCCTTCAGAGTACACATGCACAACAAACACACAGCCTGCAGTGACTCCCAGGCCTCCCTAATCCTCTAATTCGTTCCATTTTTCCAAGCGGGCAGTGAAGTAGTCGCACTCAGACACATCAAAGACACACTGCAGCACTTCTTGTGTGTGTGCGTGTCACTGAGAGAGCTGATAAGGTGCCTGTTGCATGTTTTGTGTATGTGTCTGTTTGCCATGTGGGTTATGTTTACAGACAGTCGATGAGTTTCAGCTTCGACATGCATGAGTAACAGAGTGGATTCAACACATAAACACACACATACAGCACTGAACCACTCTGCTGAGACAAAACCCCAAAAATATTATTTAAAGTTTGATTTAATTCCAATAACCAACAAGTCAGTTTGTTTGAGAAGGATTTAAAGTTTCCAGGTGAGTGAAGTGTTGAGATGATTTGGATCAGTGTTGAACTCAGCCTCCTAATTCATCTCACAATCCATCAGTTTTTTAAATAATATGCAATCATCTCCAAAAGTATTTGGACAGCGACATGCTTTTTCATTTTGCCTCTGTACTCAATGTCACCGGATTTTAAATCAAACAATCAAGATGCGATTGATCCTGGTCCTGTGCCAGTTGCCCAGCTGTTTGAGTTTTTGGACTGAGGTTTTGTTAATTTAAATATTTACTTAAATATTCCATGAAATTCTTGGTTTGCCTTATGTTTATATTGGTCCTCCTGATATATTTTCCCTTTTGGTAAATTAACTTGTGTTCTTAACTCCTAGTGCTTCAGTTTATTTTGTTATTTTTTGTGATCCCTGAGTTGTTAATGTTTGCATTGTTTTACGTGTGTTCTAACTTAGTTTGTTCCCGGTTCCCCTTTTGCTTTTGAGTTTATTCCTCCCTCAACATTCCTCCCTTCTCGTGCCAATCCTCAGCATTAGCTCATGTCTCTGCCTCCCTGTTTCATTTTCTCACTTCCTGTTTCATTTTATGAGTCTGTGTTTCTTGTGCTTTGCTTTCAGTGTTGCTTGCTTTCTGTTGTGAGTCTGTTCACCTGTCACTAGTTCTCCCAGCTGTCTCCAGTTCCTCTAACCACCCTCCTGTGTGTATATTGTCGCTGTCTCCCCATGCCCTTGCTGAGATCATCTGTGTCTGGACCCCGGTGTTTCCCACCCCAGAGAGTTTTGGAAGTCCTTAGCTCTGTTTCTGATTTTATGTTTGGCCTTGGATGCCTGCCATCAATCAGATAAAGACTCGCTTTCAGTTCCCCATTGCTTGTACCAAACACATCTGCATTTGGGTCCTGTTCTTAACTAACGGTCTGCATATCCTGCACATCATTGCTTGCAGACTTTCAGTTTTAATTCAAGGAATTTAACAAAAGTATTGCTTTTACTGTTTAGGAACTATAGCCCTGTTCCCAGTTCACCACCACAGGGTATACCTTTACAACAAAAATAAAAATTTTTGAAAGGCATTACAATTTATATAATCAGTTGATTATCAGCTCAGTCCAGAGTGCTGACATAATCAAAGTCTCAGGCTCATCACCAGAGCATTGAAAAAAATGTTGCCTCTCATGGAAAGTGTAAAGCAGGTAAAACAGTCGGTCTTGCCTACGTCTTTACTGTAAAAATGTGTAGATATGTCTGCTACCACACAGATGAAACTCTACTGTAGGCATGTGTGATGAATGCAACATCATCTTTGGTCTTACAGAATCATACCAATAAATTTTTCTGCCATGTCTTTCGTCTAGCTTTCGCTGGTGCTATAGCGCTACGAGTCAAATTTAATCTTGATGATCTGCAGTATAAAATAAAAAAGGAGTAGTTTGTGGGTGTCTTCACTTGCTTTTGCACATTAAACTGTTGTTTTAAACTCAAACTAGTAGAATAAGCATCTTTTTTTTTTTGGTAAATCTGAGGAAAGCAGTAGCTGTTTCTGTCATGCTCTATGGAAATGTTGAGCTCCAGTAAATCCAAATCCATGTCTGCTTCCCACTTAAGATGGCATTAATATTTTTCTTACTTTTTAAAATAAATTGAATTTAGTTGCTGGACTTGGTTTAATGGTTTGCGTGGGTCATGGCATGCAGCAGCATCCAGTGAGCTTAACTCCATCTAATGAATATGGTGATTCACATCTGATAAAAGTCCAAATGTTCTCTAACTGCCAGTTAAGAGACATAATAATAGAGGTGAAGACAAAACATGGAGGTTTGCCCGGTGCTCCTGCAGTTTTCAGGTCAGCTGAAAACAACTTATCAGGGATGAAGCATTATATCCCCCCGTGTGCCTCTGACCTGAAGGACGTGCATGCTGGCACTCATTCATCAGTAATTGCTTGCCCAGTGTAGTGCTGACCTTTCACCTGCTGGCATTCAGACAGAACACATTTTCTCTTCATGTTTCAGAATGCTGCTCCTTCAGTCTGTCATTCTGAAGGATGTACTGAGTAGTTAGAATGCGGCTTCCACAATGATGCATTAGTGAGAACAATAATGTCCAGGTAAACTGCGGGGTATTTTACTGCAGATCAACTACTTTTTATCTAAGAAACTTCACATACCTTTTGCCTTCACTTAGGTTTTATTTTAAATTATTCAAAATTTTGTAATTTAACCATGGAAGTAATGGCTGTGAGTTATTTTTCCATGACTATTTATAAGATTTGCGTTACTGAAAAGAAGCCAATAAAGACGTCTCCAATTCAAAGCATCTGCTCTCTGCAAGCATCCGTCTTTATTGCAGTGCACAAAAGAACGTATATTTGGAATCTGCATCACAATAGTCTTCAGTTTAGTGATGAGAGTGAGAAAATGGAGATGGCTGGATGTGCAGAGCCTAACACATTACAAAACAAATGACAATGTAAACATAGTTATTGTGGAGAATATAATTAAAGTTTGGAATTACAGTGTAATGCATCCTTTCAGTGTGGTGCTGGCGATATTAGAGCATCATATTCAACAGTGTTTTGCATACTTTGCATTTGTACAAGAGAATGAGATCATCCACAATCCCCTTGCTCTTATTTTGAAAGCTCAGTTGTTGCTGAGCAGCTAGCCCCAGCCCTTCACATCTTGTGTTTCCCAACTGGCTGACTCGCTGGTCATTATTGTCAATATTATTCAACTGCTTCAGTCTCTCGTCCTGTGGTTGGTTGTACTCCAACTCCACCATCATGTACTACAGCTGGTGATTGTAGTCATTTTCCTACTTTGGAAATTTGCTGTGAGCATGGGGGGTACATTCAAAGCAGAACCTGCAGCAAGTGGAGAACTGGTCCATGTGCCACTACTGAGGATGTCAAGCAGAACGACGACTACCAGATGTGGCTGACTATATTGCTCAGTTATTCATTTAAAATCGAAGAGTACCTCATAAACTGTTTAGTGTGTGCACCCCACCCAATCCCATTGTTAACACTAGCAGCTGTACTTAGGGGTCATTCACAATTATCCACATTTTCCAAAGTGTACAAAGAGTACTCTTTTTTCAGACCCCCCTCCACAAAAGTGCATGAAGAAAAAGTTGATCTTTTTTCATGACATTTAATTTCACCTGGTGCTCTGGTATTTTAATGTAATAGAAATTATTAAAAACACATCCTGATGTTGAAAAATTCTAGAAATCTTGGTATTAAATATACTCTTTCCTATCTATTTAAACATTGTATTCCATCCATTGCTCCATCGCTTCCGCTTATCCTGTTCAGGGTCGCGGGGGGCTGGAGCCTGTCCCAGCTGTCATAGGGTGAGAGTCAGGGTGCACCCTGTACCCTGAGTAATAAACAGATTTACCTATATATTAGAATTTTTAAAGTGCAATAAACTTATTTGGATGTGAATGTGTACTGCTCTGCATGTACGCAAAATGTACATGCCACCACACTGTACACAATGGCAGTGGAGCAATTTGTCATCTGAATAGCTGGTGTCGTGCCAAATGTGATTTCCGGTATTTGCCAAAAAAGTTATTGCTGGTATTTATATTCTTGTAAATGACTTGTTGACTTATAATCTGTCAAGTGTATCTCAAACATTATGTCTTATGAATGACACAAATTCAGTTTGAGACATAAAGAACATTCCTGTCACATGGTAGAAGCTGTAATCAGTTTTTGGCAGCACTGGCCACCAGTGTTGCCAACTTAGTGACTTTGTCACTAGGACTTTTCAGAGCCCCATAGTGACTTTTTTTCTTTTTTTTTTTCCTGGTATTTGCCAGAAAAAATGATTGGTTGTATTTTAATGGCTGTCATTTTTGGCCTAAAATCTGTGAAAAATGTGTCAGACTTATCTCTCATAAATGACATTATGTCATGCTGAAACAACACTCCTGTCGCAAGGTAGAAGCTGCAATCACTTCTTGTCAAAGGGACTTTATTAATGAGGGTAAAAACTATCATTTACATTAAAAATGTATTTTTTCCCCAGAGATCTGGGGCTCCAGAAATTGCAACAAATATAACATTACAGTTAAAGCATAGCCAAAAAAGGACTGGATTAATTATAATGTAGATACAATAATGCAGAGTCATAAATACACTTGCAAAACAAGTCACGCACAAACATACGGGCCAGCATAGATGAAAACATGTCAGGGACATGTAGAATTAATGTACATGCCTTCTGAATAAAATCCATCATCGTTTTCTGTGGTTTACTGCGTACGGTTTCCACTTTTGATTTGGCTTCTTGAAACAATGCTTCCACTTCCTTGTTGAATTTATCTTTGGTGGCTTTGGTGGCTTTCCACACCTGCTGCACCGCACTTGCAGCTTGTTCGTGTCTAATATCGTCAAAAAAGAGTCTTTTTGTAAATCAATGATGGCCTATTTTAGAGGATTCAGTGAGGCCTTTGAACTGATTTGCCAGACTGGAGGCCATATTGCTGCAGACCATGTGGTAGTGCAGTGGTGTACAAGTGAATGAGAGACAATGGAGGTCAGGCGGCAGTGCTCAATTTACATAGCTCCGACTGACATTTTCTAACTATTGAAAAGGGTACATTGGGTGTTAACACACACACACACACACACGCACACACACACACACACACACACACACACACACACACACACACACACCCCGGCATACGGTTTGTACGCTTTGGAAAATGTTGATAAGTGTGAATGATCCCTTACTCACCCACTGGCCTCAGAAATAGTCAACATATCACCAAATGAGCTTCAGCACTGTTTAATCTAACTTGGCACTGAGACAAAAAGTAAAGTGTATTTTCCAAATTCCTGCACAGTTTCCGAGATGTTTGGTAGAAGCAGCTAAGCAGAAGTCTATGCAGAACATGAGGGGGGCCTTCCTCAGATGCTTGGGTTAGGGTTAGTGACCCCAGTCAACCGCATCTAACGGCTGAAGTATGCCCACTGATATTTTACAGAGACTTCTTACTCTGACTAACTCTGAAAATAGCCTTGAAATTTACAAAGTGCTCATGAACTGTCTGTGATGACATGGGATGGGAGCTTGATGGGCTTTGATACAGGGGTGATACATTTTCATTTTCTAATCACTTCATCCAGAAAAGCCTGTTTTAGTGGGAAAAAACATCAAAAAAGGTAGCAAAGGTGATCTGAGACCGTGGGTGCCCTGCCAGAAACATAATGACATAAAGTGTTGCCTTGATTAAAGCAAAAGTTCTTTATTTGCTAAAAGGAAATGGCCACTGGATGTAAAGTAAAGGACATTCAATTAAAAAGGGCTACCTCTCTAAAACCTTAATCTAAGTGGGAGGTCAGAGGTTGTTTCATGCTGGGCTCTTACCCTGATTTTTTTTTTTCCCCTTTCAACTTCCTTCAGAAGACAGAAAATGTTCGTTACATGACCTGAATGAGGTCAGGAATGAGTCCCATTAAACGTTTTATGGCTCTTTGAAGCATCTATTCAGTCAAATCTTTCAGCTGAATCCAGACATGTATTAGTGGAGTGATGGAGACAGGTCGTACTGAGGAATTGGCTTTGCTTTTCAAAGGTTGTTCAAAGAGTTTGAGAAAAGAAAAAAGGAAATAAGCCTCCACAAAAATAAAACTAAAAAGCAGAGAAGAGAGGCACCAACTTCATGGAGTCACTTGGGAATGAGAAAATTTGTTAGCATCAACACGTGCATGTACTGTCATTAACACTGGGGTTGTCTCTCATTAAAACTGTGTTTGTACATCTCTGTTTCTTTGTGATAGGAATATGTGTGTGGAAATTTTAAGTTGGGGTTTAAATTTTAGACTTTTAAAAGTTCTACCCACAGACCAAAACTTGACTGCTATAAAGACAACTTTAAACTGTGATCATTAAAAACTCAGAACAGTTCCTGCTTTCATTTAACAAAAACCTGTGATGTAGTGTCCTCCACAAAACTTGTCTTATTGTCAGCAGGATGCTGGCTTCACTTATGCCACATTATGTTTCTGTACCACGTTGCCTCTGATACAGGGACACTAGAAAAGCAAAGGAAATTAAGAATGTTGTTCATTTCGCAGACGAAGTAGTGGACAATTTTAGCAATTAAAATATATAGGCATGCCACAAAACAGGTATAATGAATCCCACTGCACAGTCTATCATTAGGTATACTCATGTGGCTCCTAAAGGGGCATTCAGGCTCAGTGCTCTCACATGTGGTTTCCTTCAAATTAGGTGAAAAGGTTTGAAACGTGCTACTGAACTGAATTGTGGGTCACTGTAGATCTTTTTGTTAGTCAGTTAAATTATGTGATTAAAACATGCAGGAGCACAGGGTACATCCTGGACAGGCTGCCTAACACAACCAAAGGCAGACAAACATTCACACTCACAGCCAACTTAGAATCACCAATTAGCCTTACCCCATGCACGTTTTTGGACTGTGGAAGGAAGCTGGAGTACCTAGAGAGAACCCATACAGACACGAGGAGAACGTCTAATTTTTGTTTTGAACCCAGGACTTCTTGCTGTGAAGCAACAGTGATAACCGCTGCACCACCTGAAGTTATGAATGGTGGATCCTTGAACCGTTTAAGAAAATAATTATTTAACTATGAATTAACTATGAAGCTTAATTTCACAATCTCTTTTACTCTTTTACTTTTGCACCTAGTTATAGATTACATGGCTGAGTGCTTCACACTGTCACCAATTTACCCACCCATTAGACACAGAAACTAGTTCCACTTCTGTCAACAGCTTAAAAGCTAGAATATTTTTTGGTGGTTAAGAGTAAACAAAAGAAGCAAGAATATTAGAGTTACATTCATTAGGTGGGCATAAACACAGTGCCATTGTGATGCTCTGTGTCTGCTGCCTGCTGATACACTCTGGGGATCACAGCTGTGTGTTGGTGTTTTATGATCAAACAGTTCTTGGAACTCACTGAGGGTAACGGCCAACTGGGCAGCTCCCCTGAGAACTACATCCCTTTATGACCACATCTAGATGTGATCAGAGCTCTGTGTTTTTTCATGGCAGCAGAGCTAGAAAGGAACAGTTTCAGCCAGAAAAGTTCATGTAAGCTAGCAGGACAATGCAGTTGTGTTGTGGTACTCCTATTCTTAATTTTCTCTCTAGCTTGCTTTGCTGTGAGATAAAGCTCAGAAATGTCTTGAACTATGTACTGCCAATATTAAGAAAAAGTAGGATGGAAAGATTATGACCAAAAAGCTGCAGAAAACCTCCAAGTACAGGCACTCAAGGTGGGTTTAGAAAATAAAATATTAAAAAGTTTGGTGTATTTTTAAATCTAGTAAAATAAAGGCATTTAACTGGACTTAAGACATTATTCTTCTCCCTCTTCTTTTTCCAGACCTAACTTGAACATCTGGACTTTGAAGTTTTATGCCTTTTTTGTTTTTTGGTTAGAATTTCTTTTTCTTTTTTTCCCTTTCATGAGCTGGTTTGAGGGACACCCACAGCACTCTTATTTCTTTAACTGGCAACACTGAGTTGTTACTGTAGATAAATTTGATTCTAAAGGTGAAGTATTTTAAAACTGTTTTAAAATTTAATTTTCAAATAAAATTACTGTACAACACTGTTACATTGTGTCATGAAACTGCTGTGGCAGGCAGGCAGGCAGAGGACCCCAGAGTAGGACTCAGGAGGCAAAAACTAAACTGAGCTTTGTTAGCTCAAAAAAAGGACATAACAGAGCTGATCGGGTGCCAGAGGAGCGCTGGAGCCCAGGACCACGCCCGCTGCAGCAGCTCCAGAGCCTGTGATAGCAGCACCGGAGCCTGCGACCACGCCAACCCGAGCCTGGGTTGAAGCAGCGGCACTGCTGAAGGCAGTGGCGCTGCTGGTGCAGACTGGGGTCACAGCAGCTCCAGCTCTGGCTTTGCAGGTTGCACAGGTGACTCGTGACATGGCTCAGGTGACTGATAATGTGCTACAGACACCAATGACTGTTCTGGCATTGACTGGGCTGCCCCCACCTGAGGAAGAGGAATGGGTGCAGGGGCAGGCTGGTCCTTGGCCGCCCTCACCAGAGAAACAGGAACGGGAACGGGCTGTTCTCCGCACACCCTCACTCGAGGAGCAGGTTTGGGTGCAGCGTGATCAGGCACAGATGCAACGTACACAGTCTGTGTCTAAAAAAGTCTTACGACAGGCCATGAGAATGCAAACTCACATCACTTAGCAACACAATCAGTTTCAATATGATTTCACTGGGAAACAGTAACAGTCTCAGAAGGTGGATGAAGGTACAAAGTGGTTACCAGAAAATCCCGTACTAATGCATGTACGTAAGTAGTCATGAAGCCAAGGGAAGCTGGTAACCAGTCTTTGAAGCTTGACAGCAATGGCTTCCTGGTACTCCTTGCATGGTTCAGTTAACCACTCTTAACATAGCACATCTACTGAATCAGTAATGTCTTTCCTCCCCTTATCAGAGGGCGATAATGCTGTAGAGTCCATGAGATGAAGAAACTCAATAGTTTCAGTGGGAGCAGGAAAAACGTTAACAGTTTCTGAACTGGAAATACTTGGTACTGTCTCACAGATGGAGACACACAATGGACCGATTCAGAGAAAGGAATATAAAAGTCAGTCCATAAACAAGATAATCCAGCAGTCTCCGGTGCGGTAAACCCAGTCACACCACAATTAGCTTCTGAGTAAGCTGGCTTAGCACTGCCAAACACAGTCTTTTCATCGGTTGCACTAAACTCAGTTTCTAAATTTGCCGGTACAGATATGGGACAAGAAACCTTATTGTATACGGGCTCAGAAACAGGACAAAAAGTCTTTTCTTTCCCCTTTCCACAAACAGGAGAGGTGCTAGGGAAAAATTCAGCCTAATAGTGTCAGTGGACTGGGGCTGCTGATTTTGCTGTTGAGAGCCGTGCTTCCTCCCCAGTGAAGCAGACCACAACAGCAACAGCGATGGCATGGAAGGGGCCATAGTATCTCATAAACGAGTTGGAGTCCGCGGGGTCCTCCAGGCAGAGGACCCCTGTGCAGGACTCAGGAGGCAAGAACTAAACTTAGCTTGCAGCTTTATTAGCTCAAATAAAGGACATAACAGAGTTGCTCAGGTGTCAGAAGCATAAGACTTGAAAGTTAACTTGACTTGAGCCAGAGCAAAGGGATGTGGATATGTTATAAGGCTGAATGATGCCACAAGGTGGTGATTCTTCTTTGTTGTGATGTGTTGGACTAAGAACCACTGCAGAAAGCTGCTGATGCCCACCCAGCCGACATCTTGGAGAGCGAGCTCTACTTTGTGATGAGCTGATTGCGGGATGCTCTCTACTGTATGTGTCTACTGTCATGTATGACTTGCCTATGTAGCATCATGGAGACCTGGCGTTTGTTGGTCGTAAGTTCTGCTAAATAAAAGCACTGTATTCTGAACCTTGTCGGCTGCGTCTATGAGTTACCCGGGCACGGTTAGTGCTAGCCCTAGCTAACTTTGCTAGCCTCTTCACCCGCACCAGCCTCACGTTGCAACAGCAGGAAGATCAAATGACGACGAGGACGCAACGAGGAACAAGGGGAAACGAAGACAATAAATACACAGAGGGATAACATGGGAAGTGAAACAGCAGGGCAGGAACAACAATGAAAGCAAAACTAAACACAATGCAGAAAGACAAGGACTAGCAAAACAAAACAGGAATCAACCAAGACAGGAGACAAACACACATACCTGACTAGACATGGGGAAACATGGGGGAGTCCAAAAATAGAAACGTGAACAACCACAAACCGAATTTCTAGCCAAAACAACGAAAACCTCAAAATAGAAAAACTGTCACGTCCTGGGCCGTTTGCCCAGCATTTTGTGTTTGGTTTTTATTTTCCTGAGTTTCAGTCCCCAGTTTGTTTTGATGTCTTCTTCCCTTTGTCCCTGTCTCCCCTGTATCTATGGTCTTGTGTCTCCCAGTATTCTGTGTCAGGTCTGCGTCTCTGTTCCCTCGTCGTACTTCCCGTTTTATTTTGACAGTCGTCCAGCCCCTGTCTGTTGTATTCAGTTTTGCTTCCCCTGGTCTCGTCTTAGTTATCAGTGTCACCTGTGTTCCCACCTGTTTCCTCTTCCCTCATCAATCCTTTTGTGTATTTAAGTCCCGTGTTTTCGCTGTCTGTTGTCGCGTCGTTGTCGTTTGCTCCCCGGCTGTGTCCCTCCCGTGTTCTTCTTTGGTTTTCAGTTTATGCCTAGTTGTATTTCCGTTTTGTCACTTTGTACCTGGCTTTACCCTGCACTACGCCTACTGTAATAAAGACAGTTTTCCTTTTACCTCGTCTGCCTTGGAGTCCCCTTCCTGCCTACTACACAGCTGATCCGTGCCAAAACAAATAAGGGCACATGCATTGCCATTCATGAA
Organism: Archocentrus centrarchus; assembly: GCF_007364275.1. Classification (NCBI taxonomy): domain Eukaryota; kingdom Metazoa; phylum Chordata; class Actinopteri; order Cichliformes; family Cichlidae; genus Archocentrus; species Archocentrus centrarchus. The sequence goes on along the minus strand of NC_044355.1, from coordinate 36,357,815 downwards.
AATAATGAAACTAACTCAGATGTCAAAATACAAAATAAACATAGTTCAAAAAGTTCTAAAACACTGGAAAAACAGACCCAGGACTATGACACGTTACGAATTCACTGTCAGATCAGTTCTCCATGTTTCATTCCATTTTTGTCCAAACTGCTGCTTACACATCTACACTCACATAGATTCTGTTCATATTTCCATTCATTTGCAGATGCTGCAGCAATGAAAACTTAGAGCTTAACTATTCAATGTACACAACAAATTTCTTTATTTTGTGCAGCTGTCCTCTTACTCATCTCAAACTCATCCTGGATATTCATGCATCTCCATCACCTCGGAGGTGGATGTCTGTGGCAACCTGGGTCCTGTTCGATATCCCACACTCAGTTGGGGCACCACTTTGCAGCTGGAATCACTGGATTCTAATTGCCAATACATTCATAAGTCAAACTGTACATCTGTCAATAATCTTTAAATCCAAGGGATCAGTCCTTATTGAAATGAATCCATATTCTTTCAAGCTGTTCACTACAAAAATTTGGGCTAGAATTTGATGTGCAGGAGAAGTTAAAAAAGTAGAAGTTTGAAAATAAACTAAACACACAATGAAATATTTGAACAGCCAAAGTTTACAGACAAGGTCACTGCAGAATCTTCCTTTTCTCAGGTACATTATGTCACATTCTCTGTCATCTGCACCTTGTGCGTCCTCCGAAAATACACAGCCCCACCTTGCTAGCAAATAGGGTCTTGGAGTCCTTGATGATGATGGAGCCATCCATTATTTACCCAGCAGTCCAGCAGATGAAAAGTAAAAGAAAATCAATTATTTAAATGGGAATTATTCCAGTGCTGCTTTGAATGTTAAAAAAGAAGAGAGTGGTGAGATACCTACAAAGACTGCAGAAAAAGATGGAAAGAAAGGTCAAAGAATTTATAAATATGAGAGAACCAGAAGCTGAGACCTGGAGAAAGTGGGACGAAAGTGTTGAGAATGGAAAAAGGTCCAGGGTGTGTTTATTTGAAGAAAACTGCTAACATGCAGGAGATTCATCAATGGACAAAGAAGTATATAATAAAACAAAGTTGTCTGATTTACTCTGGGGATATGATGACATACTTCATTCATCTGTCACTCAGCACACGTGTCTACAAGCTGCTCCTATGAATGCAGCTTGCTAAACAAACTTTCTAGTGTTAGTCAAGAACATATCACTCCAAACACTCAAACTGGCACAAAGTAAAGAATACTGTTGTTTTCAATATCATAGTATGAAGACGACATGATATTATTAAAGCAAAAGGAATCAAATCTATGAACAACAGACCTAGAATATGTGTTACTTTCCCTTCACTCTGTCCATGTATCTGTTTGTCCATCTGTCCTCTCCAGTCAGCAAACTCAGCTAGAGACAGAATATGGAAATGACCGCCGCTCCGCTCCTTCATTATTCATATTTCAGTAGCTGGCGAATAATCAGATTATGGCTGATGAACATGCTGAATTATTCAGGAGGCTGTGATTGGGCCTGGGATGTGACCTGGGGGCACTGAAAGGAAGAAGACCGGAAACCGCCTCCTTTGGGTGCTGAAGGTCCCCTCTCTTGACTCCCTCTGCAGGTCCGTCCACTGTCTTGCTTCTTCCTGGTCACTTTCCAGCTCAGCAACTGGGTTAATGACTGCATGGCAGGGAGAAAAGGAGGAGGCAGCAGCGGGAGGCCCGATGATGCGCTCTCACTCAGACTTCCTGTGAGGAATGCAGGTTGAATAATTGAGGGGAGGTGGTGAATTGATCCGTGCACTGCACGGTGCAGTGATTGGCAGTGATGAGTTACGCAACAACCCACCACCATCACACACACCCACACATACACCTACACACGTATACACACACACACACACACACACACACACACAGACTTTAAAGGTCTGTTATTTTTATGAGCTACTTTGTATTCTGCCTGTACAAAATAGATTCAGCTGTTATGGTAAGTTTGGCAGTTTTCATACATTTTCATATTATTTTCATGTAACCTTTGCTGTTAAAGTTTTGCTCTCCTCCTCACACTGCATGAATTGGAATTATGATTTTTCCAATGACAGATAAATTTTCAAACCTACACAGAAACGTAAGTTTCAGGTGTCATGTGCCAGCAAGCTGACTGTTTGCTTTAAAGTTGGGGTTCAGATTAATCGATTTCAGCACAGTTATGGCCTGACTCTGACAATGTAAGGCATCACTTTTTGCTTGGGAACAAAAATAGGTATTGTGCACAACAGTTGATTGTGTGTCATAATGGATGAAAATTAACTCTACATTGGGGAGCTTCATGATGTTGGGAACCCCGGACAATCCCCCACTTCCGTGGCAATGCAAAAGGCCCCTCGGTCATAACACAGGTGGAAGTGGATGCAAGTGTGAAATTGACTAGACAGCAAGCATCATACATTCACTTCCTGGAAACCTTAACCCCACATCCTTCCTTTATTGACTAACCATTATGTAGTCTGTTACTCTGAACAGCTAATGTGACACATCAACCATCGTAACAGGCAAAATTATCATGTAGCCTGAGCCTGGCATAATCTTAACAGCTCTGGGAAGATTCTCTCAGCCTCCCGTCCAGAGATGGTCTGATTCAGAAATACCAGTGAGTCAAGCACAAGGTCACATGGTAGACAGTTGCATCAGTTTATGATAGAGTAGCCACAATTTGCCAAACAAGAGAGCAAATCTGAGGCAAGACTATTGCATATCCCAGTTTAGAGAGATGATTTGTGTTACCCCTTATGTTTAACATGGGGGCATTCGGCTTTTCTTTGTTTCCTGTTGTGTATATTGAAATAATGGGTGATCATATTAAACATGGCCAAAGTTTAAAGTAATGAGATAATTGTTAACCTGTAATTGTTGTGAGCTAAAAGCTGCAGACTTGGGTTTGCACAGTGTTTTCTATCTTTGGCTCTGTTTGATGTCAGTTCTTCAGACCTTCTAGAGGTGCTGGTCATAAAATTAGAATATTATGAAAAAATTGATTTCAATAATTCCAATCAAAAAGTGAAACTTGTATATTATATTCATTCATTACACACAGACTGATATTCCAATTGTTTGTTTCTTTAATTTTGATGATTATAACTGACAACTAATGAAAACTCCAAATTCAGTATCTCAGAAAATTAGAATATTAATTAAGACCAACACAAAAAAAGGATTTTTAGAAATGTTGGCCAACTGAAAAGTATGAACATGAAAAGTATGAGCATGTTCAGCACTCAGTACTAAGTTGGGGCTCCTTTTGCCTGGATTACTGCAGCAATGCAGCGTGGCATGGAGTCCATCAGTCTGTGGCACTGCTCAGGTGTTATGAGAGCCCAGGTTGCTCTGATAGTGGCCTTCAGCTCTTCTGAATTGTTGGCTCTGGTGTATCACATCTTCCTCTTCACAATAGCCCATAGATTTTCTATGGGGTTAAAGGTCAGGCCAGTTCGCTGGCCAATTAAGAACAGGGATACCATGGTCCTTAAAGCAGGTACTGGTAGCTTTGGCACTGTGTGCAGGTGCCAAGTCCTGCTGGAAAATGTAATTTGCATCTCCATAAAGTTGGTCAGCAGCAGGAAGCATGAAGTGCTCTAAAACTTCCTGGTAGACGGCCACGTTGACCTTGGACCTCAGAAAACACAGTGGACCAACACCAGCAGATGACATGGCACCCCAAACCATCACTGACTGTGGAAACTTTACACTGGACCTCAGCCAGCGTGGATTCTGTGCCTCTCCTCTCTTCCTCCAGACTCTGGGACCTTGATTTCCAAAGGAAATGCAACATTGACTTTGCTCAGAGAACATAACTTTGGAGCACTCAGCAGCAGTCCAGTCCTTTCTGTCTTTAGTCCAGGCGAGACGCTTCTGACGCTGTCTCTGGTTCAAGAGCGGCTCGACACGAGGACTGCGACAGCTGAAACCCATGTCTGCATACGTCTGTGTGTGGTGGTTCTTGAAGCACTGACTCCAGCTGCAGTCCACTCTTTGTGAATCTCCCCCACATTTTTGAATGGGTTTTGTTCCACAGTCCTCTCCAGGGTGCAGTTATCACTATTGTTGGACACTTTTTTCTACCACATCTTTTCCTTCCCTTCGCCTCTCTATTAATGTGCTTGGACACAGAGCTCTGTGAACAGCAGCCTCTTTAGCAATGACCTTTTGTGTCTCGCCCTCCTTGTGCGAGGTGTCAAAGGTCGTCTTTTGGACAACTGTCAAGTCAGCAGTCTTCCCCATGATTGTGTAGCCTACAGAACTAGACCGAGAGACCATTTAAAGGCCTTTGCAGGAGTTAATTAGCTGATTAGAGTGTGGCACCAGGTGTCTTCAATATTGAACCTCTTTACAATATTCTAATTTTCTGAGATACTGAATTTGGGGTTTCCATTAGTTGTCGGTTATAATCAAATCATAATCATAATTAAAAGAAATAAACATTTGAAATATATCAGTCTGTGTGTAATGAATAAATATAATATACAAGTTTCACTTTTTGAATGGAATTACTGAAATAAATCAACTCATGATAATCTAATTTTATGACCAGCACCTGTACTTCTGCAAACACTGAGCATGCTCGCTACATGTCACATTATTGCGTCCTGTGCTGTCCATGCGGGACACTTTTAGGTTGTTTGCAGTTCACACAGGAGATGATATTCACACAGGATATGATGATATTCTAATTTTATGACAGCACCTGTAGAAGAAAGGTCGCTAAAAAGGAGGGTAGCACTAAAGGGGGAGGAGCTAAAACGACTTCTGTCAAACACAGGATGAACTGAGGGGCTGAAGTGAGGCCCACAATTATTAGTCACACAAAGATACTCTAGAACCGGTTTATAGTCTTCATTTTGATCTATAATATTTTTGTTCTCTTTAATTTAGCTCCCAGTTCATTAGTCCATAAGTTTATTGAACAGTTTATTTCATAGAGCAATTTTTTTCTTTTGTAATTCGGTTTATATTTTATTCGTTTTTTGTTTTATTTTATTCTTTTCTATTTGAATGGTCATACTTTGCTGAACTATTTTCATTATTATGTAATAATGAAATAGTGTAAATGGACTGTTTCATTAAAGTTACTGAGCTAATCTGATGCTTTAAATTTGTTCTTTTATTTTATCAGTTTGCTGTTTTAGCTGCTGTAACATGAATTCACATCTCGTGGCACAGTAAAGTGCATCTTATCTGAGCACAAGCTGGAAATGAGTATAACGTGTTCCTTTTAATTAGCTGCCTGTTACTGTAGGTTTCAAACCTGAAACTTTCTTGATTTCAGACTTTAATGATCAGATGAGTCCAGAGTTTACGTGTAATATCAGTTTAAACTGCCTTGACATTCAGGAGGACGAAGCTTGAGAGGGATTTCTCTCTCGCTATTTTTTTTTTTGTTGTTTTGCTTCAGAGTCAGTGAATCCAGCTGGATGTGATTAAACTTGTCTGACCCTGAGTGACTCTAGAGGTGGGGGGGTGGAAGTGCAGCGGTGATTCTGGGCATCGGATGGGGCAGAAGCCAGCAAACAACACCAGGACCTTCACTACACCACCTGCTAACCTGACAGACTGATGTGTGTGTTTGCATGTGTGTGTGTAAGAACAATGTAACAACAGTGGGACAGAGTTGAGCCAGCCAATGGTACAGTGATTGCTTTGGTCAGTTGTAAAGGAAAATGTCTGAGTTTCAGAGCTCCTTTTTCAGCAGTTGTTTTTACTGTAAACATGCCTGGAAAAAAAAAAAAAAAAACACTGAACCATAACAAACATTATTAGTATTTCTCTGAGCTTACTTACAGCTCTGGGATAAAAAAAAAAAAAAAGATTAATCTGGGCTCATAAATAGCCAAATAAAATCACATCATCATACTTATAAAACAAATTTCTCATATATCAACAAAACTGAAATTATGAGACCTGCAGGTGTCTTTATGAAGAAAGTCATTGCCTTCAGCTTGCACCTATTTGCACTTGCGATTATCCAGCTCTGAGATGTTGTGGTGTTAATAAACAGCTGATCTTTCTCTCTGTTTAAAACCAATCACATTTCAGTCGGTGTTGTGACGTGAGCGTGACAAGATTTTGCTCTCATTTTTTGGACACTTTTGGAAACTCTCTTACAAAATACACGTAAAATAAGTATGAACTAAGACAAAATTGCTATTATAGTTTTATCAGAATCAATTTATTGTCATTACATGAAACATGTAATGAAAAGAAGTCCAGCAATCTTTGTACATTTATTATACACTTCCTACTATTTTACATTCCAGATTAGTACATCTCAAACTTAACCACAGCTTTAATGCAGCTGACTTCCTCTTCCTGCAAATGTCAGTCTCTTCTTGCCTCTTTGTAAATGCAATAGTGTGGAATCACAATCTAGCTGTCATTGCTCTCTTTGTTTTCCCGTTGTATTAAAATGCTGTTAACTTGGTGATAAACTGAATTTTCTGTTACTTCTTCACAATAAAAGCATTCTGCCAGTCAAGCCAAACAGAGAGCTCCTTTAGGGCTGAAATTATATAAAAATAAATTAGTATGGGAAAGTGAAGTCCAAACCACACTGATTCAGACAGAAACTATGACAGTAAAGATTAAAGATAAGAAAGATAAGAACAAGATTTTAAAAACTAAACTTTCAGTTAAAGGCTGAAGACTCTGCATTTGACACCAGCAGTGTGTCAGTTCTCCTAGACTCCTATGTTAAAATGCACAACTTTTCAGCAGAAATAAACATGTTTACAACCTGATACAAAAATCAATTCTGGTCTCTAGAGCTAATTACCCCTTTATAACACCTATACAAGTGATTTTTTTCCTTTCTTAACTCACCTGTTTAAAGTCATTACAGCTTAACATTTGCTTTATTAGGAGCTGTTAGGCTTCACATCAGCTAATCAATCCCCAAACTGGACCACCGGACTAAAAACATGTGTTTTTGCTGCCTTTTGGAACATTTTAATGTAATCATCTGAAACATGACATACCTTTCTGTTCAGTTACGAACAAGACAAGAGGATAATCCAGCAATTGCTCTAAGATGCTTTTCTGTACCAAAATACAAAATAATGGTAACCTTCTGTTCAAATTGTGTGAGTCACAGGCTTGTATAAAAGACTGGCATCTCCTGTACTTGAGCATGGTGCATCCATCTGCAGATGCCAAATGAATCTTGGAAAAAGACAAGAGGTGTACGTTAAGATACACAGTAGCTTCCTGGCCCAGTAAATATAACATGCATGTCTTTGGACTGAGAGGAAGCTTTACCTTAACCTTCTGAAGCACCTAGTTGCTTATTTGCTGATCATGTAACGGTCCATCTTGCCCAGTTACAATGCACTCATGGCTGAACCATTCAGTTCAGAACTATGAGGAACCTTGGGTTGGTAAGGTCGCCACTACAGGCATGTTTTGAATATGACAAATAGATGAGTCATTGGTTCATTCACATGTCAATTATGTTTGTGCATAGAAGGCACTTGCATCTGCAAATTATTCATACAAAGAATGCAAAAATCGTTACATGCCACCTACACTATAATAGTTAGTGAGCTACACTGAGTGACTGCTAGTCCTGCTCATAGTCGATTGGTCTGACACAGAGAAATGGTTTAACAAAACAAATAGCCAAGTATTTGCTGAAACGGTTTCCAAAGTCAACTTCCCACATGGGTTTGTGTACCAAAGCATTTTTGGTGTATCGAAGAAAACAGGACAAACACGAGCATCCCTGAATACTGAGAACTTCATTACTGAACACTCTGGCATGCTGAATAATGAAGGGACATGAAAATTCAGTCTGATTATCAGATCATCTAGTTCCCCTTTGTTGAAAGAAAGTCCATTTCAGGTATTAAAGGACATCTTACTGACACCAACCAGTGAGTGCCAAATGTCTGTGCAATTTTTGATACCCAGTGCTACAGAAGCAACTACTGAAAATAATGCATTTTTGCACCATTAAAGGTTAGCGATAAGTGAGGTAGACTGCTGTGATCCTCCAGTGTGTTTGATTGCTGCTCTGTCCAGAGACTCAGAGTGAATATAAAGACAGAAAGCTTTGCTGTTCATATTTGATGCATTCACAGTATGGAATACTTAAAGTATAAAGAATTCCCACACAATGGGTGTCTATCAAATTTTTATAGTACAGATTTATTCAGAAGGGAGAAATGGCTTATCTGAAATTAATAAATGATTACTGCTTAATGACCATCTCAGAAAGCAAGAAGGGTATTTTTCTAAGTTTAACACTAATTTTTGGAGAAACATTATCACACAACATCGTGTCCTATTTCACCTGGGACATGAAAACATAGCAGCCAAAATGATTTAAATATATTTAACTGAAAGTGAAAATTGCAAGAACATTCTGGAAGTCATGAAATTCTTAAACTGTCTTCACTGCTATAGCATCAAAAAATATACATCTTAACTGACAATATTAAGTCAATAATAACACTTTGAATGCACAGTTTGCAGTTAGCAGTTTGTGTGCTCTAAGTAGTGACAGGAAACCGTGTGTGTGTGTGTGTGTGGGACACTACTGTATTTCTAATTTGTTTCTTTTTAGATTATTTTGTTACGCTGAAGGTGCAAATGTTGTAACTGACCTTGATAGCAATAATAAAATGGAGAGTCTCAACAGATGCTTAAGGAAAACCAAGTTAAAATGCAGAAAAAGGATTAATCACACTCATGTACAAGCAAACTTACAAAATGCATTTCACAAAAAAATATACTATATAATCAAAGTAAACAAAACCTTTACAAAATACAATTTTAAATCAAAATCCAAAACAATTTAACAAAATACACATTAGATACATTACCGTTTGAACCCACAACAAACATTTCCAGATTTTGACACAAGGCAAACTTAACTTGTTCCACTAACAAGGGGCCGTTTGTTTAAATCAAGGTGTCAACATTAAGAACTGTCTGCTTCCTGATATTTAAAAACAGTCATACAACACCCCGAAACAATCATTGCAGTTGACAATAAATTCAGACAGAAACTAAAACTTACTGAGTATGAACCATGTAAAGATGCTGATCAACAGCAGAAAACTGAAGCAAACCCGACACCATGCCACACCAGACAAACAAAATAAGTGCCATCCTGTGTTGAGGACAGGTGGAAACTATAAATCCTAATTATTCACCTTTCCTCCATAAATCCACAATGACACCTAGTGACCACTCCAAGATAATCTGGTGTCAACTACAAATGTAATATAATGTATTCACATAGATAAGTAATTTTTCTATTTTTATCGACAACTCAAACTGCTTTTAACTACAAGTCACACTCCAGCTATGCATTCATGCAGCACACAATTCGATGCACTTCAACCCTTTATCTACCTCACATCCATGGCCAATTTAGGATCAATTCATCATTAATTAATGGTTAATTATGTCTGGTTTTTGGACTATGGGAGGAAGCTGGATTAGCTATACGAAACCCATGCAGGCACAGCGAGGATGTCATGTAACGTCTGTGTGGCAGGCAGGAAGGAGGACCCAAATGCAGGACACGCCAGGCAAAGGTAAAAGGTAATTCACTTTATTTACAGGTGCTGAACAAAAGGCTGGACTAGGCAGGGCTAGTGGCAAAACTCAGGGCAAAAATACCAGAACAGGCAGGCAGAACAGGACACACAGCAGGGAGCCGAGACGAGGAAAAGACAACGACACTGAAAACACTGGACTAAAATACACGGGGGACTGATGAGGGAAGAGGAAACAGGTGGGAACACAGGTGATGCTGATTACCAAGACGAGACCAGGGGAAACAAAACTGAACACAGACAGAGACCAGACGACTATCAAAATAAAACAGGAAGACAGACGGGGGAACCAAGACGCAGACTTGACACAGAATACTGGGAGAACACAAGGAACTAGAAATAACTAAATAAACCCCACAACCAAAAGAAACCGAGGACAGAACAGACAAGATAAAACACACGGGGTCCAAAGAACCCCAGACCATGACAAAGGCACACAAACTCCTATCAGAAAGGCCCCACAAGGTTTGAACCAGGCATCTTGCTGCTGTGAGGTAACAGTGATTTCCACTGTACCCACCATGCCACCCTATTTCAGATCTCATGCCTCCATATCTCCATATGACCTATTTTCCTTATGTGCACCACATATCATCACTCCCATGCTGTTTTACGTTTCAGTGTTTGGAGAGTTCCATGATCTTTCAAAGAGCAGAGGGTTCCACTCGCTGCAGGAACCTGAGCAAACATGGTGGAAACAGTGTAACTGCCCCCTCTTGAACTTACAATATAAAACGACATGTGCAGTTTCTCAGTTTCAAGATTCCCTAAAAACTACCATTTCCCTTTATTTGACCCACACTGGTGGAGCTAAGAACCATCTGAATGGATACGAGTCAAATCTGACCCCAAACGGCCTGCAAAAAGTTCTAGGACTGAGGCAACAGTTTGAACTTTTAACATGTTTTCATTTTTGTGTACTTTGGGTCAGTTTAGGAAAAGGAAAAAAATGACATTTAGAGATTTTTTACTGCTGTCAGATATAAAAACAGGCCAAACGTGACCTAAAGAGTATGTAAGGGTTAAAATGCTCTCTGTGTTTGTTTATGTTTGGTTGAGTTTTGTTGTTGTGGCATCCGATTCAACTGACTGACTGTGCGTATGTGTGTTATCTTATCATGTGTGGTTAGCTTAGCACTGTTAGGAAACACAGCCTGGGTAAATACGATGGGAGGATGCCCCACATGAATTCACTGTTGTGCATACTTTGTATGATTATGAATAAACACGTCTGTCATCCAAGTTGAAACGCTCTCACAACAAAGCAAGCAGGGGGAGGAGAAGGTATTCAAATCCTGTCTGAATTTTCATTTACATAAAGTACATTAAGTGATGTGTGCAGCTGAAGTTTGTGTGTGAATTAGAGGTCATTCACACAGGTTATGAATTTTAACAAACAACAATCACATTGACATTTGTTACAACATGAATAATTGAAGGCTCTGGCCCCTCAACATAACTTGAAGTGCCAAAGCAACATCATTTTAATTTGTTTCAAGTCATTTAGTGCTGCAACAAGTAACACCTTAAATACAAATTCTGCAGAAAGATTAAGTAGGTGTGGAGGGTGAAGTGGTGGTGTTAGTGACACAACCTTAGCCAGACATTATTAGCCATAATCTATCTAAGGCAGAGTTTTTATGAAAAAGGTCATTGTCCTCGGTTTATAGGTTTATCCTAAAAAAAAATACCAAACTGAGCTCTTTGAGGACAAGAAGAGTGCAAAGGTGGGAGTTTCACAAGAGGTTGTGACACATGTCACATATTCAGTTACTAACACAGACTCACAACAATAGTCTTATAGAAGCTGTAAGATGTTGGTCTACTGCCTGCACAGGCTAGAAAAAGTTCGGTTTATATTAATGTACAGCTATTACTGATAATGTGTTGGAGACAAATTAGCCCAGGTGTGTTATTTCTAGTCCAGTCAACAAATAACAAAGTCCAGAATAATCATTTCCCATCAGATCTCATTATACTGCATTCTGTCTGTCCATGAACTCCTCATGCACAATCAGGAGTTGAGCAACCAAACTCACACATCTCGGCCCCCTGATCACATTAATTACATATTATGATGTCACCTTATAAAAACATCATATCTATTTAATTTCATGACAACATGAAATTTAGCAAAAATCAAATATACAATTTTTACAGTGTTTACAGTGTCAATATTACATAACATCATGTGACACAATAATTTGAAAAGCAAAGTGTACTGTATAAAACTGTGTAAACCTACAGTCCCTAAGACTGTAGTTTTGGCATGTACTAGATATCTTACGGCACATTTACTTGTGGTTTCTAGGTATTTAAGTATTCAAGAGTAGAATGGGAGGCAGAGCCTTCAGCTTTCAAGCCCCTCTTCTGTGGAACCAGGTTTGAATTTGGGAGACAAACACCTGCTTCATTTTTAAGATTAGGCTTAACGCTTTCATTTTGATCAAGCTTATAGTTAGGGCTGGATCAGATGACCCTAAACCCTCCCTTAGTTATGCTGCTATAAGCTCAAACTGCTGGGGGATCTCCCACTGAGCACTTCTCCTCTACTTCCCTCTTTTCATTCCAGATGTATCTGTCAGTATTGCATCGTACCAACTCTTGTCATCTCTCTCCTGTAGTTTGTGTTTTTTGCTGGTGTCTCTGTGATCCTCTTTGCTTTCCTCTCACTGTCCAAGCAGTCAAGACCCCTGAGTCTTGACTGCTGAAGATTTCTTTCTTTTAAAGGGAAGTCATCATTAGATGATGCTCATGGGGAATTGTCTGATTATTGGTGCTCTCTCTCGATTATTGTAGGGTTTTTAACCTTACCATATAAGCACCTGTTATTGTGGGGCTATATTAAAAAAAAAATTAACTAGTTTAAAGTTTATTAATGAAAGCAAGAACATTTCTTATCCATCTTGCAGATAGCAATGATTGGCCCTAATGTGGCCAAATATGACTGACTGGACTGACTCATGAGTCCGGCTGCAGCAACAGCTCCACCTTATCTGGGCCAGATGTCAGGTGTGTTAGGACATTTGCCATAACTGAGCGTGAAGTACCAAAAGGTGCCACAATATGTCTGGATCTGGAGCACTGCATTCAAGAAATGCAGTTTTAAAAAGTTAAACACCCCAAACAAAACATTTTTTAAAATTCCAACAACTCTTGATACCAGGTTGATGATGCCAGGTGCAGCATATAAACATTTTAAAAACAGCCACATTTGTTTATTTCAACAAGTGATTAACAACATTATGTGTACATTTATAATCATAGACCACCCACCCCCTTTTTATTATTAATCCCACAACATTCTAGATAGTTTATTCACCTGGAAAATGAGATGGACCAAGAGGATGCTCACTCTAAAATAAATAAAGCAAATGAATTAAATTTTCGGTATCTCTTCAACATATAATGCAGCCTGGCAGCAAAAAACAAAACATAACTGATTTATTTATATTAAACATGATTACTCACTCTACAGCCTCACAGCCTTTCATTCAGACAGCCAATCAAATGCTTGGTTTCCACCCCAACTGTAACATTACCCAGAAGCCCACAGGGGAGGAAATCCTCCGTGTGGCGTGCGTACAGGATGAGCAGAGAAATCCACAATGGAATAACAACGCCAAGAGAGGCAATTGTATTGGAGCTGATGAGGCATTCATGCATGTTCACATCAGATTCATGCACACAGAGCATGAAGAGCATATGGAGACAAACACAGGATCCTCTCTGATTATCAGTCAAAACTGACATACCGCAGAAAATATCTGCCATAACAAGCCACCGAGGTTCATGTTCAGCATTCAACGTTTTATTTCAGGCATAAAAACATTTAGACACTAATGAGTAGCAAAGTAACTTAAAACTGTACAAAAGAGACAACAGATAACTGAAAACAAATAAATAAAATTAAACTTTATTTCCTCTTGTTTTTATTTCTTACAATATTTTGGAACTGAGCGGCTGCTAAAGGAAAGAATTACAGTAGCAAAAACTTCAGTTTCATCTTTGTGTTTTTGTTGAAGTCCAAATAGACTTGTTGTTTTAGAGGAGTTATTTCAGGGATCCATGACTCCTGAGTCACATTCCCTAAGGTACTTAAAATGGATTTCAGACTCTTCTGATTGAAGAGAACAGTATTAAAAAAAAAAGAAAAAAGGACAAAACTATTGTTGTTTTAAGCCTACAGACATAAAAATGGAAGAAAAAAGGTCAATTATGTCTGAATGCACCTGAGTTCAATTCAACTAAACCACTCGGTTCATTCTGAGCCATTTTTGCTCCTTCCCCTTTAAGTCCACCCTGCCTTGAAGCAACTTTCTGATGATGGAATGAAAAACTATTACAGTACTGGTTGTGAGATTTTTTCCAAACTGGATTCATTTTACTGCTGAAAAAAGCAGCTGAAACCCAGTGATGCAATATGTAGAGCTTTACATCACTTTAAAATATGTGCAGAATCATTAAAGATCCTGCATACAATGCTGCCTCCTGCTTTCCATCTTGAAAATTATTTTTTAAATGGGTGAATCACCATTTTACATCACATGTAAGTTTCTTCGTAAAAGGTTAGACTTTAAAGATACAAACTATTTACGATAAAAAGCTGCACATTTTACAAAGTTTAGATAAAGCTAAAAGCTCTTGAATTTGGAAAGGTTACTAAATGTAGCATCATAACTCAATATTCATCTGCAAAGCCAGTTTTTCAGATGTCTCTTTGGGAACATTCAGAATTATACTTTGAAAATAAAGGCCAACAAGGCCCTGGATCATATTTATTCAGCTTTAGCTTTGTTTTAGGGTGCCTTCTGCCAAATTTGATGCCTGTGTAACTGTTAATGATGGAACAGCTCAGTATTTGAGTTTCCAGCCTGACACATGTCCTGGGAAAGAAAAAAGAAAGAAAAAAAGCCTTTGGGCCTCTGAACAGCTACATTTACAACTTGATTTCAGAGCAGTCAATTTCATAGTGACAGATTTTAGGCAAGAAGAACTCTCTCTCTCTCTATCTATCCATCCATCCATCCATCCACTGAATACCAGTCATTCATATGAATGGGTAAGTGTGTCCAATCTTGTGACTGGTACAGCATACCAAAGTGTCAACAATAAAACCTTAAAGTCAATTTTAAAATAAACAGGTAACCATTGAAGCGAAACTAAAGTAGGGGTGATGTGTTCTCTCTTTTTGGTTTCAGTAAGAAGTCTGGATGCTGCATTTTGGAGCAGTTGTAATTTGTGTAGACTTTGTTGGCTCAAATGTGTCAAATGTCAAATGAGTTATAATGAACATGAATATATAATCAAACCTAGAGGAGATAAAAGACTGTCTCTAGATTTCTTCTGGATAAATTGAGTTGCACTGGAGTGAAAACTCACTATTGTGTGGAAATGGAAGCTTGTTTCCACCACAAAAAAAAAAAAAAAAAAAAATCGCCATTCGAGTTAGCTCTGCCAATCAGGAAGCTCCAAGAATGAGGTCATTTCCTCGTTACCTGGAAGCAGATGCCGCCAGTGCATGTACACTCAAATTGGGGAGGCGACAAAATTAATGAAATAACTTTTTTTTTTTTTTCAGAAAATAAGAACATAACAATTTGTTCATTACAAATCACAAGGCACAATACAAGTAAAACAAGTTCAAGTGCAAAAGGATGCAATAAAATAAATAAATAAAATTATATGCTACAATAAAGGATAATAAGTAAAATTAAATCCAAAATAAAAATAAAATAATAAATAAAAGGGCTAGGGTTTAGCTTTTAAATTGAATTCTTCAGTAAAGAGAACAGTTTAAGGGCATTTTTATTGTGCATTCTACTAAGAGCTTTGAGATATAACAGAAAGTCATTATGAAAAGTGTGAAACTTAGGCTGGGTTTTATAGAATTTGGCCTTCTGAATGAAAAATTTCCCAAAGATAATAACAGTGTTTATAAGAAAGTCATTATTTAGATTGTCCAATATAAGGCCATATATTATGTCTCTGTCAGAGAACATATTGAGGGAGGGAAAGGAACAATTTCCAATCAGACATTGTGGTAAACAAGGAACAATATTTGACTGAGCCAAAGCACCTGCAACCAAACATAACACAACTTTAGGAATGGCATTAATAATAAGTTTAAAAGTCTTTTGGTTTGTTTGTAAATTGTATTTAAGACAAAAAGCATTATAAGACAAAAGATGGCATTCTGTCGACTAATGTAGTACTGACCAAACACCTTTTCCATCCAGTCCTTCGATTTGTATTTTACAGTGATATAACGGTTATTCCATATGGGTGAGTTGTGTGGTGTAAAATTATGATTGTACAATATTTTCCAGTACAACAATACTTGCTGATACAAACTGCGAGAGTTTGACAGGGAGATGCTGAATCATAAAATCACACTTCAGGATAAATTCGATACCGCCCATTTTATCAAATACAGACCTGGGAATATGAAACCATTGACAATTAGAATTAGGACAGGATTTTAACCAATTTATTTTAAGGGTACCATTCATGAAATCAAAGTCGATAGTTTGAAGTCCACCATCCTCATAGCATTTGATCATATCTGTTTTCTTAATGTAGTGTATCTTTTTCTTCCAAATGTAGTCATAATTATTCTGGTTTATTTTTTTAATGGCTTTATTAGGGATTGAGAGGGAGTAAGCTGGATAAATACATCCCTTAATAACCATGGCCCTTAATAACCATAAATTGAGTCTAGATTGACATTTCTCAATCACATTCCATATATTCTGCTGTTCGTTTTCAACCAAATTTTTAGAAACAAATATACCCAAATATTTGATAAAAGTTTTTATTGGGATGTTGAAAAATTCAGCCAGATGACTGGGATGAATGGACAGCAGTTCACACTTGTTTAAGTTCAACATAAGACCAGAAGCTTTTGAAAAGATGTTAATTATTTGAAATATTTTAGAGGTCTCAATTATATTCTTCATGAAAATAGTGGTATCATTGGCTAATTGACTTATGATAAATTGTTTTCCTAATATATTGAGAGCAGCAATATTAGAGGTTTTAATAAAGATAGCTAACATTTCAGCAGCTATTATAAAGAGGAAAGGAGAGACAGGACAACCTTGTTTAATCCCACGTTCAATAAAAAACTGAGGGGAAGTTCCTCCTGGCAGAGAGACTGATGAGGTTGTATTTTTATAAAAATTTTCAATGCTATTCAGGAAATGAGTCCCGAAACCAAAAAGTCTCAAACTGTGAAAAATAAAAGAGTGCTCGATAGAATCGAAAGCCTTGTAAAAGTCCAAGAAAGAATAAAACCATCATCCTCTATAAGATGACTGTAATCAAGAATGTCCTGTATAAGGCAAATATTATTATGGATAGATGTACCCTTCATAAAACCGGACTGTGTATCAGTGATGATTTAATGCAAGTTTGTTTTTAGTCTGTTTGCAAAAACTAAAGTGAAAATTTTATAATCAGTATTTAATAATGTAATTGGTCTTAAATTGTTTAAGATAGATTGGTCCTTACCAGGTTTGGGGATAAGTATTAGAATGCCCTGCTTCATTGTGGTTGGAAGAGAAAAGATGCTAATTGCTTCTGTCATCATAAGATAAAAGGGTTCTCTTAAAACATCCCAAAAATGTTTATAAAAATCAGATGTTAAGCCATCACAGCCAGGAGATTTATTTAGCAATAAACTTTCTACTGCTTTGTCCAGTTCACCAGGATTATATCTGATCACATTGCTGACAAAAATCATCGTCAATACAGGGTATTAGATTGTGTATTAAATCAAAGAAAATTTAAAAGTCATCAAAAGAAAAAGTTGAGGAGTATAGTTTGGAATAAAAGGTAACAATTTCGTTTGCAATTTCAGAGGGATTAGTTGTAATCTGCCCATTTATAAACTAAAGTTTTAATAGAGTTTCTTCTCTGCCTTCTTTTTTCCAAGCCACAAAAGTAGGCAGAACTTCTTTCTCCCTCCTCTATCCATTAGCCCTGGATCTTATGTGCGCCCCTTCAGCTTGTTTTAGATAAATATCATTTAATTTAGTTGACAAACCTAGCAATATCTGCTTATTACTCTCTGAAGATCCTTTTTATTGTGGAGGAGGTTAATTTCTTTTATTGTATTCTGTTCAACAATTTTGGAAGCCTTATTCTGAGCTTTACCAAATTTAATAGTGTGACGGATTTTGTATTTTAAAAACTCCCATTTAGAAACATAGGATAGTATGACTCGTCATTCATCACATTAGAAATAATTGTTTTAATTTGGCTACAAAAACTTGTGACTTTATCAAACTAGAATTGAATTTCCAGTAGCCTTTGTTTCTAGGTATGTTACCAGGTGGTTTAAAAAACTATTCTATAGCTGATGATCAGTAAGGGGAGCTGTGGACATGGAGCACTCCTGAACATTATTCATCATAAGGGGCGAGATCAGCCAGAGGTCTATTCTGGATTTAATAGCGTTGTTTGGCTTGAACCACGAGTATTCTACCACGTTAGGGTATTTGCAGCGCCATGGATCTAACAAGTTGTGTACAGAGCAAAAGTCAGTAACAATGGGATTAAGAAAACTGTCCTGATATTTTGATGGGAATCTATCCAAATACTCGTCAAAAACCATATTAAAATCCCCTCCGATAACTACCTGGGCATTTGGGTAGGATAAGTTTAGATCTAAGAGTATTTTAGAAATTTTTGACATCAAAGCCTTATTTAAGGAGGCATTATTGAAACCGTAAATGTTTAACAAAATGTAAAATTGACCATCTAATTCTAAGACACATGAAAGCCAGTGACCGACTCCACTTGAGCTGAGTGAAATTACTCTACCAGGAGAGTTAAGGATAAGAATAGCCACCCCTGCAGATGAAGAAGAACCATGGTCAAATAAAATGTTATCACCCAAAACTTTTCATCCAGAGTTGTAGAGTGTGTTTCTTGCAAAAAAATAAAATTGTCATTGTTGCCCTTGCAGAATAAAAAAACAGACTTTTTTTTATATTGTCTCTTAAACCTCTAGCATTTAGAGAAAAACAAGATAAAGCAGCCAAAATTCAACTATAACCAGTGACTGCTAGTTAGAAAACCTTAAGTAGCTCAGACATAAACCGTCCCTTTATAAAATTCACAGAATATTTCATCCAACTGGAGGTAAAACTTAAACAGCAGCACAAGACTGCGAACATACTGAAAATTAACCACCTCTATACCTTATCCATATCATCTGGTGATTTTTTGACCGTTGATGAATCCATCTCCACCACAGTAGTAGGTTCTTTTCCCTGTGGCGCTTGCCTGTTGAATTTTAGGCCACAGTGCAGCTTGTGTTTCCCTGTCAGCTGGGCAGAGATCCTCAGTGAAGCGAATTCCGAGCTCCCGACAAATCACCCACTCCTTCGTCTTCCTCCACAGGAGATCACGGTACACCCTCTGTGTGAACTGGATGATGATTAGCCTCGTTCTGTTCTCCTCCCAGCGGCCAAGACGGTGAACCGTGTCAATGATAACGTTGATGTTTGGGGACCATTCAGGAATAATCTTCGGGAGCAGAAAAGCAACAAGGTCACGTGTGTTTTCACCTTCTTTTTCTTTTACTCCTTTGAGCCTAAAGTTCCATCTGCGTTTGTATCGCTCAAGTTCCAGAAGACGGTCCATCATCTGCTTCTCGTCCTCTTTAATAGTGGATACTTCGTGGAGGGTAACCTGCAGCTGCGCTTTACAATCTTTGATTTCTACCACGTTAATTCTACGGCTTTAGTGATGGAAGCCAGCATAGCTGAATTCTGCTGCATCTGTGAGCCAAGAGTATCCACTTTGTCAGTGAGATTAGAGATAGCATCCACCAGGGTGTTCAGAGTGTCTTGCATCTCGGGACCAGTGTCTTTTTGGCAACTGGTGTATTTTTATTTGGGGAGAAAGCCTCCTTTCTTTTAGTGCTTTCGGCGGAGATCTCCATCTTCGTGGTATAGTCGTGAAATTCAAAAACCTCTTTACGGCGTTCTGGAGCACAGCTCTTTCTGTTCATTTTGTAATGAAGCTCAAAAAGAGTGGGGGGTGGGGGTGGGGGCTGGACGGAGTCAAAAAATAAGTGCAATTTGGGACGGAATAGAAGAAGCTCAGAGAAATGTGTGCATCCTTTCTGCCATTTTGCCGGAAGTCCTAATCAAATAACTATCCACAGTATTCCTGACTTTGTGCCATTACCCATAATTCATAGCGGAAGCCGGTAGTTTACTTCCGTTTGCACTGTTGTTTAGGTTGTGGGCTTACACACTTGCCGTTCATTTAAACATTTTGACACTGCAGTTTCTTTTACCTGCCTAAATGGTACCACATCAGAGGTGGATACATTGCAAGGATGTTTTAAAAAGCAGCGAGGTAACAGTGCCTCACCTGTCACTTGTGTAAATGACATGAAATTATGGCCCAAAGTCAGCTACATCCACATTATCAGTTACCTTGTTTGTTCCAAAGGTGTTGATGGCGAGGAATCACGTAATTACAAGAGCACTTTCAAAGCAATAAAATCGATAAAGTAATACTTAACAAACAAGGCAACGTTGTTATCCTTAAAGCAGCTGTAGAGCCGAGCCAGAGCAGCGCTTAGCATGGGTCATGCTAAGGGAAAGTGGAGTGGTGGAGACAGTCAGCTGTTCCTGTCATGCAGTGATGCTGCAGCTATTCTGTGGAAGGTAAATCACTGATCTGGATATCAGAGTGTTCAGATCACTGAAACAGAAACACTGGACTGGCTCAAGGCTGTGATTGAGGAGACACGCAGCTTTCATCTTGCTAACTGCTACGTGTTTACATGAAGGCAGGCATTGTTTAAGCTTTGTGTAGGCTGTATGCTGTAGTGTCACACTATAAATAAAATAACGTAAAAAAATAAGAGGCTGTACATTAAAGGAAAACTTAAAACATAAGGAGAAAATACAGTAATAGGATGTGCAACTGGGTAGAATAATTTGGGGGAAAAAGAACAAATTTACAGAATAAAATTATTTGAAAAAATGTACAGGCTGATGTAGTGACAACCGACAACAGCACAAGTTGAATCTGAGCTCATGTTCCAACTAACATGTTACTGCACAAAGTAACTGAATTTTGTCATTAACTCTGGCTCTAACTTTGGGTAACTGGAAGTATAAAACCGAACAGCGGAAGTAGCAGTCTGTCATGGCAGCCTACGTACACTCTTCCAGAAACCCGTGGATAACTGGGGGTGAAAATATTTCACATGCGGGGACTATGAGGACTTAAAATTTAGGGTGTGGCATGTGAATATCAGAGGTGGCCATAGCTGATAGCTGTGTGTTCTCTGGTGCAGCCTGCTGCTAATTCCAGTCTCAAAACTGGACCTCTGACCATGTTTGCAATGTTTGTGACTTCTGTAGCATTCGAATGGTGTTATCTGACACAGTTTATGGCCTGTTGTCCAAGAAGTCTGAGGTCCAATTTTGGTGAGTGAAATTCTAATATATTTTAATATAATATAACGTTAACTTTTCCCTCACATGTATTTTTTTTCCTTGCTCATAATTTGTGCTACAATACTTTATTTCTTTTTTCAGTCTGCTTCAGATGAACATTTACTGTTACAGCCTGAGCAGTGAATGTTCTGCACAGAAAGAAGCACTCAGTCCATAAGTACATGTACAGAATGCACAGCGGCTGTCAGTCCCAAATTACCAGAAGCAATTTCAGGAGGAAACTCAAAGGTTGAAAGTACATCATTATTTGTCAAATGCGCAAACACAGAGGGTTGCCAGGGAGCTGCAGACGGCATTTACTGACCTTACTAAACCACAATCCACCGTGGCCTTGAGTCAGAGCTGCTGGGCTGCTTTTGTGCTGAAGGGGGAGAAATTTTGAGGAGAGTCAAGTGTCAGATTTGAAGCTGTCTGAATTAGATGGAGGTTTTTCAGGCCAGAGGACCAAACATCTCCTCTGACCATCAAGGATGAACTAGGTCAGCGGTCGAAACCTCCCTCAGGGAGATAGCCGTCGTCAAATACTAATCAGTACTCAGCCAAGGGGGCGCCTCATTTCTGTGCCTGCGGACCCCTGAAGGAGCCCCACCCACCCTGCACAGCAGCAGTTATAGCCAAATGCTCAAGGATAAGGTTTACTGTCAGAGCTATTGAAATCTTGCTGTTAATCAAAGTAAAGCATTGTTCAGACATTGACCTCTTGGTTACACAAACACACGCACACACATTCTCTCTCTGGATTTTCTGGCAGGACTTATGTGATTTGACATTTTGGTTTTTGGCCCAGTTTTTTTTTTTTCCCAGAGCTTCTATAATGCATCTGATTGAACACAGCTGCTTAAAACTGGCCCAAGATCAATTTCTCCGAGACTTAACCCAAAAATAGTGCATGTTTGAAAGTTTCTGAATAAACTAACCCTGTTACAGAAATAGGCTTGCTCATCATGTCGAGACCAAAGCCTGGGAAAACGCCGTCAGTGATGTGATTTTTTTTTTCTTTTAACCCTCTTTCTGTACTCTGAAATCCCAGATGTGGTGGTGTCCCGCAGAGAGGGGTTAAAATAATAGTGACTAAATGTTGTCTGTGATGAATAATCTTACTCCTTCAAGATTCAAGTCTCTGCACTGGGTTTGTGCTGTCCTGAAAGAAAGAAATCAATCCTAAACCGGTCAGTAATAAAATCTGCGCCACTCATAGTTCAGTGCCTGAAACAGTAAAAACCAGCAGTACAGTCCTTTGAAAGACATTTAGCAGTTAATCTGTCTTTAGATTGAATGAGTAAGTCCTGTCACGCTTCCATCAGCGTGCATCTCATCTCAGCATTTATTCTAGCGGCTCCTGTGATTGTCAGGCGGCGGCTCGTCCTGCTCGTTATCAAATTAGACCGAAGGCCTCCTTCAGGGAGAAATAAATTGAAATTTTTTTCTACTTTTTGCTTTTCTTTAAGTAAATCAGTGATCACTGGAAAAAACCCCAGAGACATAGTAATAATCAAATTACTTTCAGCTGATGTGAAGTAGGTCTGATAATCGACATTGACGGGGACTGGAGGTTCCCCGCAGTAACCACACACACACGCACGCACGCACACACACACATACTATATTTCCAGCAGATTTTTTCTATGCTGTGGCATGAAATTATTTCTCCTAGTTAGTTACATTCAAATCAGTTTCTTTCTTAATTTCTTCATTATCTTTCCTTTCTTTCAATCTTAAAAACATTGCGTAATCTTAGAAACATGGTGTCAAACCAGATTCTTACTCTGGATGGCATTACTTTGGCCTCCAGTGAAATCTTGGAGTCATTTTTGACCAGGATATGTCCTTCAATGCACATATTAAACAAATATGTAGGACCGCTTTTTTGCATTTGTGCAATATTTCTAAAATTAGAAACATCCTTTCTCAGAGTGATGCTGAAAAGCTAATTCATGCATTTATTACTTCTAGGGTGGACTATTGTAATTCATTATTATCAGGCTGTCCTAAAAGCTTCCTGAAATGCCTTCAGCTGATCCAAAATGCTGCAGCAAGAGTACTGACAGGGACTAGAAAGAGAGAGCAGATTTCTCCCATATTGGCTTCTCTTCATTGGCTCCCTGTTAAATCTTGAATAGAATTTAAAATCCTTCTCCTCACATACAAGGTCTTGAATAATCAGGCACCATCTTATCTCAAAGACCTCATAGTCCCATATCACCCCAACAGAGCACTTCGCTCTCAGACTGCTGGCTTACTTGTGGTTCCTAGGATACTTAAGAGTAGAATGGGAGGCAGAGCCTTCAGCTTTCAGGCCCCTCTTCTGTGGAACCAGCTTTTTGATAAAGCTTATATAGTGAACCCTCGCTATAACGCGCTTCACCTTTCGCGGTCTCGCTGTTTCGAGGATTTTTTTAATACAGTTTTTTATGCTTTTCTTTTTTTTTTTTTTACAGTGTATGAACGTGCATTGTGTTCTGTGTCCTGATTGGCTGTCCATCAGTCTCCTCCGTCTCTGTCCAGTACAGAATGTGTTCGGCTTGGCAAATTTACATGTTTGCAAATTTTCTCCACGACAAAACCCACAATGTCGACCAAACGTTCTGCACCGACAAAGGCACCTGTGGCATCAGCACAAAGAGGCACAGTCAGAGGAACTGTGAAATATGCGTGAGTCACTATGTGTCCAACTTCGTTGGTTGATTATTAAAATTATTATTTTACAGTATTTCTAAAAACTCATAGTTAAAATCATAGTTATTTGTAAGAAAATGATTCTGTTTTATTTCTTAAACAAATGCTTGGGCCTGAAAACAGGTTTTGATCTTTGGTTTCATTCTATAGTACTGTATAATAATTGTAAAAAATAAAGCTGACTACTTCGCGGATTTCGCCTATCGTGGGCTATTTTTGGAACCTAACCCCCGCGATAAACGAGGGTTCACTGTAATTAAGGCTGTATCAGTTGACCCTGGACCATCCCTTAGTTATGCTGCTATAGGCCTAGGCTGCTGGGGGTTCCCATGATGCACTGTTTCTTTTCATTCACCTCTTTTTACTCTGTTTATACTCCACTCTCCATTTAATAATTAGTTATTATTAATCTCTGTCTCTCTTCCACAGTGTGTGTTTTGTCCTGTCTCTCTCCCCTCAACCCCAACCGGTCATGGCAGATGACTGCCCCTCCCTGAGCCTGGTTCTGCTCGAGGTTTCTTCCTGTTAAAGGGAGTTTTTCCTTCCCACTGTTGCCAAGTGCTGCTCATAGGGGTCATTTTGACTGTTGGTTTTTCTCTGTAATTATGGTAGGGTCTTTATCTACAATATAAACCACCTTGAGGTGACTGTTTATTGTGATTTGGCACTATATAAATAAAATTGTACTGAATTTCTTTACCTCCTTTCCTTTTCTACTGTTTCATACCTTCTTTGTCCCCTTACCTTCTCATCTTTTCCTCATCATTCCAGTTTTCCCTTCAACTATTTGCTTTCCATTTTCTACCACATATAGCCTTACCGCCACCTTTTCATCCTTTCATCATCTTTTCCTCCTCTTATTCCTTCATTCGTACTTTCCTGTCCAACCTTTATTTAATTGCTCTGTTTTTTCTTTAATTCCCAATTTCCTCAAGTACAGTCTACCCATTAATTGTTCTCCTTTCCCTTCTACTTCTCCTTTTTATCCTATTCATTGCCCCTTAAGTGTCCTGTGAGGAGATTGCAGCAGGATGAACTGATGATTTAACTGATACGGAACATCGTCTTTCCAGCAGATATTTTCAGGAGCTCATGACCTCAAATTAAGCTGCAGCACTTTTTTCCTCTTGTCAGCTCAGAAATAAAACCTGTGACAATATTTTTCAGATGACACACTGATCTGGAAAATGTGTCTCCGATGGAAGAGACGTGCAATTAACAATTAAAAAAATCAGAGAGGAAACAATATATTTTTGTAATTAGTGGTGTTGTGTTGTCACATGTCAGATGAGCTGACAATAGGAGAAAATGTTTTCACATGGTTAAAAGGATCTGGCTTGTTCTGTTAATGGATGAAAGTTGATGGGGAAGTTTAATAAAGTTGCTCTCATTTTTTTAAATTCTGTTTGGAAAAATCAATATATTTACATTTGTTAGTGTTTCTGTCAAAAGCAAATGTTTTATTGGCAGCTTCCATACATGAACACACACATTTCCTTTGATTACTAAGACTCATTTGCATTGATAGGAACATTTTTGATCTGGCAAACTCAACTGATCAGGTAAGGTAAAGAGGATGCGCAAGTGAGAGTGGTTCAGACACAACTTCCAAGAACAGATCCAAATGCAGCAACATTGCTGGAGGCAGCACACGGAGGTGATCTTGAAGGAGAACAGGGCCAAATTTAAATCAGTTGATTTTTTTTTTCTAAGAACTTTGTTCTGGGGCTATTTGGTTGCTCCTGGTGACATGAAAAACCTGGAACTTCAGATGATGTCTCAGTGATGTGATGAACTCTTCAAACACTGTTTCTTTCATCACTGAATCCCATGAGTTGGGTCAGCTGCTTAAAGTCACAAACAGTTTAAATATAGGTTAAGATAGCACTTTGTGAAAGATATGTGTTCCATCTTTCAGAGTACACTAAAAAAAAAAAGAATACTGTGTGATTTTGTCATGGTTCCCCTGTCCTTCTGCGATCCTCCTACATCTGGATTGCTTCTTGGAAGTCCTGTCCAAACCACTCTCAATTTTTCAGTAATAAGTAGTAAATAACAAGGTGCTATAAAACCTTTAAACAGGTAGGGATTGTTGTTTTTCTCTATGTCAGAGTGCAAAATGAACCAGAAGAGCCACATTTATGAGAAACACGTAGGTTCAAATAAACTGGAATTACTCTTTAACAGCAGCAGCCGGGATAGATTTCTTTTTCATTTTCAGCGTCTTGGATTCAGTCTTGGACATTTAGCATCCAAAGATTTTCTCAAAATGAGCTTCCCGTTTACCCCACACCTCTATTTACTTCCTCTGTTTTTCCACTTTCTTTCACTGTCTCTTCCTTTTTCTCCTCATTTGCACTTCCCGAAGCTTCACATTAAGACTTGATTGCAAATTTGTTTTAAGGACCAAATGCTAAATTCACAGCAATAAACTGCTGTTCATTCCCACCCCCCACCCCACTCCCCAGGATCCAATCTAAAAGCACGTCCTTCACAAAACTTTGATGATTTTTTCTTTTTTCTTCTTTGGAAGAACATACAAACATACAATACCCTGATGTAAGTTTTCTATTATGGACAAAAAAACTTCAATGTCATTTGTCATTTGAGGATGTAATGATTTTCAAGATGTGATTTGAGAGTAGCGCCTTGAGAAACTATTAAAAATAATCCAAAGCACATTGTGAAAGGACAGTTTATACAACGATAAGCCTTCTAGCTACTGTTCACAAAAATAACAACATGTAAGCAAAGTTCAGTTACAGCCTCCTTTTGGCAAAGACAGCGTAAAGCTGCAATGAAGAGTTTGGATTTTTGGGAGCTTTTAGTGACATAGTCGATGGTGTTGAAGCTGCAAACAGATGGTGCTGTCAGTTTTCATTTATTTTGAGTAAAGGTTAACCAGCATCAACAAAAATAGACCAGACCATCTGTTCACATGCAGCTTTTGAGCAGCCAATAACATGAAGAACATTTACTGTACACCAAAACAAAGAAACAAAAAAGACGCTTCTTTCACCCAGCATGGCATTATCACCTCACACCAACAGTTTTCATCATAATTAGATCGATTTCTGTAATATTTTAGACAAAAAGTCTAACCTAAGTGACATAAAGCGTATGGGTGATTGAGGAATCACAGGGTACCACTTCACAGATGTCTATGACCATGAGGAGGATGAGGAGCACTGTATTTGATTTCCATGACACGCACCAAACTTGCCTCTCTAAAGCAGCTCAAAAAACGCATAACCTTTTGGAATACTGATAACCAATACTAGAATAAGGAAAATATTTCTGGTGCATTGGACAAAGAGAAACTGAAAAGTCATTTTTTCCTGAGATATTTTACCTCTCAAAGGTCTTTGTGTTGCTGTTCTGATCTGTATCAAGCCATTGTCACTTTTTTTCCTTTTGAACAGCGAAGATTCAGTCATTCTGGTGAAACTGCTTTTATTCATTCCACTTCTGTGATCAAAACACAGTGATTGCAAAAGAAAATTCTGTATTTGATGGAATAAGGAGAATAGGAAGGAGGACTCAAGTGCAGATACAACCAGGCAGGCAGGCAGTCAAAATTTTGGTGGTTTATTAAAGATCAAATCACTCTTACTTGCAGGTTGGCAGGTAACAACAGCCAGAACAAGCAGGAATCACATGATTCAAACATGAGTGAAATACAGTCAACCCTTTTAAATACTGCCATTTTCTTTCAAAGGCACTGACATCTCAGAGACAAACTATGTTTTGGTGTTGTCAGGCTGCAGTTTGTGTCCCATGAAAGGTCTTAGTTTCACTTCATTTTCGCTTACTGTTTGGTTAGGAGGCACCAAAGCTGCTTAGTTTGGTTCAGGCCTAACATTAATCCTGCATGGTGAAAATTGAGGATACAGGACAACTAGTGAATTAAAATGAGTCCTAACCAAGAAAAACCATGCATGGATGTGACAATTTAGGAGTGAGACCAAGTTCAGATGGCAAGATAAGGACAGGTAAGATATGTGTGACAGTGTGACTGCCACACCCATCCTGGATTGTCTGTGCATTCTCACTCCTAGAGAAAATCTGAGGACATCCAGGGGGTGGTTGAAGAGTGATAGAAGAATGGGCTCAGGCAACAAGACTCAATTCCAGTCTAACTTTGAACATGGCATGGTTGTTAATGCCAGACAGGCTGGTCTGAGTATTTCAGAAACTGCTGACCAGCTGGGATTTTTCCAGACAACGGCCTCTAGGGTTTACCGAAAATGGTCTGAAAAAGAGAAAATATCCAGTAAGCAGCAGTTCTTTGTCAGAGATGCCTTGTTGATGCCAGAGGTCAGAGGAGAATAGCCAGGCTGCTTGATCTTGATAGGAAGTAACTCTTGGAACAGTAATCATTTGTTACAATCAAGGCACGCAGAAGAGTGTCTCTGATCACACAACATGTTGAACCTTGGAGCAAAAGGGCTTTTGCAGCAAAACACCACACCAGGTACAGTACGACTCCTGTCAGCTGAGGTTACAGTCAAAATTGGAAAACCGAAGACTGGAAAATGTTTTCTATTCTGATGAGTCATGACTTCTGCGGTGACTTTCAGATGGTAGGTTCAGAATTTGGTGTAAACAACATGAAAGCGTGGATCCATCCTGCATTGTATCAGCAGTTCAAACTGCTGGTGTATTGGTGTGGGGGATATTTTCTTGGCCCACTTTGGGCCCCTTAGTACCAACAGAGTATTGTTTAAACACATGAATATTATTGCTGACCATGTCCATTCCTTTACAGTATGTCCACAGTGTACCCATCTTCTGATGGCTGTTTCCAGCAGGAAAATGCACCATGTCTCAAAGTTAAAATCTTCTCAAACTGGTTTCTTGAAGATGACAATGAGTTCACTGCACTCAAATGGCCTCCACAGTCAGCAGGTCTCAATCCAACAGAGCAGCTTTGGGATATGATGGAACAGGAGATGCACATCATAGATGTACAGCTAATAAATCCGCAGTAACCGTGTGATACTATCATGACAATATGGACCAAAATCTCTGGAAAATGTTTCCAGCAGTTTGTTTAATCGGTGCCATGATAAATTAAGGAAGGTCTGAATGCAAAAGAGTGTCCAGCCCAGTACTAGCAAGGTGTACCCAGTAATAAAAAACAGAATTAGTCTTTTGGAACTGAAAGTGGAGCTTTCGCAATTACATTCAGACTGCAATAAATTATAACTTCCATTAAGGAATAATCAGCTTACTGTGTTTTCAGGCAATTACTTGGTTTCCAAAAGTTCAGAAGAGTTTAAAATGAAACTGCCATGAATCGCTGCTTGGCAGGTAGGATGAGGACCCCAATGCAGGATACAGGACACGAACGTGAACTCAAAAGAACTCAGCTTAATTTTGTCAAGTGAGTTGAGATATTGATTGCCCAATAGCCTAAGCGTGGTACTGAATGTACAATCATAATTCAAAATTTATAGAAGTATTAGAGAATGAATTGTATGTCTTAGAATCAAATAATGAGTGTATGTAACACAGAAATGATAAGTTGAAGCAATGTATTAAGGAAATTGTGAAATCACTGAGCTAGGGTAAAATGAGGAACTCAAAACTGTCGCTTAGAGACGAGCAAGAGCAAAGTTGAAAACATGTTGAAAATAACCCAGAATGAAAAAGTACCTAAAAGACCCAATGAAGGAATGATTAAATCCAAGCACCCCAATTGGACAGAAGCAACGGCGTGATGGTTTATCATGATGAAGTATGGAAACTAGGATGTGTCTTAGATTAAACTATAAAGGATGATGTGCAGAAACATCGAATGAGAATTTCAGGAGCTTCTTCCCCGCACCAGGACTGCTCTTCAAAGAGGACCCAGCCAAACCTTCTGTGGATTACCAATTCGACTTTGAATAGTTCTGCCGTGCATTCTCCCTGCCTAACAGTTGAAATTGGATGTACCTTAGCTGTTGGATTTCTATCTTTTGGACTTTGTACCGAGAGAGGACTTCTTGAACACAGCACGAGGATTGTAAAGAGGACAGTTAACAGAAGGACAGAAACATCACCCTTTTGGACTTCTCCTTTTTCACCGCTTCACTGACGCAGTTCAACGGACTGGAATTGGGTGTGGTTGCTTTGGCCAAGCGACTCACCCGAAGCCTTTCCTTCCCTAAAAGGATTTTCGAACAAAATTGGACATTTCCCACCCCCCTCTTCAACAACCCTGCTCATAAGTAATTGTTTTTGATGGAGATTTAACTATTTTTAAGTTCTATGATTGAGTTGAATTGATTCTGAATTCTGAATTTGAGTTGATTACTGAATTTTAAGGATTGATTTGGGCTATTGCAATTTGCTTGAGCTGTGCCTGCAAAATAAACTTTGACTCTAAAAAGTCAGAAAAGTTCTTTTGACAATTATTTCTCCCCGTTATGGTACACTTAGAATAGAATAAAATAGAATGCCTTTATTGTCATTATACAGGATGTACAATGAGATTGGAGGGCCACTCCTGTTCAGTGCCATGTAACAGAAAATCAAACTCTCTAAAATGAAAATAAAAATATTATAAAAATATTATAATCTAGTATAATCAATATGATCAAGAGATATACAGAAAATAAACAATGTATAAAATATACAAAAAATAGAATGTATAAAAATATATACATACATACCTACATTGGTGCATCTGTACATTGTAAGAAAGTAAATGCGTGTATACATATAATAATGAAGATGATGAATATTGCACTTGGTGAATGAATATTGCACTAGTGAATGAATACTGGATATTACACAATATAGGAGTGATAGATATTGTTCAGTATAAATAATATAATATTGCACAGAGATGTGGGTGTTGCACAGTTACAGTGGGTGAGTGTGTGAGTTCAGGGTGGTGATTGCTCTGGCGAAGGAACTGTTCTTGAGTCTGTTTGTTCTGGCTTTGATGCACCTGTAGCGCCTGCCAGAGGGCAGCAGGTCAAACAGGTCAAAGCCAGGGTGTGAGCTGTCCTTGATGATGTTCCTGGCTCTGCTGATGCAGCGGGAGGTGTAGATGTCCATCAGGGAGGGGAGAGGGCAGCCAACGATTCTTTGTGCTGTCTTGACTACCCTCTGAAGCCTGACCCTGTCTGCCTCAGTGCAGCTGCCGTACCATACTGTGATACAGTACGTCAGCAGGCTCTCAATGGATGAGCAGTAGGAGGTCAGCAGCAGGTTTGAGTCCAAGTTGTTCTTCCTGAGGACCCTCACGAAGTGAAGTCGCTGCTGAGCCTTCTTGATAAGAGCTGTGATGTTATCTGACCAAGAGAGATCAGCAGAGATGAGGACACCGAGAAACCTGAAGGTGTGGACCCTCTCCACACGCTCGCTGTTTATGTAGAGGGGGGCTGGGTCAGTCCTGTGCTTCCTGAAGTCAATGATGATCTCTTTGGTTTTCATGGTGTTCAGTGCAGGTTGTTCTCCGAACACTAGGCTGTCAGCTTCAGGACCTCCTCTCTGTAGGCTGCCTCATCTCCCCTTGAGATGAGTCTGACCACTGTGATGTCGTCAGCAAATTTGACGATGAGGTTGTTATTGTGGGCCGGACTGCATTCATGGATGTAGAGGCAGTACAGGAGGGGGCTCAGCACACAGCCCTGTGGGGAGCCAGTGCTCAGTGTGCGGGTGGAGGAGAGATGGGGGCCAAGTCTCACAGTCTGGGGCCAGCTGGTTAAGAAGTCCTTTATCCAAGAACATGTAGGGGGGTGACTTAGTCTCATGATAGTAAAACTCTAGGCAATTTAGCTTTAACATCTAGCTCTGTTTTGGTTACACTAGTCTACGGTTTCCACTTAAAACTACCTTATGTCCTTAGGGCTTTTGCCTAGCCTTGAAAATTAACCTGGCACGTAACAAGTGCATGGATCCATTAGGGGTAAGCCACCACAACTGACGGGACTGAACTTCGGTCCCAGCTGCAGGACGCTCCCTTGACTGGCCGCTCCGAAGGATCAGAGGGAGCAGGGCAGACATCAGGATTGGCGGTGGTAAGAAGCCAGGCTAGTTAGCCCGCCCCAGCTTTAAGTAGTGTTACACTGAATCGGTTGGGGTAATACTCCCCTGTAAGTGTGGCCAGGACCCTGTTTAAACAGAGAAGCTGTCACAACTGAACCTGTGGGATCTAACAATTTGCTGGAAAACACAGGGGCAGAACTGGCAGGACCAGCAGCAAAAACTTGGCAGCAGAATCATAAATGGAAACACACAACGGCGTGCACTGACAATGACAATGACACAACAATGACAAGGACGCAACGACAAACAGGGGAAAACACGGGACTTAAATACCTGTACATGAGGGCTGATGAGGGAAGAAGACACATCTGGGAAACACAGGTGAACAACATCACACTAACGACACAATGAAACACAGGTCAAAACTAAATGCAACTAAGAACGCTGGGTCAAAGGACCTAGGGCCATGAAAGAAACCATATCATGGATGGATGGATGGATAGATGGATAAAAAAATGTAAACAGACCATCAAAGTAAAACAGGAAAAAACGAAAGGACAGTAATACAGACACGAATACTAACATTTCACAAGATGTACAAGACATGGTACAAGGGGCGAACGCACAGACACAAGGAAGATTACTACAACAACAATTACTACCTATATCAGACAAGCCATGAACAAGAACACAAGAAACCACAAGACAAAACTCATGACTAGAAACCAAATAGTTGAAACAGCAAAATAAAGGAACTATAGACTCAGTATATAGTAGAATAATGAAGAAATCAAGGCAGGAATCAAAACTTTAATCCAATACAAGAATCCAGACCCGAGACAGAAGCAACAAAACCATGACAGCTCCATTTCACATTCCATCGATAAACAGCAGCTCTCACTGGAACTGAAGGCTTTCTCAGGTGAATGTGTTCAGAAGCTAGAAAAGTAAAACAAGTTCCGGGGCATTTAAACATTAAAACACAACTGACAGCATGCAGCACTCTACATGTATCAATCAATAAATGCTTCAGCACCACCACCACCACACACAGCTGCAGGTAGATGCAAAGCACGTCTCAGTGAGCAGCTGCCTGGTAGTTTCTGCTGCTACATTTGGATGGTAGGGTCAGAATCTGGTGCAAACAACATGAAAGAATGTCTATCATTCATGCACGAGAATAATAAAAGCATAAAAGAGACAGTGATAAAACGCTGTCCCATTCAGACGTCAGTCTAACAGCACAGTCTAAGCCGTTAGTTTTCCTCAGCTCATTGTTGCGTTGTCCCTCATTGCAGTGAGTTTCCTTGCTTTGTGTCCAGTTTGTCAGAGTAGCCATGTTCTTTACATTTACTTTATTCCCTGCTTCCTGCCAACAATAAAAGCTGTATTTTGAGTTCACCTCTGTCTCGGAGTCCTGCATTTTGGGTCCACATCCTGCCTGCCTCACTACCATATCATGACAGATTACATCCCTCTGCCACATGGCCTTCAGCTGACCAGTGGTGTAACATCACACTGAGTCACTGACCATCGTTACTACCAACCAGCACTCCCCAGTGATATTTTGACATGACATGAAGCTGTGCATTGCTAAGTGTTATACACTTCCATTTGTTTTTGTGTCCAGTGCTATGGCAGGTCACTTTAACACCCTCCTTCAGCTGCAGCCTTCCGCTACAGCATCTTCCAAATCTGAGCTGCTTTCCTAAGTGGGAGGCCGAAGCACCAGCACAATCTTCATTAGCTGCTTGTTCACTGCTGTTGGCATTTTCTGTGCAGCCCTTACCTTTTTTTTTTTTTTGCAGTGAAACCATCATTTGCTGAAAGTGTGGTTTGTTTCTACTTTGACATTTTGAGCTCACGTTACATTTGCTTAGATAACAGATAGCAGCTGTTTCAAAATCGACATTAAAAAGTAAAACTTGTTGTGCACATAAACAGAAAATAATTGGGTGCATTTTGGAGACCTCCTAAAATGTTTCAGATTTTGAGAGGGTCCTCACCTCAAATTTCACACGCAGGTGGTAGGAAAAGGAACAGACAAATAAGATAGGTAAGGAAACAAGGAGGTAATTATGTGCAAGAGGAAGCTGGGAGGGTAAGGAAATAAGAAGACAGAAACAAAATGAAAATGAGGTGAGAAACAGGAGGACCGAAGTAGGTAAAGACATGAGAACAGTAAAACGACATTAGTTGGGAAGTAAACAGGAAATCAGCAGCTGCTGTTAATAATCATTAAAGGTGAAAAAGGAAAACGAGAGGCATGAAAGAAAGAAGGAAGAAAGGAAAGATGAAACATGAATAGAAGGCTTGTGAGGCTTTTTAGCATCTCTTATAAACATAAATTGAACTCTCTGAA
This sequence comes from Archocentrus centrarchus, assembly GCF_007364275.1. Classification (NCBI taxonomy): domain Eukaryota; kingdom Metazoa; phylum Chordata; class Actinopteri; order Cichliformes; family Cichlidae; genus Archocentrus; species Archocentrus centrarchus. Next base: position 36,323,696 of record NC_044355.1, on the reverse strand, counting down.
ATCCATTCTGCCGTGATTTAAAGCTCTAACCACAGAGAAGTCGACTCAGGGCAGATTTCAGGGCGGCTCCACAATGTGACGAGACATGTAATTATCTGCAGCTACTACATGTACAGACAAATTTTCACTTTTATAAGCTTATTAAGAGATTAAGAGGGCTTGGCAATGGGTTTAGGCATGGCTGTCTGCTGGGGGGGCTAAGAAAAAATAACTTATTTACTTCTTAATGGATTTTATTTTCATTTTCTCTCTGAAAAATCAGTTTGGTCCTTAAGCGACGCGCTATGCTGGCAAACGCACACCATCCTCATACAAACATGTTGACACACACGTGCCTGAAGTCTATCAGCAGAAAGAACAAAAACACAAGGTGGGATGAAGTTTGTTGCCTGGATGAATTTAAATGACAACCCAATCACACAACGAGGACGCGGGAAAAAAGGTGACAGAAAACAACGTTTTGTGCACCATTTTCAAAATAATCCCATTAAAACAGCAATTTGTTCCACTTCCAACAGCATGTTTGTTATTGTGCTGTGATAATGTACCGTACAAAGAGAAAAGGCAACAACAAGAAGAAAAAATAGGCATAAAAAGACACAGTGGTTGGTTTTTAGAGTGAAACCCAAAAGGGGAAGTTTGTGAAAAATCTGGATGTGAGCAGGGAAAGATAGAAATAATCTACAGTTTTGTGCAGATTCCCTTATTCCAAAGTTCTTGCTTCTTCTGTGACCCATCAAAATCAGTCACTTTAACTCTTGGCTCAGTGTCTTCTTAAAGTTGAAACATTGTACCTAAAGAAATAATCCAAAAGAATCCAAAAACACATCTTAGGTCAGTGTGCATACAGGTTATTTTGACCTATGTCTGTCTTATGTTTGAAAGTGATTGTTAGCAGTGAAGATGGAAGGATAGTAGCAAGAGTAACAGGGGATTCATGCTTCTGTGTTAAATCTACACTACAACCATCAGTCCCTCAGAAACCCTACAACACAACCTATGCTGTAATTCTGATCTGCACTCCCCTGAAAATTTCACTATGCATCACACTGACACCGCCCCCGGCTATTGTGATTGGCCTGTTCAGAATGTCGAGCCCTGCTGTGCATTTCCAGCTAGTTTGCCACAGTTTTTGAATTTATCTGTAAGAGAATAATAATCACGGTCTCAATATGAGGACTCACAGATACAAAGAAGTAGTAAAACATGAGGGATAAATATGTTTGCCTCTGAAGAAAAAACATAAGAAAGAGGGGGACCCAGGAGGGGTAAAGAAATCCCAGCATTTTATTTATTTGATTTGTTTCTGTTGTGGCTGGCACCACACATACAACACTGGGACATGATCATAAGATAATAACACATAATGTACCAGACATCACAGACATCAAAATCAGCCATGAATGGAAACATTTACAAGATGGCAGTGAGACCTGCTCTGATGTAAGGCTTGGAGATGGAGGCACTGACAAAAAGACAGGAGGTGGAGCTGAAGCTTTCCAATCAGCTCACTTTGAGTGGCTTGGAGAGAAAGTAAGAGAGGTGAGGCTGAGATGGTTTGGACATGTGCAGAGGATGGACAGTGAATATATTGAACAGTATGGTTGATATGAAGCTGCCAAGCAAGAGGAGAACAGCAAGACCACAGATAAGGTTCATGGATGTAGTAAAGGAGCACGTGCAGAGGGTTGATGTGACAAAGAGGATGGAGACAGATGATATGCTGTGGTGACCCCTAACTAGAGTAACCAAAAGAAGAAGAAGAAAGCAGGTTGTTAGCAGTGACAGCAAGAGCTTCAGCAAGACAGGAGAACAGGAGCAAGTCAGGAGCTATTACAGAGGCACAAAGGGAGGAGGTAAGGGTGTATGGACGGGTCTACAAATGATTAGGTCCTTTGGTCCACAAACATTAAAAGTCTGAGGCTGTCACAATATCAGTACACGCACACTTTTCAAAAGGGAAAAGTGTATATTAACAATAATATTGTGATGTCTTCTGAATTAATTTAGCAATACAATCAATCAAAGTTGGCTTTTATTTACTTTATTAATTTATGAGCCACTTTGACCAAATAATCATCAAATATAAACTAGTCACAAACTAAAATAGAGCAAGACACTGCAGTGACTCAATCAGGCCATCCACAAACTGAGGCACAGGGCACAAAAGGTACAGTTAACAGAGCAGCTAACACAGTTCACCGGTCTCACAGCCTTAAGCTGTGTGCCTGACTCAGCCTAATTTAGCGGGTTGATCATAGGAAGTTTCTGTCAGTGTGTGAGTGGAGTTGCCTTAGAAAGAGAAAACTGTTAGCATTAGCCTACTTGAGTCAGCTGTAAGTAATAAGCTCATTGAAAGAAGAGAGCTGTGCTGAACTGCTGGGTGACTGGACTGTATATGGAGGTCACAGTGGATGTGTAGGCAGTCAAAACATGATGTTTGTAGACCCATCCATCCACTCTCACCTCCTCCCTCCTCCCTCCTCCTGCTGTTGTCATACTAATTTTGGTGATAGCAGAGGAGTTGAGTCAAACATCGCAGAGCCACAAAGTCTGCTGACACATTATTTGTCGATCCATCTGTCTACATAGTTAAAGCTGATGGTTCCCACGTCTGTTTTAACTATGCAGAAATATTCTTCTCACTCCCACCTAAGTCAAATATTTTCAGATTTTTTTACCTACAAACTATCATGAATGTGACTTTCAAAATAGGGCAATTCATCCTTTATCTTTTTTTTTTTTTTCAGTTTTCATGTAGAGACAATCTTTAAAAAACAAAAAACAAAAAGCACAGCAGGAGAGCAGTAAAATCAAAGGAGGGAATCACTTCCTCCCAGGCAATTTACACGTCCCTTCTTTTTTCAATGCAAAGTGCCCAACCTCAATATATGAACACTATACATTTGATATGTACACAGAAAAAAGGCTATCATTTGAAATGCAGTAGACTAATAATTCAGAATGTCTCCTAGGCTGCAAGACTAATACCAGGTTCACAGTCAATATCAATTCTCAACAAAAGAACAAACAATTTTACAGAGACTTGTGTGTCCAGATGTCCTTGAATGATAAAAACATCAATATTCAGTGTTTCCATTACTACCTGCAGTGGCAAGATCTGAGTCTCAGATGCAGCAGAGACATCTTGCGAGGATGAGAGAACTTTTTTTTTTTTTTAGGCTGATATTGGCAGCAGATGTTGCACATTTTATTCATAAATTCAAACAGAAAGAAACCACCAAAATCAAAGAATTAGATTTGCTGTAAATGGTCAATAATTGAGTCAATAATTAAAGGGAAGCACAGCATTGCACCGCATATAGGAAGACTTGTGTCTTCAGTTCTTACTAAATTAATAGCAGCAGGATTCATAAAGTTCACTTTTGATCATTTTTGCCTTTATGATCTGGACTGAACTTAAGACACAGAAAATGCACAGAATATATGTATGTTGAAGGAATACAGCACACATTCAAAAGCATGCAAACAAAAACACCCATGTGTGAAAATGCAACATGATTGTAACCAGTTATGGTTACAATCAATGTTCCTCTGACAGTTGAATTTCTCTATGTTGGAAAATTGTTCTGGAGACTGTTTTGCATGTTTTGTTTTGTTTTTTTTTTGTTTTTTTACATCACAATTTGAAGACAACCTGGATATTACAAAGATGATGTGCTAAATTTTATTGCTCAAAGTCTTTAAACAATATTTGATTGTTGTTTCTACTGCAGTTTAACTTAAACCAATCGGGCATCACATTATGACCACCTGCCTAATATTGTGGTGGCCCCCCCGCGCTGTCCTGGAAGCTGTGAGGTGGGGCCTCCATGGATCAGACTTGTTTGTCCAGCACATCCCACAGACCCTCATCTGGATTGGCATCTGGGGAATTTGGAGGCCAAGTCAACACCTCAAACTCATTGTAGTGCTCCTAAAACCATTCCTGAAATATTTTTGCTTTGTGGCAGGGTGCTTTATCCTGCTGAAAGAGGACACGACCATCAGGGAATATTGTTTATATGAAAGGGTGTACATGGTCTGCAACAATGCTTAGGTAGGTGGTATGTGTCAAAGTAACATCTCCATGGATGGCAGGACCCAAGGTTTTCCTAGTGGAACATTGTCCAAATCATTATACTGCCTCTACCGGCTTGCTTTCTTCCCATAGTGCATCCTGGTGCCAGATGTTCCCCAGGTAAGTGATGCACACACACACCCGGCCACACCCGCACATGATGGAAAACATGATTCATCAGACCAAGCTACCTGCTTCCATTGCTCCATGGTGTTTCCTGCTTCTAACACATCAACTTTGAGGACAAAGTATGCACTTGCTCTCTAATACTAACACCCACTAACAGGTGCCATGATGAAGCAATCATCAGTGTTATTCACTTCACCTGTTAGTGGTCATAGTGTTATGCCTGATTGGTGTATAATTTGAGTTATTGCTGAAGACCTTTCTAATTAATATAGGTCACTCTGTATGGAGGGAAGTAATGCTTACAACCATATCCATTCCATAATATCCATCCATGGTATGTTAGATTACATGGTGAATAGGTGTGTGAATGGTTGTCTGCCTTCATGCTTTATCCCTGTGATGGACTGATTTATCCAGGGTGTATTCCACCTTTTGCCCTATGTCAGCAAGGACAGGCTCCAGCCCTTTGAAAAAGCAGAAAAGGATGGCTGGTTGGCTGCATGGATGGATGGATGTTAAGAAATTGATTGGATAGATGAATGGTATAAAGTTGTAACACGAGCTGATGCTCAAAGGAAGTGAGAGCATCCACTGCTCACAAATCGATTTGATCAGTAATAATATTTATTTAGATTAGTAACAGAGAGAGACTGTGGGGATTGATTGGTTCAGGTGTCAATAGTAATAGCTGAAATGACATTTAAAGAGCAGCGAATAACTGATTAGCTTAGACAAGGAGTTATTTAAAAAAAAAAAGTGCAATTTCCAAAGGATGAACAAAGGTTAAATGTTACAGAAAATCTTTCCAATTTAATTTTCCCATAAGCTTCATTTATGGATTGTTGATAATGTTGATGACATCTAAGACACTTTTTTTTTTAAGTCAATCACGGATTCACTGTTTACTGCACAGCATGCAGTTCTCTAAGGTGTAACTGGAATCAGAAACTGGAATGAGTTCTCCAAATGTCCTGACCTCACTTACACCACTTATGCTTTTAAGCTTCATCACTTGCCTCAGTTGCATCTTGATAACTTTTGGGTTGTGACAGTGGCCCCCAAAATGAAGAAAATTCTGCACCAACTTAAACCAGATGTATATGTAGGTTTCTTGGTCACAGTATGTATTTAGTTAGTGTCCCATTATGAGGTTAAATTGAAGGAAGCATTACCCAGTGTCAGCATTGTTACCGATTTTACAACAAAATTAAAGACTTTATAATTTTTTAAATATTTTTTTCATGGAAATTATAATAAGAGGAGCTTTGCCCTCATGTAGAAATAAATGTTCAGGAGAAACTATTACTACAAGCACAATTTTACAATACCAGCACGATATAAAGAAGAAAGCAGCCCGCACCTTAGGTAAGGCTTCATATACCCCATCTTTTTTTGTTCTCGACATAAGAAAACACAGTGTGTCTCTGCGGTCTCACCAAGTAGTTAGGGAGCCCATTATAGAGACAAAACACAGAACCAACCAGAAGACCTCCCCAAAGTGTGAAACTTCATGAAAAACAGGAATCAATTCCAAAAGAAATCCATTGCAATGCTGACTCAGCAATGTTGTTCAAGAACATTTTGAGGAATACCCAGGTATCTGGCAAAAGGTGATGGAGGAATTAAGCTATGTGCTGTACAGTCCCAGGTCACTACAGGTCAAAGAGAGATGGAAACAAAGAAACTTTCAATACTGAAAAAAACAGCCCCAAAAGGAAACATACAACTATATATTTCTGACATCATTGTGTTAAATTGTGGAATAATTGTACTGTATAAGCTCCACCATGTATTGCAGACTGTGCATACTGTATTATGGATATGGCACACACCACAATATATTAAAGTATGCAGGACTGTCTATTAATTACCAGTTTAGTATCAGCTCACCTCGGAACCAAAGTTTCCTCCTGCTGAAAGGTTTTAATAACATCACTGAGCTTTAATTTCTCCAAACTTGATTCTTGAGTCTGTTTTTATCTAACTGCTGCCTCCTGAGTTTCATTATTCTTTCATCAGTCTTGGGGGGAGGAGGTGGGTGTATTGGTGGGGCTGGTAATCATAAACCATGTCAGGATAAATACTCGAGTGCATTCACTTTGCAAATGAGGCGACTCTCACTCACTCTGTGCTAATGTTTGCTTGGCCCGGCTGATTGATGACACGCTGATCTGCAGACTCTCATCAGTCTGAATATGAGGAGCTTCGCATTCTGACCACAGCGAGTAAAGTAAATAAAGCAGAGCCGAGCTGTCACTTCTGCTCTGATAGCATCGTTCAATATGCTGGAGGTGGGGGAAAAGAAGGAGGGGTAAATTTCAGCTTATTTCAGCTTGTGGAGCTACACTTTACAAATGAAAAAGTACCAACATGACTGAACAGGCAAATCTAAAGCAAAGATAATTCTATTACAGAGACTGCCCTGTTTTCACAATACAGCGCAATGCCACTCTGTATGTAATTTGTGCTGTCAGCCTATGTCCAGTGATGTTAATATACACACTATATCTGTGTTTCCTGGTACTGGCTTTTAAATGATACATCTGTGGTGGTTTTATAGATGAGTCGAGTGTGGCCTAAACCCATAGACTGCTCCAGCATTCTGCCTTTTTTTTTTTTTTTGGGGGAGCAGGCCGTGACGTCCACAGCTGCAGAAAGACTTTAGAAGTAGAAAAGAAGTAGAGACAGTATGAGAGCGAGAGAGATGAAGAACTCTGAATAGCATCCGAGAATATCATAACAGAAATGAATCTCATTGGCTCTGTGGGAACAGGGATGGTACAGTGGACAGCTGAATTGTAAAACACATGAGCTAATTATGTGTTATGGGGTAAACTGTGCCAACCTGTGGTGGCTTGGGGGTTTTTGAAAAGACGTACCTAAGAAACTGCAGCCCCGTTGTTGTATGGGTTTTTGCCGTGTTGCAGCGTTCATTAAACAGCTACAGTGAACCCTCGTTTATCGCGGGGGTTACGTTCCAAAAATAACCCGCGATCGGCGAAATCTGCGAAGTAGTCAGCTTTATTTTTTACAATTATTATACAGTACTATAGAAGGAAACCAAAGATAAAAACCTGTTTTCAAGCCGAACACATTCTGTACTGGACAGAGACGAGGGACGGAGGAGATTGATTGACAGCCAATCAAGACGCAGAACACGATGCGCGTTCATACACTGTTAAAAAAAAAAAAAAGCATAAAAAACTGCACTAAAAAAATCCGTGAAACAGCGAGGCGAGGGTTCACTGTATACCGATGTTCACCTTCTGGCTCTCTGTGCGTAGCATTATGCACACAACATGGCGTCAGAAGTGAAATAGTTAGAGGGCTACCCAAAATAACAAGTTTTTTTTTTTTTGCATTTTTTCCTGGACTGAGTCTGTCTCAACCAAGCTTAAATAAAGAAAAAGGCTAGGGCTAACGCAAATGCGATTCCACCACCGGCTGAGATGAAACTCTCCGGAGACATAGCAGCTAACTGGGATACGTTTTAAGTAGGACTTTGAGGATTATTTGTTGGCAACCGGATTAAACAGGAAGCCAGCAGACGTACAAGCAGCAACACTGAGATGGGTAATGGGCAGCGAGTGCAGGCACATCTATAAGCACAATCTGCACCTAATTGCGGAAGAAGAGAATACTGTGTCAGCCATTCTGACAGCGTTGGGAAGATATTTTAAACCAGCCAAAAATATTATATTTGAGCGCTTTGTCTTTGTCTTTGGAAGCCTGAAGCAAGAGGATGGAGAACTGATAGACATATTTGTGACTAGGTTGAGAGAGAGGGCTGCTACCTGCGAATACAGCGAGCTAAAAGAGGAGCTCATAAGGGCCAGACTAGTTCTTGGAATAGCAGATGAGGGCACACGCCGCTAACTTTTAAGGGAGAAAGACCTTACCCTTGCCTCAGCTATTGATATGTGCCAGGCTGCGGCGCTCACAGATTCACGTATGAAAGCGCTAACCCATAAATCTGATGACTCGATTAATGCGGCTGACACCAGGCAGCCTGTGCGCAACATGCACTAGCTCAACAAATCATGGGGGAAAGAGAGTGGAAGCAACTGTAAATATTGCGGACACCAGCAGAAGCCAGGGAGGAACACATGCCCTGCAGCTGGAAAGACCTGCCGCCACTGTGCAACACCTAATCACTTTGCAAGCATGTGCCTGAAAAAAAGGTCTCACTTAAATGTTGTGGACACAGCTGGAGACACAGCACAGGACAATGAAGCAGAAGCATACTTATATATGACCACAGCAGCTTCAATAGACATACAGCAAGGAAAGAAGTGGTTTGTGAATCTGAAAGTGAACAGTGTAAAGCAAAAGTGCCAGTTGGACTCTGGAGCTACATGCAATGTTATGAGCCTCAAAGACAAGATGAGAGTGGTGCCAGAGGGGAAACTGGTCCCGAGCCACACCAGGCTGAAGCTTTACTCAGGTGAGGTCATGACTTCACTCGGACTGTTCAGAACACATTGCACAATAAAGGGACACACATACCCGTTAGACTTCGAGGTCGTAGAGACCAACCAATACCCATTGTTGTCTGGTTCAACATGTGAATGCCTTGGCCTAATGCACTTCACTATACCTGAGGAGCTTCACAAGGTGGAATGCATCGTGCCAGGATCTCTCACTAAGCAGCAGCTCATTAGCAAATGCAAGGAAGTTTTCACCTCACCCATCGAGTCACTGCCCGGTGAGGTCCATTTTGACTTAAATGAGTCCATCACACCGGTGCAGTGCCCACCACGCAATGTCCCAATAGCTCTCAAAACAGCTGTGAAAGCAGAACTGGATAGACACAAGAGGGAGGGCCACCTGACCTCGGTGACAGAGCCTACTGATTGGATTAGTAATATGGTGATCATTAAGAAACCTGATAAGATTTGTATCTGCATTGACCCAAAGCCATTGAACAAAGCACTGAAGAGATCTCATTATATCATGCCCACTCTAGACGACGTCCTCTACAAGCTGCCCAAAGCCCGCATATTCTCGTTAGTGGACGCACGTGATGCCTTCCTCCAATGTAAGCTCGACAGTGAAAGCAGCTTTCTCACCACATTCTGGACTCCATGGGGCCGCAAACACTGGCTTAAACTCCCTTGTGATGTTTCAGTGGCCCCTGAAGTCCATCAGAGTAAACAACATGAGCTACTGGCAGCCCTGGATGGGGTGGAGCCGATTGCTGATGACATCTTGGTTGTTGGCCGTGGTAACTCAGATGTAAAGGCCACCAGGGATCATGACACAAAACTCCTTTTACTGATGATGATAGACAGCTACTCAGACTTCTGGGAAATAGAACACCTTACTGATATATCTGCTGAAACGACATTATCGACACCTTACGAGGTTCCAAAAAACTTCTCAGCAAAGCAGCAGCACATTTAAAGCCTGGAGAGCACAAGGGTGGGTAGGGGAGGGGCTGCCAGCGGAGACGAGCAGGATACTGTGATGGCCACACAGCTTCCAGACCAGCAGTTCATAATAATGTTCATGATAAGATGGTATAGTCAGCCTTGGTTGCCAGGATACCAGTTCATACAGGTCACAACACGGGGCGGGGGTGAAGAGCGTCTATGTACGTAACATCTCCAGGAGACGATTTAGATAGACAGCCATCCAAGGCCGTCTGGGAGCCAAATTCTAAACACTGCAATTGTTTTGGTTCAGGCCGTCATAACTATTCGCTGACAGACATTACAGTTTTCCAAAGCAGCTATCCTGCTTTGGTGAAACACTCCTACAGTGGGCATGGATAGTAGTCCTGCACAGTGGCTCATGGCACACAGGCTTAAGACACCTCTCCCAGTGACTGACGCCCTCCTGAAACCATGTGTTGTATCAGGTGTAGCAGAAAAAATAAAGTACGAAAGACAGGTTGCTAAACACTACTATGACAAAACTGCGAGCGACCTCCCAGAGCTGCAGGTTGGGCAGAGTGTCAGGATGAAGCCACTTCCCGGAGACAAGACTGGGAGATGGCGCCGTGGCACATGCCTCCAGCAGGTGGCACTACGTTCATACCTTGTGGAAATAGAAGGTGTTATATACCGCCGCAACCGAGTAGATTTGCGGCCAGCAGAACTTGTTCCACCTGAGGTCAGTGCGCGGCCCCGAAACTTGGCCACTCACGGCATGTCCAGCTGCGCAGATGCATGCTTGTAATAAAGATCCACAACAGCTCTTGCTGTGTGGTCATGCACAAATCAGCTCATTATTGTAGTAAATATGTGGGTAAGTTGACTTTTATCTTGGCTTACCATATTCATTATGAAAATTAACATGGTATTTGTTCAAGTGGGAGGAGTCAGAGATGTTTGTGTCTGTGACCTCAGTTCCTGAAGAGTTTAACTCTTGTGGATTGATATGAAATCAGTTTTTTTTTCTGCTCTAGCAGTTTAAGCTGGGAGCACCATCAGGCAACTGTGTGCGTGCTTGTGCACGCTCACTGCGCCGTCAGCAAAGTAATGGCAGCGGTCTGCCGAGAAAACAGCAGAATCCCCTAAAGGGGTTTTAAGTACGATATCACAGATAGAAGCGAGTGTTGTGGAGCACTGTACGGAGCAATTCTCAAGCGGAAAACCACCAACATCAAAGTCCACCTGAGAAGCGCACAATGGCTACAGAAACCGCCCTGATTCTACGGCGTCACCTGACGTGCACCTCTGGAGAAACGTGACTCCAGGTCAGGTCCACGCTGCCCGGTTGTGATTAACCTGCTCAGTCCTTGTGCGTCTCCGCCTACTTTTCACTGCAGTGTTTGAATTTATCAGTCAGAGAATAACAATTAGGAATAATAATCAAAGCATCAATATAAGGACTCACAAATGTCAGCAAATTCCTGGACGGAGACTGCTGAAACTGTCAGAATGGACGTGAAGGAATGAAGAAAGTGAAAAAAACAGGGACAAATATATTTGCAGCCAAAAAACTGAGCACAAAGAGTGAGGACCAAAAAAAGTCCCAGCCTGCACCTCATATAAAACACCAGCACGCAACCACAAGGTAATTAACACACACAATCCAGCTACACAAGCATAAATGCGGACATGAGGTCAGTCACTTGTAGGTTGTGTACAGAGGCTGCAAAGACCCTGCAAGTCTAATCAGCAAGCATCTAACCAAGCTAGCTCCAAAACAGAAGCAGCTTCATGTGGTGGAGAACATCAGGATGCAGCTAGATTTGAGCTTTAATTCCTTCAAAGAGTTCCATTTGTTTTTATCAAACATTCGCTGTGTTCTGATGTTTTACACCACGTGTACTGCACTGACGCTGAAGTTTGTTGAATTTGAGTTCTGGAGTTCACATTTTTCTTTGTTTCTCCCTGTTGATGTTCATATGTGTCTTTAATATTACACACATTAAGCACGTAATGCTGCTATTTTGTGAACAATTGGTTGTTGAATGCAATTTTTTAAAAAGGGTATCTTTTGTCGAGTTTTTATTACACAATAGTCACTCTTGCACATGACAAAGTATGAAAAACTAAAACTAACAATAACTAAACTAAAACACTAATGTAAAATCCAAAACTAATATATATATATATATATATATATATATATATATATTAGGGGTGGGACTCAATTAAAAAAATTAATCTAATTAATTAGGAGCTTTGTAATTAATTAATTGAAATTAATCGCATTTTAATCACATTTAAATATTTAACATGAGAAATAATAATTTAAGTTTGGTTGATGACTGAATCAATATACATAGGCTTCAACTTCAAAATTTTGTTTATTTTCCCACCAGTCTACTACGCAGAGGTGAGGGCAGGCGAAGCTGATATGAAGGCTAGCCGCTCACTTCCGGCCTTTGTGGTCTTCGTGGGTTGCGAAGGACGTGGGCCGGGTCCTTCGAAGGATGCGGCCCCTGAATTTTTGACATCGTGCGTCGATATAATCTGTATGCCTGGAACTCGTGTTCTGAGAAACGTTCCGGTGCAAAGTGCGCTAAAATGCGTTAAAATTTTTAATTCGTTATTTTCTCTATAATTAATTCATCAAAATTAACGCGTTAAAGTCCCACCCCTAATATACATATATATATATATATATATATATATATATATATATATATATATAATATCATTAAATAGATTGACTTCCAGACCTTGGCCTCATGAAATTTTGTCTGACTGGACCTCTTTAAATTTTATTTGAATTCTCCTGTCATAGAGGCAAAAAGAATGATGAAGCAGGGGATGATTGATGGCAAGACTATGTTATGACTGACTTGTTGCATCCATATGAGCGTACCATGTCCCTCGGTTTCTAATTAAGATCCGCCCCTCGCTAACATGCAGGATTTTTTGGTATGTTACAAAAATGTGTTGTCTTTAAGAGAGTTGTCTCTCCAGCTGCTGTTACCATTGACAGATTATTTTTCTGTGCACTGGTGTGGTGGCATTTACTCCCTGAGTTTGTATTTTAGGCACAGGAGGAGCCTCCTCAATGGCTCACAGATTACATGGCCTTTAACTACAATCAAATATTTTGTGGGAGCTTTATTTGTTTTTTTTTAGTGCTAAGGTAAATCCTTTGCCCCCACCTCGGGTCTGACCATACCAACATAAATGCACTACTGTAGTTCTCGTTTAAAACATGATTTTTACCAAGAGTCAGCTGATGTTTAGTGCTGCTGACTTTGGTGAATTAGTACCATTGGCTGCACCGTGCCATCAGTAATAGAGGTCCTAAATCAAAGTTTGTCCTCCAAAACTCAGTGTTCATATTTTAAAAGCATTTTGAGTCACAGTGAGGATATTTGTATGACAATAGCAGGAACATCAAAGTGTATCCAATCAGAAACAGGCAGCTAAATGCTCAGCGGTGACAGTTCACTCACTCTGCCTTTGGCTGCTTTGGTCTTTTCTTTTTTTTTTAACCGGTGTTGATACAGATGTGAAGTTTTTTTGGGTTTTTTCTGTGTTTCAGCTTTTTCAGCTTGTCTCAGCCTGCAGGTGAGATGTCAAAGCGCGTGCTCCTTTCATGGCACCATCAGCATTACATGAGATGTGTTTGGGAAGCATGGGATTTTTCAGCCTTGCATTTCTGTTTCACCTCCAGCCTGAACTACCGCTCACAAATTATTCATGTGGTGTCACGTCAAGGAGCTGCTGCAGCATCTGCCTGTGGGGACAGCCTCAGTGTGTGTGTGTGTGTGTGTGTGTGTGTGTGTGTGTGTGTGTGTGTGTGTGTGTGTCATGTATAGTATACCAGCTGGGGCATTGTGTGAGATTGCGTGTTATGCAAGAGTGTGTGTGTGTGTGTGTGTGTGTGTGTGTGTGTGTGTGTGCGTGTGTGTGTGTGTGTGTGTGTGTGTGTGTTGTAATCCCCACTCCAAATCAAAGTCTCTGACAGCTGCCTTAATGCTGGCTGCCTCTCAAGTGATGAAGGACCTGCTGCTTGTCGCCGCAGATACCTCCATCACCCTCCTCCTCCCCCCTCCCTGTTGACGGCGAATCAATCACTCCATCCGTTCGCAACTCTGTATCCCTGACACTGGCATGTATAATTAAAGTTTATTCCCCCGGACCTCCCAGCTCAGCCCATTCCTGCTTCTCGCAACAGCCTGCCACTACCACAGAAGAAGATAAATATGAAGTGGACATTCATATTTCACAAATCAGAGTGAGAGCAGGGAAACCAGCTGCTATGTGTCCGAGTTCTAAGAAGAGGCCTGCTATGCTGTTATCACACATTCCTGGACAAATGATCCCTTAGATATTTGGGTGGAATGATAGTTAAGTGTTGAGACTGAATTTTTCATTTTACCCTGAGAGCCTCTTCAGAATGTGTGAGGTTTGCTTTCCAGTTTAAATCAAAATCCAAGAAAGCAAATGACCATTATCCTGAAAAGAAGCCCTTTGCTGGCCTGTAGGAGATTTCAGATACTGGAAGATATCAATGAAATTCATTTTAAAAAGTCTAAAACTGTGTAAAAGTTCTGTTAATTATTTGACAACAAACTTTGCAAAGTGCTTTAAAACTTAAATTAGAAATGCATTGATCACAGCTTTCTTTTGCCAAAGCAGCTTTTCAAAGTGTGACCACATGATTTTATGTCTAAGAGCTAATAATTGACAACATGCAAATGTAAAAATTTTGGCAACATTTAATTTGTTGAAATGTGACAATGAAATCCCAGTGTATGTTATGTAATGTAATGGTGTATTTCCTCATATCTAACAAGTTATATGCATCTGCAGTGCTCTGTAGTTACACCTCAAACAGACAATGGCTGGACTAGAATTTTAATTCAGTGTTATTAATATTGTGCCAAATCACAACAAACAGCCACCTCAAGGAGACTTATTTACCATGTCACTGAAAACAAAACAAAACAAAACAAGAAAACTGCACTGAGGTGAGCAGAACAGATCCAGTATGAAATATGACGTCTTTGCTGAAGTGCCAGAAACTGCAGTTCCTCTAATATCCACTTTACGCTGGCTCCAGCAGTGAGTCAGTGCCCACAGACTTCCAGGTGACAATGTCCAACTTTATATTAGATATGAACATGTTTACCACCTGATTGACCTTTGATTCAAGCTTTGATTGAATGAAGACATGATTTTGCAAACTTTGAAATAGCTATTACTGGCTACCATGTTAGCATTCGCATTATGAACAAGCTATACTCAATTGCAGCCTGTTACATATTCCTTTTTTTATATCACAAAAAATACATATATCTTCATGCAAATCAGCATGCTGTGCTCACCCTGATTCTGGGGTTTACCCTGCATATTGCTGTTAAGGTTTAACAATCACAGTTGATGTGATATGCATCACAATGACGTGTATTTGTATTTCCAGATGGATAAACATCAGATTTGGCCCACACTGATGAAAATGATTCTGTGGTGAAGTAAATTTAACATAACTGAATCTGTGAAACCAACAATAAAAATTCAAATTAGTATCTTTACACAAATATACCTAGTATTGAGGTCAAAAACATTTGTTCAAGATATAAGATTTTCCAGAAAATAAATTGTTTAAGTACTAAGAGCCAATCTTTTCAAGTTCATCCACATAACAAAAAATAATCTTGTTATCTTTACTGTGTTTCATCTGCGTTGTTCATTTGGTATAGACCCTTTTCACATGACGTCACACAACTTCCGTTCGGCCTCGATGCGGGGGATCTTTACTTCTGGTGGATGGTGTTTACACGGTGTAATACATTTGCCAGAAATACGTTATTAGGATATACTATGACATGAAGACAAGTTTTCACTGACAACACTCAAAACTGGATAAAGGCTACAAATTCTTCATTGAACGTCATGGAGGTGTTTTTGTCTTTTCTAGCTTTTGATTAATATGCTAGTATAGCATTAGTCAGTTTGTTAGCTAGTTAACATTACGTGACCTTTCTGTTTTGCAAATAGAACGTCTTTAGTCTCTAATCTTGATCAGGTCCTTATAGTACAGACTAGGGTTGCCACCTGTCATGATAAATAAGTGGAAGTTAAATGTGGTTTCCCGGTGCTGCCTGGGCATCCTGCAGTTTTGGTTGCCTACAGACAGACACCACACACCTGCACCTTTATGTATATATATATAAATAATAAAATATAATAAATAATAAATAATATTATAATAAAATGTTACTATTAAAATTTGCGGCAGCTTAAACTAACTATTAGAGTTATTTTGCATTACAAACATGTACAGGGAGGTGATTAGTGTGACTGTCATAGTTTGAAAGGTCACATGACATAAAGAAATCTATGTTAAAACTGACATATATCACTTTGCAGGTCCTCTTCCAGCTCCTCACATCATGGCCAGCAGGGAGAAACTGAAAGACACACGTCCACAACCAGCGATATGCAAGCTGCTGCATGGAGGGAGATAGGGAGCTTATCCTCTCAATGAGACAGAGGCTTGATCATTTCTATCATGACATCTACATGGATGTCTTCTTAAGTTGTAAACCCTGAGGAATGTAGGTTAATATTGAAATGCAATTCATATGCCTTTCGTAAATACGTTTACACACAAACACACACAATTTTTTTTCCTTTTTTTTAACAATCAGTGCTCCATGTACAGTGTTTAATAGAATTATTAAATGTTTAAAATAAACTGCCACAAACCTTGTTCCTGCTCACAGTTGTTTTTGAGCCTGATTGGTTGTATTTTTTGTTTCCTCTGTTCTACCCGTGGAGACCACTTTAATCTTGGTGCTTTTATTTAGCTTGTAAGATTAAGATTAAGATTAAGATTAAGATAGTGTTTATTTGTCACATGCACAGTTATACACAGTACAATGCACAGTGAAATGTATTTTGTACCTGCAACCATATATACACACACATATAAATAAGAAGAATAAAAATAAAAATAAGTAATTCACACTATACACTATACTCTATATACTATACACTATACACACTTTTACATGGAATTATAGATTATAATATTTACATAGTGCAATAATAGTCCAGTTAGGGCTCAGAGTTGAGCAGATGGATGGCTTGTGGGTAAAAACTCTTCTTCAACCTTTCAGTCTTAGTCCTCAGGCAGCGGTAACGCCGGCCTGATGGGAGCAGGGAGAAGAGAGAGTGTCCGGGGTGGCTGGGCTGTTTTAGGATCTTCATGGCCCTCAGCCTGCACTGCTTGGTGTAAATGTCCTGCAGGTTGGGGAGGGTGGTTCTGATGGTCCGTTCGGCTGAATGAACCACCCTTTTTAGAGCCATGAAGTCCTGCTTGGTGCAGTTTCCCATCCAGGTGGTGATGCTCCCACGCATGATGCTCTCGATGGTGCAGATGTAAAAGTTCATGAGCACCTTGAGTGTCCCACAACAGCAGTGTTACCTGTTAGGCTGAGATGAGACTGTGCTCTGTTAGGATTAATGGGAAATTTATTAGTGATGAGATTACTGAATAGCAGGATGTATTCTCGGTTTGGTCAATATACAATATGCAATGAAAAGTTGTATTTAACCCAAACCTGATCCTTTTTAGTGCCTGAATCCTAATCCTGTATGAGAAGAGTTTGTTTATATCTTTGTGAATGTTGTGGTGATTAAAATTTTTAGCAGTGACAGATTTTGTGTTTAAAACAATTTTCCATTTCTTTTTAGATAAGATGTTTATTTGTCACATGCACAGTTATACACAGTACAATCCACAGTGAAATGTATTTTGTACCTGCAGCCATATATACACACACATATAAATAAGAAGAGTAAAAATAAGTAATTCACACTATACGCTAGACACACTATACATGGAATTATAGAATATTATAATAATTTACATGTGCAATAACAGTCCAGTTAGGGCTCAGAGTTGAGCAGACAGATGGCTTGTGGGTAAAAACTCTTCTTCAACCTTTCAGTCTTAATCCTCAGGCAGCGGTAACGCCGGCCTGATGCGAGCAGGGAGAAGAGAGAGTGTCCGGGGTGGCTGGGCTGTTTTAGGATCTTCATGGCCCTCAGCCTGCACTGCTTGGTGTAAATGTCCTGCAGGTTGGGGAGGGTAAATGGTAAATGGTAAATGGACTAGTTCTTATATAGCGCTTTTCTACTCAGTATGAGCACTCAAAGCGCTTATACAACAAGGGTGGTTCTGATGGTCCGTTCAGCTGAGCACCTTGAGTGGGAGCTTGAAGTCTCTCAGCCGCCTGAGGAGGTAGAGACGCTGTCTGGCCTTCTTCACAGTGATGTTAATGTGATGAGTCCAGGACAGGTCCTGTGAGATGGTCACTCCCAGGTATTTGAAAGTGTCCACTCTTTCCACCTCAGCACCACTGATGACAAGTGGATGGTAGTCCCTCTGCTGCTTCCTGCTGAAGTCCACGATCAGTTCCTTCGTTTTGCTGATGTTGAGCAGAAGGTGGTTCTGCAGCCACCAGTTCTCCAGGCGGGAGACCTCTCTCCTGTAGGCTGTCTCCTCATTGTGAGAGATTAGTCCCACAACAGCAGTGTCGTCAGCAAACTTAATGATGATATTGGACTCTGACGTGGCCTCGCAGTCATGGGTGTACAATGACTACTGCAGAGGGCTGAGCACACAGCCCTGGGGAGATCCGGTATTGAGGGTGAGGTGACCCACTCGTACCACCTGTGGTCTGCTGGTCAGGAAGCTGTGAACCCACCTGCACAGGAATGGGCCCAGGCCCAGGTCCAGCAGCTTAGAGACCAGCCTGGAGCGAACTATGGTGTTGAATGCTGAGCTGTAATCTACAAACAGCACTCTCACATAGTTCCCCTTACCGGTGTCTATGTGCGAAAGGGTCTTGTGGAGGAGGAAGGATATGGCGTCATCTGTGGATCTGTCTGGCCGGGATGCGAACTGTAGTGGGTCGAGGGTGGTGGGCAGTGAGGAGGTGATGAATGTCTTGATGAGTCTCTCAAAGCATTTCATCACCACAGAGGTGAGCGCTATGGGCCTGAAGTCATTGGGGCTGCTGGGGTGTGGTTTCTTTGGGACAGGGACTATGATGGACTTTTTAAAGCAGGTGGGAATCACACACAGTTTCAGTGAGAGGTTGAATATCAGTGTAAACACAGGTGCCAGCTGGTCAGCGCAGGTCTTAAGGACACGTCCACTAATACCGTCTGGTCCAGCCGCTTTCCTGGTGTTTACACTTCTAAACGCCCTCCTCACGTCGCGCTCCGTCACAGTGAGTGTCTCCGCCCCTCCGGCCGGGAGGGCAGCGGGCTGTCGGCTTCCCGACTCAAAGCGCGCAAAGAAGATGTTGAGTTCATCAGCCAGAGAAGCATCGGCACTCACCGGGGGTGTGTGGTGCTTTGTAGTCCGTGATGGTGTGTAGTCCCTGCCACAGTCCCCTGGAGTCAGACTGTTGTAGTTGCTGTTCCAGTCTGCGGCCGTAGCGATGTTTAGCCTCTTTCACCGCTCTGCGGACGTTGTATGATGCAACCTTGTAGTCCTCCATGTTCCCAGAGGCGAGGCCGGAGTTGTAGGCAACGGTGCGGGACCTCAGGGCGTCGCTGACAGATTTATCCACCCATGGCTTCTGGTTGGGAAAAGTCCTGATGGTCCTCCTAAGTGAAGTGTCATCAACAACTTTCCCAATAAATCCCACAACAGTTTCCGTAAACTCCTCGATGTCTCCGCCCGCGCTGCTGCGAAACATGTCCCAGTCGGTTGAATCCAACGCACCCGGCCTCTGTTTGATCAGACCACCGTGTCACTTCTCTCACAGCAGGGGGTTCCTGCCTGAGCCTTTGTTTGTATTTCGGCATGAGAAGGACAGAGGTGTGGTCAGACTTCCCAAAAGGCGGAAGAGGCTTTGCTTTGTAGCCCTCTTTGAATGGAGAGTAGCAGTGGTCTAGGGTCCTCTCTCCTCTGGTGGGGCAGTCGATGTGTTGAATCAACTCCGGTATCAGCTTTTTCAAGTTTGCACTGTTAAAGTCCCCGGCTACGATGAGAGCCGCATCACGCTGGTTAGCCTGATAGGTGGAAATAGCCTCATGTAGCTCGGATAGTGCAGTGTTTGTGTCCGCCTGAGGTGGAATATAGACGGCGCTGAAGATGACCAAAGTGAGCTCGCGGGGCAGGTAGTGGGGGCGGCATTTCAGGGTTAGGAGCTCCAGGTTAGGCGAACATGATTGTTTCAGAGGGACGACATTTGTACTGTAACACCAGTTGTTATTAATCATTAGGCACACACCTCCTCCTCTTGATTTTCCAGACTCACTCGTTCTGTCCGTGCGATGAACACTGAAGAACTCCGACGGCTGTACAGCGTGGTCCGGTATGAGGGGAGTCAGCCATGTCTCCGTGAGACAGATGATGTTGCAGTCCCTTATGTCCCTCTGAAACTGTATCCTGGCCCTGAGTTCGTCCAGCTTGTTATCCAGTGACTGGACATTAGCCAACAGGATGCTCGGCAGTGGCGTTTGGTGCGCTCTGCGCCTCAGCCTCTCTCTTACGCCGGCCCTTTTCCCTCGGGGCCTTGTCCGTGACCTGGGTGCTCTGCGCCCTCCTTTGTTTGAGCTGGCCCACTGGAAATGCAGGATCTCTTGGGGCCAAGCCGGGTCGGGAGAAAAAGATGTCAAAATACAGCCAGAGTGCTGTATTCTGATATTAAAAAGAGTCTGTCTGTCATACGTGATATGACACAGAGCAGGCAGAATTATAAAGTTGAAAATTAAAGATAAAGCTAATATATACAAACAAAGCCTAGGAGCAGGTACGACGGCTGCTGACCTCACCAGCGCCATCTTGTTCTTTTGTATTTTGTATAAAAGCTTGAGCTAGCTACTTGATTCATGGAACTCATGAAGCCAGGGAGCAGAACTGAACACGAGTCAACAGTTCTTTACTCTGCTGCCTGTTTTACTTGTCAAATGTTTCTAGAAGATTCAACTGGTTCGTTTTCCTTTGATAGGAGAAAGTTTGGGAAAAAGCATTTTTTTTATATGTGCTGATTTGATTTGCTGTAGTATGTGTTTCCAATCTGATATGGAAAAAAGATTCTGATGGCTTGGAAGCCTTTCCTCTTTTTGTTTGTTACCCCTCTTTTTGCTTTCATACTACACATCTTTGTCAGTTTGTCTGGCACTTCTAGGGGAAACAAACTTTCTGTTTTTTTGGTGTGTTGTTCACATATTTGCATATTCAAAATAAAACAAGTGGCACAAAAAAGTGATAATTTCTGACATGAGAAATGATTTTTTTCCCCCAATATCACACCTTTGCTTATGAAGTTTTTGTTATTATCAGGCATGCAATTCAGATAAGATTGAACACATGTTCAATATGAAATGCTCCTTTAGAATGCCTCTCATTTGAAGTTAGGAATAGTAAAATAGTGAACAGAATTGTTATTTGTGCTCAATCTGTTAAATCCAATCCATTTCACTTTCAGAAATAATTTTATATATAGTATATATAATAATTGTTTATATATATATATATATATATATATATATATATATATATATATATATATATATATATATATATATAGGTAGAGCAGGTAACCTACTGATCAGAAGGCCAGCGGTTCAATTCCTGGCTGCTCCAGGCTGGATGCCAAATTATCCCTGGGCAAGGTGCTGAACCCCAAGTTGCTCTCCGACACAAGCATTGGAGTATGAATGTGTGTGAATGTTAGATAATAAAAAGCACTTAGCTTAGTTAATCATGGAAGTGCTTGTGTAAATGTAAACGTGTTGTATGAGTGCTCAGACAGAGTAGGAAAGTGCAATATAAGAACTAGTCTATTTACCAAATAGTTATGCTTTACATGTACAAGAAAAAGTTAATCCTACTTAAGAAAAAACATTATATACATTTAACAAAATTAAGTAATTTATACAAAGGTTTTTTGTTTGATCTACATAAAGAAATGAAGTTGCTTTTACTTGCAAATTTCATTTAATACATTGAAAAAGTTGAGTAATTTATACAAAGTTTAGTTTTGCTTAATCTGCTTAACAAAATTAAGTTCACTTTACTTAGATTTTATATTTCATGTAAATAAATAAGTAAGTACTTTAAACATAGAACAGTTTTGCTTGATCAACATAAATAAATTATGCAAATAGTTGCCTTAATTTTATTATGTAGATTGGGGAGGATATTTTTATCAGTGCAGAATCAGATATATCTGAGGCAGATCAGCTGAAAAAACAGATGAATCTGGTCACTGGGCAGTTGATCAGCTACTTAAAAATGGACCGTTTGTGAAGCGACAACATGAGCCCTTTGAGAGTTACTGGCAACGTTATTTAACTCAAATGGAGAGAGAAGATGTGGGAAATGTGGTTAAAAGGACGACTTCTTGTGAAGAGGTGGGACATCAGAACCAGACAAGTAGCTCAGCAGGAATCAGCAAACAGGTGCCAGAAGAGAACAACAGGTAGCAGAAAAGCAGACTGTGGAGTGCTGGAGCAGCAGAAACTACAGGAGAGAAGTGAATGAGACCACTATTTATACACACTCACTGAGGCTGATTAAGAATGAGAGGTAGCTGGGTGGCCAGGTGATGCAGGAGTGCGTAAAGTGATCTGTAGAGGAAAACTCATTCAGTGGTGAAAGTCAATTGGCATTTAAAAATGCCAGATCTTTTATGGTTTCATTTTTAATTTGAGTAACTTGCAAACTGTGATTTTTTTTTTTTTGGTGTGTTTATTGACTAAATCCAAGCTCATCTTAGATAGCAAAGAATCTTTTTCTAATTGGTATGTTTGAAGTTAAAAGATTTTCTGACATGAAAATCATTTTGACTGCTAATGCCAACTTTAATATCATCACATCTTAGTTATTGGCCAGTATGGTCTAATGGGACAATGCTTCAATTTATACAAGTAATGTAAAACGCACAAAGCAGAGGAGTCCATGTTCCTGTGAATACAGAACAAACACTATTCAGTGCTAGACTTTATCATGAATATCACTGTTACAAAGACACTGTCAGTCAGCCCACATGAGGCTAATTTTTAGCATCCAAAGCAAGAACCAATTAAACGCTTTGTACTGAGCTCTGAAGGAATGGGATTTACTACCCAAAGAAATAACGATGATCAGTAAATTATACTTTTAAGCATTTAAGTGTGCTTCAGTAATTGTCTTGTTACAATATGTAATGGTGCACGGTCACGTAGCTTTCCCAACACAGAGTTACACTTGAGCTCCTTCCCGAACAACCACTGGCTTCATGTGTCTTTTTGTGTGTTGTATGGTGTTTTGTCACACTATAAAGTTCTTGTAGACTCATAAAAGTAACTTCTGCATAGCTGTAAGTAGTGAGGAGCTAATGGGGAAATGTTCATTTTGTGCATTTTCAGGTTTAGTGGGTTCACAAAGAAGCAGCAACTATTCTTTTTCTTTGAAAGTTGGGACAATCTTTTTTATTTGTAACAGCAAAACCGGATGAATGGGAAAGACACAGAAGGCTGCAGCTGGAAGTTTGGAATAGGTGCTACTCAAGGGCGTAACTTTGGGTCCAACATTGGGGGGGTTAAGCGCTCTGCGTATTTATTTATTTATTAAACCATTTACTTTTCTAAAAGGATTCAGGAGATTTTGGGTTAACTGTATTAGAAATACATAGTAATGCTTTTACTATGTATTTATTTAACTTTCTTTGTATTTACTCTGCATCTTCAACAATCAAGAATAGGCTTACATTTTTCACATTTCTTCCAACAGTAACAAATATCTTTCATGAACCTGTTTTGTTTTACTAACAATTTTGCAGCCCCTCATTCCACTCTTAAAAAAAAAAGTTTTAATTTGGCCAGCCAAATATAATAAATACAATATTTTACAGCAGTCTGTTCTCCACTGAGCATGTGAGAGTTTAATGCAATCTTTACTATTAAACACGTTCTGTAGAGAAAAAGGTTTTGACTTGATGTGTTTAAAATATAACGAGTCTCATCCTGGACCTTCTGGGACTCTCATCTTCAGTCCTGTTATCAGTACTTTTATTAGTTATTAATAACTAAATGCATAAAATGTTCTGTGTGTTTTCTGTGTGTAAACTATACACTTGTTTAATGAGTTTAGTTTATTACATATTACAGGTATTGTACTGTGCCGCGTGTGTGCAAATAACCACTTTTATCTTCTTTTTGGTTTTTTTTGGACTCATTGTCAGATTAGGAGCAGCAGGTCTAACGGAGCTAACTAAAATACCTGAACCGGTATTCATAGTGTGTCTGATACACAGCGGTTAGTTATTAAATTATCAGTTAACGTTACACATACATTTACCTCATTTTGATTTTTCTGCTTTTTATAAGCGGGTGTTTTTGACCAAGAATGAAAAACTGTTCATTGTCCGCTTTTCATTTTTTTGAACTACCCCCCCCCCCCCCCCCCCCCCCCCCCCAGCAGCTGCTTCGACAGGCAAACGGGGAACTGCTTGGTAGAGAAAGCGGGTTGGGTGATACCAAGTTTTTGTGGGGAGAGGGGGGGTTACATTACCAAATGATTAAACATGCTAGTATTTTACCCAAAATTGATAATGAATAAAGAAAAATAACCTGTTATTCATGTAAGATGTTTTTTTGTAAATTGAAATGATGTGACTTTATTGGGGGGTTATAGTGATTGGATCAGATTATGCATGGTGCTACACACACTTCTGTTTCTCTTTTTTTATGATAATGAGTCAAGATTCTTTTTTTCCTCTTTAAGACTCATGCACCTCACTTTTTGCTTTGCTCAAATTAGGGAACTGAAAAGCAACAATTGCATTGTATTTTGACAGTTACATCAACACAAACTGAATAAATACAGAGCGTGTGCGTGTGTGTGTGTGTGTGTGTCTAGGTGTATTAAAGAGAAAATGGCTTAGACAATAATTCAGTGAACCTCAGACCTCAGCTTAGTTTCCACACACACATTCTCACAAACGAAAGAACAAAGAGTGATTTCCTCATTAGATTCGTTTTTAATGCATGAAGAGGTAATTTATTCATGAAAATGAACAAATGATTTATTTGGGCTGAAACTTTTAGCAGCAGTTGTGTTCAGATATACGTTATTATTGTTATTATTGGCGTCTTGCCATGGCACCACTTTGTCGCTGCAGCATTATGTATGCACAGCAGATTAAAAGAGTTTTGATCACCTCTGAAAATTACAGTTTTAACAGGTAGCTCTGGTAATTAGCAAGCACCAGCAATGTTACTCACAAGTAAGCAGCTTCATTAACATGTCCTCTTTTTTTCTTATGAGCTTTACTTTTTTAATTCTGACTTTGGCTGTTCTTTTCCTCTCTTGGTTCTGCTCATTTTATTCAGCCCCCCACCCCCTGGTTATTTTTTTCTTCACCAAACTTTATCACCTTGTTGAAAAAAAATATTTCCCAAAAGTCATATTCTCATAATGTGCTAAACCTATTGCTCCTTCTTCTTTCAGCTGCTCCCTTTAGGGGGTCGCCACGGCAGATCATCTGCTTTCATCTCACCCTGTCCCAGCATCCTCCTCTGTAACACCAGCCCTCTGCATGTCCTCCTTCTTTACATCCATGCATCCATCCTCTGCACATGTCCAAACCATCTCAGCATTGCCTCTCAGTTTTATATCCAAACCTCTCAGCCTGAGCTGTCCCTCTGATGGTCACCTTTCTAATCCTGTCCATCCTGGTCACTGAAGATCTGAACATCTTCATCTCTGTCACCTCCAGCTGGGCCTCCTGTCTTTTTGTCACTGCCACCATCTCCAAACCATCCATCATAGCAGGTCTCACTAACATCTTGTAAACCTTTTCTTTTACTCTTGCGGTTTTCCTTCTGTCACAAATGATCCCTGACACTCGTCTCCACCCACTCCACCCTGTCAGCACTCTCTTCTTCACATCTCTTGTGCACTGTCTGTTGCTTTGGATGGTTGAGCCCAGGTATTTAAACTCATCCACCTTCACCATCTCTGCTCCTGGCATGTTCACCTTCCCACCTGTCTCCCTCTCATTCACACACATGAATTCTGTCTTGTTTCTACGAACTTTCATTCTCTCCAGAGCATGCCTCCACCTCTCCAGGCTCTCCTCCACCTGCTCCCTACTCTTACTACAGATTACACTGTCATCTGCAAACATCATAGTCCACAGAGACTCCTGCCTGACCTCATCTGTCAGCCTGTCCATCACCACTGCAATCAAGAAGGGGCTCAGAGCAGATCTCTGATGTAATGCCGCCCCACCTTAAACCCATCTGTCACTCCTACTGCACGCTTCATCACTGTATCTCTGTCCTCATACATGTCCTGCACCACCCTCACATACTTCTCTGCAGTGACGTGCAGTCAGGGGAGGCAGGTGAGGCACGGCCTCACCTGTCATCGTGGAAATATAAAATTAAAAAATAAATTAAATGGTTATATTCATTCAGTGATTTGTATTTTAAAGTTCTTTTCCATTTAACTACACCATTTTTAGATTAGTTTTTTCAAAATCGCTGAATTTTCGCATTTGCCGGTCAAATACTAAGAGACGAACGGTGAGGCACCAGCCCGGCGAGCCGCACCACGGATTGCGCAATCCGTGGTGCGGCTCAGTATAGTCATTGCCAATGACTACTAACTGTGCTGGCATGCTATGCAGTGAGACCGGATTACTTTCCCTTTGCATGTGGCTATTAAAATGTTCTAACACTTTTACTATATGAACTAAATTTCTATATTTTAGCTGGTGTATATAATGCACAGTTTTTTTTTTGTTTTTTTCATTAACAACTGTATGTGTGTGTAATGCATTCTTGTGTTGAGCGATCATGAAACTGCTGCGAAGAGACACTAGGTGAGGCACGCAGTTCTCGTGCCTCATGGTAGGGGGCGCTGGTGATCCCAGGGACTCTACGACTCCTCGGCGGCAAGCTACCATAAACAGTTAGCAAGGCCAGTTAGTTTTTCCTGTTGCTTGGCCTTATGTTCAACATGGAAGATTACATAACTCAACTGAAAGAATTTTCTAAACTGGACTTTCAATCGAAGCAGAAGATAATAATTAAAGGAAGACCAACACCGGAGCTAAAAGGTTTGCTTCAGACTATGTTAATGTTAAACAAAACAACTGTTGCCAATCAAATGGTGAATAAGCTATATGTTTGTAAATCTGATGTGATGACGTCAGTGCCTCACCAGTCACGACCCTCACCGCACGTCACTGCTTCTCTGCCACTGCTGACTTCCTGATGCAGTACCACAGTTCCTCTCTCAGCATGCTATCATCTGCTTTCTCTGGATCCACAAAGACACAGCGAAGCTCCTTCTGACCTTCTCTGTGCTACTCCATCAACACTCTCAAAGCAAACATCACATCTGTAGAGCTCTTTCTCAGCATGAAGCCATACTTCTGCTTCCTGACCATCACCTCTTCTTAACATAGCTTCAACAGCTCTTTCCAATATCAATATCAGCTCTGATACCAGGATTCACCACGGCAATGGGTCAATAAAGGGCAGAGCCTCCATTTTAATCTGATGGATGGAGGATCGCACGTGTCAGTGTGGAGCATGATGAGTCACTTTAATCAGCCTGACCCACTCTGACATCATCATAGACAGAATAAAAGTTTGTTATAAAATAGATCTTTTATAATGTCTGCTGTCATCATTTACACAACTTGAATCTTCATCAGATGAAGCTGAATCCTAATTTTACATTTGATTTATAAAATCTAATTATTCAGCTGCAGCCTGACGGACAAAATGCCAGAGACAGAAAGTGAAGATAAAAATGTGGAGAAACAGCTCAGACTGAGTTTACTGTGTGTTAGAGACTGAGACAGCAGCGGACCCCGGGGGCGGAGCTGACCTCAGGTCAGTTTGTTACTTAATAGAATCTGTTGTTGCTGCGGTCTATGACAGTTCAGTTTATGACCTCACTTTATTCATTTTTTCATTGAGAATTTCATTATTTCTGCCGTTACTGGATAAATCTGAGATTCATGGAAAATCTACTTCTAGTACCCCCCTATTTCTAGTTTAACTGTTTCTAATCTGATCTAAGATCAGCTTCAGTGATTGATTACGGCTCTCTGACAGCGACAGCAGAGATGTTTCACTGAGTTACTGTTAAGGTCAGAGGTCAGTCATAGTTTCATATTTAGCTGGAAACATTCAGAGCAGCTTTCCAAATCTGTAATGAATGTAAAATTTTACCAATAAAGACAAACACTTAACCCACATTGCCCAAGTGTGAATGTGGTTGTGTGTTTGGTGGTGGTCGGAGGGGCCATAGGCGCAAATTGGCAGCCATGCCTCTGTCAGACTGCCCCAGGGCAGCTGTGGCTACATTAGTAGCTTACTACCACCAAGTATGATTGAGGTGTGAATGAATTGTGCATAAAATTGTAAAGCGTCTTTGGGTGTCTAGAAAAGCGCTATATAAGATTAATGCATTATTATTATTCTTACAAACATGTTAGGGTTTGCTGGGAAATGACTGGAGCCTGAACTGGATCTGGACCTTATCTGGTCTGAATCCCTGATCCTGATCCATTTGGATCCTCCTGCTGTGCAGGTGGACACGGACACGGTATGCGGGTCCGTTATAGAGTCTATGATCACTGATTTAGGTGTTTTTCAGTGGAAAATATGTGGAGATTCATAATCTGAACTTCAGACACCATAACTTTCAAAATCTTGACATTTTTCCATCCAAAGTGTGTTCTGTGTCAGCAGCTTCATCCAGATCAGTGTGATGTAACAGTGATGCTGCAGTAACTACAGTGAATGTTTCAGAGGAACTGACTGACAGTCTGACAGCTGCCTCATTATAAATCCGTGACATCATCGCTGTCTCCGTCCTTACAGCCTGTTGATGAGTGAACGACTGCAAAAGCTTCATGTTACGTACAAAAATAACGAACTAACGTCTAACTGGATTTCAGTACTTGTAGAAACATAAACGTCTGCAGATGAATTTGCCCCTCTGATGCTCTGTCAGCCACTTTTTGAAGGAGGGGCGGAGTCAGAGAGACACTCAGAGTTTGTTGGATAAAACCTGCCAGGTTAGGGTCACTGTTACCATGGTAACTGACTCAGAGTTGGAGTTAGCTCTTTCTGGAACAGTTTTCGACATTTTAGGGTTACAAACCCGGAGATTTTAGCTAAACCTGCTTCTGGAATACACCCCAGATCTCAGCCTGTCCCTGGCAGAGTAAAGCAGAAATAGAGATGATCTTGTTGGCCTACTGTAAGTGAAATAAAATGTTGATCTAAATATTGGAAAGATTCCACCTTATCCTTTAGCTGAAACTCACCAGACACAGAATGACAGGCTTTAATTTCTGTCGTTAACTTTTTCATTATTTATTCTGCATCTTTGCTTCTCTCGTCTGTCTGACACCCAGATATTAGGAGGTCAGGATCACAGCAAAAGTGTTAGTTTGCAGAACAATGAAGCCTCAGAGAGTTCATGGAATGAGCACAATATCAGGTGAGAGAGCCTTTGATGGATATTTAACACAGAGCAGCAGGGTTAATCCTGCCTTTTGTTCAGCCACATAGGCAACTGTTCAGAGCTGTTGAGTCGGCCGATCGCGTCAGCTGGGAGGAAACTTCAAAGGTCGAGGACTCGGAGGCTGTCTGATCTGCCTGCAGCACTGATAAAACCTCCACAAATACTCTGAAACAACAGTGAGGACCATGGCCTGCTCTGACCCCAGCATCAGCAAACTGCAGATACAAAACAAACGCTGAACAGTTAAAACATTTCACTGAACAGAAGATGGAAAACTGCAATCACATTGGCATTGTCTTCATAAGAAAAAGCAGACTTTGAGGGATTATTGCAGAAAAGTACCCCACTGTGCTTAATTCTTAGTCAAGAAATAAATAAAGCACTGTTTGGATTTTTCAAGCCCCCAGAGCCTCACATATGAAATATTTGCTGCTTGTCTTGCTTTTCCATAACTGTAACCTGTATATATGGGGGTTTGGTAGTTTGGTTTTGGACATCTAAATATGTCTTGATGGGTTTTGAGAATCTAAATGAATGTTCTACAGTAAAAACCTTGAGGAATCTCATTTTTATTTGACTATGCAGAGCTATGAATAGTTTTTATTTAACAATTAACATCATTATTCATGAATGCTTGATCATTACCCCTTGATATTATATATATAAATGCACTGTGTCCCCTCATCTGTCAACATGTTAATCTGCAGCATGAAAGTCTAAACTATGCTGCACATGAACAATGTGTGTGATATCACTTTTTTTCTTAGTGGTTCTGGGGATGTCGCCTCATAGCAGGTAGGTTCTGTGTCCAAAATTCCTGGTCAGCAGGTCCTTTTGGTATAAATTTAGTTCTCCCATGTTTTGCAGGTGTGGAGGTGGGGGTGTTGGGTTATCTGTCTCTGTGTTGGCCCTGTGATAGGCTGAAGATCAGGGGGTACCTAGACTCTCTCCCTATGACAGCTGGTATAGACTCAAACTTCCTGTGACCCAGAAATGGATAGACAGTTATGAAAATGGATACATGATCATAAACTGTATAGAAAGACTCATGAGGCTTCAGGATCTGAAAAGCAAAGACAATATGGAAGTGCCTTAAACCTGCAAAATAAAAGTGTTTATCAAAAAGAAATGTGACTGAGATGTGACTGCTCATGAAAAATGATCTCAGTGCAGGCTGGGAAAGCTTCCAACAATGGTAGTGCTATGAAATAACAGCCAATCAAATAAATACTTTTCATAGTTTCAGTGGTTTACTCATTTTGGTTTTATTCAGTTTTCAGGCACAGCATAACATCATCTGAGGATAAAAACTGAATGCTCAAATTGGCTGGACACAAGAAATTCGCCCCGAGCAGATATTTTAGTTGATTTAAACCTATGTGTTATCTTGAATCACTGAGATAACACATAGGTACTATTGTCCATGCCCATAATTTTCTTTTGACCTTTAGCTTGAGGTCAAAGTCGCAGAGATTCAAACTCGTCCAAGAGTTTTAGTCGATGCATCCATGGCGTGAATTTGGACATCTCCTGTGACATTGTTCCCAAGTCATCATATTCACAAGATTTTCAGAAAAACCTGCTCTCTGACCTTGACCCAATTATTCCAAAAATGTAATCAGGTGGTCTAAGGGTCACTGGCCATCTTTTATGCAAATTTGGTATAAATTGGAGTGGTAGTTTTGCTGTGATATTTTTAACAGGCAGACATGCCAAAAAAAACAAAAAAAACAAAAACATTCCTCTCTTCAAGCATGAGGTCAAAATTAGCTGAAGATGAAATAACAGGATTGTTTTCATTTGATAAGAGCAGGTTTGCATGAATTAGCTGAGCCATGTTTGAAGAACAGGCCCCTTGTGGAAGCTGTAATTCTGCCTTGTTTTGCTCCCCAGCAACACACACACACACACACACACACACACACACACACACACACACACACACACACACACACACACACACACACACACACACACACACACAGTGCCTGTTGGGTATATTGCTCCGGTCATGATTTTTGCAAATGAAGCTGGGCTGCAAATCACGGCAGCCCGGCCTGAATCAGCAGCTCTTTCATAAATGCTGATTTCCAGACGGTGCATGTTCTCACAGATCTGACAGAGTGCTCTGCACACTTAGGCCTGACTTTGCATTACTCTGCTGTGAGTAAAGACAGCTGGACATAAATACAGACTGGGGAACTTCTACCCAAGCCATATATAAACTCTGCTTTCATGGCAGCAACGATGATTGTAACACTTTTCTCCACATTATTAACAAACCAGAAGCACCACCAGATACTGTAAACTCTGTTAGTTTGATTTGTTAAAGGTTTTGTATCTTAGTTTACCAAAAACACAAAAGAACTGAGGTGCTATGGGGTAAGGGTTGGGTTATGGCTATATTTCTCTCTCTCTCTCTCTCTCTTTTTTTTTTTTCCTATTTTACATTAAATGGGAATCTGGTGTGCTGAGCTTGTTGTCATTCACTTTGTCAAACTTATGTTGGGGAATTGTAGAGCAACAATAACCATTTGTAACACAAGGTTTGGCAGGTAAACTAATCTCAACTTTGAGGTGAGGACCAACAGGAGCAAAGGATACTTTTGCCTGACAAATTATTAGAAATACATATGTAACAGGGTTTTCTACACAAGGACCCAAATATGATGCTGATATGACGTTGTTCATGCTGAAATCTATATACAGTGCATAAGAGAATTAGGACTGTCTTTATCTGGATACTGATCATACAGCAAATGTGATGCTTTTTTCCAGAGAAGTGCTTGATCACCAGGTGATGGTTTTGTGCCTGTTGGCCTGTTTTCTTACATAACCTGCTCCAGAGCAGGTTACTGTAGCTCTGCAGCATAAGCTGCCATAATGATGGACCTTCATCACACTGAAAACCAGTGTTTAACCTGAAATTAGCTCACTAAGCCCCTAATCTGATTGAAAGTTTTTCAAATTAACAAGTCAAGAGATTTACTAAGCTCATCTCATTATGATAACCAGGCCTGAATCTGCCAGGTAACCAGTAACTGATCTCCATACAGTTCTTGTTCATTTACCTTACAGCTGCAGATGCTGCTTCATGTGATATGTGGTAAATAAATACATAAGTATTTTGGTAACATAAGAATAGACTCTTCCCTTGGTGGCAAGCAATAGATTTTTTTCCGCACTTTTTTTCCTCAGTTTGAGTTCCTGCTGATTGAAGTGATACTGCTTGTTGATTGGCTGTCTCACCTCGCAGGCTGAAGCGTCTGCTGAGGCTGAAGTGTTGTTTCCCCGCAGATCTGCAGTCGGGAAGGAGGAGAACGAGGAGGAGGAGCAGCACAAGTTTTTCTACTGGGAAGCTCTTGTCTGTTAATTAGCAGTGAGCAGATGGAAGAAAGTCCACATCTCGCAGGGGATCAATTCTACTCAAGAAGCAGTAACAGCAGCAGCAGCGGCAGCAACCTCGGTTTATTTATTTCTTAGCTCAGCAGCAGAGGGGCGATGTCACCTCCCAAGGAAGAGGAGGAGGAGAACCCGGGAGAATTTGAAAGAGAAGTCTTAGACATACACAGACGTAAGGAGCGCCTCGTTTTCAAAGATTTCCTCAGAGACCCTAAAAGGAGCGGCGTTCAGCTGGCGATTGAGCGTTGAGTTTAGTTACTTATCATTACTTTGTTTACAGCCATCTGTTTACACACACATCCTCCTCATCTTATCTGTTTGTGTCTCAGTGCACTCTATACGCCGTGAGCCGTAACCCGCCGGTCTCCTGCCAAAACTGAACCCTCGTCGACAGCTGCGGCGGCTGCTGATTTCTTTCGGTCGGCACATAAAGAGAAATTTGCTTCACACAAAATGTGACTTTGTGGAGGCTTTGTGGATGCATCTGCAGAATCACCATCTCATTCAGGAGCAGTTTTCACTCCATTTAGCTACACAGTAACTGCAGAAATGTTGCGAGCAGGATGAATATATCTGTTGGCTCAGGGAGGAGAAATTAAATGGGAACAGCCTAAAGTTTGAGAATAAAGTTTTGCATAAGGATAACATTGCTGAGTAAATAGTGCTTTATATACACATTCATTATCAACGTCCCTTTCCTCTGTTATGGTGCGCTAAATATCAGGTTTTGAGAAGATACCGAGATACCTTCTTTCCTTAGTTAAGTCTTTCAGGCAGGCCCTTCTTTCCAAAGTCTTTATTGGATGCACCTTCAGGATAATGACAAGTATGAATGAATAAATGGATATTAAGATTGAAATCTTTCATAATATATATTTCATTTAGACAATCTGAATAGGTTAATGTCACTTCTCTCTTCACTCTAGAGGAAAAATGAAAAAGTTATTGTACAGTAATAAAAACAAACTCCATAAATGCCCATATTTTCAGGGCTCTCTAAACCATTTCTATCTCTACAGTTTGCAGTGGCAGCAGTCTAAGCAATAACCCAGACTTCACTCTCCCCAGCCACCTTCTCCTTCTCTTCCAGAGGGAACCTGAAGAAGCTGGACAGAAACACCTCAGCTCTTTGTTTAGACTGTTGGGTTTTCTCTGTAATTATTGTAGGGTCTTTACCTTACAATAAAGCGCCTTGAGGTGATTTGGGGCTATATAAAAAAAATTGTACTGAATGGTAAATGGACTGGTTCTTATATAGCACTTTTCTACTCTATGTTGAGCACTCAAAGTGCTTTACACACAAAACAAGACGGTAACTAAATTAAAACCACCTAAAAGGATAAAAACGATGACGATTCGTCAAGACAAAACCATTTTCGAAAGTGTCAATGAATTTCGTCATCATTTTTATCCTTTTAGGTGCTTTTAATTTAGTTATCGTCTCATTTTCATCGTGACAAAAAGGGTCGTTGACGAAACCTATGACGAAAATATTTTGTCAATGAAATTAACACTGTTTACACAACATACCTCATTCACACAAGCACTTCTTTCTGTCTAATATTCACATGCATTCATACTCTGACAGTTGCATTGGAGAGCAACTTGGAGTTCACTATCTTGCCCAAGGAAACTTTGACATGCGGACTGGAGGAGACAGGGATTGAACCACCAACCTTCCAATTTGTAGGTGACCTCCTGAGCTACAGCCACCCCTAATGTCCAGGAGACATCTCTAACGCTAAGTTGAGACACCCTTCAGAAGACACTTATTTCAACCACTTGTATCAATCATCTTGTTTTTTCAGTCAGTATATGTAGCTCATGGCCAGAGGTGGTCTTCACCTTCACCTTCACCTCTACCTTCAGCTTCCTCTTTACAACAACAGAGTAGTACAGTATACTCACAAGATCCCGAGCTACTTGGGATCCCCGTACTTGAGGCAGCAGCTTCTTCCAAGCCCAGAATGAGCAATACACCATTTTCTGGCTGGGAACCATGTCCTCAGATTAGGAGCTTTTAATTCTTTTCCTAGCTGCTTTGACCTTGGTATCACATCGTCAGTGCAAATTAAAGTTCACTGCTGAATAAAACTAACAGGGCTACATTTTCAGTAAAAAGCAAAGAATACCATTATGCTGGAGGGCATCTGATGGCCATAGCTGAGAGTAGGAATGTACATCATCCAGAAGATCGACAACTTCACCCTCACACTCAGCTCTCCGTAATGGCTTTTTTTTTTTTTTTTAACTACTTTTGTGGGGTTTTAGTTGCCCATCAAGCTGATATTTTGGGTGATCCAATGGCCTTTGCACAGAAGGAAGTAGAGATTCATGTTTGGATGACCATTGTTGAAGAAATTCACTTGCCAACTGTGCTGTTAGGAGCTCCGTGGATGTGGTGACATTATTTTTGTGCAAATGTTTTAGATTTTGAGCAAAACATGAGTGGAGTTTATCAGACAGACAACTACAAAACTGCAACAGGAAACATAAAATTTCAAGACTGTAATACTGTACAGCAGATGAATCTTGAAGGTGCTGAATCTTAAGCACTTTCTGTACAAATGAGTTTTACAAACAGTGAGGGAAGTGCAGAGATGCTTGTGGTTGATTTTATGAGTTCTAGACCTGACAGTGTTACAGCAGGAGATAAATAATTTTATTAGAAGAGCTACAGAACAGAATTATTAACTGAAACTGAACCATTAAAGAAGAGACAAGGTGCAATGATGGTATCAAGCTGAGGACAGGGAAAAAGGTAAGGCAGTGTGGTGGTGCTTCACAAACGATTTATGACCTTTATGATGGCTGTTGACACGCGACCCACGCCCTCTTCAATTACGAGCCACTCAGCTGGAAAAAGACAGGGAGAGAGGAAGCAACAAAGAGAAGGTAAAAGGACGAGGATGGGAGGATAGTAGATGGGGGGAGGGGGGTCATCAGCAGTCCCCACTTCCCTTGCCATATGTTTTCACTTAGTCAGTCATGTCAACACTTCTGGAACAATCTGCCGGTGGCGGGCGCACTCGCCTTGACACTTTGCATCCGCCATCAGCGCTGTCGCATAAACAAGATTTAATTTCCCCTTTTATCTGTTCAAATTGGCGCCGAGCAAAGCAATGTTACTGCATCGTTTCTTTTTTCCTCTGACCCCACTGGGAGAGACAGCTTCACAGCTGAAAAAACACCCACAGATGCAGTTTATCTTCTGTAGGAAGGCTAATGGAACCCGAACACATAAACAAATCCAGTTTACTGAAAGCACACAAGCAGATTGATTACAGGAACAATGAGAGCAATTTGGGGTTACAGTGAAAAATATGAACTCTTATTCGGATGCTTTCTGCGTGATGCAAATGGCATCTCACAACAGCTGCAGATGTTTGTATCCTTAAGCTATTTTCACCTGACACCAATTGAAACAATACAGTAATCACACACAGATATATAATATATAGCAATGTGCAAAAATCTTCAGTCACCCTTTATTTCATTATATTTTGCTTGCAAAATTGATAATAGGTACAGTGATTTATTGAAACTTTCAAACATACATGTATGTTTGCATGTTTCAATAAATCACAATAATAACCAGCTTGAAAGTCAATATTTGTTATGACCACCTTTGTTCTTCATCACAGCCTGAACTGTCTGGCATTTTCAATAACTGTTTTAAGCAGCCTTCAGGAATCATTCTCCAGGCTTCTTGAAGGACATCCAAAGCTCTTCTTTGGATGCCTTTTGTTCTGTTCTCTGTTAAGATGATCCCACATTGCTTCAATAATGTTGAGGTCTGGGCTCTGGGGAGGTCATTGTGTGTGTCTATGTATGCTTTTACTGCATTGGCAGTGTGTTTGGGATCATTGTCATGCTGAAAAATGAAGCCACTGAAAATCAAATGGTTTCCGGGTGGTATTGGATGGTGAATCAAAGTCTGGGGGTACTTTTCTGCATTCTTAATTCCATCAGTTTTGACAAGATCATTTGGCTTAAATCCACCCCCAACCCATGACAGTGCCTCTACTGTGTTTTACAGATGGCTGTAGACACTCACTGTTGTACCTCTCTCCTGACTTCCTCCACATATGTTGACATTGATTTGAACCAAAAGTCTCAGCAATTCAGGAGGAGCTTGGAATAGAGGTGCTTTAAGGCCTTTAATCTCCAGTTCATTTATTTAATATCTTTTTTATTTTTTGTTTTTTTTTATTTACACTCTTTGTACAGTATCATAGGGTTTCCTGAAAGCTGGTATATAAATCTAAGTTATTATTATCATTATTACTCTTCCAAATTGAATGGCGCTAGTGCAGGTAGTTCAGACATTGACCAGGATGCCTCCTGGGCACCTCCTGGGTGAAATTTTCTGAGCATGTTGAAACCATGAGGAAGCTCTGAGACAAACCCAGAACATGCTAGGATATGCTAGAGCAGGGCTCTTCAACTCCAGGCCTTGAGAGCCCCTGTCCTGTCCTGTGTCCCTGATCCAACACACCTGATTCAAATGGCTGAATTACCTCCTCAGTATGCAGTCAAGTTCTCCAGAGTCCTGCTAATGACTTCTATATTTGACTCAGGTGTGTTGAGGCAGAGACACACCTAGAACCTGCAGGACAGGGGCTCTCGAGGCCTGGAGTTGAAGAGCCCTGTGTTAGAGAGATTACATCTGTCGGCTGGCTTGGGAAAGTCTTGGTGTCTGCTGAGAAGAGCTGGTCTGGAGGACATAGCTGGGGAGAGTCACGTCAGGACATTTCTTTTCCCCTCCATCTGCACCCCTCCAGATGATGGCTCTGTGACCAGTCTCCACTGTGTAGGTGACTTCTTTAATGTCATATGCCAATGTACCCTTTCTAAGCAACAGTTTCAGTACTAATACTGCCCCTTTGTCACCACATGAAGACGTCCAACCAGCCAGGTCCCTCAGGTGCTGGATGAAGCGATTTGGCTCCTTGTTTACTATATGTAATAAACATCAAAAACAATGGAGACAGCCACTTTCTTAAATATGATGAAAATTTCAACTAACTTGAATTTCCATCCATCCATCCATCCATCCGTCTGTCTGTCTGTCCATCCACCCATTCATTTTCTTCTGCTTAGCCAGGACCGGGTCGGAGGGCACACCGAGTCATTCCCAGGCCAGCCAAGAGATATCTCCAGCTTGTCCTGAGTCTTCCCCGGGTCCTCCTCCTGGTATGACACACCCCGAAAACCTCACCCAAGAGGGGCCTAGGAGGCATCCTAGTCAGATCCCTGAACCACTTCATCTGGCTCCTCTTGATGTGGAGGAGCAGCGGCTGTACTCTGAGCCCCTCCCGAATAACTGCACTCCTCAACTTATTTCCAAGGGAGAGGCCAGCCTGCCTTCAGAAGAAGTTCATTTCTGTTGCTTGTATCTGCAATTTTGTTCTTTCAGTCACTACCCAAAACTCGTGACCATGGGTGAATGTTGGGATGTAGACTGACAGGAAAAACAACTGCTTCACTTTCTGTATCACTGGAGACGAGATCCCGATCCATCGGCCAATCTCTCGTTCCCTTCTCAGATCACTCGTGAACAAGACCTCAAAATTCTTAAACTCCGCTGCCTGGGCAGCAACTCGTCCCTGAGCCAGAGTGGGCACTCCACCTTTTTCTGGCTGAGGACCATGGCCTCAGACTTAGAGGTGCTAATTCTCATCCCAGTCGCAAATTGCATTTGCCCAGCCCCCGCTGTCCCTCAAACTCCTTCCTGCCAGTAACCCTATCCCGGGCAGGGTAAACTGTCTCCTTGATGTGTATTCCATGGGTGTCATCGCTCTTTGTCTGGACCCTCAGACATGGGAAACCCTGCCAGGGGGCGAAGTCCCCGGACAACATAGCTCCCGGGACATACAAACCCCTCCATCACAATAAGGTGGTGATTAATGTAGGAGTATTTTATTTATTGTATAAATAAAACACAGACAAATAGTGATAACATGAATCTCTACTTCTCTCTATGCATAATATTTTTTTTCTCTCATAAATAGAAGATGAACAAATTCCTTTACCTCAGTGGACCAGCCTTCTCTGTTTTTAATATAGATTTGAATTAAAGGCCACGCTTCTTCTGGGGCTCAGCGCTGCACAAAGATCCACATACACTTGAGAAACTTAGTTTCATGTACAAAATTTCTTTTTTCTATCCTAATGTATGCAGCCTGCTATATACTATGCAGCTTAGTTGCACTGTCTGCTTGGGGCCTTTTGTAACTTCATTTAATGCACACTTTGTCTTCTGGATGTAATGATAGATGATAATAGCCCAGAAGGTGACATTGATATTCATGTCCCACAGGAAAAAGGAAAAACACATTCATGCTTCTTTACTCAAGGTACACCTGCTCAAGCATACTGTCGAGCACTCAGAGTAGTGCTTTGAAAGAGATGCTATGGCAGAGGGTACAAAATTCTTCTTCATCTAATTTAAAGTCATGTACCTGCAGCCAGCCAAGTTATTCCGAGTGTCATGAGCTATGGTAATTCCTATGTGTGTGTTGCTGAGGTCTGAGGGGTCAGGTGTAGGGAGGAGTGTGTGTATTACTGCTGTACTTATTTATGATGGGTACAGTCAATACGATGAAAAAGCAGGGCAAGCGTATAAGAGAAGGGTGTCTTGATACAATAACAGCATAAGATAGAATAGAATAGAATAGAATAGAATAGAATAGAATAGAATAGAATGCCTTTTATTGTCATTATACAGGATGTACAATGAGATAGGAGGGCCACTCCTGTTCAGTGCCATGCAATAGAAAATCAAATTCTCTAAAATAAAAAATAAAAATATTATAGTCTAGTATAATCAAGAAATATACAGAAAATAAACAATGTATAAAATATACAAAAAATAGAATGTATAAAAATATATACATACATTGGTGCATCTGTACATTGTAAGAAAAGTAAATAAGTGCATAAATATAAAAATGAAGATGATGAATATTGCACTAGTGAATGAATACTGGATATTACCAATATAGGAATGTTAGATATTGTTCAGTATGAATAATCTAATATTGCACAGTTACGGTGGGTGAGTGTGAGAGTTCAGGGTGGTGATTGCTCTGGCGAAGAAACTGTTCTTGAGTCTCTTTGTTCTGGCTTTGATGCACCTGTAGCGCCTGCCAGAGGGCAGCAGGTCAGAGGTCAAAGCCAGGGTGTGAGCTGTCCTTGATGACACCCTAGGGGGTGGAATGCACCTTAATTGAACTGGGGGTGCTTTCCCTTCGAACAGCTTTCTCTGCTACTATTAGAGCAGTGTCATATTTAGGCCAGAAAAAAAAATGCATGCCATCTCCACACTCCAGCCTCCTGAAGTGATGGTTGTGCATTTTTGTAGGTGCTACACAGAGTTTTGCATATCCACTACTACATGTTGTAGCTACCTAGTGCCACTGGGCAAAGTGTAAAAAATATGTGGAAATATGCAGGCTAGTCTTGATTATGTTTATGCTGTTATTGGTCCTTTAGCTTAATGCCTGCAAGATAGATGATTGAAGTCAGTAACATCTTTGTGTAGAAGTAAAACAGTGTCCAATACAGCCACTGTCTTCTGATGTTGGTGCTTTTTTTAATCTTCAGTGTTTGTTTGATCCCCTTTCCTGTCCAAGACATCATGTAAACCAATCAGCACTCTAGCTAGCATCATCGATGTCTGGCTGTGTACTGGCCTTTTGGAGGACTGCACTCAAGAGCATCAGTGTAGCCTCTGCATTAGCTGAATTTCCACAGTCCCCAGCCAAAGAATTATGCAAATGGACACCAAACCTGACTGTTCAAGGTTCTAAAATGGCACCATTATCTCTTGGCGGCCAATATAGCTGCGGCTGGTGCATCAGAGATTTACATCAAAAGACACCTTATGCATACTGACGAGGCAAAGGCAGCCTCTGATAAATCTGCATTATTTGATGCCCTGGGATGAGAACATATTGGACAAGAATTTAAGAGAAGCATAACTTCCTCAATTTAGAGCAGAAGCTGATTTTGGAGATTATGCAAACTGGATAAGGACTGATAAATGACTTTTTTTTTTTCTTTTCATTTGCAGTGCTGAGAGCAGACACACTTAAGCATATTCTGGCCTACTGATGGGACTTTTGGCTTAGTTACAGCCCTGGAATGTGTCCCAAAAGTAATGACCTGGGATTGTTGTCATGCCAAACACCCAAATGCCACAACACACATGACATTTGGCACATATAAGAAGGACCTGTTCCTGAGCTGAGTCAACACCTGCCACAGAAACAGTGGCCGAAGGAAAACTGAAAAAAGAGGCCACATTTGGAATCAATAATTGCTGATAACTGGGAGTTTCTAAATAAACATGACATAGTAAGTAGTTTTATGGGAATTTATAATACATGATTCAGTAATAAAATTGTCTTCTCTTTTTGCTCAGTTCCAGCATAATAACTTCACAATAGTCACATTCTGTCATAAAATCTTAGTTGTAAGACTGTTGTTATCTACTCACTAGTAAAAGAAAGGAGGACAAAAGAGGACAGTGCCTCAGCGAGGCTCTTTGTGACGTTCAGGGGTGTCAATCAGTTTATGTGACGCAGATGTCCGTCCTGAGACAGCAACCTGAGGGAACAGATTACCCATCTGTAGTTGATCACAGGGCTATTAGTGATGTGTTTTTATTTATAGACAGAAAGTGAATGATGATCAATGCAAAAACACAGAAAAGTCCCAACCAATGTGAGTGAAAATCTAGCAACTAAACCAGCGAATGACTGACAACAGGACGAGGATAGAGGAAATAACTCAC
The DNA here is from genome assembly GCF_007364275.1 of Archocentrus centrarchus. NCBI lineage: Eukaryota > Metazoa > Chordata > Actinopteri > Cichliformes > Cichlidae > Archocentrus > Archocentrus centrarchus. Next base: position 36,282,357 of record NC_044355.1, on the reverse strand, counting down.
TGTGCTGCTAGAGGACATGAATGTGTAAAGACAGCAGCCCTAGAAGTTAGAGAAGAACAGAAATCAGTCCTCGCAACCATCAGTTTAAAGATATTTTAATTACTATCTTCTTCCAGACATTTGCTTTGTTTCAGTAACGTTTGTATCTCTGCCACACTACCTGTGTCCTTGTGTGAACTGTTTTACTCTGTTTACATTGGAAACACTTTGTTTTCTGGCCTCAGAAAAACTTATATGGGGTCATTTCAGCCCGTAAGAACAAACAGCTGATATGATTGTATCACTGGAGCAGTACTTCCCAAATTTTATTTGCAGTAAGTCCAGGTGTGCCTCGAGATTGTGCACAAAAAGAAATGAATGAGTTGTAATTTATTACATCAACACTTTGTAGATACTTTGGAAGCACATTTGATTATTATTATTTTCTGAAAACCTTCAATCAAAGACAAGCCAATCAGCTTCTGGATGGTAGTGATGTAGGTGTGGATTTCAGGGGTGACACAGGGAGCTTTTAGAGCACATGCACTTTTACCCCAATGAAAACGAGAAAGGAGATGTGGGAAAAGCTATAATATTACTGAGCGAGGAACATCTCAAGCAATTATTTTTCCTTCAATGTTTGAAACTGTCAAAATATAAATTGTGGGTTCATACAACCACCCAACCTTTGGTGATTAACACATCATGACTGCCACACAGTGTTGTGATCTGATTCTGTTACAGAGCAACTCCTCTTCTTCTGTGGTGTTACAGATTGATAACCGCTGAGGAGCCAGAAAGGAAGAAGAATGAGGAGGTGTCATATCAGGAAGCTTCTTCTCAAAAAGTCTGGAAACCAAAAATGCTGTGATCCATGTTTTAGACATTAGAAGCATTACTGATAGTTTACTGATTAATCTTTAAGAAATGCTGCCTGACCTTTTTTCCCCACAGACTCATTAAACATAGATGCAATGCGCATTATTCTCCAACATATGTCTCCCATGTTTTGAACCTGAGTAGTAAACTTCCTGAAACAGATCTGAGGAGTTAATTTCTAGAGGTTAAAAAAAACTGAAGTGTATTAGGTGATCATTGTGTATTAAAGGAGGTTATTGTCTCCAAAAAAAAAAAAAAACACACAAAAACAGCCTGATATCAGACAGAGATGTCAACAATTACACTATGACTCTTGGGCAAACACAAAAGAGGACAGACGAGTGACAATATTAAATAAAAGAATGTGACAATAATTATTTAGAGGCAATACGAATGGCTGAGAGCCTCACTGCAGCATGTCTCAGTATAAATCCATATTCATATTTCAGTATAAATTTGGAAACCAAAAAACACAAAGTAATTTTGCTTCTTCCAAAGAGCACTGGATCTGAACCAGCAACAAGGCCGAAGGAGTGAATCCCAATAAAGACAGAAATGAACTGATTAGTGTTTCCTGTGACTCAGTGCAAGGCAGGAAGCACCAGCTGACTGAAATCCTCCATCAGGCGAGTGTAAAATCATCTGTACTTCACTGTTTCCATCCAACTTTGAAAATCCTCACTTCTTGAATCCTCTGTCCTCCACAGCAACTCCAATCCCAGCAGAAGAAAAGATTGAGTGGAGATCTGTTGCCGTGTTAATCTGACTATAACCTTCCTGACATGAAGATAATCAGATTAAAGTCTTTACACAGTTACACACTGAGTTTTCTGTTTAATCTGGTTCAAATCTAATAATTGATGTGTGTGTGTGTGTGTGTGTGTGTGTGTGTGTGTGTGTGTGTGTGTGTGTGTGTGTGTGTGTGTGTGTGTGTGTGTGTGTGTGTGTGTGTGTGTGTGTGTGACTGTAAATGAGCTCACTGTCAGGGTCATGAGTTCAACTCCATAAACTACTGACAAAATTAAATTAAACTCTGAACAGACTGTAAGTCCAATCTGAGTGAATTTGGAATATTAATAGTGAATTAACATGATATTAACACATGAAAGCAGAGCAAAGAGAGCAGATAATCACTTCCAAACTGAGGAGATCCTATCTGGATTCACACTCAGAAGTTCCTTTGATGTTCACTCCCTTTAACATTTGAGTCCAGCTTTTGTTTTAAAAAGAGAAGACAGCAGAAACAATCTCAATAATCGAAACTGTTCCTCTTCTAAACTCCGACAGTCAGGAGTGTTCTGTGCTTCCTGTTTATGATTCTGTTGAATTCAGTGCTACACAATGATGCTACACAACGACTGACAAAAAAACAGCATGATCCTACTGTGTTATAGAGAGATTTCTGTAATGTCAGCAATATTTAGCTTTTGCTGTCTTCATGTTGTAAATGTTCAGCACAGCTGAGGTCAGGTGACTATGGAAGCAAAGTCCATGACAATAAGCACTTCTTTGTTTTTAGATACATCTGACACTTAAGTCAAAATATGTTTTTTTTTTTTTCCATTGACAGGACTTCATATCTGGCAGTATGGCCCTTTTCTGGGATGTTCCAGTCCTTCTGTGGATATATGTGGAAAGCCTAAGGTGGGCAGAGCAAAAGCAAGACCTCTTCACAGAACAATGACGATGGACATGATATAGTTTATGTCAGAAACAGAATGTCATGGAGAAACGATGGGTTGCATGTGCAGCAGCAACTGTATGCAGGATAAATCAGTTGTTATTCACTGTGGTGCTCTCTCTCTCTCTTTCTCTCTCTCTCCTGGCATTCACCATTCTGTTCCTGACATTAATCTCTAACAGGGATTCATCAGTAAACAGGACATTTTTCCATCATTCACTCAAAACGCTGGTATGCTCGAGCCCACCCTGGGTGTTTGTCCTTGTGTGCCCTCCGGGGAAGCAGTTTAGAGACTCTACCTGTCCTCTGAGAGGAGACAGCCTTCTCCTGACAGGTCTTCTGCTGACTGGGGCCTTGTTTTGTTCAGTAAATTCTGTATCTGTGGTTAACCTGACTTTTGACACTTGTACTAAGTTCTCGTGTCATCTACTATCACAGAGCAGCATACTCAACATTTCCCTGCAGGAAATTGAAGAGTCCAAGATATTTTAATTCATTTACAATGTTGAGTTCCTCCTTTTGGAGACTTCACCCTCTACTGGCCATTTTGAAACATCATACACATTGTTTGCTGTTTAATAAGAGCCACAATTTAGTGGACCGTTCCTTGTCCCGTGCCTCTGTAAGAAGTGGGGGTGCTTCTTGGGTGTTTCTTGCATGTTTAAAGATTATTGCGCCATATCTTTTTGCATGATTGGCCATGAGAATATGTAAAAACAGATGACCTTTGAAGCGAAACAGACATTCATTTTCAAGCCAATGAACAGACAGGGCTGATGTCTTTGCAGTGTAGTTTCCTGGTCTCCACTATTTATCAAACATAAAGGTAAATTCAGCAGTCTAGTTAATCAAAATGCCAATTAGACATTTCCATTGTGTTATACTATGTTAACAAAATTAGCATGTTAGCTGATGTTGACTGTCCTCATAAATCCATAACAAGGATTTAATAAATGATTGTGTCACATGGTGGAATTACATTTGTGATAAAACATTTGCTTTCCACCATGACTAAACACAAACATAGCTTTACTGTTGTTATGACTGTTTACAAAATCACAGCAGAGGATGGCTTGCAGAGGAGGTATTTGTGGATCCAGGGAGTCCACACTTTGTTCCCTGATTGTTCACTTATTCAAGGCAGACTTAATAGTTTGATTTGTTCCTAACAGCCCACTTCTTGTACAGCTGTATTTGCTCTTGGTCCATTAGACAAAAATCATTTGAAAAATCTCTACTGTATGTTAATTGTCAAAGCATAAGAAATGCATGCATGCATTGTTATAAGCCAGGTTTTAATCTTGTGTATTGTGTTCACACCTCCATACCTGGAGGTGGTGCTTGGTGCTGTTAATTTTGTCTTCTGTGCTTTTGTTATGCAAGCTCCAGGTGGCAGCTGACCACTTGCTGGAAATTGAAGCGTGCCGGCTGTCAATCAGGACCTTAAGGACGGCCCGCTCTGCTGTCTTCCTGTTCCCAACAAGGCTGTGACTTTTCAGAAGTGTGTATTGCTCTGTTATGGTGTTTGTACCTGGAAGATTAGTTCTCTTTGTATATATTGCAGATATTGTAAATACTTTGTCTCTAACATAATTCACCTGGCAGTTGTAGCAGTGGGAAGCCTTTTTTTCCAGTATCTTTCCTCCTGTTTTGGCTAGGGAGGCAGGTAAGAGGCCTGTATTTTCCTTTGGGGCTTTCCGTGGTGGTAGGGAAGTTAGTTGTATTTTCTTTTCTAGAATCTTTTGTTTGCTGTGTTGGCTGTGCCCATCCTGAAGTGATATACCTGCAGAATATAAATAAACTATTCTGTTTGAGACTGTGACCTCACTGGTTCTTCTTTGGTGCAGGGAGCAGTGGAGTCACGATTGTGTTGCGCTCTGGTTTCCCACCATAACTGGGGGCTCGTCCTTGTCGTTTTTCTTCATGTTTGTTCCGATAAGTGCGGTGGAAGTTTTTTCTTTATGTTTGTATACATGCATATTTCTGGTTGGCATTTTTGGCCGGGGGGCTTTTTATTTGGATGTGTTTGGATAAATGTAGAAAGGGGGATTTGATGCTTGTTGCAAACCTTTTTAATGTACAAACACCTTTGACTGTGAGGAAAGAGGAGCTGAAATGCCAAATAGTTGAGAAGTTGCGTATGTTGTTACACAGGCCCAGGCTCATAGGCTGGGTGGTTTGGTGGACATTTCAGGCACATTTCTGAATGAAGCTGATCAAAAATCGATCTATAATATTTGATGTAATAGTGGATGATTTGTGTTTGGCTCTCACAGCTCATTAAAGCTCAGCAGTCCGATCCTACTTTTGCTGCCTGTCTGTCAACAGCAGACACACAAAACCCCACCTGTGTCTTACCTATTTGACCATGGTGTTTTGATGTACAGATGGACCACAGTGTCTGAAATGAAGAGTGTCACTCAGGTGGTGCCAAAAGAGTTTTAGCTCCAGGTTTTAAATCTGTCCCATGATCATCATATGGCTGGTCGTTTAGGAATTAGGAAAACTTACAAAAGCGCTCTGCTTTTTTTTTCCAAGTGTGAATATTTAATTGGAGCTTTGAGCTAAATCAGCATGTATGTCTTTAGTTTTTTCTTTTGTATAGATGCAGGGCTTTTCTACAAGTTATACAAAGACACACAACTCCACAACTGTCACCTTCTGCCACCAGTTCAGCAATGAGAAGGTCCATAATGTAATTCTTAAATGGGTCACAAATTGTGTTTATATAAAATTACTTATCTGTTTTATGTTTACTGCACATTAAACTTTAATTTGTTTGTGCTGACTTCTATTTTTGCTCCCACTAAATTCATACTTTGGACATATACCAGTATCTGCTTTAAGAGTGGGGAGTTTTCCATCAGTGTCCACTGAAACTGCTGTGCTTACCATAAAGACTTCTTCTACTCGAGGCATGCAGTATATCCTGCTGCTATTTAGTGTTTTGTTTTTTTTACCAGCAAATATCAGTAAAGTTTGAACCAAAGAACAGATTATCTTGAGAGTACTATGGGTCAGCAGGATATTTTAGTGATTCTGCCTTCAGCTAAAAAAAAAAATCCCTGTTTTAGTGGACACAAACTCAAAAAGCACCGAAACAGCCATGAATTTGTTCTTATCCCACAAAAAGCAGAAATCAGAATTTTTATCAAAGGAAATCAGCAAGTGCATTTTGAACATTTCGGCGAACGACGGAGGCAAGCAGCGTCCAAGTTTCCTAAACGAGAGAAACACATCAGTGGATGGACGGACTCCAGCAGCAGCAGGTTGGACTGCTCATTAATTATTAAGCCTAATCAGCACCATGAGCCAACCATTTCTGTGTGGTACAGAGAGGTCCAGTCTGACCTCTGGCTGCTCTCCTCCTCTCAGCAGGATGAAATCTGTTTTCCCTGAAGGCCTCCTGAACCACAAACACCTGGAAGTAACTTTATCAAACACAACACCAGCAGTGTGTTAAATCACTGGTTTAACAAGAGATAAAGTCTCTCTCATTCTTGAGATTTTGCTCTGAGTTAACTCTGCTGTGCTACTCCTCAGGTGTGCAGCAGGACCCAGTTAGATGTTCACTGACTGATCTTCCCAGGTAGACTCAGCTCAAATCATACTTTCAGAGCTTGAGGTTATGTCAGGAAATGATCAATGGAAGATTTCAGAGACAGAGCAAAAATGACCCAGAATGTTCAGGGTCAGTTCCATGTGAAGTGAAACTTATCTGAATGCCTTGACTACAAACATGATTCTGAAAAATCATGGTTTTGGTGGCCTTCAAGCATGAGAGTTCCCAAAACCCATTCACCGGGTAAGGCTGTGGATCCTAATAGAAATGATTATGATTCATATTTAGAGCAACTAGATCAATCAACATAACTGTTCCCCATCCAACTGTCTATGTTCTTCCTCTTCTCCAGGTAACCATCTAAGTAGACATGCCCACATCTCCCTCTGAGTATCCTGGGTCTACTTTAGGGTCTTCTCCCAGTTGCACATAATTGGGGTGGGTGAATTCCTCATAGACTGCACCTTAAGGGGCAGAAATTGACTCTTACTGTGCTCATATTTTTTTAGAGTCTTTGACCCTGCATTAGGATCTTAAACAGCTTACACAGACAGAATCATGAGGCTTGAAGCTTTCAGACAGCTCACTTTTCCAGGCTAAGTGATGATTCAGCCAAACGTCAGCCTGACAAAAGGCTAAATCACTCAACCCATTCTCGGGCCTGTTGTGTTATTCAATCACACATTTTTATTTTCATTTAAGACAAGATTTGATGAAAGAACTCACACTTTCAAAATCCTGACAAATTGTGGAGCAGCATGAGTGGTTGTACAAACATAATGTTGAGGTGAGGACAGGAGGACATATGAAAAAAGCATCTATATGCAACTTACACCTCGGATAACAAACGAACAGGGAAGATGGTGTCAGATCCAAAATCGATGCTGGATTGTGTTTAGCACGAGCTGCCTGGTTGGCTAATGAGAGTCAAAAGCTTTGTCACTCAAAGGTCAGTCTCAGTGGAGCTCTGCACCAATCTGCCTCCAGGCTTTAATTGGGAGCAGTGGGGCGAGTGATGTATAACAGCAGCAGAGCTCCATCATCCGCAGCAGCACTAACTCCCATCCAGCTGTTTTACACCTTTATTTCTCCAGGGAGGCCTGCCGACCCACAGCCTGCTGAAACTCTCACAGCACAAGTCAAACCAACAGCTGCAGCTCACAGTCTGGACTCTACTTTTGGCATTAAATTAATTTTCTGTGCTTTGTGACTGTTAGAACAAGATTGAATGTTCTGAAATGGTTTTGGCATTAAAAACTGCTGTCGGGATTTACTAAAGAGCAGTAGTGTCAGTTTTGCAACTTAAAGGCATGGATATGGTTCTTGTTGCTGGTGACCTTATTGCACATGTAGTTGTAGGAGTTCTGGTTGTTGATACACATCCATCCAACCTCTTCATGAAATATCCAAAGGCTTATGTATTTCCTGATTGGTGAAATTGAGATAAACCTCTCAGAGGCATGTCATCCCTAACTTTAGGAATTGAACTTTTTTGGTCATAAAGCATATTAATGCTGAAACCTGAAGGTTGCTGAAGGATCCAGGCACCTCTCCAATAAATTAGATGACCTTTTGCACAAGTCTCCACCACTACAGTCCTGTCAGTCCTGTAAAACCCCAGCTTGAAATGAAAAAGAACATCTGAGCCACTGGATTTACTGCAATTATAACCATTCAAATCAAATAAATAAGGCTCATTCCACAGTCACCACTGGGTTAAGTGGTAAAAATTGTGCTTTATGATAAATTATTAGCTTAAAAGGATGATTTTTTGGCCACTTGAGTACCCCTTTTTCTGTTTGAAATCCGAGACAGCTAATAAAACATCTTGGATTTTTTTTTGGTGAAATAAATGATGAACTAATTCCACTTCTTGTATGCTGATGATATTAAACATTTACTGACACAGTCTGTTGTCCATTGATCACTATATACACACAGTGAGTAAGGTCACTTGTATTATCAGCAGCAACAGGGTCAAACCGCTCCTTGTTAGCTTAGGATTTCTCATATTTCCTTAATAAAAATTGCTCTCAGCTCATTTCTGAATAGCGCTTAAGAGAAAACTCTTTTAGCACCAGTACTCCATGTGGTTAAATTACATCCTTTGTTAGTGTGGCCTCTGCTCTTTAAGAAGACCTTTCTTGTTTTTCTTACTATCTCCAGACTCAGAAATTCTTTAATATTTCTTACAGCACAATTTGAACCGGCTCTGAAGCTGCCTGAGGTTCTCTGTTAATGTGTATATATGGTAAAAAGGTAGATTACTGTGTAAAATTTTAATTTACACTGTGAGCTTTACATATAAAAGAAGAGCACTTGGCCTTGACTTTGACAGTTCATCTGCTTTTTGAGGGAGAATGAGGAGCTGTGCTGTTTGCAGTCTTAGTGTGTCTTCCAGTACTTCTCTGAGAAACACTTCATTTAAACCAAAGTCACAGACAGAAAAACCTCAAAAACACTGGCAGCAGAGAGGACAGCTAAAAGTGCTAGTTAGACTCCAGCAGGAATAGAAACCAACTGACTCACAAAAACAGGTAACTAATGAGGAGAACAGGAACAGACTCTGCAGTACTGCACAGCAAAAGGGACAAAAAGAATACTACCGAGAAGCTGAAAGAGGACATATCCTTGCTGAAACTACCTCCTGATCTGACCAATGCGCAGCTTGCAGAAGCAATAGGAAATGAAGAGGCGAATATCTAACCTAGCAACCCACTGGACAAGAAACTGACTTGGTGGGCCAGTAGCACATCGGGCTAATTATTTTTGCAACTAATGTGACTTCTTGATTTGTATTCTAAAGCCACATGCTGCTTTAACTTTTCAGTGGCATTATTTTTGTCCCTTTAGCTGAGCCATGCTGCAGAACTGAGAAACACAGTTTGGTCTATAAACAGTAAAACGGTACCTGAGAAATTATCCTTAAGCACGAAATGCTTTCAAATTAGATCTGACAAAAAGACTCAGCACAGTATTTCTCAGAACCCAACCTTGTTTTCTTTTTTTTTTTCATTTTGTTTGCTTATTTTTCTGATTATGATTAAATAATCATTGCAAATCTAATCTGTAGCAAAGGTGGAGGCAATTGTAACATTACTGCAAAACAGTCAATATTCAAACTGCAGAAATCATAAACAAATCCTTTTTTGCTCCTACCTGAAACAACTTATGTCTTTCCAGTTTAAAGTCCGTGTTAGGAAACAGGTAGGGTAGCTCAGTGACACATCACATATTTAATATAATTCGTTTTTTCTTTGATTTAGTAGTGACCGCGCAATTTAACATAGTTGCAATATAGAGCATGAAACTGATGTGCTGCACAGAGTTTTTTTTTTCTAACTCTCATCCCTAGTTGGGCTTTTAGATCCATAATACCAGAACCAGATTTTACAACATTCAATTAGAAAAAACCATAATAGAGGTGACATAAATTAGCCCAATTACAAAATATGTTTGTGTGGAACCCGGTCTAACAATAATACGGTATCAAAACAATAAAAACTTTCCATGCATGTTAGAATCTACAACCAAGTTTTTAGGCAGAAGAACATTTTTAAAAAGAATGCACATTTTTAAGAGATGCAGACAATTCAAATTTACCTTGTATATGAGGAGCGATGGGACATCTAATACATTTTGTTATGAAACATGAAGTCATTTTTTTTTAAACATACTACAGTCTTGTTAAGTGTTCAAACTGTATATATATCTTTTGCCTTGGAATCTGATCATTTGTTAATTATTTCTGTGATTTCTGCTTCGTTAACCTTTTGAATGAAAATCAATCTGATGATTCTGTAGTTATTCTATCAGTTATAAGTGAAGAATTGAAATATTTTGTCATTTCCTCTACTGATTGTATAACAAATTTGTTAAATCCATGTGCCATGGAGCCCTTATCTGTAATAATTGGCAGTTATATTGAGTTTCTTAATCTATTTTCTGCTGGATGACTTATTAATTAAATAATTTAAGCATGTACGAAGGGAAACATTGTGACTTTTAACTTTTTTATAAGCTCGGTGTAACTTTTGTTGTGAATTGGTGCAATGTGGATAAAACTGAATTGAACTGAATCAAACTGCCCTGAACTGAATAGTGAGTTTAAAAAAAATGAAAAATGAGCAAATATTAGTCTGAAAAAAAAATTCTTCTTTGTTATCCTCAGTTAACTAAGGGTTGCACAGATTTAGCTCGTGACCTCTGCTGTAATTAGGTAAACTGAGACCCTCCATTTAATGTAAGACTCGGTACACGCAGTTCATTTGAGCTCACCAAACACATTAAGTGTGAAGTGAACCCTAAAGGTCAAACAATCAGTCTGGAGCGGCCTGCACCAGCTGTTTTAGTTTCAAATGTGGGCCATTGGTGTATAAAATAATAACCCTCATGAGCAGCATTTTCAACATCATATACAGAACTGTGTGACGCAAACTCAACAATACAAAAAAAAAAGAAAAACAGAATTTAGGGGAACAATCAGCGTACTGAAGGAAATAAACTGGTGATCCCTCACTGATTCACGAAGTAGCGGCGTTATATTTATTTTATTATTTATATATATTTTAAGGTTTTATAAACCCTTCTCACACTCCTATAACCCTTTCCCACTCTCGTGTTTACCTAAACACATTATATGCTCTTAAACATGAAAATTTCACAAAAACACAACACTGCAGAGCTACACTACGCACAGTGATAGGACGTCGATGTGAAGTGGACAAGGAGAGCTTCTGAACGTACGGCCACAGTGCCCAGGATACAGAACACAGTGCTGTGGTTGGTCGCCTTATATTCCATCAGCCAATAGTGTGCCATGTACAATCTCACATTGGCAAACTTGCTCAAACGGTAGTGGTGTACAGTACTGTGTTTTGTGTACAGTAAGGTATTCATCTGCTGATGAAATACCCGCAAATACAGAATTAAATGAAGCCGCAATAAGTGAACCGTGATATAGCAGAGGGATGACTGTATTCAGAAAAAGAAATAAATCTCCACTCCATCCTTTAATAAAGTCTGTTATTAACCTGCAGCAAAAAGTGTCTTTGAAACTGTTTTCAAAGTGTTGTGAAGTCAGTGAAATAAATAGAATATGTTTTTCCACCAAGTGCTAGTAGGTGCAATAGTTGCCAGGTATGATTAATACTAATGAAAAAATGAAACATTGAAATACATGTTTGTAAACCGTTTGAACAGTTTTTCAAGTGTTTCAAGCAGATAAAACACAAAACAGAATTTTTGTAGGGATGCCGCTGGTCAGGTGTCTTTTCCTAAAAACATCATATACAAAAAACATCATAGTAAAGACAAATACGAACTACAGAGATCAAAGCAGGAGAGTTTGGTGTTCGATCCAGTGGAAGTCCAGACTCAATGTGTGTGTGTGTGTGTGTGTGTTTGCACACACACGCGTATGTGTGGAAGCAGTGAAGCTTCCCTGCAGAAATCAGGGTTAATAAAATAAAGTTCCACCCTGTCGGGCAGATAATCAGACACACGGAGTTCATTTCAGATGAAACTGAAGCTTTTTAGCTCAGAGCTGAGAGAAGAAGTGAAGGCGGGAGTGCCTTCATTCAGATATGAAGCCCAAACATCTCCACACTGTGACTGCTACTTACAGAAAGTAATAAAAACTGCAGTAAGTGACCAAAGTAAATGTTGAAAATTCCCCCAAAGATTCATTTGTTTTCTGAAAAAGCCTCCAGATATTTTCTCACATCATTTTCAAAGAAGTTTTTAAGCTTCAATACATTTTTCACTTCAGATCAAAACAAATTTGTTAGTGTAAGTAATATTATTTCAGTTACCTTAGTAGGGTTAGAAAAATACAGTTCTGCACATGTATTAGAACATCCAGTCTTCACCTCATTTACAAGTTTTTTTTGATTAGTTATTGGTGCAAATTTTGGTGCACTGACCAAATTTGCATTCAGGCCAGAAAGAGGGGACTGTGGAGGCTCAAAGACTTTGAGCCAGGAGTTTGTATCTGATGTGAAAATGTGGCAGAGTAATAAAGTTAGTAAATCTCCATTTTTATGTACATTTATTTTCCTCATTTTTTATTTTATGTCCTTTTAGTCATTAGTGTTTCCACTCAGTGGGGATGTGGGACAAGGTGGGTGTGCCTGGGATACCCTGCAGTTTGGGGTGTGTGCCTTCTCATCTGTCCTTGTTTCGGTCCATAGCATTCATGTGGCGAGTCATTTTATTTTTCTTTACAAACCTAGCTTGGATTAATAATAATAATAATAATATGGTACATGCTGAAAATTATTCAACATCATTTAGTGATTCACTTTGGGCCATTTAATTGCCATTTTTTTTTTTTTTTTATATTTCAGATCCCCCCCTCCCCAAGATATTTTTTCGTTGCCTAGGGGCAACGTTGTGCAACAATGGTATAAAACTGCAGAGAAAATTATTAACTCATAGATCATAAGGCAATTGGTACAGAGCAATAAAAACACCAGAAGTGTTTCCAAAAATGTCAACAAATGATGAAACAAAGAACTGAAAAACACTTGAAACATATTTCCATGTGATCTGATACAGGCTCAGGTTTGTATGGTCCATTGTCATACCATGTTGATACTCATGTTGTGAGACATTGCTGTCATTCTGTGTGTGAAACTTCACAAAACAGTTCTGCTGTAAAACAGTTATGCTGTAAAAGAGAGGTGCACATTTTATACACATTGCTTTTGGTGTTCCTGTGCACCCAGGAGCTCTCCATCTTCCTTTGTGCACTGAGAGTGGCAGGGGCACAGTGGGTAGTTGCTCACCTCGCAACTGGAGGGGTCGCTGGCTTGAATTCTCGTCTGAGCGCATGCTGTCATTGTGTCCCTGGGCAAGACACTTAACTCACATTGCCTAAGTGTGAATGTGGTTGTGTTGTTGGTGTTCGGTGGTGGTTGGAGGGGCTGTAGGTGCAAATTGGCAGCCACAATTCTGTTAGACTGCCCCAGGCCAGCTTTGGCTACATTAGTAGCTTATAACCACCAAGTATGATTGAGGTGTGCATGAAACTGTAAAACATCTTTGAGTATCTTAAAGTGCTATATAAGTCTAATGCATTATTATTATTATTTGTTCTCACATATTGTTAGCCATTCTGATGTACTGTCCACGTGGATATCATGATTAGGAATGGGGGCCATGGGTTCCTGCTACTTCCTCTACTCCTCATACTTTTAAGATATCCCACCTCTGGTCTGCCCTCTCTTGCTTTTCTTTTTTTGATTTGCACAGACTTTGCACAGAACTGCACACACTTTGTGCAATTTGGGATTTCAATCCATACATGTACATGCAGTCACCTTTTGTCATCCCATTCTCAGTGTAGTCCAGGCTGTAGAGCAGCCAGCATGTCACTATTGCCATGTATATCAAAATAAAGACCGTGGTACCTTACCTTACCTAAGGTGCCCTAAGCCCAAGCCTCTAAGTCTCCCTCTAGAAGTACCCCTTACTGCACAACGTTGCCCTGAGGCAACAAAAAGAAAAACGGAATTTGTGAAAATGCAAAATAAAAAAAAATAAAAAAATTATAAAACCTGACAAAATCCCTCTCTACAACTTCATAAACACTCCTGTATTTTTTTAATTTAGGATTTATGTCATTTTAAATGATTACTAGGGCAATTATTCTTACCTTCTTCTCACACCATGTGCTGCTTGGACAATGTGTCAGAAGAGGATGTCTCACCTTCAAATCATACTTGATAGTGACTCCAACATGTTGTGTTATTATGTAGCTATTATTTTGGATTCTATGTTATATTTTCCATCCATCCATCCATTTTCCCCGGGGGGGGGGGGGGTAATCCCACAGATTGCCAGCTTGTTGCAGGTCTAACACACAGAGACAGACAGACAGCCATTCACACCTAGGGGCAATTTAGAATCACCAATTAACCTGATCTCACTAACTCCATGTCTATGGACTGTGGGAGCAGACCCACACAAACATAGAGGGAACATGCAAACTCCCCAGAAAGGCCCTGGCCAAGGTGAATTCAAACCCAGGATCTTCTTGCTGTGAGGCTGCCCCATTATGTTATATTTTAAGTGCTAGATAGTTAATCTTACCAGCACTATTGTCATTTATTAAGTTTGGTGTTAGTTTTTCTTTAGTAAATCTTTGCCATTGATGGCAGAGAGGGCCAGAAATTTCCTTTATAATTCTGACTAAAATGTGGTTAAGACCACCACATTAAGACAACTGCTTTTTTTTTTCTTTGGTTGCTACTTTTATTCTCGTGTGGTTAGGTTTATGAAAGCAAATTTCCATCTACAACAACCCTGCAAATATTTTAATAACCCTTAGTTCCAAAATAAAAACTGCTGATGTTGGAGACATGAGTTCACTGTTGGGTGGACATGTTTGAGCTGCTCTGTGTGATGTGTGAGTTCATCGATGTAAACATCCTGATCCTGCTGCTGGAAACACTGAGACCAGTGTAATCAGGCACAAATCCAAAGCTAAACACTAAAAAAGTTTCTTCTTTCTGAACTTTACATCACTCTGTCTGAAGCCTCAGTGGTGCTGGGTGTGGTCTTACAAAAGATAGTTTCTGTTCAGTCTACTGCAAAGGATCAACATATAATTTTATGATCATTAAATCTGTTTCCACCTTTCTGCACAGATCTCAGGTCCATCCTCCAGCCTACCAGAGTGCAAATGTCGCTGTGTCTCTTCCATCGAAGTGACACCCAGCCATCTGTTAAACTCCATATCCTCATAGTGGCGGTGGTCCGGAGCACTACCACGCCTGGCCGCTCCAGCCTTTGGCCTGTCAGCTCAGCTGGGCGGTGGCGTTGGAGCAGGAAGAAGGTTAATACCTTAATCCAAATGGTGGATCCATCCAGCGGCAGTGCAGCCACGCGTGGAGCAGCCGGTTAGACTCTTGCAATCTGCAAAAGGTGAGTTCAATTCCAGTGTTGAGAGGCCAGAGAGGGCCGAGAGGCGTATCTGATGACGGATTTGATTCTGTAACCCCGTGATGTTAGAGCGGGAGAGGGGTAGCGCTGGTGACGGTGGTGAGCTGCGAGGGAGAAGCACCCACTGTGCAGCAGTTCTCATTTCTCCACTCAGAAATGGAGAGTGTGTGGGTGGAGGTGTGGAGTTGAAGGGATGTGGGGTGTGGGGGTGCCTGGGTGCCCCCCACCAAAAAGCCCCCGGCTGGATGTCACACTTCATCCTGCCCTCACTCTCTCTGTGCTCAGTCATCACGGCTTATCACTGAAATGCAGCCCAGCGCTGTGCCGCTCCACCACACACACACACACACACACACACACACACACACACACACACACACACACACACACACACACACACACGTGCTCATGTCTACAAACTTACCATCTTACTCACATACAAATACAAAGCTGCCATACAAATACTCCAAATGATATCCGCACATTCATGCAGCTCCTTACATATCATCTGTCACACACAAACTCCCAGTCCAATATGTTTGTAAGGTCAACAGTGTATAAACCAGATCAAGTCAGAAACGTCAGCTGCACTTTTGGCTCTGCATCTGCATCTGCAAAATATAATGTCTGTCACCAAAGATGGACAGACATGGACAGACAAAGATGGTGCTCAAGTTTGAATTTATTTTGGATTTTCTCTAATCCACCCAGGGTCAAAAGTACGATACAGGCTCAAACTTATACATGCACTCACTTGAAATGTTTCAGTAACTGGTGCTGAAAAAGCTGCTATAAGGGTTTTGTTTGAAAGGACTCACTAGATTCACCAATACTCAGAACAATGGAAAAGTCCAAGGTACTCAGTGAAGATCTAAGAGGACGATTTCTAAGGAGAATTGTAGATTTACACAAGTTGGGAGGTCTCTTGGAGCTAAACAACTGCAGTTTCCAAGATCATCAGTTCAAACAATTACACACAAATACAAGTTATTCAGATGTATCACCACCTTGCCATAGTCTGGAGAGAAGAGCTAAACTGTCACCCTCTGATGAGAGGAAATTGGTTAAGATGTTCAGGAACAACCCGGGAATCCATGAACTGGAAACTGCTGGAACACCAGCGTTGGTGTCCACAGTGATGAGTTTTGCATCTCCATGGACTGAGAGGGTGCTGACCAAGAAAGAAGCCCCTGATCCAAAATCAGTACCTTCAAGCTCAACTGGAATGTGTAAAACAGTACCTTCTGGAGAAAGGTTTGATGGCCAGATGACACAAAGATTGAGCTATTTGGCCTCAATGACAAGACGCATGTTTGGAGGAGTAAAGGTGAGGCTTTCAAATCTAAAAACACTGTACCAGCTGTCAAGCATAGTGATGGTAGTATCATGCTCTGGGAAAGGTTTGCTGCCAGTGGTACTGGTGCATTGCACAAAGCAGATGGAATGAAGGAGGAGGACAAGCTCCAAAGTCTTCAACTTCACCTCAATTCAATCACTAGACAGTTGAAATTTGGACACAGCTGGGTGTTCCAACAGGACAATGATCCTAAACAAATATCAGAACTTCCCTTCCCAAAGCCCCAAACTCAACCCTGTTGAAAATTTGTGAATTATGAATTACAGCGGAGAGGCCTGTTCACCCAACATCCATGTCTGACCTTAGACACTGGAAGAATGGTCAAAAATTCCCATAAACACACTCCTAAACCTTATGGAAAGGCTTCTCAGAACATCCTAAGCTATTATAGCTGCAAAGGGTGGGCCAAAATCACTTTAAACCCTATAGATTAAGAATGGAATATCAGTTAAGTTCATATGAAGCCAGACAAGTGAAGTTTTTGGCAGTATAGTGTATATTTGAGCCGTATGCTTACTTTTGACCCTGTGTGAATTAGAAAGAAAAATCCAAAATAAATTCAAAGTTGCGTGCCTAGTTCTTGTTTTTTTTTTTTTCTTTTTTTTTTCTTTTTTTTTTAATGCTCTACAATCATTCCACTCTGGAAAAAGAACAATTCAAAAGGGAAAATTACCATGACATTCATGCCCATGGTGAGTGGATGGACAGCTCTGACCACAACTGAGAAAAGGAGGTTCAATCTGTTAACCAGATTAGAATCAGGAGGCTTTGGTGCACACTTCTTCAGGCTGGGTAATATTTAAATATTACCCAGCCTGTGGGCTGGCACTGAGATGAGCCGATCTACCAGGTTTGCTGGCTAGCAGGGTTATAATAGTTTTGGGTTTTACATTATCATTTAGTTTTAGTTGGTTTTTACTTTTTTCTTTAATTCAGTTAGTTTTAATTAGTTTTCAGAGCGGTTTTGCTTGTTTTTATTAGTTTTTATTTTTGGTTTATAGCTTAGTTTTAGTTTTGTTTCGTTAGTTTCAGTATTAGTTTTAGTTTTTCATACTTTCCCAGATGCAAGATTCAAGGCACAAGAGTAACTCTTGTGTAATAAAATCTCATCAAAAGATACCCTTTAAAGAAATTTATTCAACAACCAACTGTTCACAGACAGCAGCACTACGTGCTAAATGTGTGTAATATTAAGGACACACATGAACATCAACAGGGAGAAACAAAGAAAAACATGAACTCCAAACTCAATAACTTCTACAATAAACTCTGCAATAAAGTTCAGCGTCAGTGCAGCAGATTAACAACAGCTTCTGTTTTGGAGCTAGCTTGGTTAGATGCTTGATATGTGGCCGACCTCATGTCGCACTTCTGCTTGTGTGTTCATTACCTTACGGTCGTGTCCTGGTGTTTTGTATGCGGTGCCAGCTGGGACTTCTTTTGGTCCTCACTCTTTGTGCTCAGTTTTTTGGCTGCAAACATATTTGTCCCTGTTTCTTCACTTTCTTCATTCTCTTGCGTCCATTCCGACATTTTTAGCAGCTCCCTCCAGGAATTTGCTGACATTTGTGAGTCCTTATATTGATTGTTCCTGATTGTTATTCTCTCACTGATAAAGTGGCCGGAAACGCACAAGGACGGAACAGGTTCATCACAACGTTGCTGCTGCATGCCAGCGAGGAGTAGTCACATTTCTCCGGAGGTGAACGCCAGATTTCGTCAGTTCAGAGCGGTTTCTGTAGCTGCCTTGTGTGCACTTCTCAGGTGGACGTTGATGTTGGTGTTTTTTCCTCACTGAGACGTGTTCCATACATTTTTCATCATTCACAACAAGACACTCTTCTATCTGTATTATCGGACTCAAAGAAACTCCATATGGGACGCTGCCGCTTTGCTGCCATTACTTTTCTGACCAGTGCAGTGAGCACGCACATGCATGCACGCACACAGCTGCCTGATGGCGCTCCCAGCTTAAACTCGGAGAGCGGAAAAATGATCAATCCACAAGGCTCTTAAATAAAATGACAAAAAAGAAAAAGAAGGTCATTTTATCTATAATTTTAGTTAGTTTTTGAAACTCACAATACAGTTTTAGTTAGTTATCGTTTTTTCCTTTTAATTTTAGTTTTTATTTATTTCAGTTAACGACAATGTTTTTTCAGTTTCAGTTTTCGTTATTTCGTTCGTTTTCGTTAACTATAATAACCCTGCTGGCTAATTTAGGTTGGGCAGCTGAAGGATCAACCTAACCCTGAAGATTTTAACTTAATTTAAAATTAAATAAAAGAAAAAAATCTGGTATGATAACTGGTCATAATTGCTCTAGGAATTATAGCTTTTTTAAAATCATTTTGTTCTTTTTTTTGAAAGTTTTCTGCTTTTTGTAGCATTTCTGGATTTCAATGTAGATTTTTTTTCTGTGGGCACTTTGTTTTCAGGCCAGTGCGCTCAGAGCCAACTGTTTATTTATGATTACATTTTGTTACTTCATCAAGGTCACAGCCTTCTTCTTTGTTCCCCGACTCAGAGACTTTCTGATTTGTTGTTTTGACTGCAGGTCATTTTCTGACTGTCAAATCAAACCAGAGTGAAATCAGACTCAGCACTCTGTCTCTTACATAAAGGCATTATGTAACACAGGTTGGTGGAGAAGCTGTACTTCCAGTGGTGTACATATGTGGGGGAGTCAGTGAAGCAGCTTTCAATATCACTGTTACATCACAGACACACAAAATTGTGTGACTTAAGTGATGCACTTTCATCTGAAACGTCAGACTGTTAGAGGAGGGCTGATTCAACTGAAGGTGAAAAAGAAGCACTGTGGCGCTGTGTGTGTGTGTGTGTGTGTGTGTGTGTGTGTGTGTGTGTGTAAATGTGGACCAAAAAAGTATTTTTCCCCACAGTACTCAGGCAGCTGTGGAAAAAAAAAAATACATTACTTTTTTTTTTTGAATCCACATAATTTATCAAATAAATGTTTATTTTCATGCATATTAATACAAATTTCCTGTGAAGTTAGGCTCCAGTGATCTGCAGTTTTTCATACAAATAAAGTGTTGGGCTTGCAGAAAGGACTTAAACCCAAAAGGGTGTTCTTCAGACTGTTCAGCAGTACTCAAATGTTCAGTTTAGCTGCTTTTGCCAGGCTGACTGTGCTGAGAAAGTTAAAATAGGGGAACAGATGTTAAGTAAGAGGGCAGATAAACCATCAGAAACAAGAGATCCTGCAGCAGCAGACAAACAGCTACAGACGCCTGCTGTCTATTCATGCACTCTCAGAGGCTGGTGAATAGATGCAGGGCAAGTGTGCATCAGGCTAGTGAGTCATGTGACTCTCAGCAGTGGGAATATGAGGACATCTAATGGGCAGGTGCGACACAGCAGGACAACACAGTAAAGGTTTAAAGCACCTCAGTGGGTTACACATTCCCCTAACAAGCAACAAATCTGTGGTTCGATCCCACCAGGAAACATAAATCCCTTTGGGAAGGGTATCCGGCATATAAAATCTCCCAAATCAACCATGCAGAGCTGCCTACTGTGGTGACCCCTTGTGAATAAGGGATAAGCAATATAATAACACTTATTCTCTAATGGAGGTCTGTTGTGACTTATTATTATACATGAAATTATTTGTCTGATCCATTGTCTGTGCACCATTTCATTGACCTCCTGCCTCAAGTCTCTGTTACCCAAAGTTACCCAGCTGGCTGCTACAGTGGTCATCACACAATGTATCTAACTGCTATTAGCCGGAAGAACACCAGGGTCATGTAATGAAACCCATTTAACTGGACAAAGTCTCCATCTGCATAGCACTTACATAATTATGTTTACTATCACTAGCTTTCCTGCTATCACAGATAGATATCACACTTTCTTAGGTACACCTATTCAGCCACTCATAAACACAAATCAGCCAATCACATGGTAGCAGCTTAATGCATTTAGGCATGTAGACATAGTCAAGACAACCTGCTGAAATTCAAGGTATGGTTGTTGGTGCCAGACAGAGTTGGTGTGAGTATTTCAGAAGCTGCTGAGAACGCAGCCATGTCCAGGGTTTGCACATAATAGTCCAAAAAAAGAGAAAATATCCAGTGAGCAGGAGCTCTGTGGAAGAAAATGTTTTGTTGATGTCAGAGGTCAGAGGGGAATGGTCAGACTGCTTCAAGCTGATAGGAAGAGAAAAGTAACTCAAATAACCACTCAGTACAACCAAGGTATGCAGAAGAGCATCTCTGCGTGCACATCAGACCTTAAATCAGATGAAGCAGATTGCCTTATTTAATGAGTCTCAATTTTTGCCGCAGCATTCGGATGGTAGAGTCAGAATTTGGTTTAAACAACATGAAAGCATGGATCCGTCCTGCCTTTTATCAACAGTTCAGAATGGTGGTACCAAGGGGCACTTTGTATAATTACAGCTGTGTAAAGATCTTAACATTTAGGAGGAAGATATGTGTTTCACAGAACCATTAACAACCCATAAGCCGAAGTTAAAATGATTCTTTGGTTCACTCATTATCTCCTTTATATACGTTGGCTATTCAGTGGTCCACCTGGTGTTAAAGAGTAAATTGAAGGCAGTTACGTTTACTCATCATGGTCATTTTGTGTCGTTAACAGCTGGAGAGTCACACTATGACACAGCAGCAGGAGGAAATGTGAGGCTTGCATGAGCAGGAAATTTAGCAAGCTTGGAGAAACAGTAAAATTTGGCTTCAGACAACCTACAGTGATTCATTTAAAGACATACAATTACCATAGAGCTAAATGCAGTGAGGAATTCCTCTTTATAGTAACTAGCATGGACTCATGTGTTAATTGTGTCAGTTTAGATTTGAGAGACAAGTAATGGACACAACTTAAGCATGCTAAACTCACTGAAGGCAAGTGTGAAGCAGAAGAGGAGTCAGGAGTGAGAAAAATAAGTCCAGCTTTTCCCATGAAGTCTCTGATGTGTTTTAGAGATTAGATGTGTTGAAATAAATCAGCGCCTGATACTTTTGTTTTCTCTGGTGGATCAGTCAATAACTCCTTCTCTTCTGATTTTAGTTTCATTCTTGGGTTTTCACCCACACGTTCTTTCTTTCAAGCTTCTTTTTTGATTCAGCTTCAGCTTCAGCGTCTCTCTTTCTGACACAGCAAAGAATTTTTTTGTTTTTTTTCCTTGAGATGTCAAATCAACAAAACATCAGGTCTTGGCTGAATTAAAGATGGTACCAGTGAGGAGGAGTTTAGCAAAATGATGGTGACCGCTCTTCATTCACACACTCATGCAGCTGCTTCAGATGTTAAAAAATACTTACTGAATGTCTATTTAATTGATTTCTGGGACTGGAAGGGGGATGTCTTATCAGGCAGCAGTGGCGGGAAATGCAGAGTGAAGAGTTTGCGTGTGTGTGTGTGTGTGTGCGTGTGGGGAGGGGGGTGCTTTATCATTATTTCTCAGGCTGTAAGCACTCAAATAGGTTAGCAAAAGATAACTGGGCTGTGTGTGTGTGTGTGTGTGTGTGTGTGTGTGTGTGTGTGTGTGTGTGTGTGTGTGTGTGTGTGTGTGTGTGTGTGTGTGTGTGTGTGTGTGTGTGTGTGTGAAAACCTGAGTTAGCTTCAGGATCAGAGAAAGAGAAGAAGGTGGAGAAAACACATGGAAAAAGAGAATGAAGAAGTGGAAGGATGGAGATGGACTTTGTGAAGGGAAGGGTTATGGGCATGGTGTGAGGAACAGCATGTTTAAACATCATTTTCTCCAGATGTTGCTGCCTTTTGTTCTGTTCTTTGTCAAGATGATCCCACACTGATTCAATAATAAGTAAGTAAGTAAAATTTTATTTATATAGCATCTCATGGGTGTACTCACTATACACCCATGACTGCGAGGCCACGTCAGAGTCCAATCATCAAGTTTGCTGACGACACTGCTGGAATACACAAATATTCCAGATGCATATTTTTTATATATATTATATCAATCTGCAACAGTTAAGTGACCGATAATGAAAACCTTCCTTAATATTTAATAATTTATTGGCTAATTAAGGGTTTTGTTTTCAAGGTGATAAAAAAAACAAAAAAACAAAACCCTTCTGTTGCTCTGGATTCTGATATTTTCTGTTGATTCTGAAAGAAACAAAATATGACTGCAGTCTGGGTATCAAGGCAAGAGAAAGAAAATGAAGGGGAAGAGAACGGTGAGAGACTTAGAGGAAGAATGAAGACTAGAAGGAAGAAAAGAAGAAAGAAGCCTTGGGTTGGGGGGCAGGGGGTGGGGGGTTTAATCCTGAGGACAGTGATGATGCTGATGATGATGATGATGATGATGATGATGATGATGATGATGATGAATATCCGACCATTGGGGTCCAGTTTCTCCATCTGAAACCGGAGGTCTCTGCCTGCAGCTTCTGTTTAGATCTGATTGCATTAAAAATTGATGAGCGGCTGATATTAAGTGTTGGCTCTAAATGGATTTGATGGTAAGGAATATAAAACCACAGAGGAGAATTTAATATCCAAAATGTGATGAATGTGGAGGAGGAAGAGCATCGACAGGAAGCCAAACTGAAATCAATCAGGGGTGGATTGGAAGTGTAAAACAGTGAGAGGGGAGACAGCAGCTTGATGATAATACCTGATGCTAACAGCTGGAGGGTAAAAAAGATAATTCAGGTAAAATTCAAAAATCAACATTATTTTACTTCTCTTCATGATTGTCTGCTTCAATAATAATAATAATAAAATCACAAAGGTGCTCATCATCACCATCATCTTTTCTGTTATTATTAATAACGAGACTATCATCAGCTTCTTATTCTCAAGTTTGAACTTCCACAAGGGAAACGAAAAATGAAATATACTTATTTTTTCTTTAAAATGTCATATATTTACTTCAAACTAAAACATACATTCAATCAAATAAAAATACAGCAAATTACCAAAACTGTTTATATAAACATTTTTCTGTAAGGAAAACAGGTAAAGAAATAAATAATTTGGCAAAACATCATCACCTCCATTGTCTCTAATGTTCATCATGACCTTCATGGTCATCTTTATGATTGTCATCAGCACTGCAGTTAGCACCATCTCCATAATCAATATCACCGTCATGATAATCTGTAATGTCACCTTTGTCATCATCTTCACAATACCCATCATGGTCATTTTCATCAGCAACATAACTGCCACCATCATCACCATCATCATAACCACGCCATGACCTACTCTTCCTGTCTGATGTTTGCAGTGTTCGTGTTTCAGCTTCAGGACCATGGACAGCACACACCCCATGCATGTGTGTGTGTGTGTGTGTATGTGTGTGTGTGTTATAGGGCTCCTCAATGTGCTGCTGCTGTTTTAAAGTTATCATAAATGCTCAACATTTAAAGCAAAATGTCTGTTTTTGTTTTGTCTTGTTTTTTTAATGTATTTAGATATTGGTAGAAAGAAAGAAAAATATCTAATTTCGATGTTTATTCGACATTTCTGTTTTACCGGAAACAGGTTCCTGTACTCGAACCCCAGCAACCTCAACAACAAAAACCATCTGGACAGAAGAAGTAAATCCATGGTTCATTTAGAAGGTTTAGATTACAGACAGTCAAATGAATTCATGTGTCTGCTATAGCTGCAGGATGACAAAACATTTGGAACAGTGAGAGGATAGTTTGGGGGATGAAAAGTCAGGCATAGCCACTGTGATGTCACACACAGTTTCTGGGTTTCTGGGCTCCTCTGAAGGCTCAACAGCTGCATTTTGAATGGATTTTTCTAGAGAGAGTGGACTAGACGTGACCACATTTGAGCTTGGTCTGCTAACGCTATGTAGCTTGATTAGCAAGCTACATCTACATACTGTATGGGAGCACCACACAGACAATACAGATAGCTGTTAATCAGTGCTCAATAACATCCAAATAAAATCCTAGAACTTCACTGACCAAACTGGAGCTCAGCCTTCTTGGACAGTCTGCTAGTCCATTGAAGCGCACAGCAGCTATATTATTGGTAATTACATAAAAAATGCTCCAACAGTACAAACACGGTCCAGAGGCCCAGTTCACGGACTCCAATTAGCTGAGGTGAAACCTTGACAGCTAGCAGCTACGGCCACCTGTGGTCAGAGAGGCAACGCCCCTAATAATCCAAACTTTAAGCCTTAATATGATTTAAATGCTTGAGTTATACTACCCCCCCCCCCCCCCCCCCCCCCACACACACACACACACACACACACACACACACACACACATACACACACACACAGAGTTGTTATGAAGGGGGACATTAGCTACAGAGACCAAAAGACTTTTTGTATCAGGCTGTAAACATGTTTATTTCTTACGTAAAGTTTAACATGGGAGTCTAATACTGCTAGAGCTTCTAGTGTATGTTAGAGGCACTGCACAATTGGCTCGATATGTCAGTCCTTGAGGTTGATGCTGAAAGCAATTTGTCACATGGATAAAATAAATGATTAACAGACCTCAGCTTTTGTGCCGCATCAATGTTGGTGATAGTCTCATGCAGGCCACTGCTGTAAAAACTGTTAAAGAATTCTAGGTAACAGCTCAAGAGGAACCCAACAAATAGCTCGCTACAAGCAGCTTTTAATAATAAAAACATGGTTACTCAAACAGAAGAAGCAGAAACAGAAGAGGCTGATGCGGGGAGCCCCCGCTAAAACAAACAGAAAAAGGAAGGAGACCGAGAACCAACCACACAATGGGCTGTCAGATTCAGGCTTCTTCCCTAAACTACTTCATAAACTAAACTGACAACAGTCATGCTGGTATCTCCCTCTCAACCTGCATACAACAAACAGCTTTGAGCAACAGATGGGTGCTGCTGACGGAGATCTGATAGGAGGAGCAGCGAAATGACCAGCTGCCGAACCCCAGGCTCCGCCTTCTCCGGGTTTTTATTGTGCTGTGATCCACCAGCAACCAATCAGCACTGGGGACAATCCAGAGAAACGAGAGAGCAAGTTAATGAGTATGACAGAAAAAAATGATAATACCTGGCCCAACACCCTGAGGGCGCTCGTAATATTACCATTATATATCCACACCAGTAAAGAGGTGTGTGTGTGTGTGTGTGTGTTTTTAGCGGCTGCTCATCCATCTAAGTGTATCCAAATGGGCAGCAGCTCTGACTGCTGGCTAAGCAGAAGCAGGAGCAAATTAAAAACACTCATTGGACACAAGTCCATCCTTTAGTCCCTGATCCACCATTCTCTCCAAACGGGAAGTCAGTCAGCACTCTGACCACAACACACAGACACACACTGAGGCCAGTGTAAAGTAGCTTGTTTGCAGTTTCCAGTCCAGTTGCAGCTATCAGCCCTGCTGGTTTTGTGATGTTGCCTCCCTGAACAGCACCTCTCAGTGGGTCATGAACAGTTGCATCTGTTGGTTCCTGTGGAGCAGTGGTGCTCTCGGTGCTTCACAGTGGCAATAATCTGCATTAACAGCTGTCTGTGCCCACTCAGACACACACACATCTGCAGGCAAACAGCAGCGCTCGGCAACATGCTGCTTTCTGTTTGAAGGCCTCTGGAAGAGTTTAATTAGGCCTGGTTTAAGGATGCAATGATCTGCTCTCACCCTGAAAATATCATAAAAGCAAATTATAGGTCATCTCCCCTCCCACAGACACTGTTAACTACATCACATGAACCTTTAGCCCTTATGTCTGTTGGTCATAATAATGGTCAAACCAGAGGAAACATTTTGCACCCTGTAGATAACATTTCCACACAAGTGAAAAACATTTTGAACCCCACAGGAAACATTTGAAGTGCTTTTTGTTCTGCACAGCCACCATCACAGCGCTTCTCTCATCCCCAGAGTCAGACATCAAAGCCTCATTCATTTGTTTCCCTGGAATAAACCTGCTGCATTTAACCCATCAGTCTTCACTCTGTTGTACTCGTGAAATACTGAAAATAAACCCACCAGGCTCACAATTGTATCTGAGACCGCTTTTGCTTTGCAGTTGGACAGAGGTAGAGCAGGTGTGGAGGATGAACGCAGATCTTTGAAAGAATTTCAAAGGAATTCTTTGCCAATAATAACCTAAAATGCTCCACCCATTCACAGCATTTGATCAATGTAATAAATGTTGATTGAGAAGTATTGCCTATAAAATAATGACACCCTCAGTGTTTAAATTGGTTCCCTATAACCTCACTTTTACTGATGAGAGGTTCACCCGCTCATTTCCCATTTGCAACACATTTGCAATCCTTGGGGCACGGAGGAATGGCCCAGTCATCCCAGTGAATAGTTTTATTTTTAGCTCAGTGCTCTGGACTTCAGGACCTCATAGCTTTCCTGCCATTTTTATATTTTGTACTTTATTTTAGATGCTTTTAAGAGTTTCACAAATGCAATGACCACCATAAAGAGCACACTGATAATTAATGCAACCTGCAATGATGCAAACATCACAATAACCACCCTGAACAATGTAAAAACTAAAAAGGAAATATGCCAAGGAAATAGCTACCAAGCACACTTCAAATGCCCGTCGTATTTAGCACCCACACTTTAGGACCTCCACAACCACCAACTAACATCTAAGTAACCAGCTATTAATGTGCCAATAAAGGGCAACACATCAGCTGTTGCTCTAAAAATTCAAGATGAAAGCATATACGTGTGTGCCATAAACATGAGAGACTCTAAATCAGATGCTTTTAAACATGATCGAGGCTGAGGTACTGCACCGGTTCTGGTTTTCTCTTCCTGCTGAGCCACCCGGACGTCAAGAGGCTGCAGGAAGCCAACAGTGATGCGGAAATGATTCGGACGAGGAATGGAGTCAATTAGACCAGCTGCAACTCAGCGTGATACCCAGAGGAGACGAGAGAGAGAGCTGCCCCCCCCCGGGAGAGTTGGGGGAGGAAAGTGGGGAGTTTTCTCAGATCACACAGGAGTTGGTGGGACACTGGCACTTTTTTTTTTTTGGCTGACTTTAACCTTTAATTTAAGAGTGTGTTAGTCACATCACATTAGATTCATTGCAGCATTTTCCAGTTTCATAGTTTTTGGAGGAACTGTGAAAGTACTAAATGTAATGTGGAATAGATAGGATAAGATAAGATTAGATATCCCTTTAATTGTCCCACATTGTGGGAAATTTACAGTGTTACAAACAGCAAAGGGACAGTAGAATAAATAAGAATAAATAATATATAAAATCTATTAAAAAAATACTAAAATACAACAAAAATCTCTAAACATTTATACACATTAGTAAATGTGAATGATTATTGCACATTTATTGCATATGCTGTTAACTGCACATGAACATTCAGAGTCACCTGAGAACTTCTGAAGATGACATGACTGTGAGCTGAACCTGAACTCAGCAGTGTACAGGGTGAACAGGAATGGAGCCAGGGCTCTTCCTTGAGGGAATCCCGTGCTGCTGACCACCGTATCGGACACACAGTCCTTAGCCCAGTTAGGTAGTCCAGGATCCAGTTTGACAAGGGACAACCGACTCCAACATATTGCAGCTTGTCCCTCAGAAGACTGGGCCGAATGGTATTGAAAGCACTGGAGAAATCATAAAAGAAGAAGAAAGAAGAAGAAGAAGAAACAGCCTTTATTGTCCCACAGAGGGGAAATTTGGGTGTAACAGCAGCCGCAGTTATTATAAATATAAATAAAGATATAATAATTCACACTATTAAGAAAAGAATATATATAAAATCAACAAACAATATTAACCTTAATACTACTAATAATAATAACACTATATACAATGTGCATGATGTGCCGGACTATTTACAGTATATTATATATTATCCTACATTGTGTAGGCTATTGTGGTTTTTGTTGGGAGCAGTGATGGTTATAAAGTCTTACAGCTGCTGGGAGGAAGGATCTGCGGTAACGCTCCTTTGTGCATTTAGGATGCAGCAGTCTGTCACTGAAGGAGCTCTCCAGCTCAGCAACAGCTTCATGCATGGGATGGGAGACCTTGTCCATCAGTGATGTTATTTTGGTCAGAGTCCTTCTGTCTCCCACCACCTGCACTGAGTCGAGAGGACATCCTAGGACAGAGCTGGCTTTCCTGATGAGCTTGTCTATCCTCTTCCTCTCAGCTGTAGACAAGCTGCTGCTCCAACATACTGCTGCATAGAAGATGGCTGATGCCACCACAGAGTCATAGAAGGTCTTCAGGAGTGTCCCCTGCACTCCAAAAGACCTCAGCCTTCTCAGCAGGTAGAGTCTGCTCTGACCCTTCCTGTAGAGCGCATCAGTGTTATGAGTCCAGTCCAGTTTATTGTTTAGGTGAACACCCAGGTACTTATAAGAGTCCACTATCTCAATGTCCACTCCCTGGATGTTCACCGGTGTCCGTGTGGTGGGTCTGCACCTGCGGAAATCCACCACCAGCTCCTTGGTTTTAGCGGCGTTGATCAGGAGGTGGTTCCGCTGGCACCAGTCCACAAAGTCCTGAGTCCACTGTCTGTACTCTGAGTCCTCCTCACCTGTGATGAGGCCAACTATGGCAGAGTCGTCAGAGAACTTCTGCAGATGGCAGCGTGGGGAGTTGATGGAGAAGTCTGCAGTGTAGAGGGTGAAGAGGAACGGTGCCAGCACAGTTCCCTGTGGGGCCCCCGTACTGCAGACCAGCCTGTCAGAGACACAGCCCTGTGTCCTCACGTACTGTGGGCGGTCAGTGAGGTAGTCCAGTATCCACTCGGAGATGTGGTGGTCCACTCCTGACAGCTCCAGCTTGTCTCTCAGAAGTCCTGGCTGGATGGTGTTAAAAGCACTGGAGAAATCAAAGAACATGATCCTCACAGTGCTTCCAGGCTTCTCCAGGTGGGTCAGAGCTCGGTGCAGGAGGTAGATGATGGCGTCATCCACCCCGATGCCAGGCCGGTAGGCGAACTGCAGCGGGTCCAACGAAGACGACACCATGAGGCGTAGATGGTTGAGGACCAGCCTCTCGAGGGTCTTCATTAGATGCGATGTCAGGGCTACCGGCCTGTAGCTGCTAAGATCCTTTGGATGTTTGGTCTTTGGTACCGGTACCACACAGGAGGTCTTCCACAGTTGTGGTACTTTCCCCAGCTTCAAGCTCAGGTTGAACATGTATCCCATGATGCCACACAGCTGATCTGCGCAGCACCTCAGGAGCCTGGAGCTGATGCCGTCTGGACCAGCAGCCTTTCGCACCTTGATCTTACGTAGCTCCTTCCTCACATGATGAGTTGAGAGGGACAAGATGGAGGTGGGGGATGGGGGTTGTGAGATGGAGTCCTCAGAAGTGAAGGGGGTGGGTGATGGCTGAGAGCTGAGAGGTGTGAGGTCCCAAGAAGAAGAGAGGTTGGCAGTCATTAAAGATGGTGGGGCTGACAGCAGGGGGGACTGGGCTGGGGGAGGGGTGGGTGGCTGGTCAAACCTGTTAAAGAACTGGTTCAGGTTGTTAACCCACTCTAAGTCTCCCACAACCCTAGGGCTTGGTTTGTGGCCTGAAATTGAGTTCAAACTCCTCCAAACCCCACTGATGTTGCTCTGCTGTAGCTGGTCCTCCATCTTCTTCCTGTAGATGTTTTTTCCATCCCTGATTTTCCTTCTCAGATCCTTCTGCACGGCTCTCAGCTCCTCCTTATTTCCTGATCTAAAGGCTCTCTTCTTCTCCTTCAGGAGAGCCTTTATTTCGGAGTTGATCCAGGGTTTGTTGTTTGAAAAACACCGTACCCTCCTGGTGGGCACAGTGTTTTCCACGCAGAAATTGATGTAATCAGTGATGCAGTCCGTGATGCTGTCGATGTCCTCCCCATGAGGGGCACAAAGCTCTTCCCACACAGTGGAGCTAAAGCAGTCTCTCAGAGCTTCTTCAGTCTCCTCAGACCATTTCTTCACTGTGTGTGTCACAACTGGTTCTCTGTGTACCAAGGGTTTGTACACAGGCTGGAGATGAACCAGGTTGTGATCTGAGCCCCCCAGGGGAGGCAGAGGTGATGAGCTGTATGCCTCCTTGATGTTGGCATACAGTAGATCCAGTGTGTTGGTATTCCTGGTGTGGCAGGTGACATACTGGGTGAAGGTGGGGAGAGTGGAGGACAGGGAGACGTGGTTAAAGTCCCCTGAGATCAGAAAGAGGGCCTGTGGGTGCTGTGTTTGGAGTCTGCTGGTAGTAGCATGGAGGACATCGCAGGCTGCAGCAGCGTTAGCAGAGGGCGGCACATACACAGTTATCACAATAACTATACAATATACAATAAAGGTGATTCTTACAGTGCTCCCCGGCTTCTCCAGGTGATAAAGAGCTCTGTCCAGCAGATGGATAACGGCATCATCCACCCTGACTCCAGGCTGATAGGCAAAATGAAGTGGTGTCTCTGTCATGAAGCATACTCAATAATGAGGGTGATAAGCCGCATTGTTCCTCTTGAATCCGGACGGACCCAGCACACTGGCAAAGACCGTACAGGGGACGATGAGAAGTGTGATCCCCCAATAGTTTTATTTATTTATTTTATTTATTTATTTTTTTTATCCCCCAAAAGTTCGAGCACACCGTCCGGTCTCCCTTTCAGTGGCCAATCCAGTGGCACTGCCCCAGATCTCCATGTGAGGTTGCAGAGGCGTGTCAACCAAGACAGCCCTACAATATCCAGAGTCATCCTTCTCATCCCCAGACTCTGCTTCCACTACAGGAGGTGTGTCAGCTGGATTAAGGAGGTCCTCAAAGTTCCAAAAACTTCAAACTTCCACTGCCTGACTATAGCCTCAGCTGAAGTCAGCAGTGCCACACCCGCATTATAGACTGTGTGAGTAGAGCACTGCTTTCCCCTCCTGAGTCACCTGATGGTTTGTCTTTTTCCATGGCCCACACCCGAGCCGCGTTCTGCTTGGCCTGCCAGTACCCATCAGCTGCCTCTGGAGTCCCACAGGCTAACCAAGCCTGATAGGACTCCTTCTTTAGATTGATGGCTCTCTTGACTTGCCGGTGACCACCATCTGGTTCAAGGATTACCACCATTTTTTTTCAAACCCTGATCTTTCTCAAATGTAACCAGAGAGTGAGTAAAAACAGAAGTTAGTAGAAAAGTAATATAAAACTAAATCAGATTGGCCCAGAATCCACCCTTTCAGCCTCCTAAAGTAGGTTTTCTCAGTCCTTTACCTGCAAAGAATAGAAACTTAACAGTAAACCCAAGTGGAGTCAGACGAGCCCAAACAGACAGAGACTTCATGGTGAGACGAAACAGTAATAAAGATCTGGAAGAGCATCTTAAGGAAAGAAACAACACTTAGTGATGTCCATGTGTTGAAGCCTTCAGGCAGTCACTGACTGCAAAGTATTAATAAAAATGCAGCATAATACTTTTCTTAAACCCCCTGAATTAACGCTACACTTCATTCAGATGTCTGCAACTATAAAACATGTGTCTCAGTCTAAATACTTACGGAGCTAACTGTAATCAATGTGTATTGCAGCATCAGGTGACAGATGAGGGGGCAGCATTTTTTCACTCTGCATCATCTACTATCTGACTTTTTCTTTCTGCTGCTCTCTCTCCATTATTTTCTTCTCCTCTTTTACCCTGTTCAGCTTCCCTTTTTCTCTCCTTCAGTAATCTCCTTTCTTTGCTTTTCTACATTTTACTCTTCCCAAATGAGCCTTTCCCATCATCCCCCCCCCCCCCCCCCCCCTTCTTCTCTTGCAGGTTCTCTCTCTTCCTGAAGCCTTACTTTTTGTTACCTCCGGTTTCCTCTCATCTTCACCGCTGCCCCCCACCCTCCTCTGTCTGCCAAATCTCCTCTGTACTGTCTCACTGCTTTTTTACTTTTGTCTGTAATCCCTCATTTTTGGTTTCCCACGTTTACATGAAGGTTGCTGCTTGATGACTCAGGCCTCCCACCTTCCCTTCCTCTACTCCCCATCCATCTGCACATCTCATCTGTTCCCTCCAGTCCTGTACATCATAAAACATGACCCATATCTTTAAAAGAGATCAAATTTTAGGAAATACACACCCGTGTGTTTAAAAGAGAGAAAGAAAGAGGACAATTTGGCTCTGAACCGTGCCGCATGTTGAGGTGGATTCTCAGAAAAGGGAAGTCCTCTGAGAGAAAACACAAAATGATCACAGTAGGTGCTCTAAAGTGTTTTGTGGGGGTATGGCAAGAATATTTTTGGCTCAAATAAAATGTCTACTTTCCCCCTTTGGAAGCTAGAAGACAAGAAAAAATAGCAAAAACAATGAGGCTCTCTCTGTGAACAGGAGAAACCCAGCTGTAGAGTTTAAGGAGCAGGAGGAAAATAATGGGAATACAGTTGTTGTGTTTTGCCGTTAATGTCTCGACTCTTCAGGGAGCGACAGATGAGCAGCTGAAATAAAACTCCCCACGACAACACACACTGAGGGAGAGCAGGTGGAGGAAGAGAGAAACACACATGAAGAAGGGATCTTAAAACAAAAAGTGATTTTTTTTCTACCTGGCTGGAGGCACAATACCAAGCCTGAATTCATGTACGAGATAATCGCATAAATCCAAGCAGCTTGTTAATCCTTGTGTTTCACTGGCAGACCAAAGATTTTCTGATGGACAGAAAAGTAGATTTTCTCTCTTCTGTGTCAGAAAGAAGTGTCCCAGTGTACTTTGGCTCCATCTATTATGTGAGTTGCACATCTTTGGAGCTCTTATTTACTGAATGATCCCGTCCTGCATTTCAGGTCAGGCATCCGGTAGGATTTTCCAAATATCCAACAGGTTAAAGGAATTTCTGAGTGTCTGAGTTGAACCCACTAAAAAGGATGTTTAGACATTTTTTGGGAGGGGTATCATGTAAGTAAGTAAGTAAGCAAAATTTATTTATCACAGATAATAATGCCTCACAATAAAAGACAAAAAATAAAAGTATAACAATATAAAGCAATAGAATACAGCATAAAGAACAAGATAATTAAAAGCTTGTCTGTATAAAAATGTCTTCAGCTGCTTTTTAAAAGAGTCAGTGGAGTCTGTACAGCATAAAGACAGTGGAAGAGAATTCCACAACCTTGGTGCCACAACCTGAAAAGCCCAATCCCCAGGAGCTTTGAACCGAGTGCGTGGGATCAAGAGTAACCTTGGACCTGATGATCAAAGAGCTCAGGACGAAGAATATGGTTTCATATATATACAATACAAAATACGATACAAAGATTGATCATATTTTCATGGTGGCAGGGTGGCTTAGGGTGAATTTGGACCAAATCTGACAGACTAAACATTTTAAGACCCTAACTGGTACTCACTCACTGTTTTAGCCCAGAAAAAAACATCCATTGATGATATTGAGAACTATAGTTCATCTAGCATGGCTCAAACTCCATGGACTGATGGATGCTGCAGGAGATCCTGGCAAAAAGCTCTGCAGGCACCCCACTAATGGTAGGTAAAGTTGTAGTTACAGGAGAGAGAAAATATCTATGAAAAATGAGTCATAAGAGAAGGTGTGAAGGCACACAGTGACTGGATAGACTAGATGAAGTGGGCGACAGGAGGACAGAGGTGACACCTCAGAGAGTACAGAGGAAATGAGTCTGGCGCAGTCTCATGTCAGCTACACTAAACTCCCCAGACTCTTAAGCTTTTATTCTCAGAGCAATCATGAAGCCTTTCAGTGAGAAAAGTAGCTTGAGATCAGTTGAAGGAGAGAAGTTAACCATGCACTGTGCGTAACAGATGGATGTAGCCATTATGATGTCACCCACTGGTTACTGAACTCTGCACATGTTGATTTTTCAAAACCAGAAGGCGCATCCACAGACAGTGTGGGAGCATCCTGCTAATCAGTGCTCAGTAACATCCAAATAAAATCCCAGAATTTTACTCACTGAAAATGGAGCTCAGCCTTCCTGGATGGTGTGTTAGTCCAATGATGCGCACAGCAGCCATATTATTGGTCAGATAACTGCTTTAAAAAGGCTTCAACAGCAACACAAGCTGACACACTTTGCTACATTAGTAGCTTCTGTTGGCTAACACTTGTGTGAGAAGAAAGTGTGTAAAGAGGACTTCACCTGCAGGCTTCTAATCGTATCCCTGCTCTTTTGCCACTTTCTAATAATGTTTTTCCAGGCCGGTGATCATCCTGCACAGCCTGAATGAACCAAGAAGGTTCTCGTTCATGACCTAAGCATGCTGGTAGTGATTTGTTGGAGTTTTGTCTCCAAACAAGCCGCAGAACTTTGGACCTCCTGCTCTCTGTCCATCGATGCAGCATCTCCAGCAGAAACCCTGCAGCTGCAAACTTTCTCAAGGTTCATTATGTTTTAGACATTCTTGCTCACTCACAAGTTATTTACAAGTGAGCTCCAATTAGCATCGTGTCCTGCAGTTAAAGTCTGGCCATTATCTTCTGCTTCAGTCCTCGGTACTTCCGTCTTTTTTGCTTGGCACATGGCAGTTTGTTTACAGTTTAGCAGATGTTCTTATGTCTTCTATCTTTTAGCTGCAATATCATCCACCTCGCATTACTTTTCATCTTCTTTGCTACTGCCTCCTATTGTTCATCGTTACACATATTTCTGTGTGAAGTTTTGTTTGTTGTTGTGGTGGTGGTGCAAAACTGTGTCCAGTCAAAGTGATACAGCTGACGTGAAGTCATCATTTTTCTGCTTTAACTAACGCAATGCCAGGGATTGACTGTTTGCCAGCACTTTTCTTTTGCTGTGATTGACTGTGAGATGCAGAGCTTATCGGAACAATCAGATGAGTTAACTGGAGCTTTTGTATTGCAGAAGCTTCAGACAAAAGATGTCTGAGTCCAAAAGAAGGTGGACGTCCATTCGGTCTTATTTCTGTTGTTGTTACCCTAATGAGTTGATACACTCCGAGGCTCAGGGTTTTTGTTCAGTTTGAGAAACATCAAATTTTTCATCTTCAAAGATGCAGAAAAACTGGAGGAAAAGGAACAATGAATGCCTTTAAGTTTCTCGGCCTGGTCTTCCTTTGTCCTTTCCTCCCCCACTTCCTGCCAGATGACAGAAGATCTCAAAGACATCTTGCTAATGAGCGAGCCTCGAGGAGGAGAAGACGCACCAGCATATTTCTGAATAAATGCTAAATGCACGATCATTTTAACAACGTGCCATAATGAATGAGGCTGCAACCTGAAACAGACAGGTAATCAATCTGTCATTCATTCTATCAATCAAGATCCTGTGTGGCAATTTAGCAAACAGCCCCCTCAGTGTGTTAATGTGACAAATGTTTGAAAGGGCTATTTGTTTGCACCTGCTTTTTTTTTTTTTTTTTATATTCCTTTTCCCTTCATCTGTGCCTCAGTTTTCCTCCCATCATTTCTAATTTTCTCGGTTCGTTTCCTTGTCATAGTTTAGAGCAGGAACACCTCTGCTGGTCCACCACCATCAGGGCAAAACTCAGACCAAAGGTTTGGTCCTCATTCTCTTTTAACACCTTTGAGTTAAATGTCAGTGTTTGAGGTGTTCACAGAGCTGAATGCCACGAAGTTTTTATTCACTATTCTTAATTTCTCATGGGCTCTCTTTTAGCAAATAATATACTCCACTAAGGCTTGACCTTTCCTTTCCTAGGATCAACCCATTTGATTTTAATTTGTAGTGGGGATATACAGTAAAGGGATATCTCTAATATGGTCATCTCACGGAGCCAGTTCTGGCTTTGAGCACAGAGGTCCCACCCACCTGCTGTTCAGGTCTAGTTTTTACAAACTGAAGCCAATCAAAGGAAAGTTGTTTAGGGGAGAGGAGGAGCTAAAATCATCTGCTTCATTTCAGAATGAACTGAAGCTCTGTATCTTCTAGGACTGAAAACCAATGCTGAAACATGGAAAAACTATGGTCAAATGGTCTAATGGTCACTGGCACCACAAGGCCAATCAATGTGCATAGACTCCCATGTTTTTAAAAAAAGAAAAAAGTTTACAGCCTGCTACAAAAGACAGTTTTGGTCTCTGGGAGCATTCAGCAGCTGCACTTTTTCCAGTCACTGAAAAGGGGCTGTATTATATAGGAAGTTCATCATATTCTGGATATTGTTTCCTTATGTGGCTTCACTTACCCTAATGGTCACACTAAGGTGGTTATCAATTTAATAAGTCATTTTTCAAATGAAAATGCTCATACCCAAATTGATACCTGGTATCAAACTGGCTATGAGCATGCTGATTTGAAAAAGGCAGTGTGGACAGGTCTACAGCAGACCAACTGATTTTACTAAGGAAGAGGAAACTGGAATTTGAGAAAAAAGAAAAAAGTACCGTGCAGTATGTAAGCTATAGCTTAACATTACAAAATGAGTGTGCTTCAGGTGCTTTGAGTCCTTTGACTGGAAAAGCTCCATATTATCCATATCTCCTGGATGCAAGACAGTTTATTCTTTCAGGTGCAGATGTGACAAGACCTAAAGAATAAATATACAAAAAACAGTAACTGGTCTACCTTGCTATTTTTTATGTTAACAAATGCAAGGCACAAGCCCAAGCTGTCCTCTTTTAGGATCATCCATCCATCCATCCATTCGCTTCCGCTTATCCTGTTCAGGGTCGCGGGGGGGGCTGGAGCCTATCCCAGCTGTCATAGGGCGAGAGGCAGGGTACACCCTGAACAGGTCGCCAGCCTGTCACAGGGCCAACACACTTTTAGGATCATATTACTTTAAAATTGTCTGCAGCCAACAAGGAAAAACAAAAGCAGGAATAGAATTTTTCCTAAGAATCTACATTTATTATTGGTGCTCTTCAGACAAAGACAGAACCACTTTAAATGACACTATTTTCCAGAGATCTGATTTTGTACATTTATCTCTTATCTTAAAAATAACCAACTTCCAGGGCAGGTCATATGTTACAATGGCGATGTTTCCCAGTAAGAAGTGCACCACCTTCATAACCCAGCATTAAACCAGAAGTGGCCTCACTAAGTCCCAAATCCTGCATCTGTAGTACGGACCTCTGGATCTTTCAGTCATACAGTATTTTTGCTGTTGGAGCCTTTTGGAGCATTTTTAATACAATTATCTGACCAATAATATGGCATCTGTGCGGTTCATTGTACTAACAGACGATCCAAGAAGTCTGAGCTCCAGTTTGGGTGAGTGAAATTCTGGGATTTTATTCATATGTTACTGTGCACTGATTAGCAGGTATCTGTGTCTGTGTGATGCTCCCATACAGTCTGTGGATGCAACAACTGACAACTTTTCATTTCAGCCTCTACTGGATATGCTCAGTGCCTGTGGATTCACAGGATAAGATAAATACATATTGCTTTGTACTGAATTATCAAAAGCTACTCTAGATGAGACTAAAAAATAAAAATTGTGGAGCTGTAAATGATTAGGTCCACTTTTAATTTCAACAGTGAGATTCTAAACTGAGTTAAAAATAGCACGTCAGGTCAGCAAGTGTATGAAGAAGGAAGAGTTAGGAAGCAGCCGTACAGGGATGCATATGTCTACACCTGTGTAATAACTCCATCAAAAGATCATTCAGGTTTTAATAAAGAAAAATTAAAACACTCATTCTCCACCCTTTCTATGAGAAAAAATAATGCTGTACTCACTGAGTTAATAACAAGATATCAGAACTATGGTGAAATAGAGCAGATTAATCCTTGGAGAGTTAAGCAGGTATTTATGTTGAAGAATCGGACAGCTGCACCTCTTTGCTTTGCTAATGCGGTGCAGGCCGCTGTCTCCAAGGAGCACTTAAGAGAAGAAAAAAATCACAACTCTTTGAAGCAGTTTCACTTTCAGAAATCAGCCTCTTGTGGACTGGAGCGTTCTGACAGAGTGAATTATCACCAGCAACATGCCAGTCTCCATCTGAGCGTCACAAACATTTCCATTTCCCATTTTCTTCTCATCTCCCCGTGTCTCACTGCTTCCATGGTTTGCAAAACAATCAGCTTCAATCACCCTTTTTTCATTAGTGTCGAGAATTTTAACAAATTGTGTCCCTTTTGATGATTGCCTAATTATTCCCTTTCATTTATGTCGCATATCTAATTGAACAAACCCTTCATCTTTTCCTCTCCGGGTACATTCGCCTCTGTTCTGCCTGTCAGGTTGTCGCAGACATCGGGACACGTCTGATTTTTATTGGCTGAACACGGATTTGCTTCAACATGCCTGTCTCCGAGCTGCAGCTCCTTTAAAGCCGTCTGTTTGTTGTTTTCTTTCAGCTGAACATGTGACTCTTTAATTTCTGTCATCTTCCGATTTCTCCAGCCAGTTTTCCAGCATCTCCTCTTTCGCCTTCAGATTATACAGAGAGAGTGCAGAGAAACCAGGAGCTCAACTTGTCATCTGCATGAATGCACAGATCCCACCTTAAATTCTGTGGCCTGGGGAAAATTTACATGACAACTTTGCCCAATTATTCTCCCCCTGGCAATATGAACAGTAAAAGCGTCACGCATGGTCAGGCCAGCGGTATCAAACCGTACGTCCCTATCTCCCTGACAGTTTACAGAAGCTGCTCTACAAGCCAAACAGGTTTACGGCCTTCAAGGACGTCCAGGATGGCGACCGTGCTGTCAGCTTCTGTCACACTGCAGAATGTGATATCCAGATTTTCAAACCAGAAACTCTTCCCCTCCCAGAATTATTAAGCACTTCACTGTTTACTGTGGACATTCATGTTCTGGTCAGGCCTCTGCCTGGGCCTGTAAAGTTCTTTGATATGTTCGAACTGTTCCAGCTTTTGGTGTTTGTCCATTTTGTTGGAAAATCATTGTTATCTAAGTTTGGCCCATTCATGTGAATGGGTGACTGTGTCCAGACTTTTGACCAGTACTTTACATATGTACAGTGGCATGAAAAATTATTTTCCCCTCCCTGATTTTTTAGTTTTTGCCTATATGCCACACTTGCATGTTTGATATCATCAAAAAGATTTTTCCAAATATTAGACAAGGAGAACCCGAGTAAAGACAAAATTATGTTTTTACATTTTTTTTTCCTGACTCATTACATGTTCTGATTCAATACAATACCAAATGTCAGACTTTTGTGCTGGTTTTTGGTGCTTAAATGGAAGAAATGACAAAATGAAGCAGTAGGGAAAAATCTTGTTTTAGGATATTTTACAGTTACCACTTGTTCAGCTTGCTAATATAACAGGCCCAGTAATGTCCAGTACTGGACATCAGTATCAAAATATAAGATGTAAACATGGTGGATTTTAACAGAATTTGCAACTGACATCAATAATCCCTGAGCAAGGAATAAAATAAATATGACATATAAAAGTTACAATGTAATCTGTCTGTCTTCATGTCTGTCACGTGTGCATGTGAAAGCTTCTTACCATGCATGGAGGGTTCCACCTCAAATCCAGGACCCTTAGACTGCACACTAAGTGGAAGGAAGGAGGCCAAGTACTAGTGAGTGAGTGAGTGAGTGACCACTATCCAGGATGAAAGAACAAAGATCCATGAGCACATCAGGAAGATGGCCACAACTGATAATGTGTTTAGTGACTATCTCAGGCATCAGAAGCCTGAGGAAGAAGAGGAGCAAGAACAGGAGTCATCATGGAAGGACAGGCTCCGGCACAGTATGTACCACCGCCAGATAGATTGATATAGAAAAATCCTAATCCTGTGGAACTTCGTTAACTTGGGGTCTTAACAAGTGAGAGCCTGAAAAATTGACTGGTGCAGTATCTGCACTGATGCAGATATTGTACCAGTCTGCTGTTGTGAAGAGAGAGATGACAGTGAAAGCAAAGGCTGTCGATTTACCAGTTCATCCAAATTCACCTATGGTCATGAACCGGGAGTAGTGACCAAAAGAATGAGATTGTATATACAAACAGTGGAAATCAGTGTCCTCTGATGGTGTCTGAGCTCTGTCTTAGAGATAGGGTGGGGAGCTTGGTCATTCAGTAGATCCAATACTCCTCCACATCAAAAGGAGCCAGTTGAGGGTGTTCAGGCATTTGACTAGGATGCCTCCTAGATGACTCCTAGTTAAACCCATGACTCACTGAGGAGATTACGTCTCTTAGCTGCCTTGGGAAAACGTCAGTGCTGAGGTCAGAGGAGGTTCTGGGCATCTCTGCTTAGATCTCTGCCCCATCATCCAGACCTGGATAAGCTGGAGGCGATGGATGAGCATTTGAAACAACCCAAACTGATTGGAAATCTTCTGATTCCACAAATGTCACATGCAGTACAAGATTCAGTTCCTCTCTTGACAATACACCGCTCTTCATTAGCATGTATGATAAAGAAAAGCAGCAATCTCAGCCATGCCCATATGTGAATGAGCAACGTCCTCACCATTTCCAACCGCCACTGAATGTTTGTGAAACCATCACTGTGAAAGTTCATGGTGCCATATGATTAAGTACAATGAGGTGCAAAATATTCTCCCACTGCTGCATTTTGTGAGAATCTCAAAATCATGTTGACCCTGACTTCACAGCTCATATAAGGACATAAATCTCAAGCCTCCCTTAACAGTAAACACGTAAGAGGTCCTGTTTCTCTTCAGACAGCAGGAAATAAATCATATTACCATTTGTTTAGCATTTACTCAAAGCAGCACACATTAAAATTAGTTTCAAAAAGCAAAGAACCAATTTTAAATTTTCACTTTGTAACCAGCAGCCTGTTGTAAAAACCTAAAATTTGTTCCCATTTAATGGGTGGAATCTATGAAAAATACCAAAGAAAGCACAGTTTGATGGGTATAAAATATTATGTTTGAACCAACAAGGTGATTCCCAGAGAACTATTAGATGAAACCTGCACATTTCAGCATGTTGTGCAGTATCCTTAAAAATGAGGAAAATGAACAAGTGAATGACAGAAGACGAAGTGGCAGCGCTAAAAAAAAGAAAAAAAGAAAAAAGAAATCAAAATCTAATTGGATACTGCTTCAGTTTTCAGCATGCCAATGATCCCAAATATACTGCCAGTGAATTGGCCTCCCCAGAGCCGGGACATCAACATTATTGAAGCAGTGTGGGATCATCCTGACAGAACAGAACAAAAAGCAGAAACATCCAAAGAAGAACTTTGAATGTCCTTCAGGAAGCCTGGAGAACTGTTCCTGAAGACTGCTTAAAGAAATTACAGAAAGCTGCCTCAGAGAGTTCAGGCTGTTTTGAAGAATGATGGTGGTCACACCAAATATTGACTTTTAAGCTCCTTAGAATTTCATTTTTGCTTTATATTCTGTATATCCATGTACATTTCAGTACATCGCTGCACTTATTTCCAATTTTCCTTGCAATATACAGTATAAACGAGGAGCGGCTTGAGACTGTTGCACAGTACTGTACATGATTAATTTGTATTTAATTAGCAGATTACAGCACTGATGTTTGAATCACCAGCTTGGGGCAAAGTCTTCTGATGAATGATGGAGTTTTATTTATGAAGCTCTACAGATTTGGAGTAGGTGATGCTTTGTTTCATGGCTGTGAAT
Source organism: Archocentrus centrarchus (assembly GCF_007364275.1). Taxonomy (NCBI): domain Eukaryota; kingdom Metazoa; phylum Chordata; class Actinopteri; order Cichliformes; family Cichlidae; genus Archocentrus; species Archocentrus centrarchus. Next base: position 36,240,505 of record NC_044355.1, on the reverse strand, counting down.
CTTTACGTTGGGGCTTTTCTGCCTCATTTATGATAACACAGCTGCCACCAGCTCACGTTTCACACCTCATTTAAATGTGGAGGCAGGAAACACTGTAAAGCAGCAGGAGAGCATTAATGACTCCTGTTATGTGCTTAAAAAAGTACACATAGAAAGCAGTGACTCAGGGATTGTGTGGGCCAGAAAGGGGCGAGGAGCCAACAAAGCATGTTTAATGAAGCTCTAGATGTCAGTTAAGATACTCTTAATAAAAAATGAGCTCCTACACCTCAAGGTGGATGCTGTATGTGTTATTTGTGTTGCTTATTTATTTCTGACCTCTTACACATTTATTCTCTGACCTCTTACATGTACAGAATATTATAGTAATCAGAGCAACCTTTGCAGCTTCTACAGTATATTCTGTGTAGTCTCCTAGAGAGTATTGATCTTTTGTGGTAAGGACATACAGTTCACATTCACACAGCTTCTGCAGCATAAACTAAATACTCAGGTTCAACCAGCATCTAAACCTGCTGTTCATTGGGTGTCAAAAACTGACAAAGTCTCTTTCACATTTAGTCAGCAGGTTATGGCCATAATTTGTGACTGTAGGTATAATTTTTGTTTCAGTAAAGATGTGTGACATTTTTTCACCAGTATTTTTATTGGCTTTTTTACATTTTCAAATAGAAACACCATGGACAACAAACTGCTCCTCTCGCTCCCTACATGGCGATCGACATCCCTGCAAACAAAATGCAAATAAAAAAAAAAAAAAAAACCTTCATTAAATTAAAAAATCACCTCAATTACAATTACATTCAATTTTATACACATTAGTGCCCTCTCACAGCCCCTTATATCACACAGTAACAATCCTACAGTATTAGAGAAAGCACTACAACAATCAGAGATCGGGGGGGCAGCCTTCTACCTCAACCAGGTGAGGTGAGAGGAGGAGAAATGAGAATGTAGCTAGACCTCAAACAGGACATAACACAAACTACAGGACAGAGAAGACAAATGGGAGAAGAAATACTCAGTGCATCATGGGAAGTCTCCCAGCAGCCTGGAGCTATAACAGCATAACTAAGGGATGGTTCTGGGTCATCTCATATAGGTGAAAAAAAATATTATAATTATTATTCGTATTATCTTGGTGCATGCTCAATAATCCCAGTAAGGAAATCTTGGAAAGTTGATTCGGTTCATCTGGATGCAGCGTTTCCAGCACGACAAATGTTTCACTACTTCTTCAGTCTCAGCTGACTGCAGGCTTCCCCAACCTTAAAAACAGGGCAGTTGCATAACAACTCCATTGGTGATCCTCCATTGGTGATCCCTTATGTGTCAGGAGTGTTGGAACAGCTGAGATGTATTCATCAACACCTTGTGTCTTGGTGGCTTTCAAACCTCAAAACACACTACGCCAAAAACTGGTCCATCCCAAGGGTCAGGTCCCCCGGCACAAATAAAACAATATAGTGTACACAGTTAAGTGCCAAGAGGATTCTTGTGAATTATACATGAGGGAAACCAAACAGACTCTGGCTAAGTCAGTAGCACAACACAGAAGAGTTACCTCATCAGGCCAGGACTCTGCCATCTATTTGCACTTACAGGTCAGTAGCACTCCTTCAGCAATGAAGGTGTGCACCTCCTGGAAAGGGAGAAATGATGGTTTGAGTGAGGGTCAAGGAGGCCATTTATGTAGATAAGATAAGATAAGATAAGATAAGATAGTGTTTATTTGTCACATGCACAGTTATACACAGTACAATGCACAGTGAAATGTATTTTGTACCTGCAACCATATATACACACACATATAAATAAGAAGAATAAAAATAAAAAAAAGTAATTCACACTATACACTATACTCTATATACACTATACACACTTTTATAAATTATAATATTTACACTGTGCAATAATGGTCCAGTTAGGGCTCAGAGTTGAGCAGACGGATGGCTTGTGGGTAAAAACTCTTCTTCAACCTTTCAGTCTTAGTCCTCAGGCAGCGGTAACGCCGGCCTGATGGGAGCAGGGAGAAGAGAGAGTGTCCGGGGTGGCTGGGCTGTTTTAGGATCTTCATGGCCCTCAGCCTGCACTGCTTGGTGTAAATGTCCTGCAGGTTGGGGAGGGTGGTTCTGATGGTCCGTTCAGCTGAACGAACCACCCTTTTTAGGGCCATGAAGTCCTGCTTGGTGCAGTTTCCCATCCAGGTGGTGATGCTCCCACGCATGATGCTCTCGATGGTGCAGGTGTAAAAGTTCCTGAGCACCTTGAGTGGGAGCTTGAAGTCTCTCAGCCGCCTGAGGAGGTAGAGACGCTGTCTGGCCTTCTTCACAGTGATGTTTATGTGATGAGTCCAGGACAGGTCCTGTGAGATGGTCATTTCTGAACCAAGGAGGGTGCCTAAGAGTACATCTCTCACCACCTTACAATGCTGTGATTGTAGCCATTCCCCACTCTCCCTGAAAAGTACTCATGGCCATTGGTCAATGATCCTAAGTGTTTGCATGTTAACAATCAGAAAACTGTCACTATGCAGCTGTTGACAAGCTTGTGAAAATGTGCTGTCAGATGAGACTGAAGAAGTCACTTGAATGAGTGATGAAATTTTTCTCCCACTGGAAATGCTGCATCCTGATGAACTGAATCAAATTCAAAATTTACCTTAGCAAGAGTTACATATGTTGCACTGACCAAGCATTGTTCCACGCTTTCATCCGATAATGTGAACTCTCTGATAAGCAGGAAGTAAAGGGATTATGAAAGGGCATTACATTAGAATGGTATTAACAGTCCATTGTCACTATTTCCACACAGTAAATTAATGTTGTTTGTGGGCGTCTGGTAGGCGAATTATGCTAATATGCATTTTATAAAACTTCTCAGCTGCAGATAATTTGAAAAAACTTTTTTATTCAGTTTAAATGAATGCGTCAGTTCTTCAAAGGGCATGATAACAGTTTGAAAGATACAGATCTTGTTTCTTTTCGTTAAGGCCCTGAGTTTAAAAGCAGCATCTGCTCTTCCTGGGTTGAAAAAATTTCCCCATGTTGGACTACACTGAGACTTAGAGTTTGGTTCGTTCCACTCTAAATATTCAAATCTGGTACAGAGTATAAATCCATGTGAATAGGTAGTTTTAGTCCACAGGATTCCAGATGTGCCTAGTGAGGAATATCATTTGTTGAAAAATAAAACATAATTGACCTCAGATATGCAGTCTAATACTAAGAGGGCATTTTAAGCCCCCATGGGCAAGAGGTTACTCCAACAGAGACAACAGACATCAGAAACAAGCTATTTTTCCATGAATCCTAGAAATAGTTTTTTGATTTCCAAAACTGTTGGAGGTGGCAGATGAATGTTTTGAAAAAAAATTAAGTAACTCTGGTAAAACATTCAATTTTAAAATATTGATACTACCAATTCCTGAAACAGGTAGACATCCATCTATTGAATGACTGAGTTCTTCCATCACAGGTTCAGAATTTTTCATTCAGTGCTTCCCTGCTGTTATTTGTAACCAAGAGTTTTTCTACTAATGAGGATTTTGTTGAAGCACAATATGGCTGCAGAAGAATTTCCCTGTTCATGTTGTTTTTGTTGATTGCAAAGTAATCTACCAGGAATTTGTACAGAAAATGAAACTCTAATTTAGACTGAACGCATTTCCCTCCACATGAAACATTTGCACAGAGGATTTCTTTTTTTTTCTTTTGTTTTCTTTTTTTTGTTGTTTTTTTTTGCATTGTTTAGATCATTGTTTACATTCTAAAAGTCCTCTCTCCTCCTCCTGTGTTGGCACACTGTCACGTTTCTTAGATAATTATCACCCCTTGTTGCTCACTGGAACACTGTGCAGCCATTGTGGTAGTGCATAAGAATACCATAATGAGGATCCACACTTAATAAAACTTCTAACTCCTCAGACAACATGTGACCAGAACATCTGTCCAAGTTCAAAAGGTTTGCTATAAGGGACACTCGAGACTAATTTAAGTGGTATTTTCATAGCTGTGGGTAGTTTTTGTCGCACTATATTCACCAATTGTCTTTGTTTAAACTTTTATTGCAAAGGAATGATTCACTTTTAAATATTCACATTTGGACTGTTTTTTAACACTAGCATTGATAAATGTGCCAAGTTTTTTTTTTTTTTTCCATGAGCTCCACAAATAAAAGACCTGGTTGTGACTTGCTCTGAATTAAATAACATCAGAAAACAATGATGGAGAGAAGTTTCAAATGGCTTTTAGAGCAGCAGCCACAGGCTCCCTGATTATTCCAAGGACAAGCCAGGCATGCTGACGTAAAACCTCTCAGTCGGTGTGCATCCAGTGTAAGTTACTTGCGGGCCATGGTGTTGGTTAAAAAGGCTGCAGGAAATCACGAGTCAACAGCAGCATTGTTTACACATCAGCAACATGCAGAGAACGGACGTGCTTCTGACAAACTCCAGTAAAGACAGAGTAACAAAGTGTATTTCAGACTTCTGAAAGGAAACATGTTACAGAAGCAAAATGGCACAAAATCTCTAAATTCAGCAGTTCACCTGTTGTGTCTCACTTTGAATAAAACAAGGTTTGTTCTCACTGTAATCTAGTCATTAAAGGACCTTTAGATGAATATAATAAATACATAAATTTATTAAATGTTCCATCTTCTTCCTGGTTTTTCAACCATACTTTACAAAGTGAACATCATGTTTATTCAACAAGAACTGAAACCAACATTCAATCAAATCCATAAATTCATTGTTAAGGGGTGTACTGAGGTCACTGATCAAGCGAGCCAAAGGGTTGTTTTCTCATAGACTTCAAGACTTCTTTTTACAATGAGAGGCATGACCCCCCTGCTGGCCGTTAGAAAGAATGTGGGTTTAAGGGAAAGAAAATTCAAATGGACTGGCATTTGGGCTTTTTTGAGTCTTACTGACCAAATATTTTGTTACTGTACTTAAGAACAGTTTTCAGGTATCTGTACTTTAAGTGAATTTTTATTTTCCTGACAACTTTTTGCTACTTCCTATATTTTTACAGAAATATCTGCACTTTGTACTCCTTACATTTTCAAACCAGGCTCATTACCTCTGCACCTTCAAAGAACAAAGCAATAAATAAATGGAACAATAACGCATAAAAGCCAATCTTGATGCTGTTTAGTGCCCTAACAACACAAACTTTTAATGCTTGTTGGAATCTATTCACAACAGGTTTTTAAGCAGAAGAAGATTTAAAAAAATAATAATGATGCACATTTTGATGAGATTCGGACAATTTAAAATTCATCCTGTATACATAGAAAAACATAGATACACAGCAGGGAGACTTGGGACTCCTATAATACATTTTTTTTCTGACACATTATATTTATTGAGGGCCGTTGCTCCGCCCAGGGACCTTGCTTCAGGGCTTCTGATAGCTAGCTGTGGGTGCCTTTTGAGAAGAGTGAACATCCAGGCAGGAACAGCCGTCTGATTTTGATCCCATAATTGAGGAACATTTGTTTAGGTGGGTTTGGATGTCCCAAGTCTGCCCAATTTTTTTTTTTTTTTCCTTTATAAAAATGTGCAAATAAAGCTGCAAAAATCTGATCATTGGATGGATCAAATATATTATTGTCATTTTGGTATAAGTAATTGAATCACAGCAATAGAGGGTCCATACTGGGATTAGGTATGTGGGGTTAAAGTGGACTGATGTCCATAAGTTGTTGTTGTAATAGTTCAGGGGTGGCTGTAGCTCAGGAAGCAGAGCAGGTCATCTACTAATTGGAAGGTTTTTTTTTGGTTTGATCCCTACTTGCTCCTGTCTACTGTACATGCCAAAGTATCCTTGGGTAAAATACTGAACCCCAAGTTCCTCTCCAATGGCAGTGTGAATGTTAAGAAGAAACCCCTTAGGTGTAGAAAAAAGTGAATGAAGTGTGCTTAAAGTGCTCAAAGTAGACAATTGCTATATAAGAACTGGTCCATTTACCAGTTACTTCAGCATCTATCTAGCACTACAGCAGAGGAGCGTGCACAAAGGGGGCAGCAGTTTTTTTTTTTTTTTTAAGTGGCAGGTAAGTTCAAATGCAACATTTCTATCAGCTCGTATCCTCCATCACCAGAGCTTATCGCATACAAAGAAATTAAAGAGGCAAAACCAAATAATTTTTGTATAATTTATATTGCTGTACTCAGGGGTTACAGTGGGCCGAACTGAGTGCGATGTCTGTAAGTTGTGGTTGCGGTACTTCAGCATGTAGCTAGCACTACAGAAGAGGGGAAAGTATAAAGGGAGTAACATGTTGTGGCAGCTAATTTCAAATGCAACATTTCTATCAGCTCAACAAATATTGGCAAACACAACTGTGTGCAGTTTATTACATTGTATATGCTAAGTGTAGCTAAAACTACAGCTGTTGTTTTTCCCAAGGAGTGGAAAGAATGTGAGATAAATTCCCTCAGAGATGGAGAAAAATGCAAGAAAAACAGGAGAGGAAAGGAGGCTAAAGGCTCCTGAGAACAGAGGGAAAAGTATCTTTCAATTAAACTTTTTGTGACCACTACAGAAGGCATAAAGTCTCAGCACAATATTTCGAGGTAAGAATTGCTGAATTTTTAAGCTTACATGTAATGTCCTCATTTTTTAAATCAGATCTTGGATCTGCATATGATGTGAAGTTATGACTTTTTTATATTGTGAAATAAATAACTAATATACTAACTTTGTGTTATTCAAAGGTAGCATGAAAATACTGCAGTTTAATGCAGGATAAACAGGTTAGTTTGCTGTATTGTGGTGAGTTTACAGTAAAGCTCTGTGTTGGACTGGTGCACAGCAGCTGTGGTGTTCATTGTCAGAGTTCGGTTACATCAAGTGTAGCTGAGCTGATGATGCTTCTGTTCATTCCCTAAATTCATTCTTGATACCAACTGTATGCTGTCGGTGTAACGAGTGGAAATCAGCCAAGATAGCTGATAGTTAAATATTGGGTGAAATCTTCCACAAACAGCAACAAATCTTCACAACTTGTACTTTTGTTAAGTACCTGGGCACAGTTATAACAAATGAAGAACCAAATCAGAGATCTTTGCCAGAATAACACTGGCAACAGCAGCACTCACACGACTTAAGCCCATCTGGAAGGACAGAAACATCAGAATGGCCTCAACAGACAGATTTCAGTGTTTTTCTAGGCATGTGGAATTGTGTGGCAAATGGACTAGTTCTTATATAGCGCTTTTCTACTCAGTCTGAGCACTCAAAGTGCTTATACAACACGTTTTACATTTACCCATGCACACTATGCCGCCCTCGCAGTGTGTTTCTGGCAGAGCTAGACAGCTAGTTAACACTTTGATACTCCAATAAACTCACAAGTCCTTGCTTGGCTTTGCACAGTTTAATTAAGAAGTATCACCAGTGTAACACTGAAAAAAACAGAGAAACATAACCATATATTAATATACACACACCGTAATGGACTCCTAATGACACATTACTAAGCAGCTAACTGTACAGGTAGAACATTCCCCAAATTAACAGACTAGCTTATCAAGAATAGCGACTTTAAAATGATCCAAAATAAAACATCAGAAGACTAACAAATAGTAGAAAACACAGTCAGAACTAATGCATGAACTACTTACAGACAAATGTGTCCAAGGCACATGCGTAAGAAAGGCTGCTTGCTTCCTTGCCCTCGTGTTCTAGATCTTGCCCCTGTGCTTCCCCAGTGTTTTTGTTTTGTCCCCTGTGTGTTGGTTTCGTTCCTGGGCCTTCTTCCTGTTTGCTCCCTGCCTGGTTTTTTGTTTTTGTTTGGGGCCCTCCTTCATGGTCCCCCGCCTCCCGCCCTAGTCTGGTTTTGTTTCTGGCAGTTGGCTGCTTTCCCTGTGGCCAACTGCTTTCACTGATTAGCTACAAATCTATTCCGTTAAAAATAAAATAAAAGGTACACCAGGTGGCAGCATTGTACAAATGTGGTCACTTTATCACCGCTTTAAATTACCATATTTTTAAAGAAAACAGCACACTCCCCGCTTCGCATGATGCTATCATGCCACTATCAAACTAAAGAAATGTCTCTAATTAGGAAACTGAAATCTCTTCTGTTTTTGTTCAATTTTCCTCAGAAAGTAGGACTACAAGTTCTAAACTGGTCTCAGGAAACTCTTGACAGTTCCTTCCTTCACAGTCTTCACCTCCACTTTGCGAACAGCCTGGTCCTTGCTTGGCAGGGTTTTAACAACCACCCCTACTGGCCATTCATTTCTGTAAGAATGGGTGTCTTTGAGTAAGACGACATCTCCCACTTTGATATTTGGTTTTCCTTGAATCCATTTTCTACGACTTTGTAGAGTGGACAAGTATTGCCCTTTCCATCTTTTCCAAAAAGTGTCTGCGAGACACTGGACCTGCTTCCACTGCTTACCATGCAGGTCAGCCATTTGGAAGTTTCCAGAGGGGGCTGCAACAGGATTTGTCTTTTGTGTCAGAAGCATTGCTGGGGTGAGGACTGTAGGCATGTCTGGGTCAGTAGACACAGGAACCAGGGGTCTTGAATTCATGATTGCCATGACTTCAGCCATGAGGGTGCTCAAGACCTCGTGTGAGGCGCGTCTGTCCTGTCTGAAGCAGCATTGCATCCAAAATGCGCCTAGCGACACCTATGAGCCTTTCCCATGAACCCCCCATATGTGATGAATGTCCATCCATCCATCCATTTTCTTCCGCTTATCCGGGGCCGGGTCGCGGGGGCAGAAGCCTAAGCAGAGAAGCCCAGGCTTCCCTCTCCCCAGCCACCTCCTCCAGCTCATCCGGAGGGACCCCAAGGCGTTCCCAGGCCAGCCGAGATACATAATCTCTCCAGCGTGTCCTGGGTCTACCACGGGGCCTCTTCCCGGTGGGACATGCCCGGAACACCTCACCCAGGAGGCGGCCAGGAGGCATCCTAATCAGATGCCCGAGCCACCTCAACTGGCTCCTTTCGATGTGGAGGAGCAGCGGCTCTACTCTGAGCCCCTCCCGGATGGCCGCACTCCTCACCTTATCTCTAAGGGAAAGGCCAGCCACCCTTCGAAGGAAACTCATTTCTGCCGCTTGTATTCGCGATCTTATTCTTTCGGTCACTACCCAAAGCTCGTGACCATAGGTGAGGGTAGGAACGTAGATCGACCGGTAAATCGAGAGCTTCGCTTTTACGCTAAGTTCCCTCTTCACCACGACGGACCGGTGCAGCGTCCGCATCCCTGCAGAAGCAGCCCCGATCCGCCTGTCGATCTCCCGTTCCCTTCTCCCATCACTCGTGAACAAGACCCCGAGATACTTAAACTCCTCCACTTGAGGCAAGAACTCGTTCCTGAGCCGGAGATGGCACTCCACCCTTTTCCGGCTGAGGACCATGGCCTCAGACTTAGAGGTGCTGATTCTCATGCCAGCCGCTTCACACTCGGCTGCGAACCATTCCACTGCGAGCTGGAGGCCCCCCCCTGATGAAGCCAACAGAACCGCATCATCTGCAAAAAGCAGAGATGAGACTCTGAGGCCACCAAGGAAGAAGCCTTCCGCCACCTGGCTACGCCTAGAAATTCTGTCCATAAAAATTATGAACAGAATCGGTGACAAAGGGCAGCCCTGACGGAGTCCAACACCCACAGGAAACAAATCCGACTTATTACCGGCTATACGGACCAAGCTCTCACTGTGGTTGTACAAGGACTGAATGGCCCGCAACAATGGGCCAGACACCCCATACTCCCGCAGAACCTCCCAAAGAACACCCCGAGGAACACGGTCGAATGCCTTCTCCAAGTCCCCAAAGCACATGTAGACTGGTTGGGCAAACTCCCACGCACACTCGAATATCCTTGAGAGGATAAAGAGCTGGTCCAGCGTTCCACGACCAGGACGAAAACCGCATTGTTCCTCCTGAATCCGAGGTTCGACTAACGGACGCACCCTCCTTTCCAGCACCCTGGCATAGACCTTACCGGGGAGGCTGAGTAGTGTGATACCCCGAAAGTTGGAGCACACCCTCCGGTCTCCCTTCTTAAAGATGGGGCCCACCACCCCGGTCTGCCAATCCAATGGCACTGCCCCAGATCTCCACGCGATGTTGCAGAGGCGTGTCAACCAAGACAGTCCTACAACATCCAGAGCCTTCAGGAACTCAGGGCGAATCTCATCCACCCCAGGGGCTCTGCCACCAAGGAGTTGTTTAACTACCTCAGTGACCTCACCCCCAGTGATGGTCAAGTCATCCCCCTCATCCCCAGACTCTGCTTCCACTACAGAAGGCGTGTCAGTGGGATTCAGAAGGTCCTCGAAGTATTCCTTCCACCGTCCGACTATAGCCTCAGTTGAAGTCAGCAGCACCCCCCCCCGCACTATAAACAGTGTGAGTGAAGCACTGCTTTCCCCTCCTGAGTCGCCTGACAGTTTGCCAGAATCGCTTCGATGCCGTCCGAAAGTCTTTTTCCATAGCCTCACCGAACTCCTCCCACACTCGAGTTTTTGCTTTGGCCACTACCCGAGCTGCATTCTCCTCCGTGAATCGCCACCTTATCGTGGTGGAGGGGTTTGTGTGTCCCAGTGATCCCAGGAGCTATGTTGTCTGGGGGCTTGTCCCCCTGGTAGGGTCTCCCATGGCAAACTGGTCCTGGGTGAGGGTCCAGACAAAGAGCGGTTCAGAAGACCCTTATGAGTGAAAAAACAAGGGAACAGTTTACCCTGCCCGGGATAGGGTTACCGGGGCCCCACCCTGGAGCCAGGCCTGGGGAGGGAGCTCGAGGGAGAGCGTCTGGTGGCCAGGCATTAGCCCGTGGTGCTTGGCCGGGCGCAGCCCGAAGAGGTTACATGGGCCCGCCCTCCTGCAGGCCCACCACCCGCAGGAGGTGTCGTAGGGGTCGGGTGCAGTGTGTGTCGGGCGGTGGCCGAGGGCGGAGGCCCTGGCGGACCGATCCCCGGCTATCGAAACTGGCTATTGGGACATGGAATGTCACCTCTCTGGTGGGGAAGGAGCCTGAGCTAGTGCGTGAGGTTGAGAGATACCAGCTAGATATAGTTGGGCTCACCTCAACGCATGGCCTGGGCTCTGGAACCAGTCTCCTGGAGAAGGGCTGGACTCTGTTCCAGTCTGGAGTTGCCCTCGGTGAGAGGCGGCGAGCTGGGGTGGGTATTCTTGTATCCCCCCGGCTTGCTGCCTGTACGTCGGAGTTTTCACCGGTGGACGAGAGGGTAGTTTCCCTGCGCCTTCGGGCTGGGGAACGGGTCCTGACTGTTGTTTGCGCTTATGCGCCGAATGACAGTTCAGGGTACCCACCGTTTTTGGAGTTGCTGGGTGGGGTGCTGGAGAGTGCTCCATCTGGTGACTCCATAGTCTTGCTGGGAGACTTCAATGCTCACGTGGGCAATGACAGTGAGACCTGGAGGGGCGTGATTGGGAGGAACGGCCTGCCCGATCTGAACCCGAATGGTGTTTTGTTATTGGACTTCTGTGCAAACCACAGTTTGTCCATAACAAACACCGTGTTCGAACACAAGGATGTCCATAAGTGCACATGGCACCAGGACACCCTAGGTCGCAGGTCGATGATCGATTTTGTAATCGTATCATCAGATCTGCGGCCGTATGTTCTGGACACTCGGGTGAAGAGAGGAGCTGAGCTGTCAACTGATCACCACCTGGTGGTGAGTTGGATCAGGTGGCGGGGGAAGATGCTGGACAGACCTGGCACACCTAAACGTATTGTGAGGGTGCGCTGGGAACGCCTGGCAGAAGCCCCAGTCCGGGAGATCTTCAACTCCCACCTCCGGCAGAATGTGATGAATGTGGTGGGTTAAATACCCATGTGCATCCCTTGTTTTGGAGGTAGGTTTTTACTGCTGAATCTTCTGTGCTGATGCTCAATTCCTTACAGGCACCCACAAAGTTTGTTCCCCTGTCAGAACAAAGGAGTTTGCATGGGCCTCGGATAGCAATAACCCTTCTTAGTGCATTAATGAAGGTGTCAGTTGACATGGACTCAATCAGCTCAATGTGTACAGCTCTGATTGCCATACAGGTGAAGAGTACTGCCCAACGCTTGCTGTCCGCAGTGCCTCCTCTTGTACGACATGTAATGATGGTCCAGGGTCCAAACACATCAAGGCCTACATTTGTAAATGGAGGATGTCCCCTAGTTCCCACAGCTTGTCGTTGTCTTTATTGGTTAGCTTAGGATAATTTTCTATCTTCTTAAGCAGCACATTTTCTATGACTTCTGCCGTCCCATAGCATTCTTCCAGACGTTGCCACACCATGTTGAGACCTGCTGAGGGATTGAGAATGTGCACTGAACGTATTCTCCATGCCTGTTCTGCTGACTCTGCTCCCAGCCACTTGACCAGCAAGTCTAATTCTTCCCTGGCTGAAAGATTTAAGTCCTGAGTGGCACCAACGAAAGATGCTTTCCATGAGCAGTAATGTTCGGGTCGGTCATCAAATTCCAAAAGCCCAGAAGTCACAAACTCCCTGCGCATGAGATATCGAGCAAGCTCCTATGCACTGTGTGGCTCAGGTTCAGACCCCCTGTTGGGCAGGCTAACCAGCTGAGACCTTTGACAGTAAGGGTTGGATGGAGGTGTCTTCCCTGGTTCTTTTTCATTTGTCTCAAAGTCTTTCAAACTTGGGTGTTTGTGCTTCTTGGGAGTGATTGGATTAGGTTTTACAGAGTCCACTGGCATTTGTTTGGAGGGTGATTCTCTGCCGAACAACTCTGAGTGCTGTTGAATATAATCACTTGTGCGTTCAGCTGGGCTGAGAGGCTTTTCTGGAATATGTAGTTTGTAATGCTTCTCCCCGCTTTCAACTTCCTCATCTTCATAAGCTGAAGCTTCAGCCTCTGCAGCTGCCACAATCTTTTGGCTGTGGAGAATGTGGAGACTAGCTTCGAGGTCAGCTTTCTGCTTCATAACACTGGCTTCTTTCTCTGCAAATACAAGCTGAGCTCGAGCTGCCTTCGACTTACCACGTGCTCTGGTGGCTGAAGCTGCTGTGGACTTTGATGCTTTACTGGACTGCTGCGACGACTTAGAAGACTTCTTGGAATACTGTGATTTAGTATCATGTGTATGGGGAGGCTTCTACATCTTGACTTACTGCATGTGGTTGCTGCTCGGTAGCCAGACTATATTCCTTAGCGTAAGACTTGCCTGAGCGTAGACTCATGGTGTCTGAGTTTTCCCTTCTTGTGCTTGAGCCCGCTGCATAAGTGTCTTTTTACTATGCCGCCCTCGCAGTGTGTTTCTGGCAGAGCTAGACAGCTAGTTAACACTTTGATACTCCAATAAACTCACAAGTCCTTGCTCCTGCTCTACCTACTGAGCTACAGCCACACCAGATCCAAAGCGTGGAGATGAAATGCTACAGAAAACGTCTGGGCATCTTACAAATGAAGAAGGCCTCCAGAGAGTTACTCAAGCAGATGGTCCACATGACACCCTCCTCACAGCTGTTACAAAGCAGAAACTGAGATTGTACAGGCATGACACTCGATCAGCAGGCCTCACAAAAAACATCCTTCGAGGCACCGTACCAGGAGACAGGAAGAGAGGAAGACAGAAGAAGAGGTGGGAGTACTACATCAAAGAGTGGACTGACCTGACCATTAACATATTACTGAGGGCAGCAGAGAACAGGCAAGACTGGAGGAAACTGGTCTACAGATTTTTGGTAGCACCCTGACCACCTTTCCCTGGGTTTTGGGATGGATGATGACAATGTCAGAAATGAATGTTCAGCAGCCAAATGTGGCTGAAAATAAGGCATTATTCTTCCTGTGTGAGATACTGACACTCATCTATAAAAATACAACTGGAACCTTTATTTGCTAGCAACAACTAAACTATATTATTGCCACTAATAGTCCTGTGTTGCACAGCTGCAGTTGACATAAGCGTCCAGTCATTGTTTCTGATGAATCTCACCTTTTTTTATGCCAGCAGTGTTCATATGAGTACCCATCCAATCATTTATCTTTTGTCTGCTTAGTAAAAAAAATCTCCTGGAGGACATTATTTTCCGTTATTACAATATGAGGGATTATAATTGTCCTCCTGCAATTACCTTCCCTCCTCCAGAGGCTTTGTCACTGGGAATGATTGGCCTCTAATATTAACCCAAATGCATTTAATCAGCCAGTGCAGGTTCCTCATGCCGTATAATCACACTTGCAATTAAAAATGTATTACCTCTCTCCCTGTAAGGCCGGTCTGAGCTGTCGGATCAACGGTCAGCTCAGCCAGCCTGATTAGCATTATTTTACTGTGGAGATGTACTACACCCAACACTGTACATCCAACACTGTACATCCAACACTGTACTATACTCACAACGTTTAGTCAAATCTGCAGAAGAATTGTACCGTCAGACGCAGCAAAAGCAAGATGGAGCAAAAGCAGAGTAGAATCCTTCTTTATATCAAGAATGGAGGTCAGGCAGCAGAGTTTTGTAGAGTTAAGTGAGGCAGGAACTGCTTAATCACTATGCAGTCACATCCACCTGTGGATTCACATCATAAAATTATCATTAAGATCTGCATATGCTGACAATTTTTCAGTTACTGAACCCAAATTCAATCAACTGACCACCCAGGAGCTCCATATAACATTTTACTGATCTTGGAGAAACTGCCCCTCTCAATGTAGCTCATTGTCTCACAGTATGTCTGAAAGATTCCCCATCAGACTGCCAATCTGCTCCTCTCTTTTCTTAGTATCTTATCCCCCCAGCTGTATTTCCCTGCTCCTTGTTTGCCTGGTGACACACACTAATCTTACCTCGTTAGGTTTGTTCAGGGTTTATTTAATTTTATTTTATTTATTTAGTTTTTTTTTTTGGGGGGGGGGGGGGGGTATTTTCTGGAACAGCTAGTTCTTCAGCTTCACTATCGGCTTAAACTTGTCATGGCCGTGGAGGAAACGGGCGAGGAAGGGCAAACACGAAGGACTCCGGAGACATACATAACTCAAAAGGTTTATTAAAGATGGGGGAAAAGAATACAAAAACCTTTCAGAAGGGAGACGAAGGGAGACGAAGGGAGACGAAGGGAGACGAAGGGAGACGAAGGGAGACGAAGGGAGCACAGGAACACACGGTCACACAACGTCAACGACGCGACAGAGAACAAATGGAAACTGAGGGCTTAAATACACAATGGGTAATCAGGGCAAGAGGAAACAGCAGGGAACAACAGGTGAGGCAAATGAAACTAATTACACAGGGGAAGCAAAGCTAAACACAAAGCACAAGGAAATCACACTGGCAAAATAAAACAGGAAGTGATAAACCAAGGAACACGCAGACGAGTCACAACACTGGGAACATGACAAACATACAGGGAGGACAAACTCAGGAAATAAACTATTAACACAAAACGCTGGGCAAACAGCCCAGGACATGACAGTACCCCCCCCCCCCCCCCCCCCCCCCTCAAAGGCCGGCTCCCGACGGCCAAAACCAGAAACAAAACCAGACTAGGGCGGGAGGCGGGGGACCAGGAAGGAGGGCCCCAAACAAAAACAAAAAACCAGGCAGGGAGCAAACAGGAAGAAGGCCCAGGAACGAAACCAACACACAGGGGACAAAACAAAAACACTGGGGAAGCACAGGGGCAAGATCTAGAACACAAGGGCAAGGAAGCAACAATCAAAAGGAACAGAACAAACAAAAACAATGGCACAAGGCTTAACAGTCCAAAAACAAGAACAAAACACGGGGATGAGAAGAAAAAAACAGGACGAAACAAAAAGCGACGGCACAAGGCCGGATAGCTCCAATGTCAAATACAGGGGTCAAACACAAGGAACAGCTCAGGAGCTATAACAAAACAAAAACAGCAACCGACAAGGGGGAAAAAATAGTCCACAGTTCAGGAGAGTTCAGGGGAAGGTCAAAAACAGAGACCACAGTCCAAGAGGCCGTAGAGGCCAAGGGCAACAAAGTCCCAACGAGGGAGGCCGACCGCGCTCCCAGCGGCGTCGACGAGGAGACAGGACTGGAGGCCGACCGCGCTCCCAGCGGCGTCGACGAGGAGACAGGACTGGAGGCCGACCGCGCTCCCAGCGGCGTCGACGAGGAGACAGGACTGGAGGCCGACCGCACTCCCAGCGGCGTCGACGAGGAGACAGGACTGGAGGCCGACCGCGCTCCCAGCGGCGGCGGCAACGACAAGGAGGAGTCACTGGAAGCCAATTGCGCTCCCAGCGGCGGCGGCGACGTGGAGCAGGCACTGGAGGCCGACCGCGCTCCCAGCGGCGGCGGCGATGTGGAGCAGGCACTGGAGGCCGACCGCGCTCCCAGCGGCGGCGAGGAGACAGGACTGGGGGCCGGACGGGCAGCGGACACGGGCGACCTCGGACTCTGGCGTGGGACCCTCGGGCTCTGGCGTGGGACCCTCGGGCGGCGGACACGGGCGACCTCGGACTCTGGCGTGGGACCCTCGGGCTCTGGCGTGGGACCCTCGGGCGGCGCGGAGCGCTCGGACTGAGCGGGACCCTCTGGCATGGAGCACTTGGACTGAGCGGAGACCCCCAACGGCTCGGACAGAGCGGAGACCCCCAACGGCTCAGACAGAGCGGGACCCTCGGGCTCGGAGTGCTCGGACTGAGCGGAGACCCCCAACGGCTCGGACTGGGCGGAGACCCCCACCGGCTCGGACTGAGCGGGACACCCTGGCTCGGAGCGCTCGGATTAAGCGGAGACCCCCACCGGCTCGGACTGAGCGGGACCCTCTGGCTCGGAGCGCTCGGAATGAGCGGGACCCCCTGGCGCGGAGCGCTCGGACTGAGCGGAGACCCCCACCGGCTCGGACTGAGCGGGACCCTCTGGCTCGTAGCGCTCGGATGGCCGGGACCCCCTGGCTCGGAGTGCTCGGACTGAGCGGAGACCCCCAACGGCTCGGACTGAGCGGAGACCCCAAACGGCTTGGACTGAGCGGAGACCCCAAACGGCTCAGACTGAGCGGAGACCCCCAACGGCTCGGACTGAGCGGAGACCCCCAACGGCTCGGACTGAGGTTCAATTCAATTCAATTCAATTTTATTTATATAGCGCCAAATCACAACAAACTGTCGCCTCAAGGCGCTTTGTATTGTGGGTAAAGACCCTACAATAATACAAGGTTCAGGACTCCCCGGCTGCAGTGCAGGGCGCACAGCCGTCTCCTCCAACGACTGGGGCTGCTTAGCAGGGCATAGTTCAGGTGAGTCGGATGGTGAGAATGATGGCGACAAGGGAGCTAACTGGGACTCTGACTCAGAGACCAGAGACTCTACAGCAGTCGACGGGAGAGACTGGGGCTGAGACAGAGAAGCTGCTGAGACTGACAGGGAACCTGACTGGGAAGGAACTGGAATCGGGGAAGCTGACACTGGGGACGCTAAGGGAACCAAAGTTACAGAGGGAGCAGGAGCCGACGGGGACGGAGCGGAGGCTAGAGCTGGAGCTGACTGAGGATGAGGGAGAGCGGGCAGCGGCACTGATGAAGGCCAAGATGCTGTAGAGGGCCGGAGTGCCGGCTGGGTGGTCGTCATCCTGGGCAGCAGGGGCTGCTCAGGGGACAGTTTGGGTGTGTCAAACGACGGCTGCGTGGAAGCAGGCCGGGAGACGACTGGCTGCGTGGAAGCAGGCCGGGAGACGACTGGCTGCGTGGAAGCAGGCCGGGAGACGACTGGCTGCGTGGAAGCAGGCCGGGAGACGACTGGCTGCGAGCTAGAGAGAGCTGGCTGCGAGCTAGAGAGAGCTGGCTGCGAGCTAGAGAGAGCTGGCTGCGAGCTAGAGAGAGCAGACTGCGAGCTAGAGAGAGCAGACTGCGAGCTAGAGAGAGCAGACTGCGAGGAAGCAGACTGCGAGCTAGAGAGAGCAGACTGCGAGGAAGCAGACTGCGAGCTAGAGAGAGCAGACTGCGAGCTAGAGAGAGCAGACTGCGAGGAAGCAGACTGCGAGCTAGAGAGAGCCAACACTGGGCAAGCTGACGTTACCGGAGCTACAGAGGGAGCAGGAGCTGAGGGAACTGGGACTAAAGATGGAAAGACTGCAGATGGAGAGACCAAAACCGAACTGACTGGAGGGCCCTAGGGGATTACGGAGCTAACTGACGCTAAAGCAGAGGGAGCTGACTGAGAGGGCACAGAAACAGCTGACACTGGGGACCGAGGAAGAACTACTGGGGCTGACTGAGACTGGAGTGACGCGGAAGCGACTGGAGCTACAGCCGGGGCTGACTGGAGTGGACAGGGAGCGACAGGAGCTGGAGCTGACAGAGACCTAGGGAGAGCTACTGGACCTGGAGCTGACAGAGACCTAGGGAGAGCTACTGGACCTGGAGCTGACTGTGACCCTGCTGCAGCTACAGCTAATGGTGACTGGGACCATATGGAACATAGCTGAGGCTTAGGGCCTGCCGCTGCTGCAGGCGGCGTGGGGCGTGGCTGGAGAGGCGCTGCAGATGACACTGGAGACTGCTGTGAGGGCTTGGACCTGGCTGCCCCCACCCGCGGAACAGGAACGGGTGCAGAGGTCAGCCCGTCCGTGGCTGCCCCCACCCGCGGAACAGGTACGGGTGCAGAGGTCAGCCCGTCCGTGGCTGCCCCCACCCGCGGAACAGGTACGGGTGCAGAGGTCAGCCCGTCCGTGGCTGCCCCCACCCGCGGAACAGGTACGGGTGCAGAGATCAGTTCAGGGGTGTCAGAATGAAGGACCTCCATGACTAAGGCCCTGATTAGGGCAGGAAGAGAGTCCAAAAGCCAGGGATGTACTGACAATAGATTACGTAGCCTCTGCACTACAGCTTCCTTTTGCTCTTCACAATAAGGTTCCAGCCAC
This sequence comes from Archocentrus centrarchus, assembly GCF_007364275.1. Taxonomy (NCBI): domain Eukaryota; kingdom Metazoa; phylum Chordata; class Actinopteri; order Cichliformes; family Cichlidae; genus Archocentrus; species Archocentrus centrarchus. The sequence continues at coordinate 36,221,659 of NC_044355.1, read as the reverse complement.
AGATCACAGAGTTTATAAACAAAGTTACACACATCCGACCAGGACTCCTCAGCAGGGAAAACAGTCTTTGAAGACGAACATGAAACGTCTTTATCCTTGGCTGTCAGTGAAACCGGGAATTTGGGGCTTGGTTTTACAGCCTGTTCAAAAAACTCATGTCCTGGAGCGGCTACTTTGTTCGGCACAATGTCAAAGAACTCAGTCTTTTCATTAACAGGCAAAACAAAAGAGTTACTCACGGAACCTGTCGACTGAGTATGAAGCGGTGACTGCTGTGTGGAATCCTGAGGCTGGGGTGACTGTCTCCGCGGCGTTATACCACTCTGCTCCCGCGGCGATTCTCTCCGATGCTGCCGGAAGCTTGGGCTTCCTCCGTTAGCAGCCGGCAGCGGTGATGCGGAAGTGGTGGGAGGCCAGGGACCCCTGTGGCCCAGGAATCGGAAAAACGACTCCTCTGGGGTCATTCCGGGCGCCGGCTCCGGGGAAACGTCTCTTCGCTTCCTCCAATGTCTCGTCCTCCGTGGCTACGGCGACGGCCGAGGAAGGGAGGGGCCAGTGAGCGGAGTGACGGGTGAGCGATGGTGAGGGGGACTGTTCCGAAACGCTGGGCCCCCCAGCGCCAGACGAGTGCCGTTGTAGCAGCCAGAGCTTGCGGGGTCTTTAGTATGGTCGCGTCGTTCTGTCATGGCCGTGGAGGAAACGGGCGAGGAAGGGCAAACACGAAGGACTCCGGAGACATACATAACTCAAAAGGTTTATTAAAGATGGGGGGAAAAGAATACAAAAACCTTTCAGAAGGGAGACGAAGGGAGACGAAGGGAGACCACAGGGAGCACAGGAACACACGGTCACACAACGTCAACGACGCGACAGAGAACACAATAGTATTACCTTCTGGAGGAACACCTTTTTTAATTTTTGAATTGTAAAAGTGCCTGACCTGGAAATATTTAAATAAATCTCTATTCTCAAGGTTGTAATCCCTTTTCAGTTGCTCAAATGTTTTAAAAGTGTTACCTTCTACAAACTGGCACAAAGCCACAAGCCCTCTATCTTTCCAATCTAAAAAAGAAGAATCTAATTCTCCTGGTCGGAAATTTGAGTTACAGGAGGGCCACATCAGAAGTCCAGTGACATCTGCCAATCTGTACCTATCAACCACTTCTTTCCAGATTAACAACGTATCTTCAACTATACCATTCCCATTTTTGTCTGTAACTATTTTACCTCCCAGACGTGTCTGAGGTTGGGCCCCACCCTGGCTAAGTTCAATCTGTTTCCATCTAGTCTCCATTTCCAAGGAGCACCAGCAGACCATGAATCTCATCTGAGATGCGTAATAGTATTCTCTCAAATTTGGAAGAGCCAGACCCCCCTGGTCCCTATTAATTTGGAGTGTTTTAAATTTTACTCTTGGTCTGGTCCCGGACCAAATAAATCTGGAGATCAATCTGTCCCAGGCATGAAACTGTGCGCTAGATATTCTAGTAGGCAATGACATGAAAAGATATAAAAATCGAGGAAGTAGATTCATCCTCACTATTTCCATTCTAGCTGTGAAGTCCAACAATAACCTTGCCCAGGCTGTCAAATCTTTTTGTATGTTTTCAGTAAGATTATCAAAGTTCAAACTAAATAACTCATCCAAGTCTCGAGAAATGAATACTCCTAAATATTTTAGCTTTTTGGCATCCCACCTAAGTCCATATGTCTTTCTTATAAATTTACTAGGTGAGTAGTTAATTGTCAGAACCTGTGTTTTTGTGATGTTTAGACTGTAGCCCGACAGTTGACCAAACTCAGTTAATGCTGACATAACTCTGGGGAGCGTTGTATCTGGATTTTGGAGGTATGTGATTACATCATCTGCAAAGAGGGCAATCTTGTGTTCTATATTTGCAAAACTAACTCCCTTTATCCCATCATCCTCTCTAATGGCCTGTGCCAAGGGTTCAATGAATATTGCAAAAAGCGAAAAAGCGGCTTAGACAACATCCCTGACGGGTTCCTCTGTGTAGTTGGAAGCTGTTTGTTAGGTGCCCATTGATTTTTACCCTGGCCCGTGGTTCATCATAAAGTGATCGCAAGCACCTAACAAACTGGTTATTAAAGCCCAGGCGCTCTAGTACCTTATATAAAAAAGTCCAGTTGACCCTATCAAAGGCTTTTTCTGCATCTAAACTAATTAATGCGGCACTGAGGCCCTGCTTTTTAGCTTGGTCTAATATATGCAATGTTCGTCTTATGCTGTCATGGGTTTGTCGGCCTTTGATGAATCCCGTCTGGTCTTCATGTATTAGGTCTAACAAATAATACTCCATTCTCCGAGAAATTATTGATGTAAAAATTTTATAGTCGACATTCAGAATTGAGATTGGGCGATATGATTCGCAGTATTCAACATTTTTCCCTTCTTTAGGGAGGACCGATATTACAGCCTCTCTCCAAGATGGTGGGATCTCAGCTCTGCTCAATGTCCAGTTCAAAGATTCAAGCAGGACAGGAGATAGCTCCTTCCTGAACGTCTTGTACCATTCATTTGGGAACCCATCGCTACCTGGGCACTTATTACTTTTCAAATGTCCAATAACTGTATCTAATTCTTCCTGTGTGATGGGGGCAGTTAGAGTTTTGTTTTGGGTTAGACCTAGTGAAGGTAGATCCAAAGATGCCAAATAATTATCAATATCAGTTATGTTAACTGATCTTGGGGCAGAATATAGTGTTTTAAAATAATTTTCAAAGGTCTTATGTATTTTATCCATGTCATAGGTTAAATTACCATCAGAGGGTTCTCTAATTTTGGTAATCGAATGCTTCAAATGGTGTTTACGAAGTTGTCTGGCTAAGATCCGGGTAGCTTTTGGGCCTGATTCGTAGAATGTTTGTTTGCAGAATCTTAATTTTTCCTCAAGTTCCTCGAATATCATATCGTTTATTTTGTTTTTAGTTTTTGTTATTTGTTCTAAAAATTCTCCATTGTTAGTCATTTGCTGTTTTAGTTCTAAGTTCCTCAGAGTTTTTTCCAGTTCATCGTATTTTAACCTCTTTATTTTTTTAAGGTAAGCAGTTCTAGAAATTAGTCTCCCTCTCATTACTGCCTTGACCGTGTCCCAAACTAAGGTGGGATTTACCTGCCCATTATTATTGTCTTTTACACATTCCGTTATTTCTTTTCTAATCTCCTTTGTTGTGGATTCATTATTAAGAATACCTATATTTAAGCGCCATAATGTTGTTTTAGGCCTACTAGTCAGACAGATGGACAAATAGATAATATTGTGGTCTGAAATATCAGATGTTCCAATTAAGCATTCCTTCACTTTAGATCTATCAATGGTGTTCATCAGAAACAGGTCAATCCTGGAGTGGACTTTGTGGGTAGAAGAGAAATGGGTAAATTCTCTTTCTTTAATATGGAGACCCCTCCAGACATCAAACAGGCCCATCTCCCTGATCAGGATATTTAGGTCTTTTGACCTACCAGTTTTTTGTTTCTTATGGCTTGTCGTATCTAGAGCAAAATTAGGGATTGTGTTCCAGTCTCCAGCACAAATAAGAACTCCTTCGCTAAGTGAGATAATGATGTCAAAGAACGTTTTTAAGAAAGTCCTGTCGCTCTCTGGCGGTACATATACATTAACTATCGTGACCACAACATTATCAATTCTCCCCTTTATAATAACAAATCTGCCCTCTTTATCTCCCTTCTCAGATATCAATTCAAAGTTCAGTGAATTAGAAATCAGGGTGATTACCCCCCTCTTTCTACTGTTTCTACAAGAGCTATAAAACGTGTTTAAGTAACCAAGTGACTTAAATTTGTCATGTTCTTGTTTAGACATATGTGTCTCTTGTAAAAGAGCAATTTGTATCCCATCTTTCTTCAATTTGGCTAAGACCCTTTTTCTTTTCACTGGACTATTCAAACCGTTTACATTCAAGGAAGCAATTTTTAAATTATATGACAGTATTGTACATAAATACCTTGACTGATTTGGCCCCTGAATCCAAAACACGAACAGTAACAAAACAAAACAGTAACAAACTGACTTCCAAGGTGAGGAGAAGCTCCTTCTTCTCGCTCTTGACCCCGTTGGCAAGTCGAGGGTTAAACCTCTCAAACTGAGAGGGCCCAAAAAGGACGGTAGAAGCGCCTTTGGGAAAAAACACGTCCATCCTATTAGTCCAACGTAGAAAAAAGATAAACAGTGACCTCTCCCACGAAGTAGTAAATCAGAGCCTAGTCAAAATAATACTGCATTATGTCATGTTGTTCTGCCTATTTTCATTCGATCATGCTCCGCTGGAAATCCTGTAGTTTGTTCTTGGCTCTCAGCGCCACCGCAGCGCCGCTGTTATCCACCGGCTGCCAGCCCAGCAGCTCCCGAAGCTTCCACTCCGCTCTGGAAACACCGTCAGCTATCGCCGGTTCCACCGCCTGGATTCCGCGTCTCTTCAGCTCGTTGTAGGCTTCCCGGGCGCTGGAATATGTGCGAGTTCCTGATTCCCAGTGGATCCTTATGTTGGTAAACGGTGTTTGAAAGCGGATGCCTTTCACTTTGAGCGCTTTCTTGATAGCGTTATATTCTCTGCGCTTCTTCACTATCTCGGGTGCATAATCGTGGTCGAAGTGAATAATTGAAGAGCCCACCTGGATCTTGCCTTTTTTCCACACTTCTCTTAAGATCTTTTCCTTTGTGGAAAATTCCAGAAAGTTGACAATAATAGCCCTCGGTGGTGATTCGGGTGGGGGTTTACTTGTCAGAGTGCGATGTGCGCGCTGTATTTTCAAGTCCAGGTCCTCCGGTAGTTGTAGCTGGCTTCTCAAAAGCGTTTCGATATACTGTGTAGTGGAGTTCCCCTCCTGACCTTCTGGCACCCCAAATACACGAACGTTGCTTCTTCTGGAACGGGACTCTAAATCAAGCACTTTAAGCTGTGTTTTCCTCTGTTGTTCGATGCAGAAGCACAGCGCCTCCGTTGCCTCCTTTGCCCAGGTCTCTACTTGATGAACGCGGGCCTCCGCCTCATCAACACGCTCTGCCAGGCCCTGTACTTCAGTGGCGATATTGTCCAGCTTACCGTTGATCTCATGTCCCAGATGGTCGATATTTTGTTGTAGCTTTGCATTATCCCCCTTTAAGGCAGTCTTCAAATCGTCGATAGCCTTAAGAATTCCTTCCGAGTCCATGTTCGTTCCAGTGCTTTCAGCGTCTGAGCTAGCCACGTTGTCGTTAGCTTGTTTCAGGCACATGGTAGCCTTAGCTACTAGGGCACTTTTATCCTGAGCTTTAGGCATTTTTGTCGATTTTTTATGGCTCGACATGTTTCCCCTCCCGTTCATAAATTATTTTATCGAAACCGTGAGCGGATTAACGAGTTTTGAACGGAATATTTTGAAGTTAAGGTGGGAGAGAGGCTCTAACGCACCCGTCTACTCCATTTGCTCCGGAAGTCCCCCCAGTTGTACTTTTATTTAAGTACAGAATGCCTGTACTTTTGCCACCTCTGCCTTTAAAACACTGAGCCACATTCATATGAGCCGTATTGTCTCAAAACCACTCACAACATATTGTCATCTACATATATATCTATGAGAGGAAAAAAGTAGCATTTTTAAGGGTAGAAAATACTACTTTTCACTATAAAAGACCTCAGATGTTCTTATGAGTAGCCATTTGTTACATGAGCACTTCAGTTTGGATTGAAGACTTAATTGTCTGTTTTTGTAAATATTGTTTTTATCTAAATGACTGACTGGGGCTTTTAAACTAGATTTTATAGCAGTGAATGAGCTGCATTAGACTGTACAACAGTCTCCTGTGTGGTCAAACTGCTCACTGTTAATCACGGCAATAAGATAAGCATAATTGGATATTTGATTTCCCGCAGCGTGTGAGTGCATGTACAGACAACATATTGATTTCCTCTGTCTTCATAATGAAAATGATTTACTCTCAGTAAAGAAACACTCTGACTCTTATTGGCTCACCGGCGTGATAATTATTGTGTGTGTTATGTTCTATGAGGATGCTGTCTCTGCCTCCAATACTCTCTCCCGCTGAACAAACGGCTCACTCCAAATCACACCATCAGTCTCTGCTGGGTTTGAAATGTGACGACTGAGACCCGCTGCTGGGATTTCTATTGGATCATGGTCATCAGCTTCCAGCAGCCAAGCAGGCGGCCTGCAGAGGATAGAATAGGTGAGAGGCATGCTTGTTTTCATTCTGACTGTTTATATTGACAGTGTTTTACATGATAATACACAAGAGATGGTCTTTGTCAGTTTATCTTTAATGTTTGACTGATGAAACTGATGATTATCCAACTCTATAACAATAACAAAATGAGAGATGTTATTAAATTGCTGAGAAACATAGCAAAATGCCAACCATTAAAGTTGGTAGGAACAGATGACATCCATGTCAAAATAATATAAGATACTGAACTCAAACCTCATTACCTTGGATGTCCTGCACCCACCCCACTTTATTCAAAGCTTAGTGGGTCAGAGCCACCTTTAAGAAATGTCAAAGAGCTGACATAATGAAAAGAGGGTTTGTCACTGTTCAGGAAAAATTGTGGTTTGGGTTAAAATGCACTCTAACCTCAGACATTAAGAATACTCAGTACGTTAAAATATGTCAGGAGTTGTAACCAAGCTCCAAACGTCAGCAGTTCAGTGTTGGAGTTATGGTATAAATTCCATTCTGTTTATTATAACTTATCATATCTTCTGTTTGTATATTTTCTACAAGTTGTTCTATGTACATATGATACTGTTGTTTTTATGTTTGAAATGGGAACACGTGGTGGTATTTCTTACAAAGGAAGTTGTAGTTACCTGCAGGCTGTTTCAAGACTGCAGAGAACACATATAGGATACGTGTCTCGTATACGCCATGTTACATGCGCACATGTCACAGTATGCTTACGACCATATATGGTAGAGAAAAAGCCAAGAATGTTCTTTATTACATGCTGTAAACTGCGTTTGGTGTAACCCACGTGATCTTATTGTGAAAATCCGAATAAAAGCGCTGCGCAGGAAGCCGTCCTTCAGGACAGATAACTTCCGCTCAGCCGCGAGCTGAGTTCAAGGAACGGATCTCTCCTCCTTGCGCAAGTTCAAAAGAGTTGTGTGTTTGTTCTCTGAGTTATTAAAATGATCTGAACCTATCATTCAGAATGAAACTTTTCTCACTGTTGGCACTACAGACATATCGCAGCACTTATGTCAAAAGACATAAATCTGTAGTGCAGTCTACATTCTTTATCACAAATCAACTGCATGTACTAATGATTAACAAAATCATATTACAGTATATGATAGCCTATGTGTGCTGATTTATTCAGGATATAATTATTATTCTCAGGGGTGTTTTCAGGATTTTTTTAGGGCAGCACAGGAACCAATCAAAAGGGGTTCACAGGAGAATCTGAAGATGTTCACAGAAATTTTTTAGATCAAAGCATCTCAAAATTGGTCAAAAATTCAGAGATTTTAGTTGTAGACAGACCCACTCTATTAGCGTGCATTAGGAAATGTGGCTCCTCATAACAATATGGCAGCCGCAATGAAGTACAATATTTAATGACATAGTGACCACAGGAATACAATGGGTGCAGCTGCATTACATTCCAACAACAACATGGTCCCCGGATTGATCGCACCATTCAAGACAATCCGTTGTCAGGCATGCATACAAGCACGTGGGGGCCATACAAACTACTGAATACCATTTTGAGTTGCTGCAATGAAATTTCAGCTACATGGACTAGCCTGCTGCATCATTTTTTTCTCTTTGGTTTTTGGAGTATCTTTAAATTCAGCCCTCAATAGACTGATCATATTCATTTCCATCAAAATGATGTGGCATCCTTTCACTCATGACTCACCCAGTCCATATCAGTATAGTTATCCAGTATGATTTTTCTCTTTTTTTTAATTGAGATCTGATGGGTTTTCAAAGTGTTCCTTTAATTTTATTTTTTTGAGCAGTGTATATTATGATTCAGTACATAATACAATTTATTATTCATAAAGTAAATATTTTATTTTACATAAAAATAATGACAGGTTTAATTAGTCAGTTGTTAAATGATGAATGATGTTTACTGTAAAGTTTTAGCATTCCTTGTGAATCCATTCACTAATGAAACAAACATTTATGGCTTTGCTTCTGGAAGATTCCTGAAACTGTGGAAGCTGCAGTTGGAAGAAATGGAGCCTCTCCACCTTGGCTGAGTTTCCTTGTGTATTAATCTCTTGCTGTCCTCTCTCTCGTCACAGTCTGTGGTGTACTAACGAGTTTATGTTAGCGAGGTCACTCAGGCAGCATCTGATGGTGCGTGGCAGTCTGTAGTTATCGTTTAGTTTGTTTTTTTATCAGTAACTCTTTCACGAAGCAGAAAATGTGGGCTGCGGTGAGCTGAGCGCAGACGGCCATATACTAATCATTTGTGATAGTCTGGTAAGTAATGGGATTTGTTAATTGGGCCTGTCCTCCCTGGGGATGTTTTCTGTGAATATTAATGGAACGCTCAGCTAACCTTCCTCCTGCAGTCACTTGAACTTCAGCCGCCTCAAACGCACCGATTTTTGTTTCACGTTGCCATCACTTTTATCTCCAAGAAAACAAACCTGCCACCGACTACTCCAGCAATCAGTACCTTGGAGATATTTATTACCACACTATAGGGGTAGAGAATTCCCACAATGCTTCTTGCAGTCAGGACGCCAGGCTGTGTTATGCTAGAGTTATAATTGTGTTGGCAACGTCCTCAAACAAGGTGTCTGTCTTCTGTGGTTTCATATCATTAAGCTGTCAGGGTCTAAAACCTTGAAAGTACCAACTTGATAAAAAAAAATTATGATTAATAAACCAATAAATCATGGTACAAACATGATTTACAGAGATTTGTTTGGTTCAAATGTCTTCTATAGTCTTAATATATTATAAACTCAAACTTATGTTGTTTCAGGTTCCTCAATGGCCATCGAGAACCTTGTGGTGGTGATCCCCAAAGACACTCTCAAAGTTTTCATCAAAGCATTTTATTTTAAATCAGACAGCAGCATTTCATGTAACACTGGGTCCTTGTCTTCTTAAACATTTATATGTGGAAAGTCTGTCTGGATTGTGACAACAAGGGATAAAGTGGTGACAAGGCCAAAACTTCAAAAAGACACATTTTCTTGCCTACCTGCTGTAGCTGTGCCAAAAGTTTGTTTTCTTTCTTTTGGTCTCCGGGATTTGATTTTTAACACTCCAGAAATAGGAGGAGGGGTGCTGTGTTGCAGGAAAATTTAATACAATGAACCTTTAATAGTTTCACTCTTCCTGCTCTTTTTTTCTTTTATCCTCTCCTTCTCATGCACCTGCTTCTCCTCCTCCTCCTGTTCTGGGCTACAGCTGACTCGTCCCCAAAAGAGGACATGGTGTCCTGCCTCCCTCCCTCCCTGTGTGTCCTTGCTGTCATCAGCTTGGTGTTGGTGTCCTGAACGTTCTGTACTCACCGTCCTTTCCTTTCCTCTGCTGTTCTGTCCTGGCTGCTATATTGGTCCACCCATTGTTTCTAAAAGTGTCTCCAGCTTGTGGTGGTGCTTCCTCACTGCCCTTGCCCCTCCTACCACATCAAGACAGCTGCTGTTTGGCTCAGCGAGGAAAGGAGGGGGCATGTCGACACTGATTGGCTCCTTTGGCGCACAGAGAGGCAGGACGACACCTGCTGGAGCTGATGGATCACCTGTCTGCAGGAGAACCTGCTGTGTTCAGGACGCTGGCTGCCGAGGAGGACAAAAGGTTCACCCCGTTTTGTCCTGACACCCAGAACATTCCCTCTGAGCTCTGAAATAAAACAGACTTAAAGGATAACTATGATATTCTGCATTTTTGAGTAAAGCCAAAGCAGAATCAGCAGTTATCTTTACCTCTGTGCCATAGAGCACCATTGGTGTTTTAATGAGCCACACTGTTACAATGGTGACATTACAACCTACATTACAACAAACACACACTGTAGTTTATGTTGACTCAATCCCATATTCACTGGCCTGCTTCCCCAAATACTCAATGGAGCACCAAACGTGGATTAATCTACTGCTGAAAATAGCCCCCAACACATCCACTGTTTCTTCTAGTTTGAGTCATATTTGTGACCACGCTGACTGGTGGTCTGGTTGCACTAACAGGGCTTATTCCTGTTCACATATTTCCTTGTAAATCTTATGGTGTGTTCAGATGAAATGTGAAACAAAGCTTTGTGTGATCAAATACAAAGTCACGGCCCAGCTCCTGATCCACAACAAATAACACTGAGAATCCATTTAGTTGGAATTTGAAGTGTCCGGCTGTTTAAGTATTCTTAATGTGAGGTGTGCTAATCAGTGAGTCGGCAGCTGGAGGAACATTTGAGGTAAAACTTAAAATAAGAACAGGAGACACCAAAAAAGAAACAGTGCAGGGAGAGCAGACAGAGGTGAGCAAAGAGGGAGACGTAGCCTGAGATGCCGCAGGGAGACTGGCCAGGTGCTCCCTATTCCATTAATTAGCTCTGCCTACCAGGAACATGCAAGAAAACACAGACAGATAAACAGAGAGATAAAGGAAAATCTTATGCTACTCAGGTGTCTGTGTTGATATTTTACTTCTGATAAATGATTTTAGATGAATTATGTTTTCTTATAAGTCAAGATTTTCTTTGTTTGGTCCTCTTCATGCCAGTAATTTACAAATCACACTGTTGTTATAGGCAGCAGTGATGTATTATGTTAACAACAATGGCGGGTGACACCCATTGAAATGTCCTCTCACTAACTTGAGAACTGTTTGGCCTACAGTTACCAGACTTTAGGGGTAGATAGCTTATGACCGAAGCAAAGTTGGGATTGTATATGGGGTCACAGGGGTCTAGATCAAGGTTACTGTTACTTAAAATAGAAAAGTCATGTCCACTCAATAACTGGGTGACAATGAACAGGGTTAATACAGTGTGGCAGGTGTATTTTGGCCCGCTAGGCAGATGATCTACTTGCATCTTTGCGTAGAGGTGTTTCTGTGCCCCTCCTGTTTCAGCATGTCAAAATGTTTTCCCAGTTTTGTGTAAAAAAGCATTAATGACATGCATGGAGCCCTGACCTTAGAACTGGAAACCTAGCAAGCAGCAAAATGGAGATTTGTAACATGTGGTTAACATTTTTAAGGTGTCCATTTTAAGCTTCTCCTGGACAAAATAAAGTAGTTAACATTAAATAAAACCAAAAAGTGACTAAACTTGAAATTAAAGTCTTTTTTGCAGTGTGCTAGTATTACCTGGGGACCTGTAGTAATTTGCAATAATTGCAGAGTTTGTTTATGAACTTATTCCTGTGCGTATTTGAGATGTCCATAATTTAAGTAAAAGTTTCACTATAACTGACCTATAATTAATCAAATAAAACCAAACAGAGCCCTTATGGAAATATTGGACCCTTGAGACTTGTGATTTGTGCATTTTGTGTTTGTGTGTGTGTGTGTGTGTGTGTGTAATAGCAATAGCAATATAGAAATGACAACCGTTTGGACAGCACATTCAATCCAAATTCAGGAGGGTTTCTGTTGCTACACAATATGAATACATAAAATATAAAATAAGAATGATAAGATGAAAAACATGCACGGATGATATTAAGAATGGAATGTTTAGCTGTCTTTGAACAAGCTCAAAAGTTTTTGTGCTAAGTCAAGAAGTGAAGTGAAAGTGAAAAAAAAAAACAAAAAAAACCCCACAGAATTTGTATGTAAGGTCATTTCAAAAACACAAAATCCCCTGGTAATAACAAAGTTGTGTAATTAAGACTTATATCTGAATATTGAAAAACAATAAATAGAAGGTGGTGCAACAAGAATCTGCAGCTACAACTTCCAGCCAGCATTCCTGTGTGTTTTTGCAGGTTCTTCCCGTGTATGTATGTGTGGGTTCTGTCTGGGTACTCCACCTTCCTCCCACAGTCCAGAGACGTGCATGTTAGGTTAATTGCTGATTCTAAATTGGACATAGGTGTGACTGTGAGGTATGAATGGTTGTCTCTACTCTGTTAGCACTGGTAATCTGTGCCCTGCCTCTCACCCGCTCACTTTTTACTTTTGTTTCATTAGCTGGTCAGATGCTTGGGTTCGAACATGCTCCTTCACATCAGTAAATCTGCTCATTAACCTTCTGGAATCTAGGGTATAATTGGCTATTTTTGACTACTTTTGATTTTACCTTTATATTTCACCTAAAAAACTGTTTACTTTGCATTGTTTGGTATAATATTTTTCAGCACAACCTCACATGTGTGACTGCACACTTATTTTTCCATTTTGGCACACTGTATTACCACAATAGTCCTAAAATCACAGAAAAAAACATAAAATCAGAGTAGAAGTTAGTGGTTTTCGCAGTAAGAAAGAAAATCTAACATGTTTAATAATTTATTTATATAACTTGCATAAGTTGCATATGTATAGCGACAGAGGGTGCCATCACAGGCCTGACACTTCCAGGTGTGTCCCTCCTCCTGTTAAACACCTGAAGACAGCGTTTACATTTGAGTCTGATTTGGTGGCTTTTCTGTAGCTTCTGCCTCATCCATGACTACACAACACACTAAATACACCACACTACACACTAACTATACACTCCAAACATGCTAAAATCTCAAACTATCAATATCACCATCTGCCTTTCGCCCCATCACTCACACAACTTTCACCTGTTCCTCAGCAACCAGATGCCACACGTTGCCATATAATTTCCTGATTGGCTGATGTGATGCATTTTGTTTTGTTTTGTTCTTTTTGTTTGATTTTTCCTTGAAAGCACTTCCTGTTAACACAGACCCCGTTTTTACCGTTTCTTCCTGCACCAAACACGGATCACACATGAAGAAAAAATACAGGTAAAAGCATGTTGCAAATTACTGATCATAACGATGGTTTTACTTGGCATACCAACTCATGTTTAAACAGGGACTGAGCGCGGCTGCATCCTGCTGCTCCGTCATCTTAAATCAACAATTTGGAGTCGACGACACGTCTGTCAACTGCAGAGGGTTAAGGAGTGAGAGATCCTGCTCACTAATGCCATAACTCAGTGCATCAGGATACCTTGTGTGTAAATGAACCATGACATCAGCTTTGACAAAATGGTACAAGCGGACACTGTGGAGATGAGAATGTGCTGAAGTTACAGACAATCAGCAATTAGGCTGAGAGTCTTTAAGCAGGGTACTCGAGCCAAATCCCACGGTCCAAAGACATCCATGTTAGGTTAGTGGGTGATTATAAATTGGCTGTAGGTGTGGATGTGAATGTGATTGATTGTCTGTCTCTTTGTGTTAGCATGCAGTAGACTTGCAGCCTGTCCAGGATGTACCCCACCTCCCAACCCATGGCAGTTGGGATAGGCTTCAGCCCCCAAGTCCTGAATTTGGATAATGTCTCAAGATGCTTTATATTGTAAGGTAAAGACCCTACAATAATGGATAGATATCTGAAAATAATGGCACCACACAGGCCATGAACATCCTGTGTGAAAGTTCTGTTCTTCACTGCAGGACCTTCACCTCAGAAGGCAGAAGTTCCTTTTCCTCTTTTGACATTGTGGAATTAGACAGTCACAAGATGATGGAAAACAGCAAAAGATGCAGCCAGTTCTTAATTTTAAAATCGGATTTGTAAAAATAATATATTTAATACTATTGAACAACATTGCATTTAGAGGTTAAAAAGAATTCCACTTGCATCAAGGCTGATATAGTGACACATCACTTCCTGCTGGTCAGTATTCAATATTCTGCTGTCAGATAAAGCTGATATGTTCAGGCGTCCACATACTTCTTGTGTTTTTGTCAAAGTCATCTTCATCCTTTAATAACTCTGACTTATCTTTGTTTTCACCACACAGCAGTGCCATCATGTGCTGTGCAAAAACTATTTTCCCATATTACTCTCCACCCTGTGTGTTTAGAAGTATTAAAGACACAAACAGAAAGAGAGTCATCATCATCTCACCACGCTATTTTGAGCAAACGTACAGTGCTGTGTGAGATGAAAACGAAAGGCATGAAGGAAGCGAACGAAGCTCCACTGAAAATCATCTCAGAAGAAATTACATGAAATAATCATGTCAGCAGCAGCGGGAGAGAGAGAGAAGCTTTTCCTTTTATAGTTATTTCACAGCATATTCCTATACTTATTTTAAGTAGAAGGCCTTTTGATCCCATGACCCACTACCATCCAGAAACTTCTGTCTATGTCCTTCTTTTTGTTTTACTTGTTTTTACCTTTGTCGATCAGCACGGCGATGGTTAAAGAGCAAGCCAGTGTTCTCCCAGTCCAGTCGGATCAGTTGGGGCCCGGGATAACAACAACTGCGGAGAGGAGAGGGAGGAAGAGCCAGAGAGACAGATGGAGGGAGCTGAGCAGCTGAAAGGAGTTCATTCTGTTTCTGCACTTTCTTTGTTGGTGGCGCAGTTAATCTTTTCCCTGTAAGAACTTATTGTTTTCTTTTTTTAAAGTCAGATATTATTTCCTGTAAAGACAGTGTAGTCTAAAGCATTCATATAACTTGATAAAAAATAATATTTTCATATTAGCCGCATTGTTGCTGCAGATGTTAAAATACTGATATGCTCAGACTCTTCACCGCCAGCTCCTGGCAGTCATGGTGCACATAAGGCTCAGTACAGCATCTGACTGACTGGGTGCTTCTCTTCGGTTTTTGGAAGTGATTCTGGGTTTCTGCTGGATTTTTCATTTTTGTCTGTTGTCTCCCGTCTGTCTGTTAATTTTTGTCTGTAAGTTTACCTCCTGTTTTATTTTGAAGGTAAGGTCTTCATATGGTTTTCAGTGTTTTTACTTCCCTCCTTTATTCCCCCCCCCCCCCCCCCCCCCCCCCCCCCCCCCCCCCCTATAATTGTGTAGATTGAGTTCACCTGTGCCCATCATCCCCACTGTGTTATGTAATCTTCTTCCTCTTTCTTTACCCCATTCTCTCTCATTTCAGATGTAATTCCCATTAAATATCTTTCATGATTATCTATTTAAGTCCACATAAAAAACTTTAAAATGCTTTTAACCAACCTGACACTTCAGGTTCTCATCAGCAAAAGTAGAGATTTTTAGGCTTCACATTATCAATTTTTGACTTTTCAAACAAATTAAATAATTCTTATGTATCTTAATTGCTCTGTTATGTTATCCAAAATTAATGTAGGCCTGCCACCTGCTATAATGCTAATTGTATGGTGGGTCAGACAGAACAGCGGGGCTGCTGTGTGCACACTGCTGCACACAAGAGGAGAGCGGAGGGACACTGAGAGGCATGAGGGAGTTTATTTCTCTCACACTGTGACCATGAACAGAGAGGAGGCTGAATATTTCTCACAGAACTGAATCATACTCAACCTTACAAAGAGTCACAAATTTTAGCCTACCTTTAGGTAGCTGCAGTTAAAACAACACTGAGTTACATTTGCCTGGGTCTTTAATCCATTTTTAACTTCATTGTTTTTTCAAGTTTTAATATGAAAAATTGTTTAATTTTTTTAGCAGATTAACAGGCACATTACCATTTTTTTTTTTTTTTTTTCAGTCACATCCTACGGAGAAATAGCTTCCATCTCTCCCCAATCCCGGTGGTTGCTGACATTGCAGCTAACTTTCCTGACATGCCAACAGATGAAAACACTGCGACAGACACAGCCAGAACTCGCCTTACCAGAGGCTCAAGTTCAACCACAGCAGCAACACCCGAGTGTCATTACCCCATGAGCAACAGGAAGGTTCCAAGTCACCTCCAGGACTTTGTTTGCTCATAGGTACAGAGAGCTGAGTGGGCCATGGAGCAGGTAGTCTACCCCACCAGAATTGTTTAAAATATTATAATTGTTAAGTTAAAAATAGAGAACTGTCAATAGTAGACACAGAAAATGTTTTGCACTTTGAAGTGTTAGGTTGATACAGTACTGCTGAAGTTAAACAAATGCCACTTGTCTCAGAACGGGGGGGTGTAGTATCAGCTCAATTAGTGCATGGGGTAGGAACCTTTGGTGTGGGCTATGTGAAGGAAAAAGAGGGGGAGCTCTTAATAAATGGACAGAGTTCTGGTCCGGGCAGTCCGTGTGCAGTTCTAACAACAGGAAAGTCATTCTCACTGCTCGTAATGCAGTTCTCAAATCAGTGACACATTCCCCACATCAGCCGTTCTCATTGTTTTTGTGCACATGTCTATTTTTTCTACAATACTTCACTGCTGCAGGTATTTGTTATTGTGTTGTTGTCAGTGGGAACTCTAGCTCTCTCACGTTCCTGAATACTGTCCAGCACTGGATTAGTGCTTTCAATCAAATTACTTCAGACGTTTTTTACATCTGTATGACAGAGCGAGGCTGGTCACACACTGTCGGCGGCAGCAGAGAAATTGCCCTTCAACTGAAAGCAAATACAAGCACACGTTCTCTGAGGTTTAGTTGAAACAAGCAGAAATACATACTCGTGTCACAGGTGCATGTGATAAAAACACACACGAATACATTGTTAAAAAAATAACTACTTTGATACCCAGAAATGTAATCATACTCCAGCTCCATCTTTCCTGCCTCTCTTTGTCTCTTTGAACCATGGATGGTGGCATTTCTTCAGAGCCAAAGGGAAGGAGAGGGTGCTGACAAATGAAGGTGAGAAGGAGGTGTGAGGTCCAGCATGTTCACACCTTTGGAGGGTGCAACAGGAGAGGGTCTAGAGTCAGCATCTATTTTCTGTACAGATAATATGAAGCTCAGCAGTTAAAGCATCATCTTTGCCTCTTTCACTGAAGATAGCAAAATCAAGTAGAGGCTGGGCCTACAATGCTGACATTGGCAATGTAAGACCCATTTTATTTTTTTCTAATGTTATGCATTTGGACATTCATTCAGGTGTGCTACTAGAGGGACAAGAACACCATGTGGACTGTAATGATAAAGTGGAGGCAAAGATGTTTGGACTTGTGGAGCACGTGTCAGAAACAACTTAGGTAGCGCAGAGTACCGGATTACTGGAAAGCTGATTCAGTCAACAGTGTCTTAAGTAAGAATTCTCCTTATCATCAGAGACCTCCTAATTATGTACAATCCTGGAGAAGAGGTGTGAACAATAAGGTCATTGGCACAAAAGCATCTGCCTGTGGAAACAGAACTTTATAAAGGTAAAGGGCCAGTTCACTAAAGAACACTTTGCTCTGAGCCATTTCTCCAGTCTCCAGGATTTTGATATTCACAAGCAGTACAATGCAGTTTTTTTCTTTTTTTTTTTTGTCTGGCAGTTTTTGCAATTAGAATGATCCGAATACACTGATGTACCAAACATATTTGCTTTTACAAGAACAGCTCTATAAGTTTGCCAGTACTTAACTGTAAACTGCTCTACGGTAAATACTGTAAACAGATTCACAGTAAAGTACTGGCAACCACAGCTGCCAGTATTTTACTGTAAACATGTTCACAGCAAAATACCGCAAACCAGGTTTACGACAAAATACCATAAGGCGGGTTCACAGTAAAATACCGTAAACCGGGTTCATGGTAATATACTGTAAACCAGGTTCATGGTAAAATACCGTAAGCTGGGTTCATGGTAAAATACTGGCCACTATGGTTGCCTGTATTTTACTGTATAAAATACGGTGACAATTTAAAACCATTTATGATAAACAATTCCAAATACAAATGATATACCTTAAACCTAATTACAGTCGTTGATGAAAAACAGAACTGTGTGATACATACTGTGTGATAGTATTTTATTTTAAAAATCAACATTACATTCAAACAGCGGCAGCTGTTGCCAGAACTTCACCCAGAAAAAAAAAAGAGAACACCAGTGGCTAAGATTTTACAACCAACTGCCCGTGGTTAATTACAAAGAAAATAACATATAAAGCCCATTGCAAACAAAGACATTGTTGAAATATAAATACTTTTTGTATTTAGACATTCTTTGGGAAAAATTTGTAGTTGTAGTGTCACCAGTTCTGCTTGAGTACCCCCATTAGTCACCAGGTGTTTGCTGTGGAATTGAAGGATCCTCTCTGCAGCCAGAATAACAAAATAAAATAAAGCAGTAATAATAAGAATGATAATATTATAGTTCTTACACAAATGAATTAAACAAATTTTCAGTTAGATGACATACATACCCTGAATGTAAAATATACACCATTTCATTGTGTACATATTAAGTGTCTTTAATGCAAAAGTCACAAAGATCCTCCTAGAGAAAGAATGCAGTAAGTGTCTGCATTAATATTAATTTCCAAAGCCAATCTGCAACTGTTCAGTAAAACTGCAAAAAAATACTGCAACTTCAGTAATGTGGACATGTGATGCTGATCAGAAAAAAAGAGTTATGAGTTAGCATAATTACTGGAGGTGAACATTTGTCAGACATGAAAAAAAATCCAAAAACAAACAAAAATAACACCATCAAAAAGAAAACAAGACAAAAAACAAATTATCAAACTGCTGCCATCGCACATCTCTGTGAAGCTGGCAGCACTTCATTCTCCACTGCACTGTGCTGAGGACAAGGATACATTATTTTGTTGTGTTTAAAAATTGTAAATAGACATTAGAGAAATCACTGCCATAAATGTTTATTAGAAATAAAGCAGTAAGAAGGACAGTACAGAGGTGGTTCTTATAAACAGATGCAGTGCCCCCACCACAGCCTGTGGAGCTGTAGTAGGTGGACAAAGCTGCACCAGTAGGCAGCAATCCTTTGGTCCCAGCTAAGTCTCCATTAAGGAATAAAATAATATTTTGATAGGTGATCAAAAATTTGTCAAATATTGCAAAGGTCCAGGACAACTGGACCCAAAGAGCTGATGCTGGCAAGATGTTAATCATATCATTTAGGTTCTGGATTTCTGTAGTTCTAAACATCAACAAATACAGAAATTGAACATGAAATGGCTACACAGTGCTTACAAAAGCAGATTCATCTAAAGCATTCTGTTGAATCAACACACACTGAACTGTGCAACCACTTACCTCTATTTATCCTTGACAAGACTGGTTTCTGATCAGACAGGTAGATTGGTAGGACAGCAAAGTAGTTGATTAAGTTCATCTGAACCACTGGCAGGTCAGAAGAGAGCACTGACAGGACCAACATCCTCCTAAGTTAGAGAGGTATCAACACTGTCACTCTGCTCACTGCACATGTAGCAAATTACATTCTAATACATTTCACACTCAAATCCATAAACAGTTGGGCCTCACCTGGTAGCACATGCACCACATGTCACGCTGGCCAAGGTTCGATTCCAGTTTGGGCGTTTTGCTGCAGATCATCCCCTCTCTCTGCTGTGTTTCCCGTCTGTCTACTGCCACTGTTCAATAAAGTAGGCATGCCACAAAGATACAAGTAAAGTAAAATACAGAAATTATAAATAAAGAAATGATAAAATAAAATAACAAACAAAATAATTTAAAAATCTTTAACTATCACCATTTCAAAGTGTTAACAGCTGTCTTAGAGACAAACATTAACAGGAGCAGATGCACTATGTCAGGGGTGGGCAACTCCAGGCCTCAAGAGCCGGTGTCCTGCAGGTTTTAGATGTGTTCCTGATCCAACACACCTGAATCAAATAGGACTATGGAGAACTTGACTGCATACTGAGGAGGTAATTCAGCCATTTGATTCAGGTGTGTTGGATCATGGACACATCTAAAACCTGCAGAACACTGGTTCTCGAGGCCTGGAGTTGGCCACCCCTACACTGTGTCCTGGGGTTAACATGAGATTTGGCAGATTGGGTAAACCTAATATCTGGTGTAGCAGCGATGCAGCAGGGAAGAATTTTACACACTGGTCAGCTGACATCTGCTGCTGCACTTTGGTTTACTGCTCTTTGTGGATATAACTGAATTCAACAACAAGGAGCAGAGAGATCAGCTCAAACACTCAGGCATTAAGTACCAGTCCAGTCCTTAAATTTAAACTGATGCCTGCTAACATTGGCCATTAACACCAAAGCCTGCTCTGCACTAGTCTAACACACTGCATCACCGTACATGTCACCACAATACTTAAAATTAACTACTTTAGCCTGCACTAAACTGCGTGGTATTTTCATGTAACCTTTGAATAACAATTATTACATTTTAGCTCACAGACACACTGTGGTCCAAACTGCACAGTTTGTCGAGCAGTTTGAAACATTTCAAATCACCTGCAAATTACAAACACTCTGTTTATGCTGCTCACCTTCTATAATGCTAGCAGAGCTCTAGTTACAGAGCTGATATCTCCATGCTGTCACCATGGAGATATCAGAGACTGCCGCTTTTCCACTAGTACCTACTCAGCTCAGCTAGACTCAGCTTGGCTTAGTTTTTAGGGTATTCCATGGGCGCTAGTACCTTGTTCTTGTGGTTTTAATGGCAGTGGGCAAACCAGCTTATAGGTGCATTACTGCCACCCACTGGACTGGAGTGTGGACCAGGAGGTGCTACCACATACTTTTTTAGTACCTACTCAGCCGCGGTTCCAGGTGCGCCAAGTTGATTGAAAATGTAGAAAATATGGCATCAACAGGCTGCATGCCACTGATTGGCCAGGCAGTGATGTCACTAGATGAGTCATGCAAGCAACTCCTTCACAAGCATCAAACCTGCCGTTTTTGAAACCTACCAGCATGCTGATGTTTTTGTGCTCAGTGCCTGATGACAGAATCCATGGAAAAGAGACAAAATTGACCACTGTACAGTATTAAGTATCAAACTGCCTTTCAGATTGATTACTCACTAACTGAAGATGCTCTGGTCCACTTTAACCCTGATTATAACTCCGGTAAAAATTAGCCTTAAAATTCTCGTTATCTACAACATGTCAGCGAATGCACCTAAATAAACAGTTCATTTTGATTAAGTTTGCCATGAGGAACACAACATTTCAATGTCTTAAACAACTTCCCCCAAAATTACAGCTGAACATTTCCTTAGTTGTTAAAGTTAACTCTGGCTTTACCTCCACAATGCTGGGTCAGGTCTTCACTGCTGCTAATAGTATGGTAAATGGTAAATGGACTAGCTCTTATATAGCGCTTTTCTACTCAGTCAGAGCACTCAAAGCGCTTAGTATCAATACTGTTAAGGCAACTTACCTTACCGTAGTTGTTGCAAGGTTGACACAAAACTGGAGTAAACCCTGGGACAGGATGATGTACCATCGTGTAGGAATGTAATTTATCCAACAGAGAGGCCAGAAAAGGTGTTAACCTCTGAGTGTAACTGCTCAGTTATGGCTCAGTCTGAAGCTGCTGATTGGATACTGTCTGTGACACATGCATGTATCTCTCTCAGTCTCATTTTATATAAGCAGGTTACTCCGCAATAAGCTGAATATTTTGAGACCACTCACGAGGGGCATGAAAAGAAAATCTGTATGAAGAAATCTAAATCCAGTTATTCAGTTTACAGTTCAGATGCAGTTGATACACACAGAATAATAAAACAATACAATGTTTTGCATTTCCTTTTCTGATAAAACAAACAAAAAACTGAAACTATTATTTGAAATAGTTCCTGATTAAATTTCAGTCAACCTGGGAATTACATTTAAATGTACAATTCAGACAGAAATTATTTTTATGGTATGAGCGTGACATTTTTATTGAAATTTTACAGAAAAGAAAGATTTTCACAGTAAAAATGTGTGATTTCAACATATTTTGACAGTTATATCTTGGTTCTTGATTTATGGTGATTAAATGTTTCTGCGACGGAGATACACCCTTTTCGATTTTACGGTCTATTACTGTTGCCATTTCACAGTTTTCCATTGTTATTTTTACAGACTTTTTTTGCAGTGCAGTCATTTCAACACATTATCGCAGTGGAAATTACAGTTATGTATTGTTTTTTTGATTTACGGTAATCACATGTTTTTGCTACAGAAATACACCCTTTTTGATTTTCCGGTCTATTACTGTTGCCATTTCACAGTTTTACACTGTCATTTTTACGTACTTTTTTTTACAGTGTATTCTTGTTAATGTTTGTATTTTTATTTATTTATTTTATTTAGTTATTTACGCCAGGCCTGTACAATGCAGTTTTTGACTGTGTGTTGTTTTGCATTTACAGGTAACTACAACAGTTATGCAAGACCCCAAATATCAACTTTGTGAATAATGAGCATTTATGTTATAATAAGCTGCATGAACCAACTGCATAAATACTCTCCAAATCCCTACAGATTTGCCATCACACAGAAGGTGTGAGGTGCAGGTGTCCACCTTTGGAAATTTGTGACCCACTTTATGGCATTTTTATTTAGTACGCTCTCTAGATGTTTATCAGCAGCCCAATTTAATAATAATAAGTGAAAATGTAACTGTAATTGTAACTGTTAACTGTAATTTCCCCACTGTGGGATTAATAAAGGTATTCGTATTAATGTTGCTTGACTCTGGCATGTAGTCATTCATGTGGTAGGGATATGTTAAACTGAACATGATTCCTGTTCACAGCAGGAACCTGCACCTCATTTCATGAGAGTTAATATGGATACTAAAACTCTGTTGTCTCCTGCACTTCTTTCAGCACTGTAACAAAAGACTTGGGATATTTAATGCAAAGCTTCGTCTTTGCACTGACAAACCTGACATGACAGTAAAATGAGCCTTTCTCGAGCCTTGTCAGCCCTGTAGAGATTTGAATAAAACAAAACAGCGGCCTCGAAACAAACAGGATAATTATGGCCTCGGGTGCCTGCGCCTGTCTCTCTTCCTGTTGCTTTTATTCCACAAACACTGAACTGGAAAAAGTCGCCTCTTGCCGCAGAGCGGCGCCTCTGTGAGTGTTCAATAGCAGATGTTCAAACCGTGACAGATGAAAACGAATCTTCGTTTCCTGCGCTCTTAAAAAAAAAGGCGAGACAATAAAGGATTGTGAGTTACGTAACCTGCTGTAACCCTTCAAGCAGACTAGAAACAGAGGAGGAGGAAGAGGAGGAAGCTGCACTACTGAAACTCTTTTTTTTTTTTTTTTGGGGATTGCTTAGTTTTTACCATGTCCCACCTTCCTGCATTATCAACTCTGTATAATATGTGAAAAATTCAGCTCACAGCATTTCTGCAAGGACTGATGGTACTATTTCTACAGATTTAGAGAGAAAATAATGCAGACAGAGGAATGTCACAGACCCTCAGCTGGAACTCTAAAGCCAATTTCTAATGAGAACATTTCACAAATAGCAGGAAAATGTTCCAGTTGAAAAGATGTCTGCAGAGTTCATAAGCAGCCCTTTCATTTGTGTTAAGTGAGGTTTTTTTTTATGCTTTTAATTCTCCTGCTGGTATTTTTATCTGTACTTCGTGAATGCACTGCAGGTTCAAAAACACTTAGTATTACAGCTCGAGCCTCTGGAGTCCAAAATCATACGTATCATTCAGTGTTGGGGCTTATTTCTCACACCTGAAACACTTAAGTGGGTAAAATCAGGAGAAGATTGTTGCAAGGCGTCCGGCACTAAACAATGAACACAAATTATTTGTTCTTTTTTAAAATGGTGCTCATTGTGTGCCGACATGATAAATTCAAAAACACCAGCATATGTCTCAGCAGGATACATTAGTGGGAGGCTCAGATAAGTCATGATGAACACAAATCCACCTGGGAACACCTCTGTCTGTAATTATGATTAAAATCTATACATTTGGTAAAAATAATGAAAAATCTATTGCTCTCTGGCAAACAAATCGAGGAAAATTAAACTCACTTACGTGTATAAAGGTTTGAGGATTTTTCTATACAGACACACAATATTAATTTTTGCTCATTTTCATATGAAAACAATGTCTCGGTAGACATGGCTAGTAGACAAAAGCTGCACTCAAGTAAAAGTATGTTTACTCAGGAGCAAAGAGCTCAAGGCAAATGAATAAATATTGAACTGTCGTGGTGCAGCAACTAAAGGAAATAACTCAGTCATATTAAGACATTGTCTTTCAGATGCTGATGTCAGAAGGAAAGAGGCATTTATCAAATATTCCTCTCTCTGTATCTAACTGTATCAGTGTATGACACAAAGAACAAAGAATGTGATATTTGTGGCACTGCATGGATAAACAGATAATGTATGACTAAATGTATAACTGTATGCATAAACAGAAAGGAAAAAAATGGACTCAGGCTCATAAATTATCATAAATGAGCTATCAGACAGCAGGATATTACCCCTGCTGCAGCTCATCATTTTATAGAAGGAAACAACATAATTGTAGACAGTAGAAAGATTATACCTCTGATAGTCACAGTGTGCATTATCATTTGACTCTGTACTGTAGACGCTCTGGATTACTCATGCTTGTTCCTGTTCTAATTTATCCTCTGCCCCGTCACAGATATGTGTGCCATGGTTACATGAAAAGAGGATATAATGTGGTATAAAACTGAATAAGCAGTGTAGCATTTAGCAAGTGCACTGTTATTCTCATATGTAATATTAAAAATGTGCCTGATCAGACTCAGGAATTCCTCGGATTCAACCAAAAACAGATCTCAGGAAAACTTTCCCAAATGCACTCCTTTAAATATTTTTGCATTATTGACTTTATTGATGGTTGTTTTGGAGATGCAGACAAAAAGAGAGAGGGGAGGATGACATGCAGCTGAGGTCTGGACAGGAATGTAGAAAGAGCGTGACAGTCAAAGGTTAATCAAAGTGTGTTGTGGTAGGAAAATAATGAAGGCTCATGCCACATAAGTGCAGTGTTTCTCCTTCTCAGATTCAGCGCTGAAGTGCTGCGTTGGGTTATAATCCAGAAATATGAAAAACCTCATTAAAAATCCAATTAGGGCTAATAACCAAAAATCCAGTCCTACAACAGAGATTGAATCAGTTACATGTGATGCAGTTTGTTTATATGTTTAGAAAATGTTGGGAATTTCTGGTCTGTTGTTTATTCAAAACAACATTTTTCAAAAGCCTAATAAAATGCAGGTTATACATCACGAGACATCCACTTTGTACTATAATCCTATTTTAACAAAAAAAAGACCATTTTTAGTTTTAATTAATTAATTAATTATTGCCATCATGATGCTTCCGATTGGGTAAATCATCCATTCTGATCATTAAAGTGGATCTCTTCTCTTCAGCTCCATCTCCATAGTTTAATCTTGGACTCTATGACAGTTCAAAAGTGGGAGGGGCTGCTGACTGTATAACCCCTATTTATGACGTCATACAGATGCAAGAGAAAAAGGGAAAAGTAGCCTGAGCTTCTGACTTACATGGATTGCAAACACTGACCTCATTATTAGAAACTCTGGCCATGATTTATATGAGCGTCCAGCACTGGAACAGGAAATATGACTGGAAAAGCAGAATAAGTCCACTTATAAACAGGAAGTAACACAGAATATTTAGGTGACCTCTGGTGGAGTTTTTGTAATTTTGGTCTTATGCAGCAGTAACTGGGCCACATGGTGGTGCGTGGTTAGCACTGCTGCCTCCTAGTTCGGATAGCATCTAGAGGGTCTGGGTTTGATCCCAGCTCTCTCTCTTTGTGTGTATAGTTTGCCTGTTCTCCCCGTGTCTGTGTGGGTTTCCTCCCACAGTCCAAAGACATGCATTTACTGGCAATGCTCCTCCTGTTCGTCACCACATGAAGGAGCAGATACCTGTCCTGCTGGGTTCCTGTCCAGCTCTCCTCATGTGAAAGCCTGGTATTTCCTCCACACTCTTGAGGTGATGCAATAAACCTTCTCATGAGCATGTACTGTATGTATGTGCCATCCTGGAGGAGCTGGATGACCTGTGCTGCCTGAATGGGTTGCAGGTACCGTTTAATGCTACCAGTAAAGTAAAATCAGTCAGGACGGACTGATGCTAAAGCGATGCTAAGACATTCGCTTTCTGGTTCTCCAGTGCAGCTGTTGTCACTTTGATTTACACCAAAGCATATGAAGTTTATCTGACTTTGTGTTATACTGTGATGGTCGCGTGTTCCCTTAATATTTGAGCACTGCAGAAGGTGGAGGAAGGTGCACCTCCAAAGCAGACCCAGCTGCTCAACACAAGTTCTGAGTTTGGTTTTATAGACAACTTTGGTTATTTTAGTTAACTTTAAATAACTCTAGAAACATGACCCATTTTCTTCACTAAGACAAAATATTGCACAAAATTACAGAAGCTGTCATAACCCGGCACTACTGTACTATTTCACCATGTAGCCGTTTACTATACTGTATAAGCAAAGATATAAAAGAATCAGTTATGACAGAATGTGAATTTATTTATCTCCCTCTTTCCTAAACTAGTTTAACATCAGAATATTTCTCTCTTTTTCTTCATTTTATATTCTTAGCTCGAGTAGAAGTGTAAGAAGAAAAAAAAAAGCCTCTCAGAAACAAAACCTTTTTCCTGGAACTTGTTGCTGAGCATTTTAAAATAAAAATGGCACGACTATTTTTGTTGTTGTTGTTGTTGTTGTTGTTCCAGGTTATTTTAAAGCAGGTCTTTGCAGAAGCTAAACTGATGTATACTGTTGGCTGACGGAGGCTGGTGGAGCTTGTTTTACAGTGTAGGAGAAGCATCCAGACAAATCCTGAGAGTTTTTGGTGAGAAACAGGCTGATAAATTAAAGAGGAAGCTCCTCTTTTGAACATGAACACAGACAGCAGCTTACACAGTATTTGCTTGCACTTAGTGCCTGAATGAATCATTCACTGCTATAATTTATTGACTGGCACCTATAAATGATGAATGACCAGGACGGAGCCTTTGGCAACAGCTGAAATCCTCTGCGGGGGAGAGAAAGCAGGAAGCTGGAAAATATGAAAAACAGGCAGTCATAAATAAAACAGCCTTAATCACATATTGTTGTCACAAATCCCAGAACAAAGACAAGCGTCCTTCTTCCCTGAAACCCAGCGGAAAAACAACAGTCACCCAGCAAGAAACATAACCATATGCCTCAGATACACCTTGGCAGTTCCTATAATTACACTTTATCCTACAACAGTATTCTGCTGCTGGGACAGTAGTTATTTACTACTGAGGCTTTGAATTATTCATATTGACTGTCTGGGCTACCCCACAAGAATTAGCTCTGGTGATGGCTGTAAGCATGTCCATATGTTCTTAACAGACAAACAGTGTTGTGAAATTCTTCTATAGTAGAAGCAGAATAAAGATCATTACCAGTTTCATGCTGGCGAGCTGTCAGAAATGACTGCCATTGTGCAATCCGCACTCATTTTGATTTGTCGTACTTTTCAGGTTTTGTAACCTGGCACGTGCCGGGTTACACAACCTGGCAGAGACCATCCGGTCTCTACATGTGTAACAGTATTTGTGAATTTATTGCTTGCTGTAATTTAAATATTAACATTGTTTGGTTTTAATCACCTTGGACTGCTCTGTAGTTTTTTTTTTTTTGTTCAGTCTGCACCCTGCTGAACTGAATATGAATGGATCATTAACCCTCGAACACTAACGTGAGTTTTGTAACTCTCACTTTCATGTGGGTGAAAATCACCCGACGTTAGTGTTCAAAAGTGAACCTGAGTCAACTGATCTACAGTCAGGATTGTGACACTGAGGAACAAATCAGCAACGGGAAGTGGAGTGTTATTACCCAGGTCATAGTCTGACACATTATGTTTGCACCTCCATACCTGGAGGTGGCGGCTGACCATTGGCCGGAGACTGAGACTGACAGATTGGAACCTGTCAACACTGGGCTGAACCCTCGTTGCTGTCTTCCTGTTCCCAACAAAGCGGGGCTTTTTCCAGAAGTGTGTAGCACTCTGTGTGTTTTGGTGTCTGTATGTGGAAGATTAGTTATCTTTGTACATATTGTAAACACTTTTTTGTCTAAACCTAATTCACCTGGTAGCTGTAGGGGTGGGAAGCCCTTTTCTTTTAGTGTCTTTTCTCCTGTTTTGGCTAGGGAGGCAGGTACGAGGCCTGTATTTTCTTTTGGATTTTTTCTTGGTGGTAGGGAGGGTAGCTGTTTTCTTTTCTAGAACATTTTGTTTGTTATTTTGGCTGTGCCCACCTTGAAGTGATATACCCTCAGAAAATAATTCAGCTATCCTATTTGAGACTGTCACCTCAGTGTGTGGCACTGGTTCTTCTTGGGAGCAGCATCTGTGTTGCGCTCTGGTTTCGCGTAATCTGGGGCATAACAGGAGTTACAGGTGGAACCAGGTGGTAAAAAAAGAGAAGTGAGCATTAAGCTCTGACGCAACTTTCCATGGCCAAATCCTTACAGGGCAAAGGCTGGAGCTTCTGGTCCTTTAGAGTGTTTATTCATTGGCAAGGAAGTCTTATCAAGAAGTTAATGTTATGTAGTTTCCTTTGATTTATCAATATTTTTTTTTTTTGCCTTTTATTGATTTTTCTTTCATTGTTTCCTGTTTCAACCTCTTCTATGACCATCCCAGCGTTCAGAGTAAACTGGATGGAGATCAGCATTACTCAAGTGAGTGTATGAACGGTTACAGGACTGTGCTGACATCACAGTTCACATGAGCAGCCACCAGTGCGTCAGTCATAACAGGCGTAGACCTGAGCGAACAGCCCTGGATCTCAGACTGGATGAGAAAATAAAGAGCCTATCATTTGTCTTTCTGTAATTGTTTTTTCTTTTTTAAATCTGTCCTTTCCGGCAACTTTAGCGAGTAGAATCACGGTCTGAATGCTCTGTTGTGCCAAACACATTTGCTTTGCCAACAGGAGATCAACAGTCTCTATTGGCTCCTCTTATTAGACTTTTTCTTTTCTTTATTTATTTTATTAGTCGCATCAGTAACTGTGTGATTATACAATGCTGGAGTTGAACAGACTTTCTATAATCTTAATATAATACACAAAATCTCTCCATGTGTTTGTTTATTGCTTTGTCCTCAAACTCCTACACAATCCGAAGAAGAGCAACCAAACTTGGCACATGGGTACGTCTTAGAATAGAATAGAATAGAATAGAATAGAATAGAATAGAATGCCTTTATTTGTCATTATACGGAATGTACAGTGAGGTTGGAGGGCCACTCCTGTTCAGTGCCACACTGTAGAAAGTCACACTTTCTAAAAATATAAAGTACAATAGAATGTATAAAAAAATTAAATAAGTAGAAAAGTAAATACATATAAACATGAAGATGGGTGAGTATTGCACTTTTGCATCTTAGGCCCTTATAGGTTATTATCGATATCAGATACTATGATATCATCATTTTCCCAAGTAACAATGTAGCAATGGGATAAATTACCCATTTTAAATATATAAAAGACATCTACACCCCTGTTTTGTTTTGTTTTTTACTTTTCTCATTGTGATTATATCAGTTTGTCAACAGCACAAACAGACCAAACAATACTGTAGCATGTGTGTGTACAGTACTAGTTCCTATAATGCATCCACAACTGTGTGTAACCAGATGTGCATTCTAAGTGACGACTCCTCAAGTCGCCCACTCGTTATTTCAGAAAGTTGAGGTCTGGGCTCCTTTATGCATATCAAGGTGTCACGGTATGATGCAATGTTTCTACAGCTCCTGAAAATCTTTGACACTAGTTGTTGCTGATCTAAAATAAAGATAGATTTAAGGACTGCAAGCCTTATTTCGTTTCTTCAACACATTTTACTGGATTAATAAAAGAGAAAGCTTGCAAGCAAGCTGTCATGTTGGTCTCAATTTGGACTCTGGGAGCGAACAAATCACTCAGGTACAGCTCCTCAATTGTGAAGCTGTGGAAAAAGCAGAACATATTTGCAACCTGGGGCAGTAAGTGTGTGCTCTGAGCTGAGACTGAAACCAAGATGTCCTAGTTGGATTTGAAACATGAACCTCTGAACTAAAACTCACAGATTCAGCTGAGCTATCCAGCAACTCTGACAGGGCAGAAAATAATTTCTGCAGATCACAAAAACATGACAAAATATGATCGCCGGGCAGCTGAACGCCCAGGTCTATGCCATGTGGCTGAGCAGATTAGACACTCATGGTTTGATTGGATGTTTAATCCCATGCATTTTCTCCAAAGATGGTGCATTTTTAGTTTGAGCTCAAATATAGCAAAATGTCTTTCAATTTAATTTCCAGAAAGATTGATGATGCTGTAAGACAGATATCTGTTTCTCCTCTTCAGCATAAAGAAGGAAGTTCAGGTCGTGCAGTCCACCGTACAGTCACCTGAGGTTACTTGGTGTTAGACGTGGGAAAAAGCTGAAACTTGATCACTTTTTAACAGTTCCAGTCATAAATTTTATTCCAAAGATGGACATAGCCACCATGATACAATGAACTGCTCTGACACCACAGTGTGATACTTCTCTTTTACTATTGATTAGCTGTCATTTGGGGGTTTTTTGAGCTAGATCAGATTTGGAAGCGAGGGTGAAGTGCCAAGTTATCAGCTAACACTAGCAAGCTTGTTTATCAAGCTGTATCCATTTATGGAATGTATGAGTGCAATACTCTGACACAGATAGCTGCTAATTAGTGCCAAGCAAGAGAGAAATAATAGAGAAAAAAATAGAATTCCACTCACTAAAACTGTAGAACAGACTTCTTGTTATTACAGTTAGGCACACAGCTTGTTATGAAGGGGAAAATTAGCTTTAGAGTCCAAAACAATGTGCAGTGTCAGGCTGTAAACATGATTATTTCTGCTGTTGGACAGGAGTGTGTGGGGACTGGCTCACTTTTGCAGCCTCAGGTGGACAGCAGAGGAACTGCAGGTGCTGACACTTCAGCACTGGCTTCATCTTTCAGTTTCAGATGTTCTCACCCGGTTCCAAAATTGGTAAACTAATTTTCCATTATTTGCTGTCATGTAAACATGAGGAGATGACTCATAGAAGCAAATAGACGGTGGTACTAAATTCTTCTATCAGTGCCTGTGTTCCCATTGCCTTCTTCATTTCCACTCTTTTCAAGTGGATGAACTGAACTAATATCTCCTTTTTGCATATCTATATATAATCTTGTTTAATAAATGAGATCCTGGACGTACATCAAAACATTTTGAATTGCTGAGTCTTTGAAGCTCTAATTACTAATGAAACTTTCTGTTCCTTTTATCTGCAGTAGTTTTTCTGCAGCTGTGTGTGACTGTTAAAATAAATCACACTTTATGGACTGTAGAACAGTGAATGAATGAGGCTGTTTTTCAGGTCTTTGAGCTTGTTTTGTGCCTGTTGTTCTGGGCTTCTGTGCTCATGCTGCTCTCCTGTGAGCTGCTGCTTATTTCACACATGTCTGGAGAGGACTATTTCCTCTTTGTCACACCAATCAGGGTAAAAAGCAACAGCAGAAGGTTTTTCTGCACAACTCTTGCCTTTGTTTTATGTATTCATTATCTTATGATGCAACATTTTCCACTCTGCTCAGGCACTGACCTCTCTGAACCAAACGCTGGAATCCTACAGCAGTGAGTTAGAGCCGCTAACTACAAACTTCCTTTTGACGTCGAAGTGCCAGAAGCACAGAGGCCATCTACTTGGGAAACACTCATAAATAAAACATGGTGGGATGTTTTGTATGACAGGTGGATCGGACCAGGGATTATTTCTGCAGATAGAGGGAAGAAGTGCTGTCACCCACAAGCTGCCATTCACACAGTGCTGTCTTATGAATCTTCACACCACACATCTTTTAACTCTTATTACTTTGTATTTCTTCCCAGCTGACAAGTAAAATCTGTGTAAAGTAGGAAGGGGATTGCTGTTTAATGTGCTCAGGAGCTTTGATCCCAAGAGAGATGCAGCACTCAGGAGCACTGCATGGAAATCTGAAGCCACACGCTGCATACTGATAATAAGACTGCGACAAACTGAAGAATTAATGCAGCTCCATGTCTCTGCTTTTATCAACCATCCTGTTTCATTCATTAATGAATTAGTTACTGTATTATTTTTTACATGTTTTGACAAAACGACCTCTTAATTGTACATGTTTAAACCCCCTGTAAAAACAGCATGTTGTCATTTACAGTGCATCAAGTACCGCTGCAGGTGTGTCACGCACAAGGTATGTTTTGATGCTTGTGCTGTGAGCAGGGAGCAGGGAGCGGCATCTTTCACTCCCCAGAAAGCCACAGATGTTTAAAAGGCCCCTTGGCATCAGCTTTAAATGCAGCTGTTAAGCATAATTTCTTTTATATAATAATTAATTTGTTTATATATCATCTCTTAAAAATAGAGTGCACAAAGTTCTTTGACAGCCAAGTAAAAGTAGACTATTAAATTCAAACAGAAAGCTGGACATTATGGTCAGAAATTGTCATGATGGCCTGGTGAATTGGACCCAAACACAGAGGCGACTGTTCTCATAAAACAAAGTTTATTGAAGAAACAGGCTCAAAAAAACAGGCAGGAGTGATACTGATGTGAGTGATGCTGGTGGGATTGCTAAATGTCTATCTGGCAAACAAGGAGGATGGGGAGAACAAATAACAGCATCAGTAAGGAGTAAAATAACAGTAGGGTGATGGTGAGTTAATGGGCTTAAGCAGAGAAGCTCGGGGGTCAAACTGGTCGGGGTCGTGGCTGGCGGGGAGTCTCCAGGCTCTGGAGGTGCGGGCTGGTATGATCCGTAGGTGGTCGGGAAGGCTGGCTCTGAGGCGAGACTGAGCTGGTTCGTAAATCCGAGAATATGATGCAGCAAAACAGAGTAGACTGGTGAAGGCAGTGATTGGCCTGTTCAGAACTGCCAAGTCCTCTCATGCATTTCCAGCTATTTTCACAGCAGCAATAATCATAGCATCAACATAAGGACTCAGAAATTTCTGCAGGGAGATTGCTGAAACTATTGGAATGGATGTGAAGGAATGAACAAAGTGGAAAAAAAAAAAAAAAAAAAAAACGCAGAGGGACAATTATGTTTACAGGCAAAAAAAAAAAGAAACAAAAAAAAAACACACTGACCGCAAAGACGGAGGACCCAGGAGGGAAAAAAAGGCCCAGCATTTTTTTGTTTCTGCTGGCTGGCACTGCAGGTAAAACACTGGGACACGACCACAAAGTAATTAAAACACACAATAAGACATCGGCCACTTGCATAGTTAGCCCATGCAAAAACCCAGTGCAGAAAACTAACTCAGGCCTAATAGTAACCAAGCTAGCTCTCTGAGCAGCTCCAACAGATATCAGTGGCTGTGCAGCAAAGTGACAACCACAATGGAACGTTTTCAACGAAAAAATAACCACTGGCTAATTACTACACAGGAACACCGCAAACAGGAGTATGTACTGATAAATGTATTTATTGAGTCTGGCATGTCCACACCACTGTGTGACACACACAAAAACAAACACACACAGTCTTGAAAGGCTGTATTTGAGCTTTGATTCCTTCAAATACACAGAGTTCAGTTTGTTCTGGTTTATAATGTGTTCTGATGTTACACACCACATGTGAGCCAGTGTTAATCTACTGCACTGAGGCTGGACCTGCATCTGCTGCAGGGAAGTCCAATTTATTTTGAGATAAATATTATTATTAATAATTTACACATATATAGCATCTTTCAATGGTATAATTTGTTGAGGCCTTATTACACAATAGTTACTCTTGCACCTGACAAATAAAGTATGAAACACTAAAACTAATGAAACTAAACCAAAAACAGGGAAAAAGGAAATAAACTATACTATAATGTAAGATCCAAAACTATTATAACCCTGGAATGGACCACAAAAACTGACTGACTGACTGAGGATTGGAGAGTGGAACAACGCACAGGTAATCAAAAAAAGTAATCAAGACAATCAGACAAGCAACATTAAGCAACAGAGTGTATGTTGTCCAGTGCAGCGAAGAGTGCTCAGACCTCTACATCATAGACAGCAAACAGCCTCTTCACAAACAAATGGCACAACATAGATGAGCCACTTCAACAGGACAGGACACATCTGCACATCTGTACATCTGCACCTGAAGGATAAAAGACTTTCAGGACATCTTGGACCGGGAAGACAGATGCTTTGAAAAGAAGTCATCTATGTCCACTGTGAACTGCCATCACTGAACAGAGGTGGTGGATTTTGACACCAACAGTCTCCCGTCTGAGCTCCCTTAACAGGTGCCTCAAGCCACACGCACACCTTTCTCCAGGTGACTTTGATAGGCCACTTAATGGAGTGGGGTGATGTCCCACACTGGTTTCACCCTAAACCACCGATTGTAATGACCCACATCTTTTTTGTCACACCTTAGTGCATGTGATCATGCACATGAACAATAGTAGGTCAATGAACACCTTCAGGGGACAACCCCCACTGGGGTTTAAATACCTGGAACTCTCCACCTTTTGGTTTGAGAACTGAAGAAACCTTTCTAATGAAAGGTGAAACATCTTCAAGAAACTTACAGAAGTCCTGCCGGCTTTCTTTAAGTTCCAGAGACAGAAAATTCACAGTACACCTGATACAGAGGACTAGTAATAAAATTTGTGATAATGTGCAACATTTTTCATATAAGAAAATTAAAATGAATCACAATGATAAGCTCAAAGCAGGAAGTCAAAACTTAACACAGAGAAAACCCAGAACCATCACACATAAAGCAGCAAGTCTGTGACTTTTTTCCATTTGAACTAATTTATCAACCTGTGTTCAATTTGTTGAGCAAACCTTTCTTGTTTTGACTTTGCAGTAATTTATTTTTTAGTTGCCAGATTTAAAGGTGGCACATTTATGGAGACTGTTGATTATGTGAAATAATACAGTGGCCTTGAAGCTGAGATAAATATATGTGTAACTGTGCCTCTCTGTCAGTTGCCTGTTTCTGAAGGGATGCACAATGCAAGCTGGAAGCTGGAAATGTAACAGAGACACAGTGCAGTGCCTGCGTTTACCTCACCTTTGAGAACATGTTTTATTAGAATGAACATCTGCTACTTGTATGTTTTGAATTTCCTGCAAAAGAGATGGATTATGGTGGAGTTAACAAACTCAGTCTGAAGTTTCTCTTGATAGATGTCGCTGCTGTGTCTTCTCTTTCGCCCCTGAAATTGATTGTTTTTAACTCTTTGGAGGTGTGATTTCAAACCTTTCACCTTTCCTCCAGTAAGGTCTCAGAGGCAGTCGCGCTGATGAGACAAGTCTCATACATTATACTAATTGGAAAGAGCAGCAGCTCCAGGCCTCATGGTAATTAAACCATCAATGCCATGATCACAACCACGTTGATGTCTTCTTTTACAGCCTCATAGTTGTAGTAGTCCAATCAGAGTGCACAAAGGTGCCTGATGGCAGCCATCTTCTTGCTGCCATCACTGTTGATCTAGCCAAGTGAAGACATGCGCATTCTTGAAGGTTATTTGGTCTAAAATCCAGCGTTCAACACTAATTTGGATAAAGAAATTATAATTTGTGAGTGGAAAATATTGTACACATGCTCCAGTTACTACTGTTGTTCTTTTTTTTCTAAGTTATAGTAGTGGTGGAGATTTTTGTTGGTATGGATGTTTGTCTATGCCAGTATTGTAATGCTTCCCATACGTTTGGATTATGTATTCTAAAGTTTCACCTCTATAAATAATATATAAGATTTTATTGTTTTGTGACATAAAGCTGCCACGCCGGTGTGTCTCTCATCCCTCAGGTGAACTCTACCTCCACCATGTTGGACTGCAGCTGTTAGTTAGTAGTTGTTCTGCTCAGTATCCTCAGTAAACTTGACTTGCAGCTCATGAACCAGTTCTATAGGTTCTGGTTTAAATGACCCCTCAACTTGCAGCTGATCTCCAGAGCAGAAGAAAGAAAATAAATATGAAAAATCACCAGATATACCTTCACTATGTGCGAAATGAAGGTGTTGGCATAAGAAACACTGTTTTATGTGCATGTGTGAGGAAATCTTGATGTTTTACATCTTGAAAGTTGAGGGAACCTGTTTTGGAAATCAAAGACATGTATACATATCATGGCATGACATCAGAGAGCAAATGCATTTTTATTTTGAACATGTAGATTGTTTTTTTTTTTGGTTTGTTTTGTTTTAAGAGTAAAAAACTGAAACGAGGATGGTTTTTGAAAGTAAAAGGAATTTTTCAATACATGCAGTCAAAAACAGAACCGAATGCACCACAACATGTTTAAACATCGAGGAAGAAACCAGTGAAGCAGATGATGGCCCGAGGGACTAAGGCAAGAAGCACAGGTGAAACAGCGCCAAAGGATACACAACCTTACAAAAACCTGCAGGGACTGAACAATGTGAGGACAAGCACAATCAGGGTGAAGCAGTCAATCACGTCAAGGAAACAAAGGAAGCAAAACAATCAGACACACAAAAGTAAACAGTTTAATAACAACAGGTGACAAAGAACAGCCAAAACATAATAAACCGAAGTCCATGACACAAGGAAGGTTCCCATACACTCCTCACTTCTTTACTCATAAAAATAAGTCATAAAAGGTAAAACTCATCATGGAAACTGTTATGTTCCCTCTAAAGAGTCTAGGGGGTTCGGGGGAAGTAACAAAAAGCGACTGGGTTGTTTTAGGAAAGTGAGGACTGTTTGTTACCTGCACGAGTGAAGGGAAGTTGAATGGAAAAAAAGGTGAAATGGAAATGGGGGGTAAACATTAAAAGGCCAATAAAATAGCAAAGGTATAAAGATAAATTATAAAATGGCTCCTCAATCCCCGTCAGACTACCATGGTTGGTTTCCTGGTGTGCACTCCATGTGTCCTTTTTACCAGTCACAGCACCAGTCCCAGTCTGGGATGTCTCTGTCTCGATATCACAGTGAGACAGGGAGTGGACTCGGCCAGCTGTGGGCCATTTCAGTGATCACTTTGGTAATCAGGCATTTGTTGTGTGTGCAAGTAAAACTCACCAAAGTAAACCAACACCACAATTATCACACTGAAAGCATGCAAAATATATAAAAACTGTTTGGACTGACTTTCATTTGACAGTCTGGATTTTCTTTTGGAAAGTTTTACCTTCCCAGGAAGTCCAGGGGAGGTGGGGAAATGTGCAAGTGAAAAATAAGACAGAAAGGCAGAAGCCTTTATAAGCAATATAAATGTTTTTATTCATAACTAAACTAAAAGAGACAGACAAGCCACTTTTGTCACCTGAAAGAAAAAAGCACAACAAAATCTAGAAGCTGGTCACAAAACAAGTGTCAGTCAAAAGGGTTATATGCTCAAAACACACTCCTCTCCACAGATGTCACAAACACACAAACCACAGCCAAAGTTCCCATCCCAGCTGGGGAGGTGGCGGGGTGCACCCATCTATCACAGCACTAACACAGAGAGACAGAACCATTCACGCTCACATCCACACCTACAGCCGAGTGATAATCACCCATTAAACTAACATGCATGTCTTTGGACTGTGGGAGGAGGCTGGAGTACCTGGCCTAAGGACTCTCAGCCTAATTGCTGATTGTTTGCCTGTAACTTGAGCACATTCTCATCTCCACACTGTCAGCTGGTACCATTTTGTCAAAGCTGCTGCCTTGGCTCATTTACACACAAGGTTTCCCTTGGCATCTGTGACCTGACACACTGAATTATGGCATTAGTGAGCAGAATCTCTCACTCTTTAATTATTGTTTTGAAGGGGCATATTCTAACCCAATGTGAGTGAAAAATTAAACAAATCAGCAAGTGGGGGAAATAGCCAAAAAAAATGCAAAAACACAAAAGTCCCAGTGGGACTCAAAACAGCATTGCCACCGCCTCTCCAGCCTCTTAATGCAGACTTTGTGGGTCTCTGCAGGGCAACTGTTGTCTCATCGTGGCTGATATCGCTCTTATAACTCCCCAGGATGCAAAAATATTGGTCACTTGGTTTAGATGTTAGGCATGCAGCTGAGAGGCTTATGGCTCCTACTGATTACATGATTCTAAAGTCTTCACAACAACAGAAGGCAATTGTTTTTGTGTAGTTTTCATTTATACACACATTTATTATCAGATCTCACCTTTCATCCAGTGACAGAAAGAAAATGAGCAATTTATGTATGTTTATGATGTTTTTTAAATAATGTTTTAATTGTGAAAAGGTTCATTTGAAGCAAAGCCTTCGGTAAATTTATGCCACTCGATGCAAAGCCCCCGACTGCTGAGAAAACACCATGTGTGCTCCAGCGTGTTGCTGGTTAGCCGTGAGCAGCTGCAGGCTGTTCGTGCTTCTGCTTAGCACCGTGTTGTAAAGAGAGTAAAAATTCAATAAATTAAATCAAATGTACTGGCCTCCCCTCTCACTCGCACTCTCCCTCCTTCGCCCTCACTTGTTTGGATCTTGCTTGTGCCTCTGCAGGGTGGTGATGTGGGTATTGATCTTCAGTGCTTGGCTTGTTACCATCCAGTTTTAATTAGCACTAGCATGCTAAGGACAGAGATGCATATGGATTAAAAGAGTAATTTTTCACTTGTGTGGTCTTGTTCAGGAGAACTTCTTATACCACATTGTACTGTTTTGTTTGTCATCTCATCTCTTTGTCTGATTGGTCTGGTGTCTCTTCAGGTGATCCTAAATTATCTTGTCATTTACCATCAGATGTCAGAGGGACTGTAGCAGTTAGCAGATTTTCCAGCATTATCGTACATTTTGTCTCTCCTTCAGCAGCTTCTCTCCAAGCTGTAAACCCCTGCAGAATTTCTGGCTACACCACCATCCAGCTGGACCTCCCCCCTCCCTCTTGATGAAACTATATCCTGGATGGCGTGTTGGTCAACCGCTGTGGTTGGCAGAGTAAAGTGGCTGGCTACAGACTAGTCAAATCTGTTTCGCATTACTCCCTGTTGCATTTCCTGTTTTCCTCAGTGTGAGTGGAAAACGGCTAGTGGACACATGGCAATGCCAGCAGCATCCTTTGCCGCCGGCTATGCCTCACTTGCTTCCAGCCCTAATGGAAAAGCTGGCCTCCGATGCTGCGGTACAACAGCTCAGCAG
Source organism: Archocentrus centrarchus (assembly GCF_007364275.1). Lineage (NCBI taxonomy): Eukaryota > Metazoa > Chordata > Actinopteri > Cichliformes > Cichlidae > Archocentrus > Archocentrus centrarchus. The sequence continues at coordinate 36,182,700 of NC_044355.1, read as the reverse complement.
CTGTTTGTCAGACCTGCATTCAGAGGGAATGTAAAGGCAGACCCAGCAACTTCCACACTTGTATTTTCAGAGCTTAGTCAGTCTGGCAAAGCTACTCCTATCCAGATTTTTATGTAAAAATCCAGCTGTCATCTCACCTGCACAAGAAACTATGCTGGCAGCAAAGGGAGTATATGAGCTGCCGTAAATTCAGCTGTCAGGATTCTCACATTACTGGTTAAAAAGAAAATTAAAAAAGAAAAATTAAATCCAATAAGTTCAGACTGTTGTCTTGACAAGACTTGGGACTTATTTTTATTTGTTGGATAATTTTCAGCTTATATACAATAGTATCCCTTATATAGTATAAAATATGTTAGGAACGGGGGGAGAAAATGCTTATAACAACTCTGGATTCAAACCTACTGTAGCATCATCTCCAGTGTCTGAACCACTAAAGCTCCACAGACACCAGCCAACATATAGGATTTACTAAAAAAAAAGATCAAAAATAAAAGTATTGTAACACTTGTCTTTATTAAATCTACAAAAGCCAAGTTTTTTAGCTCCAACTTGTAAATGTGATAAAGACGTCCTCTTTAGAAACAGCTGAAAAGTTGTTGAAGGTGACCATTTGCAGCCTGCCAATCAGGAGCACCGGGAGACCTGAAAGTCATTTTGATCTGCTGTGAATCGATCAGGAGCGTGCAGAATCCATGTATCAGACACAACTCTGTCATTCTTATATGCTTTCACTGCAGTGTCGGTACCCCCAAAGGTGCGAATCGTTGGTTCTTTACCTCACAATATGAAGAGCCTTGAGGCGACTGTTTTGTTGTGATTTGTTGCTATATGAATGAAAGAGAACTGAGTTGAATTCAATTAAACAGATGCATGCATGCAGCCCCTCGATGTCTCTCTGTGTCTCAACAACAACTAGAACCAAATTGTTTTGCTGAATTAAAGAGTCAAAAATAAAAGGAAGAAGAGGTAGATAATAAAAAAGTACAGAAATGAGCCCCAGTCAGGGATCAGTTCAGTCAAAAACACGAGGTAGCCCCTTAACTGGCAAGGGCCCGGTGACGGGCCGTTTGTAGTCCCTTTTATATGGCAGGCTAGACCCTCCCATTTTTATTGACACGTCATTCGGCCAATCATGTAACTGGCTGCACCAAATCACCTGACAAAGCTACGTGACGCCCTCTGAGTATTATTGGCTCTGGGAAACCCATTTCTTAACATGATTGGCCGAATGAGGTGTCAGTCAAAATGGGCGGGTCTAGCCTGCCATATAAATGCACTTCATTCGGCCCGCGGACCAGACGCAGCCGATTAATAGGCTATGAAATGGGTTGTTCAGAGCCAATAATAACCAGAGGGTGTTATGTAGTTGTTTCAGGTGATTTTATTTGCTGCCAGTTAAGGGGTTAAAGCAAACACACACACACACACACACACAAACACACACACACAGTTTCACTGTGTGTGTGTGTGTGTGTGAGTGAGAGAGAGAGAGAGGGTTTTTGGTTACTTTTCCTTGATGCTTGATAAAGATATTTGTTCAAAGTCTGAGCTCACTCTCCCCATTTAAAAAGTGTTGTTTGTCTCCAGCCTTGAATATATTTATGTGCTATGACTGGGATGTTCCTAATCAGTTTTTTCAAGGGTGCACCTGCAGCCTGAGAATACCTTGAAAACTCAGTGTTCAGACAAATTGGTTAGTCAATCACAGGCCTTTGCATTTTTAATCTCAGATGAACATAAGTTTAGTGCTCAGGTTTTCTGTATATACCACTGATAACTATCATATATGAAAAATCAAGTATTGATTAATAACACAGATAATAGGCTACCTTAAGTAAGTGTTGTTTTTGCTTTTGTACAGTTATGGTTAGAGACTCACTCTCAGTCTTCCTTTACTCTTATTTAATAATAATGAAGGTTATTTCACTAAGACAGAGTGTTTCACAAAAACACAATGAACACACATAAAAGCCATGTGAATATCAATTAAAACAGCAAACCTTTTGTCTGTAAGCTTAAGGTGGGTTAGCAGGTTCGTGCTTCAGCATGTCAGGTTGTGCACCATTTGGTACAAGGACAGCACTTCCTGTTTATTCTGGAGCGATGGAGGCCTTTAAAAGTACATTTTAAAACAAGTATGCAGTCAACGCAGTATCATTAAAAACAGGTGTAATATGTTTGGTTTTCTTGGTTCTTGCTATGAATTTTGCCACTTCATTTTGAACAGTTTGAAGTCTAATAACTGATTTCTGATTGATACCTGTCAGAAGTGTCATATTATAGGGATGTTGGTGGACCCAAAAGCAGACGAGGAATGCTGTGCAAATCCCAGGTGTTTATTCCAAGTGTCACTGAGATCAAGGACTGAGGCAGTAGGATGGTAAAAGGCAGGGAAAATAATCCATTGGGGGGAGAAGCAGAGTGGTGAGGTGAGGAGTGAGTGGGCAGGCAGGCTCAAGAGGTTCTTTCACAAGAACCTTTAGAGCCTTTCAGTCCGAGAAGTGGCTGGTGTGCAAAGTGAGATCTGTGGCTGAACACAAAAAAAAAAAAAAGAAAAACAAAACATGAATACAAATGAATTAGAACCAATGATGGACAGGTCAATAACACAAGAGCGCTAGGAAATAACGGGTCAGAATAGTAGGCCCCACTTTTTTACTCTCTGCATTGGTCCTGTTGTATGCAAACAGTGACATGTCACAGTTCTGTATCATTTATTCCAGGACTGACGGCGCGAGCACTTGCTGCAGTATTCTGCAGAAGGATAGGTGTTGCCACTGAGACAAAACATCCACATCAACGCTGGTAGAGGGGAAGAAGTCAAAACTGCCAGTAAAAGCCGACAGGGTCAAAGCTTTTCTGCTGAGTTTCCCTGTGCCTGCGTGGCTTCTCTCTGGGTACTCCAGTATCCCCCCACAATCCAAAGACATGCATGTACGGTTAATTAGTGACGCCAAACTGGTCGTAGATGTGAATGGTGGTCTTTTTCTATGTGTTAGCCCCAAGGTGACCCCTCTAGGGTGTATCCCATCCTTCACTAAATGATAGCAGGGTTAGGCTCCACCCAGTCACAAGTATGATGTAGTGTTAATTTGATACCTTGACAGCCCTGAGCAACACCTATAAAATTAGCTGTTACTTGTTCATTGGTCTGAGATGGACTCACAGAGACTTGAAGTCTGTTACTTAAAATGAGCTCTGAACAAAGTGGAAAATTTTCACTTCTGAACCAAATGTATCCTGATTTGAATCCTGACAGTTATGTACTGTACCATTTAGATATCTTTTAGAGCTCTAATCAGCCAAAAACTGGTTAGTTAGGGTCCGAGCATAGAACATGCGAAGGCCCTATTGTAATTGCTTTTATCATTTTCCCAAATGAATAGATTTTTTGAGGGCCTAAACATGCTCAAAAACTCATGAAATTTTGCACACATCAGGTCTGTGTGAAATTTAGGTATTTTGTCATGCATGTCCCTTTCAAAACGGCTCTACAGCGCCACCTTTAATTCAAGTCCCACTGCTGTGTTTCACGAACATGTAATAAATTTGGTACACATACGTAACATGTCAAGACCCACAAAAAGGTCCTCCTGGTGCGATGCCCTACAACCAGCAGGAAGTTTGCCATTTTGAATTAGTTGGGTGATTTTAGCGATTTCCTGCCCTCATACTTTTCAAACTGCTCCTAGGAGTTAGGCGGGATCAGCTTCATACTTGGTCAGACTAATCTACACACCAGAGGAAATCTAAATTTCAAAGCTGGTGAGTTTTTGTTCAAGGGCACCACAGTGATTTCTGATCATTCCCACCAAGTGGGAGCAGGAAATGTTATGTTTTACACATCGAGGTACAGCTCCAAGGTGGTTGACCAGAACCATCTCAAATTTTTTCAGGAAAGCCGTAAGGAGTTGGTGTTACATTGTTTTCAAAACTGAGTATTTGCCAAAAGGCGTGATCCTGGAAGCATGGAAAATTTCAGTGTTTCGCTATGAAGACAAAAATGGCTGTAACTCAAACTGTTGTAAAAAAAAAAAAAAAAATTGCCCCATCTGCACCAAACTTCAGTGGTTTGAAAACGCTCCTGCCCTGAACACATTGATATACTACGTGTAGCTCATAAAGGTTAGAGTGCCACCTAGTGGGACCTGGAAATATCATGAAATACCATGTTTCATACTTTGATGTACTGCTCCTCCCAGCTCTACTCAATCCACCTCAAAAGTTGTCTGAATAAACATCTGACATTGTTGATTATTTAGTGTGAAAATTGTGAGTTTTCATTTAATGGCCCACCCAAACAATCAGTGCTTGATGAGGGGCTTGGAAAGCTTGAAAACTCATGAAATTTGGCTCACATGTCTATCAGGATGTAAGCTTTCAGTTTTGGTTGCTGTGATCACTGAATTTGGCAAAATGGCTCCACAGTGCCACCAGAGCTACGTTTTATCTGAAATTTTGCAGGCTCAGGTAACATCCTAAATAAGTTTCTTGGAGCCATATCCGAAACCCAACAGGAAGTCAGCCAAGTAGAATTTAAGTTATTTTAGTGGTGTTTTTTGCCATTTTCAGGCCTCGTATTTGAACAAACTCTTCCTAGGGTGTACAAATCACTGTAACCAAAATCGCTCACATCATCTAGATAAGTGGGTCATCAAAATATGTCAAAGGTTTTATAGAATATCAAATGGTGTTGCCATAGCAACGCTCCAATTTGTTTTGTTTTTTCAATTTCAAGCCCCAGAATTTTTCAAAACATCAGTCCCAGGGCTATGCTTCCTCTGTGTATCTGAAATTTTTCAGGCGCATGTAACATCCTGAGACGTGCAAAAAAGTCTCTTTTTAGGTTTTATAGAATATCAAATGGTGTTGCTGTAGCAACGCTCCGATTTTGGGTCTCTTTTCATTGGGGCATTAAGCTTAATTTTCAGGCTTAATGCTCTAACTAACTCCTCCTACAGATTTCATCAAATCAACATGATTTTTGGTGAGTTCCATCTAAAGAACTTGGTGGTGTTAAATTGTGAAGGATTTTGGATTTCGTCAAAAGGCGTGCTTGTAGCCACACACAGAATTTTGATCATTCGCGACAGGACACCAAATTGTCACATCTCAAATATACATTGTCCAATCCATCCCAAATTTCACATGCTTCATGAGAGTGTGAGTCTAGACACATCTATATACCAGCATTGCATCACACTCATAACACCACCTAGTGGGAACAGGAAATCAGCAGTAGACTGATAATCATCATCCCATGAGTGTTAAATTTTCATTGATGGCTGCAGGCACTACATACAGCATCATGACATGTAATTATGGGCACTTGCCAACACCACCTAGTGGGTGCAGGAGATGTTCAGTGGCAGAATGACGCAAAATCCGAGTAGCCTACTGGATTAACAACATCCAGGTGAGCCTATGATGCTCCCAACCGTAGCAACCTCCAAGTGCAGCACGCTCCACGTGCGCCCAGGTGTGAGGGCCCAATCATCACCGCTTGCAGCTTCAATTCATAATTGCAATTAGGTTGAACTGAAGTCCTTTTAAAAGCCTGAAAATATAACTTTGCCTTTCACTGTTCAACCAAATTGAGATGTAAAGGGTTGTCCTCTTCAAGGACATCATTGGCCCAACCGATTTAGTCCAGAAAAAACAGCAGGAAGTTTTTTCTCGTGTTTTTTCCTTCATTTTAATTGTACAGAAACCTTTCTGGGAGACACTGTTGATTGAGGTCAAATTAGTTTAATATAGAAAACTACGTGACCTTTTAATTAAGTTCTTCCTCAGAAAATCCCTCTCAGAAATTAATCTTCAGTGTAAATTTTACGTGTAACCTGTATTTTCTTTGGGTGTATTTGGATCACAGGCTTGCACTGATGCATGTATGTATGACCCTTTTGTTCAAGGTGGATCATGCTTACCTTTGCACATGAAGAGCCAGCCTGAGATTTGGAATATAAAACATGCTCATATGTTATTTATTATTTGTTGCTTATTATTTGATATGTAGGTAACCAACAAACTGATAAAAACCAAATGTCCAGACAAATTGTTTTCATATTAGATCCTGTGATAAAAATATGTTGCCACGATGCTTCTTCAAGCCAATCCCCGTCCTGGGTTGGGTGCAGGAAATAGGAGTGTGAAAAGACCCACTTATCTGAACGCTGAATGCATGTATCGGAATATATGAGTGTATGAAGTGTAAAAAGTGAGCATGTCTGTATGTATCATGCTTGTGTATGCTTGAAGCTACACAAGCATGATGAGCACCTGACTGTCGATCAGCAGTGTTCACCCACACCTACCCCCACAAACCCTGCACCGTGACACCTTATGTGTATGGTCAGCTGTCTTTAGCCATAATGTTTATAGTGTAATTAAAAAGGGGAGGGGAGGACAATGCGGCACAGTGAGCAAAGCCATGTTAATGATCTTACTCACTGTGTCCTATACTTCACACATGCCCTGCCCCCAAGGCCCTACGTGCGTGAGTGATGTGAGTATGGGGAGTGAAGGTAGGAGAAGGGCCAGGAGACAGAAGACCGGGAGTAGAACACTACCCCCAGAAGGAGAGAGCTACAGGGGTTGGACAATGAAACTGAAACACCTGTCATTTTAGTGTGGGCGGTTTCATGGCTAAATTGGACCAGCCTGGTGGCCAAACTTCATTAATTGCACATTGCACCAGTAAGAGCAGAGTGTGAAGGTCCAATTAGCAGGGTAAGAGCACAGTTTTGCTCAAAATATTGCAATGCACACAACATTATGGGTGACATACCAGAGTTCAAAAGAGGACAAATTGTTGGTGCACATCTTGCTGGCGCATCTGTGACCAAGACAGCAAGTCTTTGTGATTACCAAGAGCCACGGTATCAGGGTAATGTCAGCATACCACCAAGAAGGACGAACCACATCCAACAGGATTAACTGTGGACGCAAGAGGAAGCTGTCTGAAAGGGATGTTCGAGTGCTAACCCGGATTGTATCCAAAAAACATAAAACCACAGCTGCCCAAATCAGGGCAGAATTAAATGTGCACCTCAACTCTCCTGTTTCCACCAAAACTGTCCGTCGGGAGCTCCACAGGGTCAATATACACGGCCGGGCTGCTGTAGCCAAACCTTTGGTCACTCGTGCCAATGCCAAACGTCGGTTTCAATGGTGCAAGGAGCGCAAATCTTGGGCTGTGGACAATGTGAAACATGTATTGTTCTCTGATGAGTCCACCTTTACTGTTTTCCCCACATCCGGGAGAGTTACGGTGTGGAGAAGCCCCAAAGAAGCGTACCACCCAGACTGTTGCATGCCCAGAGTGAAGCATGGGGGTGGATCAGTGATAGTTTGGGCTGCCATATCATGGCATTCCCTTGGCCCAATACTTGTGCTAGATGGGCGCATCACTGCCAAGGACTACCGAACCATTCTGGAGGACCATGTGCATCTAGTGGTTCAAACATTGTATCCTGAAGGCGGTGCCGTGTATCAGGATGACAATGCACCAATACACACAGCAAGACTGGTGAAAGATTGGTTTGATGAACATGAAAGTGAAGTTGAACATCTCCCATGGCCTGCACGATCACCAGATCTAAATATTATTGAGCCACTTTGGGGTGTTTTGGAGGAGCGAGTCAGGAAACGTTTTCCTCCACCAGCATCACGTCGTGACCTGGCCACTATCCTGCAAGAAGAATGGCTTAAAATCCCTCTGACCACTGTGCAGGACTTGTATATGTCATTCCCAAGATGAATTGACGCTGTATTGGCCGCAAAAGGAGGCCCTACACCATACTAATAAATTATTGTGGTCTAAAACCAGGTGTTTCAGTTTCATTGTCCAACCCCTGTAGCTAACTGGCTCAGTAAGTATACCTATTTCCCACACCCCACCACAGGGCTGCGGAGAGCAGGCCCGGGGCCTGTGACGACAGCTCCCCAGAACAACGCCAACTCCAAGGCCAGCACACACTGCCCAAGCAAGGAAGGCAGCCCCAACACCGGTCAACCACAGATACCACACATACACAAGAAAGGCGACAAGACAAACCGGCCTGAGCATGGGACAAGCTGCTCCCAACATTCCCATGCTATCCCAAGGGAATCCTCCCCCCTTGGGGGACAAGCAGGCACCCCAAATCTCTGATGGATGGATGTCCCAACGTGGGCCAATCTACCCCAGGCACCAGGGCCTCTTTGTTTTGTTTTGTTTTTTTGTTTGTTTGTTTTTTTAATCTATCACTTGCAAACTTTGGTCAGTGTGCCAAAATGTCAAATGTGAATTTAAATCAAATCAACATACACTTTCAGGCAGTGTTTTGAGCACTGTTGGTTACTGTTTGTATTGGTGTTTGTATTAGGCTAGATTTTCAGGACGCAGGAGATTCCCAGAAGTGGTGTGAAAAGTCCTCGGCTTAATCTGATCCTAAGAGTAATGAGATTGTTTAATTACCAAGAAGGAAAATCCCCAATCATCCTCCAGCTCTTATCTCTCTTAATGTCACAAGCAACGTCTTGGATTTACATTAAAGATCCACGAACGGCCTCGACTCAAGCCTTCATAAGCTCTGAGAAAAGCAGCGCTCACTTCTGTTTATCTTTCAGAACCATTAAAGTCACAGAGACATGAAATGACTCTGAAGCGTAAAATTACATACTGTACAAGTTTATGGATTAATGTCTCCTGTGGACGTGATGGCGCTGAATTTTTCAGGGAGAGTCTATAAGAGCCCATTAAAGAGCTTTCTGTATAGAAGTGAATTAAAGTCAAAAGTTCGGAGCCTGCACTGTGTCTCAGACAGCATTACTTCTCTTTATGTAACTGCTGCATTTAGCAAGAACATGTCAGGATGCTGAGTCTTTTTCTCTGTTTAAATAAACACTGGAGCTAAAACACAGTCTGGACCAAGAAGGAAAAAAAGACCAGAGCAGAACAAACTTCAGGACTTGAGGGATAAAACTTAACAGTAAATTTAAGAAAAAAACCAACAAAATTAATGAAACTGGCCTCCTGTTCATGTGTTTTTTTATCACTAAATCCATTATTGCATTGCATTACATTACGAGGTAATGTCGAGGGTGTTGGAATGACCCATTACCCTGCTTTTTTAAAAGGGTAGTTTGTGTGTATGACACAGTTAATTTGACGTAATTGTATGTACAAGCTTAGGCTGCAGAATGTTATGAGTTTTAAAAAAAAATTCTACTTTTGGATCTGTATGATGTCACAGAGAGGGGATATCCCTAATGTGGCCCTCTCAGACACAGAAGCCCCACCTACAGTACCTGCTTCAAACTTTCTCTTTACTCAGGGCAGCCAATCAGAAGAAAGTTGGAGAGAAGATGGCCTTTGATACAAAATACTGCAGCTGGAGTACTGACAGGGACTAGAAAAAGAGAGGATATTGGCTCCCTGTTAAATCCAAAATTGAATTTAAATTTCTTCTTCTCATATAGAAGTTCTTGAATAATCAGGACCCATCCTATCTGAAATACCTCATAGTACTGTACCATATCACCCAAATAGAGCACTTCGCTCTCAGACTGCTGGCTTACTTCAATTCAATTCAATTCAATTCAATTCGCTTGAGTGTTTCTTCTTCATTCACATCTTTTCACTCTGTTCATTTAATCATTAGTTATTATTAGTTATTATTAATCTCTGGCTCTCTTCCACAGTGTCTTTTGTCCGGTCTCCCTCCCCTCACCTCCAACCGGTCGCAGCAGATGACTGCCGCTTCCTGAGCCTGGTTCTGCTGGAGGTTTTTTCCTGTTAACAATAAATGCCATAAATGTTCAATAATCATTCATTTTTACTAAATCTATATAAATATTTATAGATTTTGTTGTAATTTTAGTACTTTTCTATCAGATTTTATATATTATTTATCCTGTTTTTTGCACTGACTGTTTTGCTGTCCCTTGCTGTTTGGAACACCGTAAAATAAAGCCACAAATAAAGTCTTATCTTATCTTATCTTATCTTATCTTATCTTATCTTATCTGTTTAATGGGAGTTTTTCCTTCCTAAGGGTTGCGAAGTGCTTGCCTATAGGGGGTCGTCTGATTGCTGCCTTTTCGCTGTATTGTAGGCTTTATACCTTACAATATAAATCATTTTGAGGCAGCTGTTGTTGTGATGTGATTTGGTACACGTCACAGTTTTTTACCTGAAAAGTTAATTTTAATCCTCTGCAGCCTACAACTCAGACTCTGTCTTCAAGTTTGGCCCGTCCTATGATTGAGTTTGACACCCTTAAGTTACAGTATTAAAAGCGCATGAACCCGGGACTTATGAAGGTGTCCTACTGTGTCTGATGTATAGGTGGATGCTAGAGTACAATAAGATCCACATGCATCACCCTATAGCAGATACATCTGGGCTATTTTGGCCACTGTTATGGCTCAGTTAGGGCACTGGTGAGTGTTGTCTGGGTCATACATGGCCCAAAAGTCATGAGCTGAGCTTGACATGGGTTACCCCTCATATCCACCCCATACAAGTCAGACCTGTAGCTGAGTTGAGGCAGTCAGATTAAGCCTGAGTCAAAGCATCAGCTAAGTCAAAATGTGATCTGAAGAAAAATGCAGATGTGGGCCACACATTTGATGAGATGATTAATCTTATGCCCTTCACCTGTCAGTCAGTAGTGTTTTGGTTGAGCAGCAAATGGGAGATTGAATCAAAATAAACTATAGTGTTTGTGTCAGTTCATGTAATGATGGAACAGTGAAACCATGGAACAACTTCCAGCCTTATGTTTAGTTATATTATTACTGAAATAAACACAGTACGTCAAGCTCCTCACAGCTTTTGCACCAGCAGGAGCTGTTGTTGCTGTGTTTTAGTGTTTTCCTTCCCTCGTTTTATCTGACTGCAACCAAACAGGAGATGACACCTGTAAGTGGCGAGGTGACGCTATGTGATCTAAACTCTGAGGAAATCAAACCGGGCATCTCTGAGAGTTTTGACTGCTTGTCAAAGAACGACTTGACAGCTTCGAATTCACAGCTGCCATTCTCCCAGACAAGCGAGCCGAACATGTCATCAAGTTTTCAGAGGCAGGACACTTTTCTTTCAGGGCTTTTTTTCCCCTGTTTCCTCTGTCGAAGCGTGTTAGAGCGACTCAAACCTCAGCACATCTCTCCTGTTACAAAGCCTGCCAGATAAAATGTGCCATTTCATGCTGCCCAGAGAAAAACTGTAAAATGTGGATACACCAAAAAAAGATCACTTCTGTATAATACAGCAATCCATAATCAAAGTTTCCACCTTACTCAGCAATTCACCTGTAACTCTGGACATGTCTCATTTTTTTCTTCCTGCCATCAAACTTGAAAAATTTTCTTGAAGCTTTTACAAGCCTGAAAGCAACAAGAAGCAAAGCCTAATGACACATTATCAGGAGCCAGAGTTCAGTTCTGGATAAAAAATAATAATGATAATGATACTAAAACCTCAGCATGAAGCTTTTTACAAATTGTTATCCCATACCTCCAGGGCACCAATCAGAGCAGGAAACAGCAGCGAGTGCGTGCTGGGAGACGAGCGCTCTTCTTCGTTGCACATCATGAGCCGCAGATTGTTAAGTGCTGGGGTCCCGGTGTGCCGAGTTAAGAGGCAACAACAAAGGGGATCCATAGAGCCGGTGCGGGATTCACAAAACAAGAAGGCCGCTGTCAGCAGCCCGAGTCAGCTGCTGCTCACATCTGCATGCTCATACTCACTCAGACCTTTATTTCACTGCAGCAGTACATCGGAGCACCTTTAAGGATTAAATGTGAAGGATTTTAGGACGAATGTTCAACAAACCAAGATAATGTGTCAGGTCACATTTAACTGTAAAGATATTTCTGGTTATTTATTGATTACTTAGTCATTTATTTATTTATGGAGAGCCATCATCCCAGAGTTTCTCTGCATGTTTCAGTACAGAGAAGAGAAAAAATAATGTTTTTGTTTTTTATTTTAAAAAATTGTAACATGTGACTCACTTAATGTGGTCACAAATTCAGTATTTGAAGTATATTAGTTAACTATTTAGGTTAACTAATTCATAGTTAACCTATAATAAATGCATAATAAAGTGTGTGTCTGTCTTATGAACTCAATAAAAAAGCTTAGTAAAGATTTAACAGTCAAACTTAATAAATATGGCTGCAGTTCTCAAATAAACTTGCTTTTTTTTAAATAAACTTTTAGAAAGTTAAAAAGTTTCTTCTAAGTGTTCATTAATCGTTCATAATTTAATCATGAAATTAATTTTAATAACAGGTTTTAACTCTGTGCTATAGATAACCACAAAGTCTTCTGAAATGCATCAATTACAGGAATCATAATTGTCCACTGTCAGTGAGTAGTAGGCAGTGTTAATTTTGACAGCTAATTTTGATTTAGTTTTAGTCATAGTCTTTTGACAAAAATGTAATTTAGTTTTAATCATAATTTAGTCATCTGAATAGTTATATTTTTAGTCGACGGCTTATCGTAAGAATATAGTCGACTAAATCTACAGTCAATTCAGTCGACTAAAATATAAAGGGTGTAAAATGTAAATGCTTTTTCTTCAGTTCCCTTGAATTAGTCATTATACACACTTACACAAAATTAAACATTTATTAAAAGTTATGGAATAGTATTAATAATATTAACATTAGCGTTTCACCTGCTTCCCACATACCTGATCTTTAACACCACCTTACTAAGATAATCCAGCGTTTTACAGCAGAACGCTCTGAAAGGTACAGGGCAGTGTTCAGGACTAAGATTATAAAGGCTAATCCACTGCGGTGTGGAGATTTTCTCTAAACACAAACTGGGAAAAACACTTTATCCTGCATGACATTAAAATGCTGACCTCTGCGTGGGTGACTGGTTTGCAAATGTCGTTTAAGATTTGTCGTGTTTTTACCCGAGATAGTCGCCCCACATGGTTTACACATCGATTTGTTTGTCACAACGTCAAAGGACAAATGTGTCCATACATTGGCTCTTCTCTTTCTCCCTGCTGACATTGGTTACATAACTTAGTTCTATCGAAATTAACGACAAATCACAGGCTAGTTTGGTCTTCCCGGGTTTAGAGCAAATCAGTGCAACTGTGCATTTGATTGGATGTTTTCCTAACTTGTCTCACCCTGTCACAAAATTAAGTAAGTTCTGATTGGATGTCGTCCCCGCCAAGCTTTTCGTCTCGTTTACATTCATTGATGACCGTGTCAATTAATTTCGTCATCGTTTTTATCCTTTTAAGTGGTTTTAATTTAGTTATCATCTCGTTTTCGTCATGAAAAAAAAGGGTCATTGACGAAAACTATGATGAAAATACACTGCCCAAAAAAATAAAGGGAACACTCAAATAACACATCCTAGATCTGAATGAATGAAATATTCTCATTGAATATTTTGTTCTGTACAAAGTTGAATGTGCTGACAACAAAATCACACAAAAATCATCAATGGAAATCAGATTTATTAACCAATGGAGTCACACACAAAATTAAAGTGGAAAAACACACTACAGGCTGATCCAACTTTGATGTAATGACCTTAAAACAAGTCAGAATGAGGCTCAGTGTTGTGTGTGGTCTCCACATGCCTGTATGACCTATACAGGCATGTGGAGACCACAATACACAATACAGGAGCATGCCCTGGCGTTGTAGGGAGGTCCCTACAACGCCAGGGCATGCTCCTGATGAGGTGGCGGATGGTCTCCTGAGGGATCTCCTCCCAGACTTGGACCAAAACATCCACCAACTCCTGGTCAGTCTGTGGTGCAACGTGACGTTGGTGGATGGAGCGAGACATGATGTCCCAGATGTGCTCAATTGGATTCAGGTCTGGGGAACGGGCGGGCCAGTCCATAGCTTCAATGCCTTCATCTTGCAGGAACTGCTGACACACTCCAGCCACATGAGGTCTAGCATTGTCCTGCATTAGGAGGAACCCAGGGCCAACCGCACCAGCATATGGTCTCACAAGGGGTCTGAGGATCTCATCTTGGTACCTAATGGCAGTCATGTTACCTCTGGCGAGCACATGGAGGGCTGTGCGGCCCTCCAAAGAAATGCCACCCCAAACCATTACTGACCCACTGCCAAACCGGTCATGCTGAAGGATGTTGCAGGCAGCAGATCGCTCTCCACGGTGTCTCCAGACTCTGTCACATGTGCTCAGTGTGAACCTGCTTTCATCTGTGAAGAGCACAGGGCGCCAGTGGCCAATTTGCAAATTCTGGTGTTCTCTGGCAAATGCCAAGCGTCCTGCACGGTGTTGGGCTGTGAGCACAACCCCCATCTGTGGACGTCGGGCCCTCAAACCATCCTCATGGAGTCGGTTTCTAACCGTTTGTGCAGACACATGCACGTTTGTGGCCTGCTGGAGGTCATTTTGCAGGGCTCTGGCAGTGCTCCTCCTGTTCCTCCTTGCACAAAGGCAGAGGTAGCGGTCCTGCTGCTGGGTTGTTGCCCTCCTACGGCCTCCTCCACGTCTCCTGGTGTACTGGCCTGTCTCCTGGTAGCACCTCCAGCCTCTGGACACTATGCTGACAGACACAGCAAAACTTCTTGCCACAGCTCGCATTGATGTGCCATCCTGGATGAGCTGCACTATCTGAGCCACTTGTGTGGGTTGTAGAGTCCGTCTCATGCTACCACAAGTGTGAAAGCACCACCAACATTCAAAAGTGACCAAAACATCAGCCAGAAAGCATAGGTACTGAGAAGTGGTCTGTGGTCCCCACCTGCAGAACCACTCCTTTATTGAGTGTGTCTTGCTAATTGCCAATAATTTCCACCTGTTCTCTATTCCATTTGCACAACAGCATGTGGAATTGATTGTCAATCAGTGTTGCTTCCTAAGTGGACAGTTTGATTTCACAGAAGTTTGATTTACTTGGAGTTATATTGTGTTGTTTAAGTGTTCCCTTTATTTTTTTGAGCAGTGTATTTCGTCAATGAAATTAACACTGGTAGTAGGTGTCTGAAATATGACTGAGTAACAGTCTATTTTCTTCTGTTTACCCACTTCCCCCTCAGGACCCTAAATTGGATACTGTCCCAGCTCCCATGGACAGATCGCCAATCTCTTGCAGGGTTAACACAGACAACCATTCACACTCACATTAAAACCCATGGGCAATTTAGAATCACCAGTTACCGGCATGTCTTTGTACTGTGAGAGGAAGCTGGAGTACCCGGAGAGAACATAAAACTCCGCACAGAAAGGATTCAAACCCAAAACCTTTTTGCTGTGAGGCAACAGTGCTAACCACTGTTCCACCGTGCTGCTTCAGTTATGAACTGTGGTGATTATTTAGGTGGTTTGTTAATTTGATTGAACTGTTCTTAAACTTTATAACTGCAGCACAACACATTTTACTTTGAAGGGGACTCAGCCATCTCTGTTTCCAACAGGCAGTTTTTGTTGTACCAGCTGGATAACTGAATAAGCATTGCATGTCTTTATCTAACAAGACTATAAGACAAACTAATAACATAATTTAAATGGTAAATGGACTAGTTCTTATATAGCTAGAGCATCTCTAACTGAGCACTCAGATTTAGTCAACACACAGTCATTAATATACATTTACATTAATACAAGCGGGGCATTAACAGTGGCAAATACCCTATAATGGCATTTTTCATTATACAATTTCAGTAAACTGCAGATGAATTATAGATTGTGCTCAGACTAACAGGTAATTCATATTAAATAATATTAGTCAACCACACAACAGCCTAGTGTAAACACTTACACTGATGTGCACATTACAACCACACTGTTATGTTACTGTGGTGATACTGTTGTTAATAGTTTAGCAAATAAAGTGATGGAGATGGACAACATGACGGCTTCCCAGAAATGAAACCAAAGTATGTCTGAAAAGCAAACACTGGTGCAGCGTTTCAGTGATATTTGGGCTTCAGATCTTCAGATGCAGCAGGAGGAAGAAGTCAGAAGTGGTTAGTGATGGTGGTCTGTGTTCAGCTTTTCCCTACTTAGTTTAAAAAAAGAAAGGCTTAAGGGCTCAAACTACAAATAATGTGATTTGATTATTCTTGTTTAAAGCCATGTTTTTTATGTTATGCGCACTTTATAAGTCTTTTACTGTGTGTTTAATTGGTTAGCAGATAAGAAGTGGCAATTGTGCTCCTCTTTACATGTTCACAGCTGTTCTCACAGCTGGCCGTGTGGTGAAGTGTTTCAAGGTGACGCGCTGTGATTCAGCTTACTGTCCACCCCTGCTCACAGCTAGCTGCAGCTAACCACTGTGTTTACAAGCCCTGTTATGCCCCTAGTAATAAGTTGCTATCTTAGTTCGTTGTAATTAAGTTTATGTTTTGTAACCATAGTGATCTAACAGAAGTGCATTCGGGAAGCTAGTGAGTGGATTGGCCATGCGGTCATCATCTACAGTTGTGTGAGATAATCCTATCTACAGCACTTCAGTTTGAAGCTATTCTTTCTTCCCAATTGCTAAGGCATTGTCTTTTCACAGGATTAGTACTAAACTTCATGGAAGTGAATTATCCGCGTCCTGGAGTTTTTGGGAGTATTTAAACTGACGTAGCCCGTGACAAGTCCAATAAAGGAAAAAACATGAGCACCACACTGCTGTTCTTACCACTGACCATCCGTTAGTGAATCAGAACCTTCTAAATCAGGGCTCTTCAACTCCAGGCCTCGAGAGCCCCTGTCCTGCAGGTTTTAGATGTGTCCCTGATCCAACACACCTGAATCAAATGGCTGAATTACCTCCTCAGTATGCAGTCAAGTTCTCCAGAGTCCTGCTAATGACTTCTATATTTGCCTCGGGTGTGTTGAAGCAGAGACACATCTAAAACCTGCATTTGAAGAGCCCTGTTCTAAATCAACAGGTTTGTGGTCAAAATCATCAAATGATCATTACAAGTAGTGACAAATGGGCCATTAATCAAAGAAACTATCCAGGTGTCCAAGGTAGAAGAGACTCACCTGTTCGGAGTGACAATAGTTTGGGCTGCAAAAACAGAGGCAGTGCATGTTGTGACTCTGACTATGACTCAGGTAAAAGAACAAAAATGTTTCACGTCAAAGTTAATGCAAAAAAACAAAACAAAAATAAACAAAATAAGAAGAAAAAAATACGGAAACAGGTGGAGGACAAGGAACACCTGATCTGTTGGCTCAAGATAGAAAAAAAAACAAAAACAAAAAAAAATATTTTGAACAAACTTCAGAACCTCAAAAACTGCAGTTTGTGGCTTTTCCATGTTGGCTTCATTTTTCAGCCCCTGAGGTTTCTGCTTGGTGAAACATAAACCATTCATTCATTTATTCACATGGAGTCTAAAAACTTTTTCACTGACTTTTGGAAAGTTTGTGATCAACAGCAAGTAACTGTGACACCTTGCATGATAAATGCCTAGAGCTAATGAAGCAATCATGAGTTAATACTTTATTTTCCTCTCAAAATGTTGTGTTTAGACATTTAGTAGTAATGCAAATATAGACATTTAGATGTCCTGTGCACACATTTCCCTCCACAGGAAGCTCAGGCTGTTCAGAGGTCAAACTTTAGAATTATTCCCAACAAAAAGCCAGTTTTTCTGTTTATTATTCTACAGAGAAAGAAAGAGAGCGCTCGGTGTCTGTAAAAGCACATATAAAGCTCCTCATTAGCTGCTCAGCTGTTAATTCCTGCTCAGACCGTGGAGAGGCCATTTGCAGCAGCCGCTCATGCGTGCATTTCCCGTGCCTCACACGGTGAGGAAGTGACATTTTAATGCAGTGGATAGATCAAAATAGCTAATGTTTTATTAGCGACCTGCCATCAGCTGCAGGTGAAAGCTGCTTTTATTGGAGCCCTTCCTCCTCTACCCGCACTCTGTGCAGAAATAAATGGGGGTATTAACATTAAGCACCTCTCCCATCGAGCTGCCAGGTCCCTTTGTGCCCACCGTTATGTCCTCCAGTCAGATTTACCCACACAGCCAGCGCTCAGCTGCTATTTCATTGGCCCTAGCCAGGTGAATCAAATCATTCCTCAGTTACAGTTACAGCTGTTTGTTCACATTTCTGGATGATGTTGAAATGAGCTGGCGGCTGATATCAGCCCCACAGCCTGTTGAACCCTCCCACCCCCGCTTCAGTGTTTTCAGGTGAGAGCGAAAAGAACAAAACAAAGAAGGAAGAATGAAGGACGAGCATGAACGCAGCGTGAGTACCTTGGTCTGAATCCACACACGCTGGCTGCGGCTGCTTTTCATCCCACTCTGGTTCAAACAAAGTGGGGTGCGTTTGGTTCGGCTCATTGAGGTCAGTGTGAAATCTGTCACTTCAACATCTGTCACGATGGAGCCTGGAAACAAACAGCATGCTGGGTGTGGTTTGTTTGCAGTGTGCATGCAGACCTGACCGGCCGCTGGACTGTGTGATAGCAGATGAGATGTGAGTCTTGGCATAAATTCAGAATAACTACAAAAACCAGGTCCTGATCACATGGTGTCAGTCACCAAGCACACTGGCTGGTTTCTACCTTCCACTCCCACATTATGACTGACTGCAAATATTGCATAAAGCAGTTAATATTTCAGAGGATGGAGGTAAAAAGTGAACTAGGAGAGATTTCGGTCAAGAGTGTTATATTGCATGCAAACACTGCAAACTTCACCAAAGTCAAACTCAATAAAAAGTTACTCATGAATTTTCCTCTCCTGTATCTCAGAGTTTGCACTTTGATGCATCCACACAGAGCAATCGTGGGAGTGTGTGATCATCTCAAATTCACTTCAGATGGCTCTCAATCTGAAACAGTGGGTGCCTCAGACCATGTGCATACTCGTGCGCGCAAACAATGCTGGAAAATTTAAATAAACATCTGCAAAATAAACAAAAGTAACAACAGCAATTTAATTTTGGCCATTATTTACAATTTTCAACAACAAAACAAATAATGATTGAATTTAATCAGCAGCACTGAGGAATTAAATTAATTTCAAAAGGAAAAAAAATACTGACAGAAAATGTCAGCAGGGAGGGATTCAGTGTTGTAGCTCTGCATCCCTCCCTGTGTTTCAGTTTAATACCAGAGAGAGTTGTTTTTCTCTATTTCTGAGTCACTTTGGTTGAGGTTTAAAGCAAGCATCAAAGCTGCCAACCTGCAGCCATGCAGTGTTTAAAGTTACAGTCAGGCTTAGTGGACTTTTGGGTTGTGTCATTCTTTGGGCTGTTGCTATTCAAGGGACTTTGCAGTCTCAACATTTTGGCTACTGCGTGGTTGTTTGTGTGGCTGTGACTCAGGAGGTAGAGCAGGTCATCTGCTAATCAGAAGGTTGGTGTTTTGATCCCTGGCTGCTCTAGTCTACATGTCAAAGTATGTTTGGGCAAGACGTTCCCCATGTGTTCATTAGAGTTTGAATAGATCGAAAACAATTAGATGATGAAAATAGTGCTTCTTTAGATAGATGTATAATTTATTTGTTTCTTTGTTTGTGTTGTTTGAATGAAATATGCTTTATAGAGCACCTTGAGAGCTCAGATAGAGTAGAAAAGCATTAAATCAATCCATTTGTTTAGTTGATTACCACTTGCAAGCTTGGTTAACAAGCTGCATCCACAGACCATGTGGGTGCATCACATGGATACCTGCTAAATAGTAGTAACTGACTAATAAAATCCTAGAATTCCATGCAGCAAAACTGGAGCTTAGATGTCTTCGGTCTGTTAGTACAATTAAACCATATTCCTGGTCAGATAATTGCATTAAAAATGCTCCAAAAGGCTCCAACAGCATAAATACGGTCCAGAGGTCCAGGTTCAGGAACTGAGGTGAATCCTAGCACAGAGCTAGTACCTGTCGCCATCCACCTGTCGGTTAAAGAGGCAACACCCCCAACTTCAGTCTCCAGGTGGATGAGGGTTTTTTCTTTTTTTAATCCACTGTGGACTGGCCTCCTGCCTGCCTCCATAAACATTAACAGTATGGTGGTGTGGCGGCGGGGTGTGGTTTGGGGCACGAATGCAGGGGAGAGGCGTGGCAGTGGGTTCTGAGAGGGGCGTCGGGGGGATGGGCAGCATGCAGTTGCCCAGCATGGGTTTGATTGTGTGTGTTTTTGTCTTTTTATGCAGTAGCAGCCAGAAGGAGGGAGGAGAGAGCTGAGCTGAGGTGGATGCCTGCCACGTGTGTAAAAATTACAGAAAGAGAACACAATAAAAAACAATGTGACAAACAACCTGGTGATGCTGTGTGTGTGTTTCGGGACTGACTGTAGGCTTTAGCGCTGCAGGTGGCTAATTCAAGATTCAGTGGTCAGTTCATGAAGTTAAAGAAATGCAGCCTGGTTCCAGCCATAAATATGTTGTCAAAAGGAACAATGTCTCACACATCCATTGGAGTTATGTAGGCATGTATGTAGGACCAAACCATTGTGAGGCATATGAGGGGGAGTCAATTTATCAAAACTCAAAAATGTATTCTTTTGCTCTCAGCACATATTGTTATTCTTATTTACATACAGTACTGTTATGAGGACTGTATGCACTGATATGATGACCGTCGTGAGTGGGGGAGCCCACAACTTTCAAATGAGCCTTTTAAACCCACTGGATCATGCACCCACCCTAAACGTATTCGCTGCAAGCTTCAGACTGCAGGGCATTTCTGTTGGACAAATGGTCACTGTCTCACATCAGGTTTCCACTGACGATATTTCTGCAGTTTATCTTTCAGTCACTGACTCCAGAACATTTATTTCTGCTGTTAGTCCATTGCATGGTGTGAAATTACAATTTACATAAGAGTCACAAAGTTTCTAAAATGTTAAAATGTTAAAAGCAGCCAAACACCAGAGAAGACTTTCACCTTGTGTCAGCTTAACCTGAATAATTCTTGGAAGTGGTGGCCTAGAGAAGAAGAAGAGGGTTTGGGGGGGTTATGACTGAGAGGATGCTCGTTCAAATCCCCAGATTGGCATATAATGGAAAAAATTGGATTTCCACCACTGGATGAAGTGAAATGGACTGAAAACTATCTGAAAACATCGGGGGGAAAGCCCCAGAGAACCCACAGAGAATTGTGGTGTTGAAGTGCTGCCTGTCTCCACTCTCTTTAGCACCACTGTGGGCCCTTGAGCAAGGCCCTTAACCCCCTCAGTTGCTCCCCGTGTGCTTTCTGCCTGTCCCCACTTTGCATGTTGTGTTGTGTGTGATGGGTTAAATGCAGAGACTGAATTTCACTGCGTGTATGTGACAGTAAAAGTTGTTGTTCTTCTTCTTGTGTCTGATCTCAATATGTGTGCAATGTATAGAGTGAAAGAACCTTAACTGGATATTAATTTGTCCAGCTGCTTGGGATATTTTGCTGATAATAGCGATGGATGTGTCGTTTGTGTGTTAGCTCTGAAGCAATCACATTGTTCTGTGTTATTTTGGAAGTGTGTAGCTCTTTGCTGAAAGATCAAAACAGAGAGCAGAAAATGTGGTCATAGGTTCCTCTGAAGGTTGGATTACAGAAGTGGAGAAACACTTTTTTGTTGAAGGAAAGTTGAAGAAGGAACCCATGTCTCTGTTGTTTGGACTGCCAGACCCACAACTTAAAAACACGCATTCTAAGAGTGTGCAAACCTCTAACAAAGCTGAGCAGCACAGGGTTATTTTTGATATGAGGAATATCTGGCATGTAGAATAACCCCTTCCTATTACATCATACAAATCCATAAGTAATAAATCATGTGGGAATCTGAGTGTTGAGAACACTCTGAATATTTTGGCTCAAAAAGATTACTTGTAAATATGTTTGGTTGATAATGTGAAACTTTATCCATGTTTAATATGAACATTCACACTGGAGGATGACAGGAAATGCAATCAGCTGGGGTTATTAAACCCACAAATACAGAGAATTTTCTTCCTTTGAGAGCTGAAACTGTTTAAACTGCTTCATGTTCAGTGACTTCCTATTGGTTGGTTCTTCTCATCACCTCCCAGGAGCTCCACAGTCGCACTCCTCCAGCATTAAAAACCGTCTGTGCAGGTTCTCTGATGCTCTTTTATAGCTCCGTGTTAGGCTCAGGTTAATGATGATCAGTGCTAATTCCACCTATAAACCATTTTTACAGCCACTGCTCTTGTCTGCACACACACACACACACACACACACACACACACACACACACACACACACACACACACACACACACACACACACACACACACACACACACACACACACACACACTCTCGTCTTAATTCCCTCCACAAACAGTTTATGGAGTTTCTTATCAGCCCATAGAGGAGTTATACATTAGTTACATGTGCAGTTGTTTAAGACTTTATCAAGCAGCAGTTTCTCACAGGAGCAGTAAATCTTTTCTTTCTTTCAGTGCAGGTTAAACCAGGCATGTCTAAAATCCTCACAGCTTCTTTTTATGTCTGAAGGCAGACAAGCAAAATTCAGTTTTATGTCCTCAGGTCCAATTGTCCATAAATACTTTTTCAGCTATAATAAATTTGTAATAAACTTGTTTTTTTTTTCTTTGCACAAGGGAAAAGTAACTCTGCTAACCAGATCAATCAGATCTGGTCCAGTATTCACAGGTTCTTCTCAAAGTTCAGTTCAATTTTTATTTGGGAGTAAATTCATTAAGAATTCAAAAGAAGCAGCATCATTACATGTCAGTGCTTTAATACAGGCTTTCCCCATTGAGAGTGAACAAATTCAGACTATAAGAACCAAACAACACTGCACAGCCAGTCAAAAAGGCCAAAAAGGCA
Organism: Archocentrus centrarchus; assembly: GCF_007364275.1. Taxonomy (NCBI): domain Eukaryota; kingdom Metazoa; phylum Chordata; class Actinopteri; order Cichliformes; family Cichlidae; genus Archocentrus; species Archocentrus centrarchus. Next base: position 36,159,932 of record NC_044355.1, on the reverse strand, counting down.
CTCACAAAATCCTGGATCCTTGCAACCTGAAGTAGGCTTTCCTCCTGCCTTCCTAGTGCAGGAAGAGTTCCCCTCAATGCTATAGCCCAGCTCCATGTAGATGCTCCATGTCCATGACAGCTCCATGTCAGTGTTCACTTTGTGTTTGCTGGAGGCTGTTATTGTTGAGTGCTTCTTCTTTGCTCTTCACACAGGCCATAATAATCATCAGTTAAACTAGAGACCCCTACAACCTCTGGTTGTCATGAAAAAAATGTTTTTGGTCTCAAGGCCTGTGTGTCTGGGGGCTACAGCAGTCATAGGTGATTCAGCGTGAGATGGGACCCTCCCCCTCTCATTACTACACGTGAAGTTGAAAGGAGAGAAAGATGAGTTGCCTGTTATGAACTCTGTTCATATACACAGGTGATTTTCTTAATGACATGATTTGATTGGCTGGTTTTGGCACTGAAAAGCTCAACTTCTCTCAACTTTTTAGTACACCAAAGTGAAGCAACAGAGCCGCAGTTCAGTTCCTTGCTCCATTCAAAGTGAATGAGACATGAGAGTGTTGATGCCTGAAAGGTATAGATGCACGATTCCCCCTTTAGTTTAGGAAAGGGGGAGCTGCCATCACTTTGGATATAGGCTGATGGTGCTCATTAGTGTCTGTCTATTTTCTTTAAAGCGTATCCATTTTAGGACCAAAGAGGCCTTTTCCAGCTGTCATAGGGCAAGAGGTGGACTGCATTCTTAACAGGTTGCCAGCCCACAAGAGACAGACAACCATTCACACTTAGGGCCAACTTAGAATCACCAGTTAACCTAACATGCCTGTCTTTAACTGTGGCATGAACACACACATGCACAGGGACAATGCTGCCCACAGTATCGTCTGTGTAACTTGCCTTATAGTGTCCAGGGGCTAGAGAGTAACCATGATTGCTCATGCAGCATCTGCTTAATATTGTGTTGTCATTTAGCTAAATCCCCAAAAATCAGTAGCTGTCAGAGGAGCAGGAGCACAGGTCAGCTGATCACAGTCTGTCCACAAAGAAAACAAACCTACTGAACTCACACTGCAAATCCATCTGGGAGTTATTTTGGTGATGATAATTTTAAATGCATTAAACTGTTATCGTGAGCTCTGGAGAAGGTCATGGTTGCTGCATAAGTTAAAAAAAGGGAAGCACCGTCATGACTCTGAAATGGTAGGGTTAAACCTGAAGCTGCCTTCTCAACAGGCCCTGGGTCTCACCTATGCTGCTGAAGAAAACAGGATAAGAATAATAAAACCCCTCTGCTGTCTGCTGCTGCTGAATGAAGTGCTGTAAACTGCTGATTCCACTCGGATTCATTTTTAGTAAGCACCTGCTGTTTTTTTTTTTTTTTTCGTTTTTCTTTTTTCTGCACAGCACAGCGGGAGTCGTCACATCGTGAACAGACCCTATTATTTGGCTGTTTGTACCTGCGCAGCAGACACCTGTCAGCCAGATTAATTACACCACCGTAGACGCAGTAATGGTTAAAAAAAAAGGGGGGGGGGGGGGGGGGGGGGGGGGATCCAGCAGCAGATAGACTATCCGAGACATAAAAATGTGAATAAATCCCAAAGAGCAGATGTATCCTGGTAGAGTGAGACTGCATATTAACAGAACATGCCCACACCTGTCTGTTTGCTTATTTGTTCTCAAATCTCCGAATACATGCTTGTGATAATTCTTTTGCTCATGTGTGGACTTTAATACATATATATAGCATTCCAACAGTTCCCAATTCTCATCTCCATTTATGCCATATCCTTCTAGTTCCAGTAGCCCACTTATCCTCAGTACATCCTGGTTCCTCAACATCTGAGCTGACCTTGTTAATCCGGGGGTGACATCCGAGTCAGTATGGCTTCGGTCTAGCCTGGAGACTAGGGTTTAATATTTTTCCCGAAAATGACATGAATCAAATCCCGGGAAATGACGAGCCATTTCCCGGGAATCCCGGGAAAAAGTTTTTTTTTTTTTTTATTTTAATTAGGCCTTCTGTAGCCTGTGTCGGCCTTAACCTATTCTGATATTGTAGAGGTAGCTTTCCAGCTATGTCCTGTTATGCCCAGTAGGGGGTAACGTCGGCTTGATTAACGCAATAAAACCTACATCTGGACATTGGAGTGCTCGAGCTATGCGGTGTTGTGTCGTTCCTCAACACTCCCTTAACAAATATAATTCGAATATTCCTCCATTGTACATGGAATTATAACAAGCTATTTTACAACTGCTGGTGCAAAACAATACGGTTCATCTCCACAGCATTGATAAAGGCTCAGCCACGCTGTCGTGGCGACATCTGTTGCACTATATCTCCACCAGTGGAACGCTGTAATAGTCATTGAAAAGTTAACTACTGTACTACACTATAATATGACATAACACAGGGCCTTGAGTAATGCACTACGACTTGGTCATTGCCATTCTGGCAACAGCAAATTTATAACACCGTGTCTGAGGGTTAAAATAGGTTCGCTGTGAATCGTCTTTTGAAAAACTGGCCAATCCTTATAGCCTAAAAAATATACATTTTACTCAACTCCATTTTAAAAGCGAAATATGTTAAAGTAATCTATTTCATGATAATTTCTTCACACATTAGGCCCGTATCCTAATTCATGATTGTTAGTAAGCGGCTGCAAACGAGGAAAAGAAACACTCGAAGTTAAACAGATATTTCTTTATTGTTCAGGGCAGGCATATTTTATAGGCTATATAATGCAATATAACAATATATAATAATATAAAATTATATAATACAAAATACCTTAGGGTAAACACATTGCCTACGATTTCAACAAATTAAAGAGGAAAAAAGTACAACTGTGTAATACCTCTATTAAAACGCTTGAGATGAAGCTGAAGCCTTAAACGGAGGCTGAACGTGCCTGAAATGAAGAGTAATGCTTTTCGCATTAAACGAACCCTTCTCTCAATATTTCCTTAAATTTAACATTCTGAAGCTTTCTTTTCTTTCTGAAAGTCAAATCGACGCGCGCGACTTTTTTCCCGGTTTCCCGTCTAACGTTTCCCGGGAAACGGGAAATGGTTCTGATCGCATTTCCCGGGAATCCCGGATCCCGGGATTAAACCCTACTGGAGACCCTTACTGGATTCACGCCAGGATATGATCCTCCGACCTCTTGTTCCAAAGATGGTAATGTTGCCACTACACTATCCGTGTCCCTGGATGGGCATCCATGAGCGCCTGGCAGCACAAATGAACCAATTGCTAGAGGCGAAGACACACCCAGAATGCCTGACTAAAGGTCTGAGAGTCCTCATCCTGAATTATCCCCAGAAGGGACCGGTCCCATCCAACTACCTGCCAATAGCCTGCCTCACCACAACATGGAAACTCCTGTCAGGCATCATAGCAGCTAAGATGAGCAGGCGTGTGGCTCAATACATGAAAGGGGCCCAGAAAGGAACTGGCAGAGGTACCAGGGGAGCAAAACACCAGCTACTGGTAGATAAAGCAGTCACTCGAGACCATAAGGCCAGACCGACCAACCTGTGCACCACCTGCATTGATTAGAAGGAAGCCTATGACTCAAAGGTCCTGGAATGCCTAGACCTATACAAGATCACCAGGACCCTAAGAGGCCGGCTTCAAGCCAAATGCACAAGTCATCATCAAGTGTGGGATTTACCAAGGAGATGCTCCGTGACCACTGCTGTTCTGCATAGGCCTGAATCCCCTCAGCCAGATCATTAACAATGATGGAATGAATGAGATATCGATTCACTGATCCACACCACCAGGATCTGCAGCAATGACACTGGAATATCATTCAGACTGGAGAAGTGTAGTCAGACAGTAACAAAGAGTGGGAAGGTAGTCAGAACTGAGGGGATTGCACTACCAGAAGGCAACATTGCAGACACTGAAGACAGCTACAAGTACTTTGGAATCCCACAGGCAAATGAGAACTATGTAGAGGCCGCGAAGAAAGCTGCAACAGCCAAGTACCTGCAGAGAGTAAGGCAAGTGAAGAGTCAGCTGAATGGGAAGAACAAGATCTGGGATAATCCGGTTGTTAAGTGATGACGTAGAATTCCATTTCCGGGTCCAAACTGTCCTATGTTCCATATACCGCAATGCTGTGTCCCTCGTTGTTTTAATCGATCCGAATCAAAAGAACACACTCAGCTGTCATTTTACTGATGAGAAAGAGAAGAGGAAATGGCTGCAGTTGATTAGGTATGTTACAATATTCTGTAGTTGTAGCCACTGGTTCTGTGATTGTTGTTTATTTAGGAGCATTTGGACCCGGAAATGATGTCAGTTTAAAGACCAGATAAGCTGGCCAAAGGAGGAGATACAGTAGAGGCCACTGATGTCAAGATAAAAAAGCTCCTTACCATGCATGGAGGGTTTCACCCCAAATCCATCATCCTGAGAATGTACTCTAAGCAGAAGGAAGGAGGACTGGTGAGTGTCAAAACCACTATCCTAGATGAAACAAGAAAGATCCATGAATACATCAGGAAGATGGCCACAAATGATCATCAGGCAGCAGAAACCCAAGAAAGAAGAGGAGAAAGAACAGGAACCATCATGGAAGGACAGGACTCTGCATGGCATGTATCACAGGCAGATCGAAGAAGTGGCTGACAGAAAAATCCTACTAATGGCTGGACAAAGCTGGACTGACAGACAGCACAGAGGCACTAATCATGACAGCACAGGAACAAGATCTGAGCATAAGAATGACAGAGGCAGGGATCTACCACATCAGGCAAGACCCCAGGTGCAGACTGTGCAGAGTTAATAACACGTTACTAATCTGATTACTTTTTTCGGTAACGAGTAATCTAACACGTTACTATTTGCAGTCCAGTAATCAGAAGTAATTTATCCAAGTCACTGTGCGTTACTATTTTTGTCATTTTGCTTAGAAAAAGATATATTTTTGCTTTCTTATTGCGTCTTGGGGAGTGACGTCTGGCCGATGAGACAATTAAGTCCCGTTTTCAGCACGAGGACAATAATAACACACAGCGACACAAACGTAAGGGAGGGAGGAGAGAGATGCGTGTTTTCTAGCTGAAATACAGGCACTATTTTGAGTTTGTGTCAGCTAAAGATGACAATATCAAGGTTAGTTGTGCACTTTGTGCTGGTGACAAAGTGCTATCTCAGCTTTAAAAACACTACGTCAGATTTGAAGAAACAAACAGCACAGCACAGTCAAACTTACAGAGCGAGTCGCACCAGGTGGTGTGAAGCAGAGAGCTGCAACTAATGCAGGTGGACCCCCAGCACCCAAACAACACAAGCTGGACTTTGGTGCAAAACCAGTAAGTGGGGGAGAGTTGAAGAAGTTCATCAGACAGTATGTAGTGGAGGAAATGCTGCCCTTAAACACGGCTGACTCACCCTCGTCTCGTGGTTGTCGTTTTTAAAGTGATCGTCTGCTCCAAATTCCGATGTTTCTGTGTGCTTTTATATGTAATGTCTTTGTTTACATTGGTAAATAGAGTGCAAGATTTATGAAGGGCTTATATATAAATTGAAGAAATGACCTGTTTTTCAACAATGTTTAGGAGTCTGTGTTATTGTACCTACATTATAATCAATCTAGTGCTTTTTGGCCACTTCAAATATCTTTATAGAACTGTGATGTTATATTTGTTGTGATTTCCACAGCCTTCTGAGCCAGATTTCAGTTTAAAAAGACATTTTTAATGTCAATGACAGTTTTTACCTTGATAAAAAAATAAATATCTAAAAGTCACTTTGCCAAAACTTGATTGCAGTTTCTACCTTGTGATAGAAATTATGCTTTTCATTCAAAAATGTGTATCTCTTATTCATGAGAGACAGGTTTGTCATATGTTTCACAGAATATAGGTCAACAAGTCATTTACAGTCATTTAAATACAATCAGATTTTTAGCAAATACCAGAAATCGCTTTTTGGCAGACGATCACTTTTTGGCACAACACTGATGTTGAATGTAACCAATGAAGTAACTTGTAATCTAACTTAGTTACTTCTAAAACGAAGCAATCAATAAAGTAATTAAGTTACTTTTTTAAAGGTGTAATCAGTAATCAGATTACTTTTTCAGGGTAACTATGCCATCACTGGTGATGGCACCATTAGGAAGAAAGACCACGAGAAGCTTGATAAATAGAATAGAATGCCTTTATTTGTCGTTATGAGACTGGAAATACCAAGGCTCAGAGAGCAGCTAGAGAGGATGTGGAAGGTTAAGGTAACAGTGGTCCCCGTGGTAATCTGAACACTCAGGGCAGTGACCCCCAAAGTGAGATAATGGCTCCAGCAGATTCCAGGAACAACATCTGTCCTGCGCAATCCTGGGAACAGCTAAGATACTGCGCAGGACCCTCAAGCTCCCAGGCCTCTGGTAGAGGACCCGAGCAGCCCTGACCCCTGGACTCATTCCCTCCTTTCATATCACCAAGTAAAACATTAAGTACATTTTGTAAATTTTGGTCAATATTAGAGCAAAGGAAGGTTTTCTAGTGTATGCCCATTGGCTTGTGGTTGACAAGATGTCCATTTAAAATGTAATTTTTCATGACAGAAGTGTCCTCACTTTCAAAATAACTCAAAAAATGTTCTTACCTACCAAAATGTGCTCATTTTCACATTTCACACATACCCTCAGTTTCACAAAAGCTTTTCATAAAGTCCATATATACCTAAGTATGCCAGCATATTCCTCAAGGTTAAAAAGATTAAATGTAAGGTTTTTTTCTTTAGAAAAATAATCACTTTCAATAAATGTCTTCATTCTCTAAAATTGTTCTCACTTTCCAGCTTCATAGAAGATAACTTTACTGATTCAGTTTTAGCCAAACTGCTTGTCAGAAAGCATTTTTGCTTTTGTGAGCTGGTCTGACTGATTTTAGTGATTTTTCATGAAGGATGCCGTTAGGAAACATCTGTTTAAGGATGCAGTGAAAGAATTTTTTTTTTCTGTTTTGCAGGACTTTTGACATTTCAGCCAGCAGTGACTAGTTTTCTCCCTTTTCACCTGTTGTTCTTCCCTCAAGACAATCAACAGCAAACAGCTTTGGACAGATGCAAATCACCTCATTAACTTCCCAACCTAAATCCATTCTGCAGCAGAAGAGATGAGCAAATGTAAGAAAGAAGGGAAGAAGGGAAAAGACAGGAAAGGAAAAACACACACAAAAAAAAGAGACAGCCAGATAAAACATCTGCTGGATTCGCCCATCTGTGCCAAGCTGAGAGCGAAGCTCGCTGGGAGAGGGAGGAGGGAGAGACAGAGACTGAGAGGTGGTGGGCAAAGAAAAAAGAAAGGAGGAGGAGATGGAGGCATGGTGCCCACGTCAACAAGTGCCAGGGATTGTTTTTGGAAGGGGGGGGGGGCATCATAATGAAGGCGAGGGCTGGGCGATAATCCACAGCTAACGCTAAATCCCAGAGGAAACAATTAAAGTGTCATTGTTTCTCACGACCAGCTCAGATTCCTGACAATTTTTTCTTCCCCTCTGCTTTCACACCTCTTTTCAAATGTTATTGTCATCTCAAAAAATACGCAATGTTTTTTCTTTTACTCCCTTTCAGAGGGATTTAGGGAGTGATACGCCCGAGGCTCAGCTCTGTTGATCAGATGTGTCTCTACTGCTGTGCTTTCCAACCTCACATTTTCTTTTTTTTTGTTAGAGCTCAGCGCAGGAACAAGAAGAAGGCAGCTTCTGGGTCAGCAGAGGACAAGATGTGTGCCTGATTATTGTTGAATTGGAAGAGATTATCCTTGTGCTAAAAAGAGATTATCGTATTCTCCCTGCATGTAAAGACTACAGGCTGAGGTGTTAAAGTGGATACAACAGCAAACAGACAAAGACATCAGTGCCTGCGAGGACGTTTAAGGTTCAAATCCCAACTTAAGATGACAATACAGCAAACATCATGTTAGCTGAGCAGAATGACTCTCAGTAAACCTCCACAGACAGTAAAACTGTGAGTGTTTAATCCCACTCTGAGTCATGAATTACTCTCAGGATGATGTGGGAGTACTTAAAACTAGATTACTGACTGCAGCCTCAGACCCCTGGAGGCCCTCAAGTCTGAATGTTCAAAATATTTGTTGTTCGCCCTGTGTCAGTGGGTTTGGGGGCATCTGATAGAGCATTACACCCAGATTCTGGATTTTCAAACATGTATCAAAGCATTAGTCACAAAATATGATCTGCTTGTTGGTGTACGTGAACCCAAACGCGAAATGTCACCTTTTCCCGGCATAACTTTAAAGGTTTCTCTTTTTTTCTCTTCCTTTTTAAAACATTAATGTTTCAGTTAGATGCGTGGCCTCTTTGACTGAACTGTTAAAATTTACAGCCTGATACAAAAATGGTTTTGGTCTCTATAGATAATTTCCCCCCTTCATAAAGTTTGCATTATTGGGGGCATGGCCTCTTTGATTGACATGTGGATGGTGACACAGGCGGCTGTAGCTGCTAGCTGTCTGCTAGGCTTCACCTCAGCTAATTGGAGTCCCTGAACTGGAGCTCTTGTTTGTGCTTTTGGTACAGTTATGTGACAAATAATATGGCTGTAAATGTACATTTATTGAACTAAGACCAGAGGTGGCAAAAGTACAGACATTCTGCACTTAAGTAGCAGTACGGATACTTGTGTTAAAAAATACTTTAGTAAAAGTTGAAGTACTGATTCAACTTCTTTGCTCAAGTAAAAGTGAAAAGAGCACATTAACAGATACATAAATTATATGGTATAACCCCTTAACTGGCAAGGGCCCGGTGACGGGCCGTTTGTAGTCCCTTTTATATGGCAGGCTAGACCCTCCCATTTTTATTGACACGTCATTCGGCCAATCATGTAACTGGCTGCACCAAATCACCTGACAAAGCTACGTGACGCCCTCTGAGTATTATTGGCTCTGGGAAACCCATTTCTTAACATGATTGGCCGAATGAGGTGTCAGTCAAAATGGGCGGGTCTAGCCTGCCATATAAATGCACTTCATTTGGCCCGCGGACCAGACGCAGCCGATTAATAGGCTATGAAATGGGTTGTTCAGAGCCAATAATAACCAGAGGGTGTTATGTAGTTGTTTCAGGTGATTTTATTTGCTGCCAGTTAAGGGGTTAAACTCTTTCATCTCTTTGTATGTGATAAGCCCCGGGGATGGATACGCCAGTATGATTGTCCCTGAATGTGTTATTGTTGTCACAGTTAGGCTGTGACAACAATAACATGCAAAAGACAGAACTAAACTTTAAGGTAGCTTTAATGCTGAAGCTCTTTAACAATGTCCAGAATACAAAATCTAAGGTCAGACATTAATCCATAATGTGAAACTCTCGGAAAACAAAAGGGGAGACGCACACACACCCACGCACACACACACACACACACACACACACACACACACACACACACACACACACACACACAAACACACACACACACACACACACACACACACACACACACACACACACAGCGGGCAGGAAACAGATGATGATGCAACAATGAACAGAAGAAAACTGAGAATTTAAATATGTAACAGGTTGTAACACAAGGGGTCGCATTTTCCCTGGTGTAAGCCTCAATAAAAGGGAAGCTGGCAGCGTTGTTGGGAGGTGCCAGTTTCCGGTGGACGGCCAGGTGGTTGTTTGGCATTACGTGCTTTGGGTGTGCGATCGTGGTAAGTTGGAGAATTATTTTAAAATTGTTTGAAACAGTCTTGTGTGTATTGATGTGTGGTGTATATTTTTATGACAGGGCCACACAATTTTAGGAGAACAAAAGATTGAAGTGGGATTGTTTGGGCGTGGGGTTCGACGCCATACGGCCACACTCGATGTCCTGAGGATTTGCCTTGACAGGGTGTGGGCTCATTAGACGTTACAGGTATGCAGTGTTTTTAAGTTGTTTTTAAGGATTGATTTAGAATAAAGTGTTTCTTGCATTTAGTAATTTTAATGTTTTGGGTTGTTTTTACAGTTTACACTGCTTACCTGCTGTCCTTCTTGGTTTTGTGTTTTCCTTTTTGGTTAGTCCACCCAGCGTTGGACTGTGTTCTTTTTTTTGGTATATGTGAGGGCAGACTAAATATTTTATATACCTTTTTTGTTTGTATGTCTTGTGTTGTGTTTTGGGTCACTTCCCCGACTAGACTGATACTCCATATTGCTGTTAATGATAATCCTGAAACCGGATCCTGTTTGCAGTGTACCTTGGTGTTTGCATGCAATTGAGTTGCAGTGAAAGGAATGCATCGTATGGGTTGCAGTGAATGGTTGCAGTGTTTTATGCAGGTGTGTCCGCCTGAAGTGGTGTTTTAATTTCAGGTCAATTGGTATTTGATTAACAGTGAATGGGAAAAAAGTTCAAAAGGGGAAACCCCCTTTTCTGTGTGACAATAAATACTATTATTGCTATAACTTGCATTTATTCTTTGTGGTTTATTCTGGCCGCGGGACCCGTAACAAATATACACAAGGTAAGTGGGAAGAGCAGAGACAGCAGGGAACAGCAGGCGAACCAAATGACACAAAGGAAGCAGCACTGAACAAAAAGCACATGGAACAAGGGACTGTCAAAATAAAACAGGAAGTGACTAAACAAGACACAAATAGATGACACAACACGAGGAATAGAATACACAAGAGACAAGGGACAAAGACAGAGACAAACAGACACTAGAACACAGAGACACGAGAAGACAAGAAGAACAAGGGAAAACAGGAACGGGATACAATATAACTAAGGATACAACTACAGCAGAATTTAAAAACTATAACAAACTGAGAATCTAAACTGCAAGGAAACCAAGAAACTAGAGATAGAGATATAACAAAAACAAAATCTCACAGAACAAGCACAAACACTGGGCAAATAGTGTCATGTCCCAGGGTTTTTGTGTGTGTGTGTGTGTGTGTGCGTGCGTGTTTTTCTCTCTCCTCCATGGTGCGGGCGTGTTTGGGGACTGGTTCGGGGCCGTCTGGGAGGCGGTCTCTTGAGACTCCTCCTTCCTGGGCAGGCTTATGGCATCGCTAATCCACACCTGTGATGAATTGCCTCATCATGCAGCTCTTCTTAAGCTGCCGGCAGACCTTCAGTCTTCGCTGGATCATTGGCTGAGTCACAGTTAGTGTCGGCCGCTCTCTGAGTTGTTTCCTTGTTATCGTTTACCCTGACTTACCTGCTCTCCGTTCCTTGCCTCAGATCCTCTGTGGAAGTTTCTGCCTGCTTGCTCCGTCGCCGTCTCATTCATTCACCAACCTAACCTGTTTTCACTGTAAATAAAACCTACACTGTTTCATTTCAGCGCTTGTCCATGTCCACTCCTTCCCCGTGCCGTGACAATAGCCCAGGACCGTGATAATTGTTCCTCCATTTAGGCTCAAATCGATTTGATGTTTGAACGCACAGTCACTGGAAATAAAATCTTCCCTCAGATGAGTTAAACCTAAAGTAACAAGTCAGTTTTGAACATTTGTGTAAAACTGTAGGGAGTAAAAGTAAAAAGTTGTCACAAAAATAAATACTCAAGTAAAGTAGAGATACCTGAAAAATCTACTTAAGTAGAGTAACAAAGTATTTGTACTTCGTTACTTCCCACCTCTGACTAAGACTAACAGCCAAGAACTGCGTTGCAACCGTATAGTTTAATCAAGCTTGCTAACATCAGCTGATAAGCTAGCACATCACCTTCTCATCTAAATATGGTCACTTCTGGCTCTCAAATCCAACATGGTGGCAGCAAAGACAGCTGAGGCTTTAGAATGGCTAAAAACAAATCTTCTGTACAAAAGTTCCCATCCAGGGTCCTTGGCAACTTTTTTTTTCGAGCTTTTACAAAATAAACCAAAAACTGTGTAATTAACAGATTAACTGAATCAAATCAGATGTTTGAAAAAAAAAACAAAAAAAAATTGTTTTTGCAGAGAGAAAAGATCACAGTGGAGTGATTGATTACATGTTCTTTAATGTTTGAGTAACAGCTGGCTGGAAATTCATTAATGAGAATGAATGTGCTTGTGTGTGTGTGTGTGTGTGTGTGTGTGTGTGTTATCCATGAACATACATGTACAGAGTCCACAGTTCTTGCTCCAAATGTCCATCAAAGCAGCTCATCTGTGACGGTGCATCTGTGTGCAGAGCTCCTTGCAGCTAATTGTCTGCTTGAATTTTGCTTCTTATTGATCATCTTTTCAGACTCAGACACCTGAGACATGTGACTTTTACCAACTCATCTATAACTGGATAATGTTCATGATAAAGATTCTTTATAGTAATAAATACTCAAATAGACAAAATTCCAGACAAATGTATCAGGCTTTGACGTGATAGACAACATTTATTGTTGCTTTTGATTAAAGTAAAGCTGCAACTCATAAGGCTTAAAAACAACTGCAAAAAGATGATTTGATGCGTTTGGTTTGTTTGAAGGAAACTGAAGTGAAAGAGATGGGTTTCCTTTGCAACTCCACTGGTGCAGATGTTTAGTAGGAGTCAGAAGCTACAAACAAAGTTAAAGTTCCTCAATCTGTGTAAAGAATGAAGGAACTTTATGGCAACCTACAGTATATTTGCACACGATATGGTAAATGGACTAGTTCTTATATAGCGCTTTTCTACTCAGTCAGAGCACTCAAAGCGCTTATACAACACATTTTTTACATTTACCCATGCACACCCATTCATACAAGCACTTCCATGTTAACTAAGCTAAGTGCTTTTTTAATTATATAACATCCACACACATTCACACTCCGACGGAACGGTCGGAGAGCAACTTGGGGTTAAGTATCTTGCCCAAGGATATATTGGCATGTAGCCTGGAGTAGCCAGGAATCGAACCCCTGACCTTCCAATCAGTAGGTGACCTGCTCTACCTACTGAGCTACAGCCACCCCAGATATCACTGGGTAATCATGGCCACTGTTATCAGTGAGTGAATTCGCAAATTTTTCCTGATGTTTGTAGACATTAAAAGTCAGTATTGAGCTTTGCCTTCTTGGACAGAAGTCTCAGTCAATGTGCAACTAACTCCTCCCAGCTCGATGCCCATGTTCAAAGTCTGTCCATACATACTGAACCACGCCATTCTTAATCCCGGGCGCTGTGTAATGCTGTTTTGCCAAGCCATTTGTGTGCCTCACTTACATGCAAGGTGTTTTTGTTTTTTTGTTTTTTTGGCTACACACATGAATCACCAGCTTATGGTGAAGATATGAAGATAGAGCTGTCCAAGCTTGTCATTTTTCAATATGCATTGTTACCTGTTTTTAAAGTTTTTTTGTTTTTTTTTTTAAACTAAATTACAATCTTCCCTGTACTTAGACTAGTTGCTTTTAGCACTAAAGCCAAACCAGCAAGTGAAAATAAAAAGTGAGTGAATGACAAACAACCAACAAGTGAAAAAAAAGAAGTGAAAAACAATGAAATTGGAAAAAATGGGATGTGGACTGGGGTCTTCTGGCAGATAAAGTTTCCCACTAGCTGACAAGCTCAATGGGAAACTCATTTCTGCTGTCCATCATCTGACCTGCCACTGTGACAGACACCAGTAACTTTATGACTGCAGCTCCAAAGACAAGAGAACTCCCAAACATGGTCCATTCAGGCTTGACATCTCCAGTCTCCTTCCAAATGCTGCCCCAGCTCCATCAGAGGTCACAGTTGAACATCTCCAAGACAGAACCCTTTTCCAGACACTTCCAGTGCACCCTAACTATGGGTGTGTTGTGCCTTCCATGATCCAACGCACCATCAGGTGGAGGTCAGTTTTCAGTTCATATCCTCTCTTGATGGGTTTGAGATAGCAGATATGATGTTAACAAAATGAATTGTTACTGTTATTGACCATTGTTATGGCTCATTGTGAACATTCCCTCTAATGGCATAGTTCCAATAGCTAAATGGCAGTTTTATGTGCATGTTTGATAGGTTCGTGTTTTATTCTCATATGCAAGTTGTAGAGTTATTTACTGTGTTTAGGTGGTACCGAGAATATTATGTTACATATTATCACCTTTTGAGGCTGCTCCTTCGAGAGGGAGCACTTTTATTTTTCTGACAAATAGTCTGTTTATGGAAATAAGGTATTTTCTAATCATTAGATTGAGCTCATTTTCTGACCTTTACGAGGCTGCAGACAGAAGTAAATACAATATAGGCAAATGCCAGAGAAAGACTTACAAGCCACAAATACTGTAGAATCCATTAAATGCTGAGCCCCCAAGTTTGACCCTATGGGACTTTTTTAATAAAGAGGAGAGTCCTCATCTAAATTTGCCACCACAGAAAAAGCAGTTACAGTTAACCTCCAAAATGAGTTCCAAATGAAATGTGTATGAGCTTCTGCATGCATCTTTGGTCCAGTACTTAAACAAAGTCATGTCAAGTGTGGGTTTAAGGAGAGATCACTGGTTAAAGTAGATATTTTGTTAATGTTGGAGGAAATTGTCATTATGTTTGAAATAATAAATATGCTTCTAAACTTGAGCTTTTAAAACACTTTCATGAAACTGACATTTATGTTCTCATTGATCTTAGGAAGACAGAGACCCGTTCTGTTTCCCAAACTGTGGGATTGCTCCTTTAGTTGCTGCACTCCCTTGGCAAAAAGTAACAGAATAATTTCCCAGAAAAAGAACTTCTTCCTCCTTGTGGTTTTATCTGTTAAGAGTAAACACAATCAAAATGAAATCTGTCTGAGGTGAGCTCTGTTCTCAGAGCAGCTTCTTCCTTCACTCTGCTGCCCTCCCCTCCCCTGTAATTAGACCGAGACAACGTAATAAATCAACACACAAGTGCTTGTCTGGAAATTGAGGCACTTGAGGAGCTTGGGACATTAATGCATTCAGCAGAGAAACAGACATTACACTGTAATCAATCCTGCTACACAAATCAACTTATCCCAGCCCTTTGGGCCTTCTCCCTGTTTTTTTCTCTCCTCTTGCTTTTGATAAATTCACTTCCTGTACATTAACGCAGGTCAATGGCTACCTCCAAGGTGTAAATGATGTCTGATCTTTGGCGCTTAACAGAAAGCACGAGGTATACGAGATATTGAGTTTTCAATATCCGATAATTCCACAAAAACCAGATTACAGGCAAATCAGCTCATGCTGTGTTTGCAGGGACTACAGGGATGCCACCTGTGATCATATTTGGTGGTTTGTCAAAGCCAGAGGTGGCTTAATACATCACATTGACACCCATGATGTTGATGTTATTACCACCACACTGATGTGATCCAGGGAAAGGATGATCGAACATCCCCATCAGAGCTGTTTGTTCAGATGATGCTTCAAAAGGAAACTGACCTAAAAGACTAACAGGAAAATAAACTAAACTAAATTAAACTAATATTTAAAAAAAAAAAAACAGAAATCTTTTATGCCAGTTTTTATGGTACATGTGTAAACAGTACAACACCCTTGAGCTTCAGCTGCTGTTTTTATCGTGACTTTAAACAAGTTTGGTGTTGTGTTCACAGACTTTTTTCACTGGAGTACATACATTATATATTCTGCAACAAAACAACATAACGAAAATGCCAAAAGGCACATCTGTAAAAATAATTACAAGTATTAAATATATATATATATGTATATATATATATAGTGGAAAAAGTCTGTGAACACAACACCAAACTTGTTTAACGTCACGATAAAAACAGCAGCTGAAGCTCAAGGGTGTTGTACTGTTTATATATTTATGATTAAATTGGATGGAAAACTGCTCTCACAAATGGAGGGAATGACTGAGGTTAAATTTCCAATTGTATAGAAGCCGCTATCCATCCATGGATGGATGGATTAATTTCAGGGAAGTGGCTCTTGGTTCCTTGCTGTGTGACCCGATGAGTTTATGGTCTCAGTTGTTTGTTTCAAGTCTTACTGAAGGCCCCAGTAGCCCCCATGACCCTAAACTGGATAAGCGGAAGTAAATGGATGGATGTATGGATGGAAATCTTATTAAATGAAACATGATATTCATTTTGTTATTGATGGTCCTCAGCTCATTATCACAATCAGTTATCCCCTGCATTTTTCACCTATGGTTTCAAAAAGCCAAGATGGCGATGGCAGAAATGTTCATAAATGTTCAAGGCTTCACCGCAGCACAGGGAGCAGTGGGTGACGTCACACTTGTTATGTCCATCATCTGTGCTTAACCCCGGCACACAGACTGTTTTCTGACTTCCACATTTAAAAACCTCAATGCTATGTTTGTTTGTTTGTTGTTTTGAGAGCTAGCTTGGTAAGCCATGTACATCCATAAATTATAACAAGACAAACATATTCAATAATTAGTGTTGAGTAACAGACTAATAAAATACAAAAAGTTGTTCACCAAAAGTGCAGTGACCTCAATTAGCTGATGGGAAGACTAGCAGATGGTTAACAGCTACATCAATCAGTGGCCACGCCCCTAACTTTAACCATTAAAATGTAACTGTGTGAAACTTTACCCCTGGTACAGTAACTATAGAGAGCAGAACAGTTTTTGTACTTGACTGCAAAAATTTGTTAAAGTGTTAGTGTTGAAAGTCTGGCCTTTTTACAACATTAGGCACATGTTAGAAAGTTCTGTTTTCTATTTAGCAGTGATGACAGAGACATTAGGAGAGAGACGTGGTACTCAGACAGTCCTAAAGTGAAATCAGTGAGAGAATTCTGTAACAGCAAAGATGCTGGTAGAAGTACAACCACTGGGAGTGGAATCTGAGCCATTTGTTTTGAAAATTCCTCCCACTGGTCAGCAATACATTCTGCTTTGGACACCACAATAGGACTCCACTGGGTAAAGCAAATTTGAAGAAAATGCATCTTGGGACCTTGAATTTCCACAGGCTTCTTGCTGACATACATTTTGGCTTTTCTTTTTCTTTTTTTAACCTAAGAAAGAATCCCATGCCATTCAAGACTTTAAGCATTCCATTTAACACAAGCAGTGAGAAACTGGACCAGAGTTTCACTTCTGGACCCCGGACCTCTGCCCCTCACCTATTCCTTCTATGTTTTTCTAATCCCAGGTAATCGGTTACTGTTTTGTGTTGCACCCGACCTTAATTTACCTCACCTGGCATATAGCTACACTGCTCACAAACACTTGATAAATAGCTGCTTTTGTGTACATGAAGTGACACAATAGAATTTAATATTTATTATTTCCTTGATTTATGCGACAGGTTCAATTGATTTTCATTAATTCAGCAGGCTGTGAACCAGTATTATTAAGGACACACATTATCCTGACAGAGATTTATGCAATAAATGAAGTGGCAGTCCTCATTATGCGAATTTATAATCTATCACCTCTTTAAAATGCAATTAGGTATTATTAAACTAATGGCAGAATACAATTCAGAGCAGAGGACAAAAAAAGTGAAATCAAACGGATGGTGACTATGGTTTAGAAAAAATTACTACACAAAGTTTCCTGTTACACATAAGTATGACTTGGTAATTATATGTGGGTAATGAATCGACATTCCTGCATGTTTTGATTATGCTTGAAGAAAAAAAAATCACCTCCGCTCCATTTGTCTTCTCATTAGCTTTAAATCTCTGTTAGTACTGACTGACTTCCTTTCATAATTACACACACACACACACACACACACACACACACACACACACACACACACACACACACACACACAGTCAGATTTTCAGCAACAAGAAAATAACAACCAACGTATGTTGGAGTTTTTCCTCAGCTAAACTTTGTTTTTCCATGTGTTCTGAGAGCTGCTTATGAACGCTGACTTCCTGAATTGTGCTGCAACAACACTGCAGTTTTTAACAAGTGTACTTCCCCACCAACAGTCAGCGCCTGATGCTCATTATACAGAAAAAAAATAAAATAAAACTGATCAATGGGTTAAAAAAAATGGAGAAAGAACTATCTATACTTAGAAGTCTAGTGAGTTCATGCTGTAGGTGGTTCTAGAAGCTGGACTCCCATATTTTCTTTGGATCTTTGTTGGGCTAATTGGCTTCATCTCTGGCTAAGAATTTATCATTTTAAATTCCTTTTTGGAACAGGCAGCCATCAGGGGCAGAGGTCCTGGTGGTCCGATCCCCAGTTGATACATCTGGATTCAGGAACATGGAATGCCTCTCTGGTAGGGAAGTACCTTGAACTAGTGCTTGTTTAATGTAATCAGATTCACCTCAGAGTACAGTTCGGGTTCTCAAACTAGTCTCCTGCAGAAAGGATGGACTCTGTACCACTCTGGAGTTGCCCATGGGTTGCTTCCCTGCACCTTCAGGTGGCGATCGGATCCTTAGTCTTGTTTGCATGCATGCACTAAATAAGAGTTCAGTGTACCCAGCATTCTTGGAGTTCCTAGGTGGGGCGCTTCAAGGTGCCCCTGCAGGGAACTTCATTGTCCTGCTAGGGGCCTTGAGCACCCACATGGGCAATGACAGTGTGATGCGAAGGGGTGTTAATCGGGGGACCACCCTTCCCAATCTGAACCCGAGTGGTGTTTTGTTTTTGGACTTCTGTGCTAACCACAGTTTGTCTATAACAAACTGTTTCAAGCATAAGGGTGTTCATAAGTGCATGTGGCACCTAGGTTACAGGTTGGTCAGTTTTGGCACTGGGTTGCCGAAAGGCCATGGATCCAAAATTTTGGTTGCCAAGGCATTTCTGGCAAACTTTCAGGTGACTCAAGAAAGGGAAGCACTGTCCTGCTCACACCGTTTACAGAGCACATGGAGCAATGCTGTTTCCATCCTGGCCGTGGAACACTGGACCAACTCTTTATCCTTTCAAGGCATGGAAGTTTACCCAACCAGTCTACACATGTTTTGTGGACTTGGAGAAGGCATTAGACTGCAGCCCTCAGGGCATCCTGTGGGACGTACTTCGGGATTCCATAGTGACTGGTCCTTTGTTGAGGGCCATTCAGTTCCTCTACAACCATAGCAAGAGCTTTGCTCACATTGCCAGTAGTAAGTCTGATAGGTTCAGATCATTTTAATAAACTCAAGAAACAAACACACAACTCTTTTTTACTTGCGGCAAGGAGGAGAGATCCGTTCCTTAAGCTCAGCTCTCGGCTGAGCGGAAGTGATCTGTCCCGAGGGACAGCTTCCTGCGCAGCGCTTTTATTGCGGACTTTCACAGTAAAATCATATGGGTTACACAGAACTCAGTTTACAACATGTAATAAACAACATTCTCGGCTCCTTCCTTACCATATATGGTAATAAGTGTATCGTGGAATGTACATACGTAACATGGCGTACGTGAGATACGTATCTTATGTATCTTATGTGTGTTCTGTAGGTTTGAAACAGCCTGTGGGTAACTACACCTTCCTCTTTAAGAAATGCCACCACGTGTTTCCATTTCAAACATAAAAAACAACAGTATAATGTGTACATAAAACAACTTATAAAAGCATACAAACAGAAGGTATGATAATTCATAATAAACAGAATGGAATTTATGCTATAATTCCAACAAAGTCAGACCTTTTCCCAGTGGGAGTTTGATTCTGCCAGGGCTACCCTTTGTTATTCTGTTCTGTTCTTAGTCATTCTTTTCTTTTCACAACTTTTAAGGAATGAATGAAATAATTTCTATAATTTCTTCTGTTTCTCTGGCTCTCTGCTCTTTGCATATGATGTAGTTTTTGTGACATAATCAGGTGGTGATCTCCAGCATGCACTAGGGTGGGTTTCAGCCAAGTGTGAAGTGCCTGGAAGGCAAATCAGCACCTTTGAGCCTGAAACCATGGTCCTCAGCTCGAAAAGGCTGGAGTGGCCTCTCTGGGTCGGGGACAAGTTGCTGCCGCAAGTGGAGATGTTTAAGTGGGGTTTTACAAGTGAGGAACGAATGGAGCAGGAGATTGATAGACAGATTGGCACAACACCTGCAGTGATGCAAATGCTGTACTGACCTGTTGTGGTGAACAGAGAGCTGAATGTGAAAGTAAAACTATCGATTTAATGATCAATCTATGTTCTTATGGCCACAAGCTCTGGGTAAGTGTTTCAAGCATGTCCTACCAGGAAAAGGCACCAGGGCAGACCCAGGATATACAGGAGCAATTATGTCCCGTGGCTGGCTTGAAAAAGCCTCGGTATTCCCTGAGATGGACAGAAGAGAGGGAAGTCTGGGCTTCCCTGTTTAGACTGCTGCTCAATCCACAAACTGTATGGGTGCAATGTGGAGATACACATCTTGTAATTAGAGATAGGTAACAAACTAACAAAACATTAGAGTTACATTCATCAGAACTGTAGCGCAAGCTTCTTGGGTGGTTTTGGATGGTACAATTACTCACACAGTAAGACATATTCTTTATCAAATAATTACATAAAAATACTGAAACAGTTTTTTTTGTATCAGGCTGTAAACATGTTTATTTCTGCTGTAAAGTTGGACAGTTTAACATGAGAGCCTATGGGGACTGACTCATTGTTGGAACCTCGAGAAGACATTAGAACACCTGCAGGTTTTGGCACTTATCATTGGCTTCATGTTTTTAGTTCCAGATGTTGCTGCTTGTAGTAAAACTACACTGGCTTTATTTTCTTAGGATCACACCACTTGATATTTTCCCCTGTAGTTTTAGTGTGGGTGGTAGAGCCAAGAGGTGGAGCAGGGCTGCTGGATCTGCCCACTCAGCCGCTCAGACTCTGGTGACAGGCTGAATGAACACCGCATGATCCGATCTAATGAGCATCCCCTGCAGTGTGTGTGTGTGTGTGTGTGCGTGTGTGGGTAGCTGCCAATACAACATGACAATGTAACCTACAGGATGAACTGACACATGCCTGTATGATCTGTGTGTGTGTGTGCCCCTCGCTCTCCCAGCATGCCTTTCAGCAGCTCTTTGATGTGAGCTCGCTGACATGAAGGAGCCTTCTGAAAAGTGTCTCCTCCTCTGGCCTCACAGCGGGTGGCAGGCCATGGAGGAGGGTGGGTGAATGGTTGTGGCAACGATGCTTCACGCAGCCCCTCGAACCCTCGCCAGGCGACAGATCGTTATCTCCCCCCATCCCTCTCACCCTCTCACTTTCATGTCTACGATGGAGATGTTCGGCTTCCTCGGCTTCATCCTCACAGACAATGATGATGCTCAGGGAAGGCTGTTTACTTTTCTGTGATTTATTGTGACTTCTTACATGATACACTCACCAAAAGAGACTTTTTCATCTTAAACATACACAGGTTTAACAATAAAAAGTGTATAAGCAATTTCAAAGCTTCCTTTTCAATAACAACATAGATTTTGCTCTTCTGTTCTGCTGTTCTTGCAAAAGTACACTTTAATACTGCTTGCAGATTATTTTACATCTTGTCTTTAAACCTTTTGTGTTGTGTAAAGCATTTGTTGTGCCATACAAATAAAATTGCCTTAGATTTTTTATACAATATATTGCATGATTTGTTTTTCTACAAGGTTAAGAATTTATTTGCAGCCTGGATATGAGACTTTGTGTTATCTCACCCCTCTGTACCCTGATAGAATATTTTGGTATTTTTATAGTCTGAATAAACAGTTCGCTCACTCATGTTAGAGTTTCTTTGTGTCTCAGATGATTTTTGTTGTTGATGTTTGCAGCCAGTGGCTCGAGGATTTAATGATGCCCCATATTGTGAGTCTAACAACTAATAATTCATTAACTTAAAGTATATACTGTACAGAAGCTATGTGTTTCAACCCAAACCATCTTCTTTTCCTACCTAACCAAGTAGATTTTGGTACCTAAACTTAACCAGAGAGTGAAAGTAAACAGTAAGTGGGGAAAAAAAAGCCAAAAAACAAACCAAACCAGGGTCTCTTGCAACTTTGGTGTCTTCTACAAGTGCACCGTTATCTTCTGTGAGCTGATATTGCCAGAGCTGGTGCATTAGAGACCTATGTACGAAGGAGTATTAGGGCCACATTGAGAAAAAAAAATTTAATTGTGGATTTTGAGAATAAAGTCAAAATTTCGGGGAGCGACATCGCTCGATCTCCATTCATTTCCTATGGAACTTATGCGATGAGGCCAAAATCGCTTCGCGGACGTTCCATGAATGGAAAGGGAGCGACGTCGCTCCCGGTGTGTAGAGCCCCTAAGACAGCTGATCAGGTTGTTTCATCTACCCAAGGCATTTTGTAGAGGGTATGGCAACCGCGGCTGTTATTTGACTTGAAATGACGACTTCAACTTTTTTCTCGAAATAGTATTTCGACTTTATTCTCAAAATACTATTTCAACTTTTCTTCTCATGATTTTGACTTTATTCTCAAAATGCATGATTTTTTTTTTGTTTTGTTTTTTTCTAAATGTGGCCCTAATACTCCGTCATACCTATGACAACTCTAACTCCAACCCTAGCTCTAAACCCAATCTCTGGGTTGTGAAAACAAGCAAAAAGCAATTTTTTGTGACTTTAAAGATTTTGGAAAAGCAAACATGTTTGGAACAACAGTGTATTCAGATCATGATTCCTATTGCAAAAGCTGCCTGACAGGACAGGCTCAGACTTCTTATGGTAAATGGTAAATGGACTAGTTCTTATATAGCGCTTTTCTACTCAGTATGAGCACTCAAAGCGCTTATACAACACGTTTTACATTCACCCATGCACTCCCATTCATACAAGCACTTCCATGTTTTACTAAGCTAAGTGCTTTTAATTAGCTAACATTCACACACATTCATACATGTGTGTAATGTTATGTGACCTGTTAGTAAAATCCAAATGGTCAGAGCAGATGACCACCCCTCCCTGAGCCTGGTTCTACTGGACATCTCTTCCTGTTGTGATGATCTGCATGATCACTGTTTAATAACTTCCTGTTGAACTCACTCACTTTAGTAATGCTAGTTCTACTTCCTCTTTGTTCTTTTTTTGAGTCATGCCTGTTTCCTGTCAACTAATTACCCCCTCAGTATACATGCAGCCATGCTTCCTTTGGATCCCTGACAGATTGTCTCAGCTTTTTGTGACGCTTTCATGACTTTTCTGGCATCTTTGTGATTTTCTTGAGTCTTTTGGCCAGTTTTGCCTTATTGCTTTAATTTTTCCTGTTAGATTTTTTTTTGGACTGTTATTTTGGATTCTGACTCTCGGTTGCATTAGAACCTACTGTTTGGTCGAACCATTCAAAAAAGGGAGTGTTTGCTCATAGGGGACCATCTGATCATGAGAGTTCCCTATCTAATTTTATAGAGATTGTTTTTGTGAGTTGGTGTTGTATAAATAAAATATAATTGAACTGCCAGTCAAAGCAACCATAGCCCTGGGTTTTAAGGCTCAACAAAATCCAAAGCCTGAGTTATTAAAAAGTTGCTATCAAGGCTGGAAACATTTATTTCTGCTGTAAAGTTAAACATTTTAATATGCGAGTCTATGAAGACTGATCCATGGCGACAGCCTCAAGTGGACATTAGAGGAACTGCAGCATTTGGCGCTCTAGTACTGGTTTCAGTATTCAGCTGCAGAGACTACCGCTTGGTTAAACCACTGTCAAGATTCCCAGCAGGCAGATAAATCATATAATAGCTTTTCATCAGGGAGCCGAGCACTTAGCATGGCTTAGACTGCTCATCATGTGGGGGCAAAGGTAGCTTAAAAGCAGCTTTTCTTGTATTATTTTGATTGAAGAAAATGAAAAATGTTAACACACTGCTCATGATTCACAATGGATAATCACATTTATTAGTAAATTTTCTGTGAGTTTATGTGTGTGTATTTAAAATAAGAGTTAATTAGCCCAGCTGCTGTACAGGGAGTCTCCTCAGAATTCCTCAGAATAATGGCACTAGCAGCTTTAAAGAGTTTGTAACTAACACAATTTGTTAAAATGGGAATGCACTTTATGTTTTAGTTTGTGTGTTTTGTGACCATTTTCAGCTTGAAATAGAAATGTAGTTCCTCTGCTTGTTCCCTTCCCTCCTGTTTTACGTTTCCTAATCCAAATCCTGCATCCGTCTTCCTCTATAATCCAGCCAGAATCAGGTTCATCCTTACAGCTCCAGCTGACTGATTTTCCATCCATGATTGTCTAATAAATGTTTTCCTCTCTGTTACAACCAAATTTACATGACAAAAAAAAAAAATAATTTCTTCACTGCAGCTTGACAGCTGAATGGCTATTTTCCTTTTTGTCTCATTAAAATGGAAAGCTGAAAAGGCCCATTATTTGTTAAACACTCCACATCCTTTGTTGCGTGTGTAAACTAATGGGCTGGATATTTATAGAAATAAAACATGAACTAATTAAGATGACTCATGTAATCAAATTATACAAAGTCCTTCTGTCTGAAATGTTTCTAATCAAGAAGGTGAAAGATCTCTGCTCATGGCTTGCTCAACGTAAAAATAGTGCACACGTTGTCGTTCTTTCTGTTGTTCTGTGGACCCTGAAACTCTGCAGGGACTAAGAGAAAATGGGAAGACACTGGGACATTGTTTTGGCTTTCAGTGCTTTTCTTTCCAGGCGGTGGCACATTTAGTTTAATTATTTGTTCACTTCAGTTTAAGCAGCTGCACTCACTGTTGAAAGGAGACTTTCACTATATCTGTCATAAATTCAGTAAGCCTCCCAATAATGATGGGAGTTGTATTATGTTTTCTTCTGTTTCAACCATCAAACTAAAGGGCTGATAAATGAATTAACAATAAACAACCAAAACCTGCAGTTCCTCTATGGTCCACTGGAGGCTCCACCCAACAATGAGTCAGTCCCCACACACTCCTATGTTAAAATGTCTCACTTTACTGCAGAAATAAACATGATTTACAACCTCATACTAAAACTGTGTTGCTCTCTAGAGCTAATTTCCCCCCTTCATAACAACTGTGCAGGGGTTTTTTTTCTTACCTGTTTAAATTGTATTATGGTTTAAAGTTTGCATTATTAGGGGTGTGGCCTCTTTGACTGACAGGTGGATGGTGACACAAGCTGCTGTAGCTGCTAGCTGTCTGCTAGCTAATTGGAGTCCCTGAACTGGACCTCTGGACCATGCTTGTGGTGTTGAAGCCTTTAAGAGCATTTTTAATGCAATTATCTAAGAAATAATAGTGTTATGCAAGGTCAGTTAAACTAACAGTCTTAGCTTTTTCAGTAAGTGAAATTTTATTAACACTAATTAGCTGAAATCTGTGTCTGTTCAGAGGCACATGCAATTTGAATCTCAATTGCAAATCAAGATACTTCTATTAGTTCATGACAGAACAGCTTAACTTCTTTTCCAAATATGGACATCACTGGCTCCAAAAAACACTGTTAAAGCTTTAAAAGTCTTAAGCCGATTGATGACAGAACAGTGGCTACATCATTCTTTTAGATACAATCTATAGGTTTTTCTGTGGCTCCCATCTTCCTCGTGTCTGTGTCTCATGGTCTTTGGATGTTCTTGGTCAAGTCCTCATACGGTCATCTTTGGTTTGACGTCCCTCCTTTGTGGTGTTTCCCACCTTTGTTATGATCTTGGTTGACTTCACCTGGTCCTCATTTTCCCTCTCCCGGCTTTGTACTCCCTCAGTTTTTAATCAGTTTGTCATCACTTCACCCTTCGTTGTTTAACCCTACTGGCTTCCTTCATTTCCTTTGCTCCTGTAGCTCTTTGATTTTGTTTTTTGATTTTTAAGATCATTGTTGCAACACACAGCGCAGTGCTTTTGGTTTATATCGTGTTTCGAGAAACATGTTTAGTTTACCGAAACCTTCTGTTTTTCTTGAGTTCAGCCATTAAATCATTTGCAATATTAACATTTCATCTATTATTCTCATAGACCAAAGATGGACACAGCTACTGTGACATCACCTGTTGGTGTCTGAAGTCCTGATTTGAAGCCTTGGGGTGGACGTTTCTGCTGTTGACATCTTGGTTGCAAAGAGCTGACTGACAGCCATTTTCCCACAGCCTTCTATACAAACGAAGTCTGTTTGCAACCAAAGCTATTGTCATGTGATGGCCTTCAGACCGAATACAAGTTTAAGACACTTCCACACTGGCTTCATTTTTCCAACCCTGAAGCT
This sequence comes from Archocentrus centrarchus, assembly GCF_007364275.1. Taxonomy (NCBI): domain Eukaryota; kingdom Metazoa; phylum Chordata; class Actinopteri; order Cichliformes; family Cichlidae; genus Archocentrus; species Archocentrus centrarchus. The sequence continues at coordinate 36,133,924 of NC_044355.1, read as the reverse complement.
GTATCTGTGTTTTATACTGTCTATGATTCTGCTGTTTGCTTCCTTTCTTCAGTTATTTGAATGTATCTCAGTTAAGTTGACTTTGAGCATTAAAATTAATCTTGCCGTATCCAGTTTTACTGCAGTATTTAACAATTTCAAATATTTATCTGTTACTTTTAGCTGTTCAATTTGTACTATTTCTGTTTTAATCATCATAATTTTTGTTTATTAAAAAAGTATGAATTAGATTTGTAAGAAAGTAGTATGAAGCTGCTTGGTCAACAAAAAGTGGGGCATAATTACTGGATCTGCACTACTTATGAGATAAAGCTTTGATAATTACATGATAGAGAGGTTATAATTAGGAAATTATGAGGTACGGATCTGCTGTGTGGTAATTACGAGAAAACTTGTGAAAAATGTCTCCTAATTATGATGAACTGTAAGACATGTGAGTCTACATTTTTGGTGACACTTTATGTTGCTAAATATTTTTTCTGCTCATGAAAAATGGATGAACACAAGATACAAAAGTCATCATCATGAGATGTTTTAGGTGTTTTCTGTTGTGATTTACATTAAGTATAGAAACATGGTGCAGAATTGAACTAGTTGATTATTTATTATCTGTATAACAATTCAAAGAGATCTTATTTAAAATTGAATTTGAGATAAAAACAGGACGAAAGTACTCTTACAGCTCAATGGTCCTCCACAAAAAAAAAAAAAAAAAAATCTCTTTTCATTACAGTCAGTAAAAAATAAAAACATAGAGCGAAACTAATGAATTGCAAAGAAATAAATTCTTCATCACCACCAAAAGCTAATCACTTGTTCCTTGGCTGATAGCCCAGCTTCCCACCAAACTGACATCTGGTGAGTTACTAACAAGCAAGCATCTAAACTAAAAACCGAGCTTGGAAGAGCTCAAGTGGGAAAAAAAACTCCCTCCAACAGCATCTATGGTGGTGCTGACAGATGTGACATTTAAAACCGATTTAACCTACTGTGTACTTTGGACCAAAGTACAGCTGCAGCTGATGAGACCCTTTATTGCTTTTTGAGGTAATACAACGCATCCTCTGGGGAACGTGAATGTCTGAATGAAACTTTTATGACAGTCCATTGAAAAGCTGTTGATGCATGTCACTCAAGACTAAAAAATGTCAGAGCCTGGTTTTAACTTACAAACGCATCCTCAGAGCACCTTCTGCTTTACTACCCTCAGAAGAACTGGGTCTTTCCTGTGTTTCTATAGCAGATTTTCTATAAGGAAAAAAGTTTTTATTGCTGTCTTCAGCTGTGCCGTTAAAGACAAACATTTCTTCCAAACTCCCACTGAAGCTGTATTTTCATTATAAGTTTTCTGCGCTTACAAGAACATCAAGTTTAGATTAAAGACCGACATAGGTGTCAAGATCTTTGGTGTGTGAACTCCAAGTTGTCTATTTGAGCCCGGGTTCATTTTTATCTAGCTTTTGAATTTTTGATTCTTAGGTTTTGGTAGGTTGGATTTTGGATACCTGTTTTGATTCCCTTATTATGAGTTTGATGGTTTGCAATGTTAAGTCTTTGCTTCCTGTGTTTTCCATATTTCTGAGTCTTAGTTTAAGTTTATGTTCATTATCTGCAGCAGGAGTGTCCCTGCTATTCGTGTTTGTGATGTGTTCTGTGTTCTTTTGTCCCTGTCATCTTGTTAAGTGTCTGCATTCAGATCTGTGTTAGTCTCATTTGGTTGTTTCCCTGTTTTACTTTGGAGGTCGTTATTCTGTTGTTTCCTGTGTTAGTTTTGCTTGCTGTCTTTCCTCCTCTGATTGCCATATTACTTTCAACTGAGTCTTGTGTTTGTGATCCCCAACACCATCTCAGTGTATTTATCTTTCCTTTGTCCTTTGTTGAAGTCCTCCCCAGTCCCTTCTTTGGATTCAGCATTTAATTTAATACAAGTCTAGTTTTGTTTTTTTGTTTTTTGGTCATTGTTGTCTTTAAAGTCCTGCGTTGTGTTACTTTATGATGCAACTTGTACGAGTAACTTTTGAGTCTAAAAATTGAATCCAGAGTGGCAGTACCTTAAAAACTGTGTTCTAACTAAAAGCCAGCAGGGGGCGACTCCACTAGTTGTGAAACGAAGTCGGATTGTTTTGGAAGAAGAGGGTTATGCTTTGGGGAGGGAATACATTGTAGCTGAGAAACAATGTTTGTTGTTGTATCAGTCAGATCCAACCCTCACTGTCACGTATAGCTTAAAAAAAGATGCTGACAGTCAGCAGGACCTCCTTAACCAATGTATGATGTCATGCTGAAATATCTATATTTTATATCCACTCTACATGTACCACTCAAAGGTTTGAGTACTTTATTACTCATAATGCTCCAGATGTTTTCAGTGGGGGACAGGTCTGCTCTGCAGGAGGGCCAGTGTAGCCCCCAGACTCTTTATACAGAGCCATGGGGTGACCAGAATGAAGTATGGCATCATGTAGTGAGAGTATTCCTGAAATCAGTGTCTGGATAGCAGCATATGTTGACCCAAAGATCTGTAGATATGGCCCAGCAGTACACTTACGTACCATTTGCACTAATGCCACACTAAACCCTCAGTGATGCTGGCTTTGACCTGTGTGTTGATAACACACCAGATGATCCCTCTGCTGTTTTCTCTCAAAGAAAGAACTGTCATGCATTATGGTGTATTTATTTAACAGATGACCAAAAAAAAACCCACTTCCTTCTTTAGAATAAGATGCAGCTCTGTTGCATCAAGCAGGACAGGCTCTTCAACCCAACTGGCCAATCAGGTGGAACACCCAAAGGCAGAAATCAACCATATTAAAACAAAAAGAATAATTACAACAAAATACATTTTTCCGCAAGAAATATTTGTTGAACAAGAGCTAAATATATATTAGATTTTAATATTGCACTCCATGCTTTCTCTCTGCTCTAAGCACCAATCACAGGCCAGATTTTAGAAAGCCTGAAACTAAAGCTCAGAGTAGTGCAAATGTGCGACCCCCTCTTAGACCTCTCACCATTTCAATTTTGAAATTTTTGACACCTAAAACATGTTGCCTTGGCCAGCTTTGACAAATACTATAAACCTCAGTGACAACAGCCTGAGCTCGGCGTCAGAGCAAGGCTGCCTGGGCCACTTTCTGCTGTGACAAAGTGATCCGGTTAGGCCCAGCGCAGGAAGCCCTTAACCACAGAAGAAGAACAGAGTGGAACTGAGACAGGGGGAGAAAAAATGTGGTGTCAAGCCATTAAACGGGCAGAGCAGAGCAGCGGGGGGCTTTAAAGATGATGATTCTTTATCCCTAAATTGTTTTGAGAGCCTTGTGCCAGCCGGGTCATGAATCAGCCTGTCCGGCGGTCCTTCTGGCATTTCTGGGGATGACTGCGGGGGTGGCGGGGGCCATGACAGGTGAGCTGTCCCCGCTGCTTGAGTATCGCCCCCTCTTCATCATTTTACATTTAATCGAAGCTGCCACCTGTCCTGACTCTCAGCACTGCTCCCTTCCTTTCCCTTCATTCGTCTCTCAGAGCTGGAGCAGCTGGGGGGGCAAAAACAGAAGCTTCATCCTCATGTGATGGTTTGTGGTGATCAGGTGTAGCAGGCAAAGCAGGAATATCAGTCGACCTGCCAAAACACAGAGCTGTGAGTCCCATCCATCAGGAGGAGATGATCACAGTCAATCCACATCATCCTCTTCACTCCTGTGTCTAAGACAAGCAGTCATAGCTGGAAGTAAAATATAAAAATCGCTGAGCAGGTGATGGTACGATGTCTCACTCTGCTCTTCGGATGAGGAAGAATTCAATCCAAAGAATTGATTTGTTCACAATCCAGAGTCTCTCTGTCATTGAATAAATATGATGAGCATGTTTTATCTGTACACAAAAACACATGGAGTAGACTGTGAGAGAGATATGACAAGAAGTCATGATTAAATGTGATTAAACACCAGGTTAAAAATGTAAACTAACGTATATAAAAGTATAAAGGAGCCCCACCCACCTGCCATTCAGATTTTCTGTAAAAGAGGGGCAGCCAATCAGGAGGAAGTTGATTTAAAGGGGGAGGGGTTAAAACAGCTTGTTTCAGACAATGGATGAACTGAGTATCCACACAGAGGCCCAGTTTAAGGTACATAAGCATTATTTTTTGCAAAGCTGCTCTAATAAAGTCTAAAAATAAAAACATTGGAGCTGGAAATGAGCAGAACTTTAAATTTTAATAGGAAGTCAAACAGCTGAGGGAAACATGATTCCATGCATGTGGCATGAGGGCAGTTTAATAAGCATTAACGACAAAATGCACAGAAAATTGGCAAACATTAATGCAATTAACCCGGACCCCAGACGATTAATCTTGATGAACAATAGTGCTCTTGTTGGCCCAGTGCTGCTAATTTAACAGAAATAGATGCAAGGAACAAAAGTTACACAGCTAGAGACACCATGCTCCCACCAGGCTGCATGATTGGAGTATATCATGTGTCCATCCATCCCTCCATTCTTCCATGTTCTCATCTGCTCATACAGCTTCCCCAGCAGCCACACATGCTCACATCACACCGCCCCAATTAGCCTAACATGCATCTCTTTCCTCTGATTCTTATTATTAAATATTTCACCATTCTGAGGCTGAATTGTGCTCAGCCTTTCCAAAGCTGAACAATTAAATACTGGAAAATTTAGCCTGGCCCGATGAATGTTCATGCAGAAGGCAGTTGTTGTAATGGTGTCCAGAGCAATGTCTCAGCACATTTTAGGCTCCTTAATGGCAATTAATCATGAATTGAAAGCTTCGGTCAGCCTGAGTGTTGTTGCTCACTCAAACTTCTCCAGAATCTTTGTCTCATTCCCGATAGAGGGAGTCTGTGCAGGGTACTGTATCCTGAGCTCAAAAGGAAAAAACACAGTCTCCGAGCTGTTAACCACGCCAGTGTTGCACATGTAAAACCTTACAGATTGATGTCAGCTAAGTAAATAAATTCTGAAATGTATTTTTGTCAAACTCATATTATTAAATACAAACAGTTTGTGATTGTTTGTTGTTGTTTTTTGCTGCTCATTTTCTTCACATCTGTCATTTTGGCCTTTGGTGCAAAAGCATGATGGTTTATGGTGCACTAGAAAGAAAGGCTCCCCGCACATTCAGACGGTACGACAAACAGCAGCCTTGCTGTGTGACTGAGTGTTTTTGGACTTCCACTTGTCGGTTTTGTTGTGCCACTTCCTGTCTTCAGCTGTGCTGCTTCTCCTGCCTTCTTTTTCCTCCATCTTTAGGTTTCAGTGTTATTTCCTGTTTAAATTTAAAGTTTTCTCATGCATCTTGTTTTGATCTTACTTCCTGTGTTCTTTACTTCCTTTTCACTTCCTGTTCCCACCTGTGTCTTGTGTTCTGGTTAGCCCTCTGTGTTTTTACTGTCCCATCTTCCTCCTTGTCTCGATCAGATCACTTGTTTTTCCTTATGTCTTTCCCGCAGTCGTCGTCACTGTTTTCTGACTTCTGTTGAGGTTTTTTTTTTTTTCTCAATTTTTTAAAATGAAGCTCTGTTAGTTGTTTCATCGTGTTTTATGGTCTGCATTTGGATGTGTTTCTAAACAAACCAAACTGTTAAACACAGGTGTGTCTGTGTTGCTTCACTCTGTATGTCCCACAAAGCCTTCCCCACTTGTATGCACCGAGTATCACTGAACTGCTGAATCTTCCACACAGACAGCAGAGAGGGAAATGCCACTCTCCAGCCACAGTTAATATAATGCAACCTGTACACTGCAAAATTTGATAAGTTAGCATCACTTAAAATATGCAAACTCACTTCAAAAATTTATGCAGTATCAACTCAAGTGGGCAACTTACAGAAACTTAAAATTGACTGTAGCTATTTCATATACTATATATCAAATTAATGGCTTAAAGTCTTTAAGTACTGCACACTCATTATAATTAAGTTAGGTTAAATGCACTTCATACAGTCTTACTTTAACAAATATGATGTGTAAACCGAGAATATATCATCGTGGTGTCATGGTTTAGTCAGTCTCTCTTAGATTTGTGAGGTTTGCTGTGTTTTTTTGAGTTTCTCTTGCTTTCTGTGTTCCCATCTCTGCCATTTTCTCGTTTTACTCATTTGTGCCTCTTCATCTCTTAGTCCTCCTGCCTGTGACCCTGAAATCAATCTGAGCCCCATGTTACCTCCATTCCTGCATTGCTTTTGGAGGACAGAGGAGAGCGAAGGCTTCAGGAGGAGTTCTAACCCAGTAAACATGGTGTCTTTATCTTCAAACTGGAATGTGCAAACCATGGCAGGAGGAGGACTCCTACAACTACTTTGCATCCATATGTTGTTTCAGTTATTCAGGATGATCTATTGCATGTGGGTTGTATTCTTGGCACACTGTGCCATGTTGTGAATTTAAATAAAAGTGACCCTAAATAAAGAAAACCCACGAACACTACATCATTATTACATCTGAGAGCGGTAGAAAGCCATAAGAAATTTGTGATGCGGCTGTGCCACATTTCACATTTAATTGACAGAGCTTTAAAATGAGGCTCCAAAGCAAAGATGTGCCATTTTTCTAAACGCCTGTTACTTCCGTTCCCCTCTCCTCTCATTTTGTCTCTTTCACTCCTCCTTACTGGCATCTCTGGTGGGATGGACTGAGACACGAATAAGAACAGGATCTGACGATGTGTAATCTAAGAAATGAGAAAGATGTCTTCATGTCTCAGTGATAATAATTTTTGTTACTTCCTGTCTTACTCTGCTTTATGACTGTTGTCAACTTGTGTCTCATTCACACCTGTTTCTCATTACCAGACTCGTGGGTGTATGTACACAGGGGTGTATATCATTAATATATCAGATATTTTTCTTTGTTGCATCATTAGTTTGAATGCATCTAGTCCCTCTGTGGATTCCTGCTTTGCTCTTTCCTACTTTGACTTTTTGTATTTTGGGGGATTTTGAATTTTTGGATTCTTGGATCATCCCAACAAAGATCTGCCTTTTGTTGTTTCCTTTTTCTGACTTACCCTCCTCAACTACATGTAGTGTAAAAATGGCCTAGTTTTTTTTTTTTTTTTTTTTTATTCATGCAAAACACAAAGTACAAATTTTGAAACAGGTGATACACCTCAGTATGTAGGAAAAAATAACACACAATAAGTACACATACTTAAGAAAAATGTTGCAAATGTGGTGTCCTAATTTAAATTATTTCAAACACTGTTTGCATTTAAGGATCTATAATTTATAAGGATGCCACTAGGATATCATTGTGACTATCAGCAGTTCTTTAGTCTTTTACACCTCATGCATAAAAATCAGGATCAGTGTCTAAACTCTACAAGAAGAAATGCAGTGAGGTTCACGTTGTGTCTCAGCCTGTTAACGTGGCTCCAAACCAAAAAGCAAGAGGCTCCACGACTGTCATGCACAGGTGAGGTAAACAGGTGAGTGTCCCTGGGGCCTAACTGCTGTAACTGAGCTGGTATTGGTGTTATTAGTTCCGCCTGTGCCTCTCCTGTGAGCTGTCCAAATGTTAGTCCTGGAAAAGGCCACTAAATTAGATTCACTATAGAGCAACAGAGGAACTTGACTTCACTGATGTTTTCCAGCCAACTGGCGGCCACAGGTTAACAACACTTTACCTGCAGGACGCCTTTGATTTATGCCTGTGAGGTTTGGAATTCGCCAAAATAAAAAGACCAACTGTAAGAAGCTTTTTCAGTTTCCTCTGAATAAAACGTGGTAAACAAATGAAAATCTGACCTGACCTGCATCATCCACCCTTCACCCTCCCTCTGGCCTCATCCTCTCTTTGACCTTTTGTCACAGATAACAAACAGGAAACGGTGCTTATAGATTTCAGCCACGGCCGGTGTTTGCACGGCCAGACGGATCGATACATCATACTAATAAGTAAAATCTGCAAGCCCCAATTATTGCGTGTCATGTTTACCCGCCCAAGTGAGTAATCGTCCAATTTAGTGAAAGCTCACCAAGGAAAGTGGAGCTGCCGGGAGCTCGTTATAAATCGTGCGTTCTCGCTCTCTCTCTCTCTCACTCACACGTACACACACACACACACACACACACACACACACACACCAATGAGTAATTAAGATCCCAAAACACAAATGTTAATATCGCTCTGAGCCTATTAGGTCTGCAGGGCCCGGGCAGGTGTAGAATGAGCGTTTGCTGACTCGTCTCCCAGAATGCCGTTCACACTTTCAGCACGAGAACGCCGTTAAAGCACATTTCTCACCAGAGACTGAAAGCAGACACAATCTTTAAATCAATGATAAAACAACATGTGATAATAAACAGGACTAAAGCCTCCCTGTGCCCTATGAACATATTTCATACAATGCACCATTTACTCTTATTATTTACATGCTTAAGCTCACTGCATATGCTCTGCAAGGCATTTTTATTTGCACAATAACTTCAGCTTCTCAGACAATGAACAAAGACAAAATAATAATATTAATAATTAATAAATCAATAATACTTAATCAAACTTGGTCAGTTCTGGGTCACTGGAACTGATGCTTAAAATTGTTGGCTGCTATCTTTTTTTTGTTTTGTTTTTAAATTTTGGCTGCTATCAGGTCAGTTCTAAAACTAACAATTCTTAAACAAAACCAGAAATGAATTACATTCTAGGATAAGCGGAAGTGAATGGATGGATGGATGGATGAATTACATTCTGACCCCTGAATTTGAGCAAAAATGGTCCAAAGGCACAAGACAGGACCAAAAATTAAGTATGTTTTAGATCCTAGACAAATTGTTTGAATCAAATATGTAAAATATGGCTTGTTGAAGGTTTTGTGCTTTTATAGATACTCTGGAGACTGTAAAGCACAAGGAATGACACTGAATGTGGGGAAATGGGTGCATATTGTTGAATTTAAGACATCTCAGGCTGTTCATGATTTTGCACAGGGATGGATCATTAAACATGAAAATATGAAAGTTCTTAGAATTGTTCAACCATGAACAGTAAATTCAAAGCAGCTCGTCAATGTTTATGCGTAGAGTTTTAGGGGTGGCTGTAGCTCAGGAGGTAGAGGAGGTCACCTACTAATTGGAAGGTTGGCAGTTCTATCCCCGGCTGCTCCATTCTGCATGCCAAAGTGTCCTTGGGCAAGATACAAAACCTCAAGTTGCTCTCAGTGCAACCATCAGAGCATGAATGTTAGATAGAAAGCACTTAAGCTTGAAAGAAGTGCTTGTTTGAATGTGTGTGAATGAGGCATGTTGTGTAAAGTGCTTTGAGTGCTCAACATAGAGTAGAAAAGCACTATATAGGAACCAGTCCATTTAGAATTTAGGGTGCGGATCAGTCTGGTCCTCTGGCAGTGACACTGACTGCAGCATTGCACATGAGTGTCACTGTGTTGGTATGTTCACAGCAATCACACAATGAAGCTTAAGTGCAGAGTTTGTCCTGAGGTTTTCTCTCTGGGGTTCAGTCTCAGTGGAGTGTGTTTTTTCACCGAGTGCAGGCGCCGGAGGAAGGGTCAGTTTGTCAGCCAGAGCGAGGTTCTTTAGAAACTTCCTCTAAAAAAAAGGCTTTTTTATCTAGGCTTTATCTTTAAAGATAAAAGTGTTGGTCAGGTGTAAGTTTCACACATACATGCATGCTGGAGGGGAGGTCAGTGAGTTATTAAAATATTTGCAGCAGCCTGGCCTGCAACTGTTTTCACATCATCCCCGCATCCATTAAAATCATCATACAGCGATCTGTGTGCTGTGAATCGAAGCCAGGTTTGACCTCCGGCGAGCCATCACTCCGTTGATGGTGCGCTGTGGATCAATGTGCAGTGGCAGCACCGGCGGACATGTATACGCCTCGGACAGTTTGCTCCTGCAGGTCGACTTCTGACATGAGCTCCGAAGCTTGTTCACAACCAGCCGGCGGCTTGTTTTTGCTAAGAGCTCAACTCATCCAAGGTGTGTTTCACCTTCGACGCCGCCGCTTCACACACTATTGATATTCTGCCTGCGCCTCAGGCACACGTGTGTGTGTGTGTGTGTGTGTGTGTGTGTGCGTGTGTGTGTGTGTGTGTGTGTGTGTGTGTTTGTTATGTACTGAATGTGCCTCTACTGTGTCTTTGTGAGCAGATAGCTTGCCTAGAGGACCTCTGCTGAAATTAATGACTCTGCTGCTGATGCTCGAGGGCCCCTCCTCATCTTCCTCTCCCTGGCCTGCTGGTTTGGATGTCGGCTGCTTGTGTTGTTCCCGTGGTGTCCAGTGCCGCCGCTCCTGCCAGGAGGAAGAGGGATGACCTGTTTCTACAAGGCGAGGAGGGTGGGAGAAGCCATTGTGTCAAAACTTTGCTGCTTCTTTAAGAAAGCTGGAGTTCAACAAGGTTGCCCTCCTTGTTTTCATTTCTTGATATCTGTTAACTTTGTTTGTTTTGCTTCTCTGCAACCAAATATTTTTATTTATATAAAGCACTTAAATTATTCTGCCAGTCTGGTTCCTGCGCTCATTGTGCCAAATATGAAACAAATGGTGAACAATCTAGAAATGGACCATTTTCATCTTGGGGGGTTGATATCCTTTGGCATCTGTTCTGTGTGGCACCGGGTTATGACAATTGTGGGTTGGGGTCTTTCACTCCCAAATCATGATTTATGGTTGCTTGTAAAGGGCTTCATATTTAACCTCTTAATGTGTACCAAGACACCAGCAGGCTGTATGAGGCTAGGGTTTGGTTTTAGCTATAAAGAAATACATTTTCAGAAGATACAAGATTTTACTTTTCAAACAAAGTTTGAAAATAGTGGACATTAACCCCACATGGATCACCAGTGGCCTAGTGGTTGAAGTGATGTCAGTGTAATATTTCAGCATGCAGGGTTGCAGTTGAAATCCAAATAACATTTTTTTCTAAATCTAAGCAATGAGAAAAAATAAAGTAAAAAGCACCATGTTGCTCCATGTTTGCAGCATCCATTTATGCACAGCTGTTTCAAGGTCCCACCACAGCAGCTCAGTCATGTTGAGGTCTGGACTCTGACTGGGCCTCTGCAGCACTTTGATTCTTTTCTTTTTCTGTTGGAGATTTGCTGCTGTGCTTGGGATCATTGTCCCATTAATTACTCCACATTTGACTCTAGAATACTTTGGTATACAGAGGAGTTCATGGTCCACTCAGTGACTGCAAGATGCCCAAATCTTCAGCCTACACCATGCTGACAGTTGGTACTGTATGAGGTGTTTATCGCCACTTTAGTCTCATCTGTCCAAAGGACATTGTTCCACAAGAACAGTGTTGCCATGTTCTTCTTAGAAAAAAGAGGCTTTCTCTTGCAGCCCTTCAAAACAAGCTATACTTGTTCAGTCTGTTCCTAATTGTACTGTCATGAACTTGATGCTAACTGAGGTGTGTTGAGTCTGAGATGGAGATGTTGGGTTTTTGCAATTTCAGCATTGCACAGTCTGACTTTGGGTGCAGGGGCATCCACTGGGAAGACTGGCAGCTGCCATGAAAGTTTCTCACTGTCAAATCATGGATTTCAAATTGCCTTCTAACCCTTCCCAGACTGATGATCAGCAGCAGATGTCTTTCCTGCTTGGCATCCTGTTAATATACACCTGAATGCTCCAGACCTGCGAACTGACAAAGCCTGGTGCTCATACTTGCTGATGATCAGTTATCAGCACCTGGCTGCTACTTTCCCTCTTAATTCTGTGGAAACAGTAAAAGTGTATTAAGTCTTTTTTACACACTGCTTCTGTATTTTGGTTTAGTTTCTGTTAAATAAATTATGATATATTGTAATATATACTATTTTGTAGTTCATTTGAAGCTGTATTTAATCATTAAGGACCAGATAAAGTTTTTATTATGTCCTGATATGTAAAACCTTAGATCCTTTTGACAATGACTGTATACAGCTGGACCTTATCCAAGACAAGAAGCTCTGGTGTAGGAACTGTTCGTTAGTTTGCTATTTAATAATTAGAATATGTTGTAAGATTAGCTACTTTGGTTGATTGTTTGATTTATTTGGGTGTTTGTAAGAATTTAAGAAGGCTATGAGCAGCAGCACAGATGGGTGGGACCTGTGTGTTGTTTGTTTGCTTGTTGCCAGCAGCAGGAACCATGTCGTTCTGTTGTCTTTGTTTGCTTGCTTGTGTAGACTGAAATAAGCCAGCGAGCCACACTTCTTATGCCTGCCTGCATGACTAATCCACGGTGCACAACAGTGTGACACAGACTCTTATTGGTGGGATTGTTAAGAGCCACTTCAACACTGAATAAGGGGCCGATCATGATTCTTAATAAAGGATGGATTGCAAAATTTCTGAGAGTATTGTGATCGCTGATCGATGATGACTTTGACATCATTGTGCTAACCTTGTGAGATCTAGCCTGTCATAGTGTTAGGTCTAACACTAACAATACAGCTTTGAAGAAAGAAAAAAAGGACTTTTGAGAAAGAAATGGAAATACTTTGGGATGCATTTAATTATTTTTGTAACAATTTTCAAAGCTAAAAACCTCATATTCTAAAGCAGACGGTTAAATTGTGCTTCTCATTTGTCAGAAATGTCTATCATCTTCTGTTAGCATGCATCAGATACCTTTTACAGGTATGAGTGTAAGATGATCAAAACCGTTTGAGACTGAGGGACTGTCAAACTGGTAAAAGCAGTTGTGAGATTTGTCAAAGATGAATTGTTGTAGTCAAAATCAACCAAATAGGATTGTTATTCTATTCAAAACCTGATAAAGAACAACAGTTAATTGAGGACAATTTTACACCTTGATTTTAAAAATAAAATAATAAAATGGAATTTTCTTCTGCAAAAGAAGAAAGTGGTCTTGTTCCTGAGCGATGCCGTCAGAAGGAGCGCGGGGTGTCCTCCTCCTGCTGTGACTCACAGGTGGAGCGATCAGGAGCAGCAAGTGAGCTGGATAGATTCTCCAGATTCTTTAAATTGGCAATTAGCTTTAATGAGTGCTTTAATTTTAATGAGAGGCTTGCAGATCTTAGTTCATTCATTTCACATGTGACACCACCACCACCCTCCTCACCCCGTCCCTCCCCCAGCTGTAACATGAAGCCTGTCTGCTCCACTTTGGACAGACTGAAGAGGGCTGACTAACACTCTCCAACAGTTCGCTGACCTTCCATCCAATCAAACCTTATTTGTTCCATGTAAACTACCCCACCCCTGCAGCTACCTCCCCTTTTTTAATTAATTTTTTTATTTTATTTTTTTTATTTCTTTCCTCTGGCATGTCAGTCCATCTTATGTTAATGAAGCTCTGATTTCACTGCAGTCAGAAGCATCCGACCCTTAACGATCTGCAGCCCACAGCCATAGCCCCAATTAGGTTAGATGTGGACATAAAGAGGGATGGAGGACTCGAGTGAATGGAGAAGATGATTGGCCTGATGGTGGACGTTTGATATAAATTGTCTTAATGATTTTAATCCCTCTGAGTGCAGCGTGGACACAGTGTGGAGTCGGCCACAGAAGTTAGCCGGAGCAGAAAGCTCAGGGTTTATGAACAGCACAGGCAGACCTGTGACACGAGGACATCGTGTCCAACAGCTTGAGTCAGACTAAGTTTTACAACAGCAACAAGTGCTTCAAACGGAGGTTTGGACATTGGTCACTGTCCTTTGCAATGACAATAAAACTTTAACTTTTCCCACATACACTAAAATACCTGTATATTACACTTGGGTGTGATGTAGATATCGACTAACCTTCCATATTTGAGCCAAGCTTAGACATGAAGGAACATCTTTTGCCTTTTTAAACCACATTTATCCTAGAATATAACATCAGTGGACATCTGGTGTTTGGTGGGTAATTACTAGTCACATTGTACACAGTCAATTTAGACTTTATTTAAAAGATATACTGTATGCATAATGTAGCTGAGTAGTTAATCACAGAAGCAGCTTGTAAACTTAAACACATTCACCTGATGGATGTGTTTGTTTGGTGGCTGACACAACTTTAAATTTTATCCAAATCTTTGTACAATTGATGCAAAAGCAATGGTCTTAATCAAAAATGTAAAACATCTAAAATATCTCTTTTTACCCTTTTGGTTTCTGACAGGAAAAATGATTTATAGGGTAGCTGTTCGTGCTGCAGTAAAGAATCGTCATTTAATTTGAAGTTAATTAGCCTGTTTTGTCATTTAATTGGGAGGAACTGTTGGCCAATTATATCAGGCTGGCAGTCTCCTCTAGAATTTAAAATAAATTTGTATTGATTTCAAGAAAGTTTCGCTTGAGAATCTGAGTTTGCATTGACTGACCAAATGTGTCCAAGTTGGGTTTCCAAGTCTGGCCCGAGACTTCTGAATCACCGCCAGCTGGAGTAAAATGACAGCAAACACAAACACCATGTCCGACTTAAAAAATGATGTTAAACACATGCACATCAGTTTAACAACAAGCACCCAGTGACACACTAAACTCAAATTAGAGATAAAATGCTTAAAGTTGCATTAGGTGAAACTACAGAATTAGCTTTAGATCATATTCTCCTTAATCAGATTGCAGATGTCCTACTCTTTACCAAGTAGCAACCTCTGGGGCTGATAAATGAAGCCAGCCTAGAAGCACCAAAACGTCAGTCCCCACAGACTCCCATGTTAAAACTTTACAGCTGAAATAAATATGTGTACAGCCTGATACACTCAGCCTGTGCTTTGAGTGCTCAAAGTAGAGTAGAACAGCATTATCTAAGAATCAGTCCATTTACCATCCAGAAAGTCTTTGGGTCTGTGACACCCTGTGAGTTCTGGGCTGCTTCCTCCTTGGAGAGAGGTCATGAGGGGAACAGGTTCCAGCTATGCTGGCTTATTAGCCTCTGGTAAGTTGCCAGCATCAGTCTTGAGGGGTTCACCTTGGGGTTTGGGTTCTTTTGATTACATTGTATCACACATCCAGACATTACACACACTACTGATTTACATATTTGTGGTTATGTTTGTGCTGTTAAGTTAGATAAACATTTTGTTACCATCGTGTGGCCTCCTCCAGTTTTGTCCTTCCCTTGAGCCGGACTGTGACAGTATGGATATGTCATCATCTCCAGTCTGTTTTGGCATTTTGAGTTCTGAAGTTCAGAGCTTCTTCATCATTTCTTGGTTCTTTGGTTTGTTTGTTAGGATTAGATTTAGATTTTATTCACTAGTTTTTGTGGTTCCTGGATTCCAGTTGTTGTGTATTAAGTTCATTAGTGTTTTGTACTTTCAGCTCATACTATGTTCCACTGTTAGCAGCCTATTGATAGTATCTATTGAATTGTTTAGTTCCCTTGGTGTTTCTCTCCATTTGAAATCAAATCTAATCAAATCAAAGTTTATTTGTCACATGCTCAGTCGTACAAGGTAGAACTAGCAGTGAAATGCTTTGACTTTCCCTTACACAATAGCACAAGATTAAAATATAATAAATAGAATGATTTAAAGGATATAATCAGAATGCAGAGTGAGATAAAATCAAAGTGGAATAAGTAACAAAATATAGTCAAAATAAAATATAAAAAGTAACAAAATATATACACTAAAATATACAGACTATACACTATACACTAGAATGTAACAAATATTTACACTAAAATATAGTGTATATATATATATATATATATATATATGTCATGTTCTAGGCCATGTGCCCAGCATTTTGTGTTTAGTTCAGTTTTGCTATGTCCTAGTTTGTTTGGGTTTTCACTAGTCATCTTAGATTCCTGTTTTGTTATTTATGTTTTATATTTTGATTTCCTAGTTCCTTTTGTTCCTGTCACCCTTGCGTCTGCGTCTCTGTCTTGTGTCTGTGTTCTCTTTGCCTGTTTCTCCGTGTCTTGGTCCCTGTTTAGTTTACTCTGTTTGCCAGTCCTCTGTGGTGTCAAGTCTGCGTGTACCTTTTTAGGTTACTTCCTGTTTTATTTTGACAGTCTCCTGTTCCCTGTGCTTTGTGTTTAGTTTTGATTCCTCTGTGTCATTAGTTTCATTTCTTTCACCTGCTGTTCCTTGTTGTTTCCACTTCCCCTAATTACCTGATGTGTATTTAAGCCCTCAGTTTTCTTCTGTTCATTGTTAAGAAGAAGAAACAGCCTTTATTGTCCCACAGAGGGGAAATTTGGGTGTAACAGCAGCCGCAGTTATTATAAATATAAATAAAGATATAATAATTCACACTATTAAGAAAAGAATATATATAAAATCAACAAACAATATTAACCTTAATACTACTAATAATAATAACACTATATACAATGTGCATGATGTGCCGGACTATTTACAGTATATTATTATTATTATTATTATATATTATCCTACATTGTGTAGGCTATTGTGGTTTTTGTTGGGAGCAGTGATGGTTATAAAGTCTTACAGCTGCTGGGAGCTGTAAGTTGCATTACAGTTGCATTGATGTCTATGATTCCTGCTGTGTGTCTCCCTGGTTCATGTGTCCCTTAGTTTTAGTTCTTGCACCTAACCAGTCCAGTTATATGTATTCCTTGTCATTCCTCTCAATAAACCACCCTTTAAGTTCAGTTTGCTTGTGAGTCCTGCATTTTGGGGCCTGTCTTTGTTTGCCACTCAGCACACCATGGCAGTATGATGTGGGAGGGAGTGTAGGGTACATAATACAGTGCAAATTGTCCAGTGCAAATAGAATGACATGATTGTCCAGTTCAATGTGAGAGACAGTGAATGATGACAGTTAGGATGGCTGGGGTCTTTCACGATCTTCCTGGCTTTGGTCGGGCACCGCCTGTAGTAGATGGTCTGCAGGTCAGGACGTTCAGTCCAAATGATGCGTTCTGCTGAACGTACCACTCTTTGAAGAGCTTGTCTGTGCTGCTTGGTGCTGTTCCCAAACCAGACTATGATGTTCCCTGTGAGGATGCTTTCAGTGGTGCAGGTGTAGAAGTTCCATGACAGGTCCTTCTAGATACGTACTCCAAGGTACGCGAAGCTGTCTACTCTTTCTACTGGTGCTCCATTAATCTGGATAGGCTGATAGCACTGCTTCTGCTTCTTGCTGCAATCCACGATCAGCTCCTTTGTCTTGCTGACACTGGGCAGAGGATTATTGTCTTGGCATCAGTTTTCCAGGTGTTTAATCTCCTCCAGGTAGGCCCTCTCATCATTGTCTGAGATGAGGCCCACCACTACGGTGTCATCAGCAAACTTTACAATGGTGGTAGAGCTGGCCGTGCCGTCTTGGGTGTATAGTGAGTAAAGCAAGGGGCACAGGACGCAGCCCTGCGGGGGAACATGATTGCCCACCAGCACTATTTGTGGTCTGTCTGTTAGGAAGTTGGACATCCACTCACACAGGGATGGATGGAGTCCTAGATCATCCAGCTTGGAGGTGAGTTCACTTGTGTTCAGTGCTTTACTTGCTGTTTTATTTTGTAGTCCTTTGTTCCTCGTGTCTTGTCTGTAGTTTTTCGGTCAGTCATTTTCCTTGACTGTGCTCAGCTGTGTTTCCACTTCCTCTAATAGCCTTGTCTCCCTTCAGTCAGTGTCTTAGCTTCTGCTCCTTGTGTCTCCATGTCATTTTTGATTGGCTCTGCTGGACTAATAAAGGTTTTTCTTTTGTTTGTTCTGAGTCCGGCATTTGGGTCCTCTCACTCATTCATCGCGACAAGATAATTTCACTTGTCATACCAACTGGACAGTGAATTTTGTTTTAATTTATCTATTTTCATACACCTAAGTGTATTTGCATACAACTAAACTTAGAGCGTGTGACTTCTTTGACTGATGGGTGGATGGTGACACATGTGGCTGTAGCTGCTAGCTGTCTGCTAGGCTTCACCTCAGGTAACTGGAGTACCTGAACTGGACCTCTGGATAATAATATGGCTGCTGTGCAGTTCATTGTACTAACAGACTGTCCAGGAAGTCTGAGCTGCAGTCTTGCTGAGTGAAACTCTGGGACTTTAACTGGATGTTACTGAGCACTGATTAGCAGGTATCTGTGTGATGCAATCTATGGATGCAGCACGACAACCAAGACTACTAGTGTTAGTCTGCGTTTGCATTGACTGCAGGGGTAGTCTTCTACATCTGCAGTCAATGCAAACTCAAACTTTCTTCTACCTCCCGGTCATATGTATCCTGACCCTTCCCCTCCTCCCACTCAGTCAAACAACACATCACACAAACATAAGGTCTTGGGTGAGGTGGGGCTCATGCTGCAATGAGTATCGCCACTCCCTTGGCTCTGCTCGCTGTGCTGCATGATGTCCTACCCCTCCTTTTTAATTACATCATACAGCTCACAACACATCATAGTACACATAGGGCCTTGGGGGGCAGGTGTGTCGCACAGTGGTTAGTGGGTGGAGCTGCCGAGGTGGCCCCACTCATTTGTTCAC
This sequence comes from Archocentrus centrarchus, assembly GCF_007364275.1. NCBI lineage: Eukaryota > Metazoa > Chordata > Actinopteri > Cichliformes > Cichlidae > Archocentrus > Archocentrus centrarchus. Next base: position 36,115,534 of record NC_044355.1, on the reverse strand, counting down.
TGCTGCCTGCTCCTCAATTTTATTTACATCTTAGACACTGAGAGCCTTGGGGGGGCTGTTGTTCAGTGCTCATGTTACATCTGCCCCCCCCCCCCCCCAATTTTAATAGCACTGTAGCTTTCACACAGCCATACACATTCCTCCCACTACATACACCTAACACATAACCCCAACCACTTTGAGTGGGAGGAGGAGCTGGGTGGGTCTTCTTACACCCAGGTTTCGTGCACCCTGCCGGGGGTAGGGACTGGCTAGTAATTCAGGGCTGGGTTGGCACTGGTGCACGCTTGCCCACACTTAATGTCCATGTATGGTCCGTCTGTATGTGCATGGGTGTGTGACTGGCATGTATGTGTGTATATGAGTATATGACGTGTGTGTGTGTGTGTGTGTGTGTGTGCGTGCGTGCTTACGTGCGCATGTGTGGACAGCTGGGCCTGGGTCTGTGGCTTGCTGAGCTCCCCACTGCTCCCCACTGATTGTCACTGCCCCCCCAGGGATGCGGGTGCCTGGGGGTCATGGGGTGCATGGCTGGATGTCTTGGCATGGCTTCTGGCCTGCTCCCTTGGTGGCTGTGGCCTGGGGATGGCTCAGGCCTCTTTGGTGTGAGGGGGCTCTGTTGGGTGTCGGGCAATTCTTGGGCACCTGGGGGGTAAATGGTAAATGGACTAGCTCTTATATAGCGCTTTTCTACTCAGTCAGAGCACTCAAAGCGCTATTACAACATGTTTACATTCACCCATGCACTCCCATTCATACAAGCACTTCCATGTTTGCTAAGCTAAGTGCTTTTTAATTAACTATCATTCACACACATTCATACTCCGACGGGACGGTCAGAGAGCAACTTGGGGTTAAGTATCTTGCCCAAGGATACATTGGCATGTAGCCTGGAGTAGCCAGGAATCGAACCGCTGACCTTCTGATCAGTAGGTGACCTGCTCTACCTACTGAGCTACAGCCACCCTGGGCTGGCTCCCAGGGGGGTGGGTTGCTCATTGGCTCTCTGGGCTCTTGCCCGTTGACTGTGGGGGCTCCATCTGGTGTCTTCCTCCTCTGGGGTGTGCGCATGGTTGCCATCGGGATGTGTGGCCTCGGGTCTTCTGAGCTCCTGGTGGGCCGTGGATGACCCGGGTCCCCTGGGTCTTTCCCTGCTTGCCTCTGGATCCCGAGGGGGGTGGTTGTGGCTTCTTGCCCTCATCATTGAGTACGTTCCATGACAGAGGAACACTCACACATTACTACAACTACAGGAAGAATGTATGTATGTGTGTATATGTATATGCATGTATATATATATATATATATATATATATATATATATATATATATATATATGTGTGTGTATATATATATATGTATATATATGTTCTATTTTTTTTTTTTCTGTTCTCTCCCCCTTTTTTTCCTCTTTTTTCTTTCTGCTCTCTATCTCTCTTCTTCTTTTCCTGCCTGTCAGATCTGGCAAGAAAAAATAAAATAAAAATACAATTAACAAAAATAGTCTATAGAAAACTTATAGAGCACTTGTTGTAAAAGCAAATATGTTTGGTACAATTTTTCATTTGGATCATCATTCTGATTGCAAAAATTTGCCAGGCATGACAGCCCCCCCCCCCCCCCCCCCCCCCCCAAAAAAAAAAGAAAAGAAAAAAAAGACTACTAGTGTTAGCTGATAAATGTAGGACTTCACCCCCACGCCCCTGCAGTTTGTGTGGTATTGCCAAAATATTAACATTAAGGTTTTAAATAGCACACCTGCACATTTCCCTTTAGAAGCATTTCTGTTGTTCATGCACACAGCAAAAAGTTCTCTTGCTACTGAGACATCCGTCATAATTAATGTAGCTACAGAAATGACTTGTTAGGTCTCTGTGAACATTGTTGTTCTGGGCTTTAAACAACAAGTTGCTGTCACGTTTGTTAACGCTTTCCTGTCAGGCTTTATTTGGATAAAATGTGTACAAGGTGATGAATGAGATAAGGTGAAAGAGTCAGCTGCTCGGAGTGAATTGTCTTCAGCAGGCCTGGGGGCTTATGAGACTATTTATTTTTCAACGCAGAGTCATTTTAAATGTGAGATTGCACGACTGTAGGGGACCTTTAATGTAGAACCTAAACCTACCTCCCAGCGGGGAAATTCTCACAGTTCTTTCTCTGGTAATTGCAACACCATGATTAAAGGTTATCACTTTTTACTCCCACACAGACATACAGAAACAATTCATGTGGGGTTTGGAATAACAAGTCAGATTACATACAGTGAGCCGTGTGTACTGAAAAGCCTGCTTCAAACCGGAAATGGAAAACCAGAATAATGCACTGCTTTTCCTCTAGTCAATAAACCCCAGGGGTAGGAGTGAAACAACACTGAATGTATTCTAAGTACTGTGTGTGTTTTAATGCTTGATATATTATATTCCCCCAGGCCATAAGAGCTCACGGGAGCTCCAAATGTGGATTAATCTGCCACTGAAAATAGTCCATGACAAAAACAACTATACTAGCTGCCTTGTAGATGGAGCACTGAAGTAAATGAACACCATACTTTTTAATGGTATATATAGTATATTCAAATAAGCAAATTTTTACAAACTACTTTTCAAATGGCATCTCATATTATCATTTAGGCATTAGTTTTTCTGTTAAAAGCTTTTTCCAAATAGCTCAAAAGTTGTTAAAAAGGGGTGAAAATTAACCTACGAGCCCCATACAGGCATCTGCTGACCTGGTGGGTATTAAGAGCTTAATTCTAAAGGATCATAGGTGCAGATAAGAAGTGTGTGGGTGTCTGTCTCTTACAGCTTCATAATGATACTCTGCTGGAAAAGCCAGCTATTCTTAAACTGTATGGGTGAAAGCACAGATGCACATAATCTGTAATTAGTGATGAACAATAAACTAATAAAATATTAGAATTTCATCTGCCATTTTTTTGTACGATCTGTTAGTCCAATGAGCCACGCAGCAGTGCCTTAAAAATGCTCCAAATTACGCCAACAGCACAAATACTATCCAGAGGTCCAGTTCAGGCACTTAAATTAGCTGAGGTGAAGCCTAGCAGACAGCTAACAGCTACAGCCACCTGTGTCACCATCCACCCATCAGTCAAAGAGGTCACACCCCTAATGATGCACAGTTTAAGCCTCAATACGATTTAAACAAGTGAGTTTAAAAAAAAAAAAATTAACTCCCTTACAGCTGTTATGAACAGTGAAATTATCTACAGAGACAAATGCAGTTTTTGTTGTAAACATGTTTATTTCTGCTCGAAAGTTGGACATTTTAACATGGGAGTGTATGGGGACTGACTCACTGTTGGAGCCTCTGCTGGATGTGAGAGGAACTGCAGGATTTAGCCCTTTAAAGCTGCCTTTTGCTCAGTGCCCAGGGGTTAGATTACATCCTTTTCCAACTCTGAACTTAATTTTTTGACTGCATGCTGCATAGCTGAAATATATCAAAATGTCTGTCTACAGACAAGCAAACATGTCTTTTCGTCATCACTTTTCTTCAACCTCAATGGAAAAAACATCCTGAGATGAAGGAAAGATGTGCAGTATAACTTACAAGGACTCAGGAAAAGAGAACCGCTGTGCTCAATGAATCTGACTGCATGCAAACTAAATGCAGCACATCTTAGATAATTAATCATAATCCTAAGGGCTTGTGAACAGTTAAAATGAAGTCAGAACTAATGCAAACTAAATTGTGTTGAGCCTTAATCTCACTTTGATTATTTAAAATATCCATCCATCTTCTGCTGCTTATCCAGATCTGGGTCATGGGAGAAGCATACTAAGCAGAGATACTCAGACCTCCCTCTCCCCAGGCCACCTCCTCCAGCTATTCCATTCCCAACAGCTGCTTGTGGTTATGAAGTCCCAGTGATTTTGCCTGAAGGGATATAATCCCTCCAGCACATCCTGGGTCTCCTCCCAGTGGGACATGCTTGAAACACTTGGTCAGCTCCCAGAACCACCTCCACTGGCTGCTCTGCTCTGAGTCCCACCAGAATCACTGTGCTCCTCTCTCTGTCTAAGGTTGAGCCCACACACCCACCAGTGGATGCTCATTTTAGCCACTTGTATCTCTGATTGCATAATTTTGGTCACTACCCAAAGCTCCTGGTGATAGCTGAGGGTAGGACCATAGATTGACCAATAAATCAGCTTTTACATGCTCACTTCACCACAACAGATCTGTACAGCATCCACATCACCACAGACACCACACCAGTCTGTCTGTCAATCTCCCGCTCCCTCGTTCCATCAATCATCAACAAAATCCCAGAATACTCAAACTCCTCCACTCGGGGCAGTGAGTCCTTCCCAACCTGGAGTGGGTTTTCTGGCTGAGAAAACCATACTCTCAGATTTGGAGGTGCTAATTCTCATCCCAGCCACTTCACACTCAGCTGTAAACAGCTCCAGAGCAAGCTGGAGACTAAAACCAACACAACCGCATCCTCTGCAAAAAGTAGACGTGAGATCCTGAGGTCACCAAGCCGGACACCCTCTGCCCTTTGACTGCACCTAGAAATTCCGTCCATAAAAATTATGAACAGAATTATGGACAAAGGGCAGGCCAGGCAGAGCCCAACACCAACTGATTTATTACAGCTCATAATTTTAATTTTGAGGGCTTTTTGTAGATAAACACAGATTCTTCACACAATGAGTGATGTTCAAAGTTCAGCTGTGGATTTAACAGTCTTTCATTAAAGATTCAGAACATGTTAGCAGGTTATTGAATGAAATGTAAAACACTGTTATAAAACCAGCTTTGACTCCAGTCTGGGTGTCTCCAGGATCAAAGACAATAATACCCTCACACATATGCACAAGATGCAAAAACATGCAGCACACTCCACAGCTCAAACCAATTCAAAACCATTTTGTGTACAACAGCATTTCCACAACAATCAGTGTAAAAGTTAGAAGCAAACTCCAATTAGTGTGTTGTTTTTGTCCAGTGCAGGAAGAGTTTGGGCTGATGTCTGAGTGAAGAAGAGGGCTGTCAGTCATCAGATGTTCAGCCTTATGAAAAAAATAAATAACTAAATAAAAATCCAGATTACAGCAGAATGAAAAAGTGTCCATGTTGTGATATTTTGCAGCCCAGACAGTGTTTCCCTGTATCACACATCAGCATGAAGCAGTATCCAGCCTCTGACAGAATACCAAGACATAAACACATTAGTATACTGTTGCATATTGTAATGTGTCCCTGACATTTCCTTCCCATTATTCACTAATGCAGCATCCACAGCACAATGTCTCTGAATTTATCACTGAAAATTGATGCAATTTATATTCATCTAGCACAATGACACAATACCAGAATATGGGAATGGATTCCCTACTTCAGTGGAAACCACAGAGTGTGAATGGAAATGGTGAGAAAAGATATTTAACAAGCTGCAGCAGTAGAAACAGGCACAGAGGACAGGAGCTGGAGATTTACAGGCTTTAAGGACAAATCCAATGCATTACTTTTTTTTTATATATTTGCTTTTGTGGCCGCATAAAGAAGACAAAAACATTTAAAGAACTGTTTCACCAAAATGCTCCAATCAGCAGATGTTCAGGATTGAGGAGTAAATACAATTTGCTTCCTCGTTTCTAAAGCGGTCAGTGCTGTAAAAATTAAAAGAAGAATATTTTAAAGCCTACATTTAACTGAAAATTGGTCAGAGACAAAATATCAATTTTATTTTTAAATATGAATGAATTTGCTAAAAAGGAAAAACAAAAAGAAAGTTGGGGCAGGATGACGTTTCCCTCTGTGTTACATCACCTCTTCATTTAACAGCTCTTTGTTATGTTATAAACATAAAAGAATGACGTAGCTTCTGGGTCTGATAAGAAGATACTCCTCAGCACTGAGAGGCGCCGGTTAAAGTGGTTTGAGTAGCCTTTGAGTTTAAAAGCCAGTGGAGCATCTTAAACCTTCAATTTTTCACCCATTTTTCATCCAGCATGGACTGACTGCTCTGCGCCCAATGCTCACCTAATCGCTGAGCTCAGTAAACACTTTTCTGATGAGTTTACAGTTTCAGTTTATAGTTTGAAGTCTTTTTGAATAAAAAATGCAATTATTTTGGAAGTTATGGTCCCATTAGAGTCAAAAGTTACAATAAAGCAGGAGGTGATTTAGGACAGCCTAACTGCCTAAAGTCACTGCCAGATAGATGTTCATGATATCTGATTTCAAAACACTAAAATGACAATGAACTTGACAAATCAGAAGATAAAGTTTCATCCATGTTTAATATACAATCTTTCAGGGTTTCTAGGATTTCATCTGTTCTTTTGTTGTACTTTTCATTTTGTTATGCGTCCAGATGATTTAAATAGCAACAGGCCAGACACTGCAGACACTATCCTGCTAAACTAGTTGCTCCAAAACAGGTATAACCTAAGCTTCCACACCTTATGATGAAAAATCTAATAGATGATCCATGTCTGAGTACTTCATCTGCAGAGGAAAACAGAGCAGTCAGCCAACTGTAGGTGCTCTATATCAGGGCAATCAGCCAGGTGGCCAATATCACAAACAGCACCCAGTATTTAAGAGAAGAAAATGCTTCATAACCTGGAACAATGTATCCATGAGCAAAATTAATGTATGTATGTAGAAATCTACAGTTTAAAATGATACAGTCCAACATTCATGAGTCTCCATGTGCTCAGGATTTTAGAAGAACAAACTGTTATCAAAGACCTTTTCACTTTTTTCCACTTGCACACAGAAAATCCTAAAGGTCAAACTATCAACTTTGCGTCTTTCTGGGTTTAGCTCAAAGGTCTTAGAAAAAAGCTCCATGAACAGCATCTATCTCGTGGTCGAGAGGGGTCACATTTTTTAATCTGTGGATCTGAGCTGCCACTCACCTCAACAGCAAGGATGCCAAATCTCCACCAAGCACGTCAGCCTTCTCACTTCCTAAATACTGACATGATGAAATCTGATGAGTAGCTTCAGTGAAACGTGCAGCTGCTGGATAGTTTAAGATAGCTGAGATGATCAGCTACTGTACCTGATCTCTTTTTTTCATCTGCCAACACAGACATTAAAAAAAACACCAATAAAATAAAAAAAAACTGTGTGCTGTAGTTCTCTTACTACCCAATACTTCAAAACAAACAAACAAACAACAACAAAAAAACCAGCAACTTTCTTACCTCCATTCTCTGCCTGTGGATGATGCAGATTTGTTTGAGACTATTATCAGCAGCAGATGAATCCATATTCACTGCTCTTGTTGATCTTACTTGTTAGTAGGATATTCTGTCTTCATTTGACTTGGTGGTATGGTCCGAATTTCCCAAATGCCAACATCTTAACCTTAAAACCTCGAATCCTCTGTGTTTCATGTTGAACCAATTAAAGAGTAATCCTAGCCTGTGATTCTGGGCTTTTTAAATAAAAATGAAATGAATTTTATAACCTGGCATCCAATACTGTCTTTAATACTGCACACCATAGCAGTAGAGCGTTATATTGAGACTAAAAAATTTAAATTTGGGCACCGGGGTTGCTCAGTGCATGAGCAGGTGATCATACGCAGCAAACAATGAATGTTCAGACAACAATCGCTGAACATCACCGCGAACGTCTGGTGAACATTTACTGACAACGTTCAGTGAACTAAATCTGCAGCACCATATTATCATTCAGTGAACGTTCACTGCAGGATGTCTGTGGGGACGTTTGGTGAATGTTCTACTTTGGGGAATTCCAAAATGGCAACAAGGAAGTTCCCTGAATGTAAGTTTAAGGTTCTCCTCTGAACATACGTATGTCCTCCATTTTCCAGTGAGATTCATCCACACTTGTAACAAATGTGAAAATTGATTCCAGCCAAAAAACAAATTACTTTTATTCGTATAACTGGAAAAAAGTTTGCTGCACTTTTTGCAAAATCTGCCATTTCCCACAAAATCTTTACATTTATGTGCACATTTTAATTTTGTGTGTTGAGCCATGATTGCATTTAAAAATCACTGTGAAGGCATTCTAACATTGCACATAAATCAAGACTGCAAAATTCACTTGCTTGCAAATCTTTTCCAGGTTGCGGTATACTACACTCTAAGGGTTTACCTGAACCTGATGTGAGATGCAGGCCTAAATGAGATCAAAGCATTAATGACAACCAAGGTAAAAATAATGATATGATAAAGAATCATACTTGAATCTTGTTTTTGCTAGATACATGTACTTTTTCTTGTATGAATGAATATTTTTGGATCACCAAATAAACCGAGTAGAAGACTGTTATGAGTGTTGACAAAAAGTTATAAGCAGCAACGCTGCATGGTCTTTTCCTGATTTAGGATTCTTCCTCCTCACCATTCCTGTCATGTTCCGGATTGGCCAACCTGTGTTTACGACACTTGGCATGTTTCAGCCAATCTCCCACCACAGCCTGGATCTCTGTATCAGTCAGAGTATCTGAGCTTTGGTTCCTTCGTACAGCCCCTGAAAAATATACAGACAAAATCATTTTTTTAAATTTGGAAGTGTGCATTATCAAGAAAAAAGTTATCGTGTTATAAGGTTGGTGACAAGAGACGAGACGACATGAACTCATGGGCTATAGAGAAAACTGCACATTGACAAAAACTCCAGCTATGATATATACTACAATTCACTAAATTCTGACCTTATAGTACTTACTAAATATCACGGACACGGAGAATTTTTTATTTATTTCTTTTTTTTGCCCTTCCGTCCTTCGAAACTGTACTGCTCTGCAAAATGGTTTGTTATGATTTTTGGCAAAAATATTATAAACAGTAGCTCTCTGGGAAGGGAGCTCCCTTCCTACAATGATTGCCAGGTGATGTTCCTAAAAAAAAAGAAAAAAAACAATACAAAGAATTTAAAAGTCAGTGTTTACACTAAATGGAAAGGGTGATTTTGACTTTCATAAAGTATCCAAATTTACATTTCAGTCATGTCATCTGAAATCTGGCAAATCCAAAAGAATTTTAATTTGATAACTTATACTCAAGTCACTCAATCCATTAGCTTACTGACAGGTGGATACTAGACAAGACATCATTAAAGATAGCTTTATGTACATTATTTTAATTTATAATCAATTTTCAATAAGATGCAAATTCTGATGTAAGAATAATTACGCGTGTCTTTACTTGAGCAAATCGTATGACATGTAGTATAGCACTGAGAAGGTACAGTAAAGCTGTATCTTTGTTTTTGCCCTTTCTGGCAAGAACAAAAAACTATGAAAAAAATACAGACACAGAAAAACTAAACAAATGCTCTAAAATTCTGATTCTACTTTACTGGCACCCCATAATACAAGCAGGTTTGCTGATAACAACATGCTGGAAAATGTGTGATCTGATTATACAAGAAAGTCACGTTTTCAATGAATTATACATACCAATTTTTTTCCAATTGCTCCAGACTCAAGCGTCAGGTTCAGAGCTTCTAATTCTTCAGGAGTGGAGGCTGGAAGGGCGAGCTCATCCAACAAGTCCACCTCTTCCACAGAATTATTAGCAGCCTGTTGGGTCAGAAGTACTTGCAGCATCTTCACGACTATTGCCTTGACCTCCTCTATGGCCCTAAATACTTTAAGCTGAAAGTTGTATTTTGAAAAGAATGATAAAAGATCAGAAATGTAAAATAACTGTAGGTAACTAATTATTACCTAGTGGACTAAGTAAACACTCTAGAAGAACACAGCACACCACACAACATTTTACTCTCATTGGCATGTAATTCTGTCAAATTCATGCCATCATGTTGGCCATCAAAAGACAAATACATTTATGTATATGCATATATACAATTGATAACTTACTGAGAGAAAACTAAAACAAAAGAAAAAACATCAGAAACAGTCTGATTTACACTCTGCCTCAAAGTGCAATGTTTCAATTATCATAAGGAATCTTGTTTCTGTTACCTTACCTTGTTTGAAGTTTATAAACACATTAACATGATTTAAACCTATGTGGCACATATGTGGCTCTCTTCCACAACATGTCTTTTGTCCTGTCTCTCTCCCCTCAGCCCCAACCGGTCGCAGCAGATGACTGCCCCTCCCTGATCCTGGCTCTGTCGGAGGATTCTTCCTGTTAAAAGGGAGTTTTTCCTTCCCACCATCGCCAAATGCTTTCTCATAGGGGGTCATTTTAACTGTGGGGTTTTCTCTGTATTATTGTAGGGTCACAATATAAAGCACAATATAAAGGTGCTTACAATATAAAGCAGCTTGAGGCGACTGTTCGTTGTGATTTGGCGCTATATAAATAAAATTTAATTGAATGTATATCATGCTCTGCATATTTCTAAGATCGATCACACAGAACAGTAGTATAAGACACCACCCTGAGATTGTGTTGGGCCAGATTATAAGGGCACAACACTCAAAATGATGCAGCCAGAATTTTAACTTTAACAAAAAGTAATGATCTTGAGACACAATCAAAGGCAAACTTTCAGGCTGTGCTTTTATGCAAAGTTCTGTATGCAGCTGATGACTCTGAACTGAGGAGTGGTACCATGCTGAACAGAAAAGCCTGGTCACACAGTCACCAAAGGAAAGAAATAAGTGGGTGATGTGTTGTATTTAAGCTGTGTGCTCGGAAGCACTGACTATATGCTCTTTAATGTGGACTGAATAATATCTTCAGCGAGTGTGGTGGAGAATTTTCAGAGCGCTGTCGTAATCAAAGCGGGGGATTTGTTCTGCTTCGGCATATCAGGCCTCAGCAGAGAAAAGAGGGAGAGACAAGAAAGAAAGCTCTAAATACAGTGTTTGACTGCGACACGGCTGCCGCGCCGACATCACAGCCCCGAGATAAATTTGCAAAGTGTGTTTCCATCAAACATGACCCCGCTGCTCACCAATTATCTCTCCAGGACTGCATCATTTCAGCAGCCGGGGTTGACCCTGTCTGTCAGCTGCTGTCTATCCTCCCGGCCGACTGTGGCAGGGGGAATGTAAAAACATGTCTCCATCGGCAAATAATTGCTCCCAGAAAGCATGCAATCTGTGGGGTCGGAGGTTGAAGCTTCCATAAACAGACGCCGCCTGGCTGTCAGAGGTGGGCCTTGGTTACCTGCACCTCAGAGCAGATGAAAGCGTCTCCATTTTCTCTCCTTGGACTCTTGTTTTCTGCCCGGTGACCAGAGCAGGTGGAGAGCTCAGCATTTCAGCACTGACCTCCCTGCACTTTTCACCAGGAGCAAATCTGTGTCTGTCACGGTGCCTGAGGTGGCCCGCAGACCGAACAGGTTTCATCCACAAATACCTCGACCCTCTGGGTTGAAAGATGAATGATCCTTTAAATTACATGTTGAGGAACTTGCAAAACAACACTTTAAAGTCCTTCAGACAGGTCCTAAGAGGACAAACAAACTACATACAGACAGATAACAATGGAATAGACAATTAAAGGAGTTGGCTAAAGAAATTCCAGCACCTGATTAGTATGTTTATTAAAGTCTATACAGTACCAGTCAAAAAGTTAGACACACTGGGTGAGCGTGTCCAAACGTTTGACTGATACTGTATATTAAGAATTTGGATACAGCTTTTACCGGTCAATCTACGTCCCTACTCTCACCTTTGGGTAGTGACCGAAAGAAATGAGCTTCTTCCAAAGGGTGGCTGGCCTCCCCCTTAGAGACAGGGTGAGGAGTGCAGCCATTCGGGAGGGGCTCAAAGTAGAGTCGCTGCTCCTCCACATTGAAAGGAGCCAGTTGAGGTGGCTCAGGCATCTGACTATGCCTCCTGGGCACCTCTTGGGTGAGGTGTTCCAGGCATGTCCTTCCAGGAGGAGACCCCGGGACAGACCCAGGACACGCTGGAGAGATTATATCTCTCAGCTGGCCTGAGAACGCTTTGGGGTCCCTCCGGATGAGCTGTTGAAGGCGGCTGGGGAGAGGGAAGTCTGAGTTTCTTTACTCTTTACTCTCTGCCCCCGCTACCCAGCCCAGAGATGTATAAAGTACTGGAGTAGAGGAGTGGAGTAGAAGTACAAGTACTATATAAGCCTTCTTCTTTTTTTTTTTTTTTTTTTTTTTTAGCCTGTCATGTCTGGTAGATCTTGCAAGCAGAACTGTGATCTGAATGCGTTGTTGTGCCAAACATATTTGCTATTTCAAGATGAGCTCTATAGGTTCTCAATAGGCTCTTCTTGTTGATGTTTTAACCCTTTATTTTATTTATCTGAGTTATTTTTCCACATACTATGTAACAGCCAGAGCTGACAGGCTGAAGAAGAGGAAAATAAAGAGAAGAAAAAGGGAGAGAGAAAGGGAGCAAAAAAAAAAAAAAAAAAAAAAAGGGGAAAGAGCACAAGTCTATTAATCAGATACTTCATCACTTTAACATACAAAAAAATACTATCAATACTTGCAAAAATAAATTTGTGTGTGAAAAACAAAACTAACAAAGCATGTTACGCACACCAACAATTTTGTTGAGTTGTGATTGAGTGGGCGTTTGTGTCTGTGTCATGTTTGTGTCTGTGTCATGGAACGTACTTACCAATGAGGGCAAAACGCTGCAGCTCCACCCATCAGAAGCCAGGGGCAGGTACGGGAAGCCCCCGGAACCCCAGGCCACCAGCAGCCCACCAAGAGCCAGGAAGACCCCCGGCCACTCAGTCCAAAGACAACCGCACACCTACCCCAGCAGACGGGAGAGGGTGGTCTCAGACGGAGCCCCCCCAGTCGAGGAGCGAGGGCTCCAGGGAACCCAAGGCGATGAGAAGCCAGCCCCCCCCCAGCGGCCAGCCCCCTGCACTGGCCGGCGGCAGGGCTCCCGGGCCCACGGCACCCAAGGACCGCCCGACCCTCCACAGAGCCCCCCCCCACGCCGAAGAAGCCAACGCAGCCCCGCACCGCACCCCCAAGGGGGGCAGGCCAGTACCCACGCCAGAACACCCAGCCCCACCCAGGAACCCCGAGGCACCCCCATCCCAGGGGGGTAGGGGGGAGGAGGCAACCAGCAAGGAGTGGCCAGGAGGCAAGGCACAAGGCCCAGACCCAGGTCCAGCCATACATACAAACACACCCAGACACCCGTGTACACATTTATACACAGATACTCATACATGCCCATACATACTTACCCACACACAGATATGCCATACATACACATTCACTCACCCACCCATACTCACGGAGACGGTGACAAATACACAAGGACACACATTCATCCATAGCTACCCACCCTCTGAAGGCGGGGCAAGTGGAAACCACCCCAGGGCCAACAGCGACCCCAGGACGCCACCAGCCCGGTCCCCAAGGAACCACCCGACCCCTACCCCGGGCGAGACGCAAGAAATCGGGGTGTAAGATGACCCATCCACCCCTCCTCCTCCCCAACTTGTAGGTCTATGTGTTAATGTTTGTGAGTGAATGAGGTGTATAGGGTGCAGTTAAAATTGAGGGGACAGTTATGCCACAAGCGCCAACTGTTGGTCGTCAGCGCTTGCCCACACTGCCCCCCCAAAACCCTCCATGTCTAAAGTGCAAATAAAATTTGGAGACAGACAGTGACGAGGATCCGAGTGGGGCCGCCTCAGCGGCCCATCTCATCAACCTCTGAGTAACATGCCTGCCCCAAAGGTCCTATGTGTATCAGGGTGTAAGTGTGTATGTGTTGTGAGTTATAATGACTAAAGTGCAATTAAAACGGAGAGGCAAGTGGTGGTGCAGCTCTCCACGTGGCCTCTCCATCCTACATCTGTGAGTGATGTGTATTCTGTGTGTGTGTGTGTGTGTTTGTGTATGGGGAGGGGGAGGGGGGGGGGGGGCATATGACCAGGAAAAATCCTGGAAGAAGAGAGCCAGCTGTCCGCTGGCTCAATAGGCACCCCGACCTCCCACACCCCAGCACAGGGCAGGGGGAGGTGAGCCCGGGGCCGCGGTGACAGCATCCCGGAGCACTGCAGCACCCGAGGTTGGCGCCCTCGCCCCCACCGCAGAGGGCGGCCCGCTCCTCCTAGATGCCCATTCACTCAACAATAGACACAAACAGGCGACAGGACATACTGGCCTGGGCATGGAAATGCAGTGCCCAGTCCCCCCCAACCACCCCACCGCGGCCCCATCCCCCACCCCACCCCCCTGCAATGCAGGCACCCCAGGGCCCCAAAAGCGTAGACCGGACATCCCGACGTCAGGCCAACCCACCCCACCCGGCGGCGCGGCCGGGACAGCAGCGGCCCCCCCCGCGCCAGGGGGGGCCCACCGGGAGCCGGCGTGGCCCCAGTGCCGGGGCCCCAGACCCCAGCCCCCAAGCCATACAGGGAAGACCAGCCAACCGACCGAGGGCCGGCACCACCCCCCCAAGCACCCCGCCCACACCCCAGGACCGAAGGCAGCACCATCCAAGCCCCCACCACCATCAACCAGGACAGGCACACAGACATCACCAGAAGGTCGCCCCAGGACCCCAGCCTCAGGAGGCTACCAGCTACCCAGGCCCCCGGAGTCCCCCCCCACCCCCCCACAAAGCACATCAGGAGCAGAGCCCGCAGCCCACCACCCCCACTAAGTAATGGAGCTGAGCAGTGGGAACCAAAGAGAGTCAAATTCCTCCAATTTGTTTTTAGAAGAAGCAGACATTCTCTCTAAACTAACATGATCTACTAATAAATTTCTGTACTGAGTAATACATAGTTTATTTTTTGTCTTCCAGTTCATGAGGATCATCTTCTTAGCGATGCACAAGGCAGTAAGAACTATGTGTGATATATTTAACTCCATAATTAATTCACTGACATCACCTAAGATGCATAGTCTGGGGGAAGTTGGGATATGACAGCTAAACCATGTGGATAGATCTTCACAAATCCTCTGCCAAAATCTCTGAACTGGTACACAAGACCACAGAGCGTGTAGATGATTATCCTCTGAATTGCTTGTACAGTGGGTGCATATGTTTGAGTGTGTAAGGCCCATTTGGAACATCCTTTGTCCAGTGTAGTATGTTCTATGGAGAATCTTATATTGTACAAGTTGTATTTGGGGTCTTTTAGTCATTTTGAAGATATTTAAACATATTTCTGTCCATAAATTTTGATCCAGGTTGACAGAAAGATCACGCTCCCATTTTGTAATTGGGAGGGAAACTGAATCATCAGTTTTTATTAATAATTTATATAATTTTGATAACAATTTTGGGGTACAGAGGTTAAGAAATTCTGTTACCCAAGTAGGCATTTCTAGATTCAATTGATTAAGGTTAAATCTTCCCTGTAGGACGGACTTAACTTGTTGATATTCCAGAAATCTACCGTTGCCAATTCTATATTTTGATATAAGTTCTTGGAACGTGATAAAATTTCCATCTTGGATAATATGTTCTAAGTTATTTATACCCTTATCACGCCATAACGGAAAATTCAGCATTTTCTTTTTCTGACAAATATCTGGATTGTTCCAAATGGGTGTTAGTTTACAGGGGATGAGTGAAGACTTAGTTATCTTTAAAAATTCCCACCAGGCTGTCAGAGAGGTATTTATACTAAGGACTTTATAGCAGTTATGATGTTTAATACTGGAACTAATGAAAGGTAAATCTGAGATTTTTATTTTTCCACAAAACGCCTGTTCTAGATCCAGCCATGGGTTGTCTAATGAATTGGATTTGATCCACTTTGAAATATACTGCAATCTACTGCTTAAGAAATAGTAATAAAAGTTTGGTAATTCTAGACCTCCACTGTGTTTTGGCTTTTGTAAAGTTTTTAAGCTTATTCTTGATGGTTTGTTTTTCCATAAAAATTTTGAGATGTTTGAATCTAGTGACTTGAACCAAGGAATAGAAGGTTTATTAGGGATCAGTGAAAATAGATAATTAATTTTTGGTAAAACCATCATTTTAATGGCAGCAACTCTCCCCATGAGTGATATAGGTAAACTATTCCAACGTGTGAGATCATCCTCTATTGTTTTTAATAAGGGGATATGATTTAATCGTACCAAGTCTGAGAGCCTGGCGGAAAAATTTATGCCTAAATATCTAATATTTCCTGACTTTAGTGGGGTCCTAGAGGTTCTCTGGAAATTACAATTCAGAGGCAAAACTGTTGATTTACTCCAATTGATAGAGTAATCAGATATAGATGAGAACTTATCTATCAGTGTGATAGTCTTCAAAAGAGAGCCTTGTGAATTCCCAAGGAAAAGTAATACATCATCAGCATAAAGGCTAAGTTTATGGTTCATATTTTCAGTTTGAATCCCTTTAATATTTGCATTTTGACGGATTGCTGCTGCTAGCGGCTCAATGAAAATTACAAAAAGAGAGGGAGAGAGTGGGCAGCCCTGCCTAGTGCCCCTCTGCAGACTGAAACTTTGTGAAATGAGATCATTTGTCCTAACACGCGCATTCGGAGAGCTGTGTAGTGTTCTGATCCAGTTTACAAAGGATGAACCGAATCCAAATTTTTGCAGAACTGCTAGTAAGAATTTCCAATTTACCCGATCAAATGCCTTCTCTGCATCTAAAGACACGATTGTCGTCTCTAATTTGTTAATAGAACAATAGTCTATTATATTTATCAGTCGACGTGTATTATTGGCTGAGTGCCGACCCTTGATAAAGCCTGTTTGATCTGGATGTACAATAAATGGAGTAATACTTTCTAATCTTTTGGCAAGGGCTTTGCAAATTATTTTAAGATCTACATTAATGAGAGAGATTGGCCTGTAGCTGGATGGGAGTGTGGGGTCTTTGCCTGGTTTAAGAAGCAGGCTAATGTTAGCAGAGTTTAAGGTTGGAGATAAGATGTGGTCATTCTGAATCTGAGTTACCATTCTGAAAAAAATGGGAGCTAGCTCAGACCAAAATTCTTTATAAAACTCGGCTGGAAAACCATCTGGGCCTGGGGCTTTATTATTTGGGAGATGCTGTAGGGCTTCACTAAGTTCAGACAATGAAAGAGGTAAATCCAGAGCTGCAGCCTGGCTGTCATTTAGTTTTGGTAGATTTATATTATTAAGAAATTCTTCAATTTCAGTATCAGATGGGTTAATCTGTGGTGAATATAAGGCTTCATAGAAGTCTCTGAAAGAGTTATTTATTTGTTGTGGGTCATGAGTAATAATACCAGTCGAGTCTTTAATAGAAAAAATAGCTGTTTTTTCTTTATTCAGTTTTAATTGCTTGGCCAGGAATTTTCCAGATTTATTTCCATGCTCAAAGTTTTCCAAACGCAGCCTCTGCAACATAAATTGTGTCCTTTTATCAATTATTTCATTTAGCTCCAGTTTCAGTTTCCTCAGGCTGATAATTGTATGTTCTTGTGGTGAAGCGGCATAGGCAGTTTCTAAAGATTTAATTTTTTGTTCTAATTCTAACACAAGTGCTTTTTCTTTATTTTTCCTATGCGAGCAGTAAGATATTATTTTGCCCCGCATTACTGCCTTTCCTGCTTCCCAAAGAACACATGGTGATATTCCTGGAATATCATTATATTCTAAGTATGCTGACCATTCCTTTTTGAAATAATTAATAAAATCTTCTTCTTTAAGTAATGATGTATTAAATCTCCAGTTCCTGATTGGTGGTGTGACTCTTTTCTGTGTCAGAGACATAGACACCGGTGCATGATCGCTAATAGTGATAGGGTGAATCTGAGTGTCTGTGATATCCATCATTATGGAGCTGCTAACTAAAAAGTAATCTAAGCGGGAATGAGATTTGTGTACTGGTGAGAAATAACTATAATCTCTCAAAGTAGGGTGATGTGAACGCCAAGCATCGCAAAGTCCAAAATCCTTCATGTACTGTTTAAGAATGTCTGCAGACTGCCAGTTCCTCTGACTCACTGCTGTACTGAGCCTGTCAATATCTGCATTAAGTACCAGGTTGAAGTCTCCTCCTATTATAAGCCTTCTTCTTAAGCCTTCTATATAAAAAAATTGACTTGAGTAAAAGTTGAAGTGTTCTTTCAACACCATACTCAAGTGGAAGTACAGAAGTACTCAATTTTTTTGGTACTTAAGTATTGCAAGTAGAAGTATTTCAAAAATTGCTACTCAAGTACCGAAAGTACAAGTACAAGTAAAAGTACAAGTACTGTGTATATTAAAGAAAGGCAGTCAAAAGTTTGATTATCATTGTTTATATTATTTCAAACATTTGAAAGGCACAATGTATTTGGCTGAAGCTGGAGTACAATGATAAAAGGCCATACAAGTGTTTACAAAAAAACAAACACAAATAAAATATCTCAAAAGGCCAGAGGGGCAGTCCACAGAGCAGCTAAAAGACAAACCTGGACAAGGTGTTCCTGGGACGTCATCCATCTCGATATCGGACAGTAAGCTGATGCGTTTTGTCCTCAATACTTGCAAGCAACAGCGCAAAAGGCGGAGACGAAGCCTGCGTTTTTTTTATAGGCTTGATGCTCAAATCGCCCAATGATGAGCCAGCTTCATAAACCGTGACAGTGCCATCTACCGCTCTGGCATTGATACTATGACTTGGGGATGATTAATAACGTTTTCATAATAGTAACGAGTAACGATTCAGCACGTGAAAAATGTATCGGAGTAAAAGTATTAAATTAATCAAAAATATATAGTGGAGTAAAAGTGAAAGTAGGGGAAAAAATATGTACTCCAATAAAGTACAGATACTGCATTTTAGTACTTAAGTACAGTACTTAAGTAGTTCTACTTCATTACTATACATCTCTGACCCAGCCCCAGAAAAGCGGAAGAAGGTGGATGGATGGATGGATGGATGGATGGATGGATGGATGGATGGATGGATGGATGGATGGATGGATGGATGGAGCTTTCAGGTTTGAAATGCTAATGTGGAAGATCAGCAGTGAACAGCTACTCGTGCAAA